>NC_058096.1:97793333-98450555 GCF_020171115.1 Neogale vison
AGGACTAGTGACCAAAATCTATAAAGAACTTAACAAACTCAACACCCAAAGAACAAATAATCCAATCAAGAAATGGGCAGAGGACATGAACAGACGTTTCTGCAAAGAAGACATCCAGATGGCCAACAGACACATGAAAAAGTGCTCCATATCACTCGGCATCAGGGAAATACAAATCAAAACCACAATGAGATATCACCTCACACCAGTCAGAATGGCTAAAATCAACAAGTCAGGAAATGACAGATGCTGGCGAGGATGCGGAGAAAAGGGAACCCTCCTACACTGTTGGTGGGAATGCAAGCTGGTGCAACCGCTCTGGAAAACAGCATGGAGGTTCCTCAAAATGTTGAAAATAGAACTGCCCTATGACCCAGCAATTGCACTACTGGGAATTTACCCTAAAGATACAAACGTAGTGATCCAAAGGGGCACGTGCACCCGAATGTTTATAGCAGCAATGTCCACAATAGCCAAACTATGGAAAGAACCTAGATGTCCATCAACAGATGAATGGATCAAGAAGATGTGGTATATATACACAATGGAATACTATGCAGCCATCAAAAGAAACGAAATCTTGCCATTTGCGACAACATGGATGGAACTAGAGCGTATCATGCTTAGCGAAATAAGTCAAGTGGAGAAAGACAACTATCATATGATCTCCCTGATATGAGGGAGTGGTGATGCAACATGGGGGCTTAAGTGGGTAGGAGAAGAATCCATGAAACAAGATGGGATAGGGAGGGAGACAAACCATAAGTGACTCTTAATCTCACGAAACAAACTGTGGGTTGCTGGGGGGAGGGGGGTTGGGAGAAGGGGGGTAGGGTTATGGACATTGGGGAGGGTATGTGCTTTTGGGTAAATTGGAAGGGGAGATGAACCATGAGAGACTATGGACTCTGAAAAACAATCTGAGGGGTTTGAAGTGGCGGGGGGGTGGGAGGTTGGGGTACCAGGTGGTGGGTATTATAGAGGGCACAGCTTGCATGGAGCACTGGGTGTGGTGAAAAAATAATGAATACTGTTTTTCTGAAAATAAATAAATTGAAAAAAAAAAGATGAAGTCATATAGAGTAAAGAGGAATCCTAATCTAATATAATTGGTGTCCTTATCAAAAGGAGATTTTGAACATCAAGGCAAACATACACAGAGGGGAGGTGATGTGAAGAGATATGGGAGTAAGATGGCCATCTACAAGCCAGGAAAATTCTGGAATAGATCCTGCCCTCACAGTCCCTCAGAAGGAACCAACCCTGCCAGCACCTTGATTTCAGACTTACAGCCTCCAAAAATGTGAAGCAATCATTTCTGTTCTACAGCCTACTCAGTCTGTGGTACTTCAGTTGCCCTAGCAAACTAATACAGGGTCTAAATGTTGGAATCAGGTTTCTTGGTCCTACATAGACATTTATCCAAATGACAGATAAATTCTTCTCTCCAGAACTCCAAATGTCTGAGTGGTCCTAGGGTCCAGGTCAGTGAACAATCTTCCGCAGACCACTTTCTTTAGTACTTTTGCCCTAGAATTACTGGTATAGCTCAGGTCTTGGAGTAGATCCCTTAATGACATTTCAGTAAAGCCTTCCTTTACTGTTCTAGTGTATTTTGCTTCAGTCAAAATAAGCAAAGATGGGAAGAAATGACAAATATTTGGAAAGATAAAAGGCAATGAAATTACTTTGAAACCCACTTTGTACAACTCCATAAGGTTGAGCAAACAACATTTTGGGCAAAACTGCCTAGATTTTTGAAAGTGGATGTTAGAAGCAGGTAATACAGAAAATTGAAGTGAATCTTCCTGAAATTATTGCTACCAGTGCCAACATTCTTTGAAGATTGGTCTAATGCAACTCCTACCTCTTCAGCCTAACACAGCGAGGTCAGAGCTTTAACATGGCACTTGTGACAAAGGAAGGAGTCAAATTGCTCTTGTCACTAATTAGTTCAGCTGTTACTTCAAATTCACTTTGGCCCTGTTATTGAATCAAGACATCTAAATCTGAGGGAATCAACTGTGAAAATGCTGCTTGTTGGGAAAATGAGATCACCATTTGTATTTTTGCAGTTGGAAAAAGAATTTAATTTCCTTGTTTAATTTCTGTTTAGCACTAATCTCAATATAAAGCAGGTGACAAAAATATGGAAATAATTATAATATGAAAAGTATCTAGGTTTGAATCTGAAAGTCTGTACAAATTGCATGACTTTTCCTATGTTTTGTTTCTGTGTTTATAGTTCCTTTCCATACCTGTTAATACAGCTTACTGAGTAATTTCATCTGCAGTACCACCATCATCACCTTTACCTTTATGTTCACCAATAAAACAGTCACTCAGTGCCTTATCCTCTCAAAATTGTGCAAAGAGCGATATGCAAACCCAGCTCTACCCTGTAATTGTTTATAGTTGTATTGCTGTATTGAGACTATGACGTACTGTGATTCAGTTGGACTTAGTAAAGGATTTAATAATTCTTTTTGGTTTTATCGGCAAAGGAAAGTCTTACTTCCTAATTCTCACTTGTTTTGAGAATTGAGATTGCCGATTAGTCATGGCTTTACTGTCAAATGTTCCAAATGCCTTTTCTTATCAATGCCAATAATTTAAAGTGTATTCCCATTTTATTAAAGCTGGTAGTTTCTACTCATGGAATGGGAAGAGGAACAACAATAAAGAGGAGCAGCAACATTTTGGGAGAGCTCACGTTTTTCTACCACTTATATAAAAAGATACCCAACTACTGAATAGGCCCACTTCTGAAATGTAGCTCCATATGCTCAAGAATACATTTCTTATTTCATTTCAAAATATGTAAGAGATTTGGAGACACAAACATTGGAGTAGACAGGAACAAGTCCATAAAGTAAAGTATAATCTGGCTAGTCTGGTAGCTCCAGTCAGGGGTCTGAGACTCAAGTCATCCAGTTGGCTTTTCTCTGTTGGAAAAGTTATAATAAATGGCAGTCCCTAGTTTAAATGTTTGTTCTTTGTGTGGAATAAAGGCTCTGTCTGAGTTAGGGGCAAGATCATTCTCTATAATGAGGTAAGAGTACAGAGCCTTTTATTCTCTCTTCTACCGTGTTTTCATCAATCCTTTATAATAACCTGCTGTGTCTTTGCCAGGGCTTCTCATGGCCACTATTTTCAACTGATTCTAGGATAAATGAAGGTAAAAACACAGATTGCTTTGACTTCAGCAGGAAAAACCAAGAAACACTTTACTTTCTTAGCACAAGTCTACCTATCATGACTTCCAAGGAATACTAATATTTGTTCCAATAATTATTAATAATGCTTCCTGGAACCACAAGTTTCCAGGCAGAAATTACCTTTTCTCCTCTACCTTCTTTGTTTCCTGCTCAACTTTTCTGAATCCCCTATACCAATAATTCTGTTTCGAAAATATGTTTATCCCAAATAATATTTATCTACTACTGTCTTCAGTTGAACTGATCAACCCTACTTTAACCTCCTTACTAAATGCAGACCTCTTTTTTTCTTGTCTTTCAGTATCATTGGTCTCTCGTAAGCATCTTATAAGCCTCCTGACATTTACACCCACTATCTTCATCATCTCTCAACCATGTTCTCTCTGGGTCCATGTAGATTGCCCTATACACTTTTATTTTTCTCACCTAGAATGTGGAAGACAAGATAAGGCAGGAGAGATCAGCCAGCTGATTGGCAAGAATCTTCTTGAAGTGAACTTAATGTGGTGACGTCACTAGGCTGTGGTTCAATCTGTCACATCTCTTACAGGTTGTTACTCATTAACTAGTGGTTCAATCTGTCACATCTGTCACACACATCTCTTACAGGTTGTTACTCATTAACTAGATCCACAGAACCTGAGGTATAAGGCAGTTGCTAATCTAGTATGAGAACCCCAACAGTCACACCAACTCCTGTAACAACATGAGCGCGACTTACATGTTCCTTACTGTTAGGCAAATCTACATGGGAAGTCACGTGCTGTACACAAATCAGTCTGAGTCAGGTTTTCTTAAGGAATGATCTTCAGTTAAGAGAGCTTAAAAAACTCTTGTCCACTATAAAGATAACTGACAACAGGATCATAATACTTCAAGTCTGTTGCCAAAATTCTCTCTTCTATGGTCGGTACTTGAATAGGCAGTTGGGGTTTCTTTTTTTCTCTGTTTCTTTTTCTATATTTCCATATCTGAGCAGCCTTCTTTATGATTGACATATTTTTTAAATTATATTGATGCACTGAATCAAGTTATAGTCTAATTTAGGAGTCTTCTGTAACTTTAACACTGCTTTGCATACCTTTAATCTCACCCACTATAATGGTTAGAACATGTTTAACCAAAAGTAACCAAAAATTCCATTCACTTTAGCTTAAACTCTAAAGACATTTAAAAAGAAGTCTGAGAATTTGTAGTCTCGGGGCAAGTAAAACAAGCAGTTCAACTATGTCATCAATGACCTTCTCCCACCTTCCCTTTCTTCCATGCTCAGTATTTCGGTTTTGCACCCCTGATCCTCACAGCTTCTAGCCCTCATGGAACATCACACAAACCAAGAAGGGAAGGAAGGGGAACAGGCTTCATCCTGGAGTGTTGTCTTAGAACCATTCTGGCACTGCACCTCATCCAAGCTCTCCCTCACATTTTATTTCTCTTCGGGCAGACCTGGATCACCATCTCAGCTCTAAACAAATTACTGGCATAGAAAAATAAGAGTGGCATAACTGGTTTAGAATAATCATAATCCTTCCTGCGTGGCTGAGTATATTTTCCAGGATGAGGGAGGGGGATGGGTTCTCTTAACAAGCAAGTAAAAATGTCTGTTAAATAGGCCAACAACAATGACTAATATACCAAACTCCACTGGGTGACTATATACTTATACATTAGGAAAATGTGACCTTCTTTATGTCTAAGTTTTTAGGGTGAGAGGCAACCCAACAAGTTTCTCCATGTGCTGCTTATATGAACTTTCTCTCTCATTTAGACTCTACCTGCACACTATTTTCTTTGCTTCCCCTATCATGAGTGAACACATTTAAAAAGGGATAGATCAACAGTAACTTACAGAAAAATACATTCTGGTTATACAAACATACTTAAGATTGCAACTGGTTTGAAAGTTTTGCAAATAGGCATGCAAATTTTTACAACTTGCATAACAATTTGTTTACAGTGTTCCATTGCCTTAAAGTTTTATTTTTCAGAGGGCCTTAATCTATTTCGAATACTATTTGATGCAGCTAGTATCAACGAAAGTTGTTTACTCTATTGGCAGGTTGATTATAATAGCAGTTCAAGCAGTATGTGCCTTCTTGAGATAATGTCATTATAATTTAAAGGGAAAAATAGTAAACAACTCACAGCTGTTTGATATGAAATGTGTGTGTATAGTTATGAATATTCATAAATATTTTATCCTAATAAAATATATTAATTTTATTTTTTCCTAAGAAAAATGGTAAATGATAATAGAATATAAGAAATGCTTTTTGAACCTGTTTTATTTTACTATTAAAATATTTTTTCTAAGCATATATTCATTTTTTAATAGACTTGATTTTTAAGACCAGTTTTGGGTTCACAGCAAAACTGAACAGAAAGTACAAAGCTTTTCCTTGATCTCCCAGCTGCCCACAAATACAGCTTCCTCCATTATCTACATACTCCACCGGAGTGATACATTTGTTACAACTGATGAATGTACATTGGCACATCATTATCATCCAAAGTCTATAGTTTATAATAGGGTTTAGTCTTGGCATTATAAATTTGTGGATTTAGACAAATGGACAATGACATGGGTCTGCCATTATAGTGTTATTCAAAGTAGTTTCACTGCCCTGAAAATCCTCTATGCCCTACCTATTTGTCCCTCCCTCATCCAAATGTTGATTTTTGAAATGTTAAAAAATCTGAATAATTGGTATAATCCAACAAAAAATAATTTTTATAATCAATAAAAATATGTTGTCTGTGGCTTCTATACATTTTAGATTTGTATGTGATTCCGTATCCTAGATTTGTATGAATGTATCAATGTCAAAACATACTGTACCAAATTCTGTAATTCATTAGAAACCTCTAGATTGGGCTGTCCAATTGAACTTTCTGTCATAATAGCAATGTTCTGTATCTTCACTGTTTAATAAAGGAGCCACTAGCCACATGGGTCTTGAGCACTTGATATGTGATTATTGTCACTAAGGAAATAATTTCCTTCTTTTATTAAATTTTAATTAATTTACATTTAAATAGCCATATGTGGCTAGTGGCTACTATATTGGACATCATAGATCTAGAAGGAAGTATGACATAGATTAAAAAAAAAAACTTCTTTTATATATATTGAAGGGGGTGAAGACAGCTCTTCTCAGTGTGGAGAGGTCTCTGGTACAATAAACCCAAAATATCAGGATACAGAAGAATTACTTGAGAACCACTTTTGCACAAAGAGGCTCAACACAGAGGTATTTAATCAGTAGGCTTTGAGTGGAGGCTAGGATCAGCCGATCTCGGTGTAAGTGGTCTGAGAACCAGACTTTGAGAAACAGTGTCCTAGGCTGCCCATCTCCTTTTCCCTGCCCAGCACCAGCAGCTCTCACTTGAATAGTGACTTTCAAACATTTTTTAGTTTTTGCCAAGAACTTATAGTATAAAATAAATTTATCATTTCCCAGAACACAGACACACACACACACACACACACACACACACAAATATATATGTATGTATATTCATGTATGTTTATATATTATATGTTCATACATATGTATATTTATATGTATATGTTTATATATTACTCATAAATAAATATACATAATGCATAGGCATATATACACACAAAATATATAAATTTCACAAAACTGTATTCTCTTTTATTAGTGCAATGAACTCTAGTCTTTTAAATTATATTTCCCTGCTTAATTTTTTAAAAATCTGGTGGTGACTCATTAAGATGGTTTATGACCTAATAATGGGTCAGAGCCCAGATGGACGAACATTGTGCTGGATAGTCATGATTCTTGCCTGAAGCAGTGCATGGGACCTCAGGGCAGAGGTATAGAGATAGGAATAGGACAAAGCTTTTTTTGGTCTGCTCTGTACTAAGCTGTGGGCACTCCCTCATGACTAAGAAATTTCTGATTCAACAAATGCACTGGTGGCTTTTTTTTTTTTTTTCCTTTTAAGTGATTCAAGAATAAGCCACACCTTTATGGTCTAATTGCCAGAAAAATCAAACACACATGTTCCATGTAAGAATTATTTTCAAAAGTGAAATAGCTTACTTTTTAAAATGTGGTGATTAATTTTTACAAAAATAGATATTGTGGTGACTTTTTTATGCTGAACAGTAAATGAGTAGTTTTAACATGCTTTCAGAGTATGTTATGTTAGTTTTTAATATATTCTTTCATTTTTGTAGATGCAGAAAGACAAGCATATATTAGTGGCATACATGTAATCAATCTACAATTCTGTTTATCGTATGAACCCAAATATTTATCTCAGACCCTTATGCCAAATAATTCAACAATATTTGTGCTTATTTGTTTAAAAAAATAGCCTGGAAGATATTTCTGTTTACAGCAATCTTAGTCTGTTTTTCTCACCTTTAGGAATGGATTTTAATTTTATCCATGTGGGTTACAAATGGGAAGCAATTAAAATTAATGATTGTATAGTATAACAGGACAAGAGGCTGTTCAATCCCTAGGGATAAATGGCTCTATGTTATCATTTATTATTCTTCCTGTTTCTGGTTAAAATATGTAAATAAATAGAAGAGGGACACCTTATAGGCATTTTCATTATTTTGATGTCCCTGGGACGTGCTCAACACTCTCACAATACGTGGTCTCTACACGGTTGGATTCTATATTTAGTGATACAACATTCTCATTAAAATGTCTAAACTTTGTTGTGGAGCATGCAAACCGTCTTAAAAATCCAATGCTCCATGGGTTCATTTGTATGTGGCCAAGGCAACTCACTCATTTAGTTATTCATGTTACTACTTTTGGTTTGTAAAGGATATAACATGTGTACCCTAAAGGGTTCATTCTGTGCTAACTGTATTTGCAGCCTAATGTCAGATCAAATTTGGACATAAAATTCATGCTCCTTGCATAGAGCAGACACAAGTTATCATAGCATGAAATGAAAAGAGCTAATAGTAGTTAGGTCAAATGTTAAGTGAGAGAGAGAGAGAGAGTGTGTGTGTGTGCATACGTGTGTCTTCGTGTGTTCTAAGAATGCCATAGTAACTTTTGGTCAGTAGATGGAGTTGCAGGTCCCAGGTGGTATTTTTTTTAATACTTTGGTCTTTTCTAAGCAGAGTATCCACAGATGATATAGTTCAGGGACGAACTAAGAGTAGCTCAGCTTTTGCATTCAGTAATTTCATAGTAAAATGTGTGTGTGTGTGTGTGTGTGTGTGTGCACGTGTGTATGCCCCCAAATCAATTTAAAAAAACACACACATTTTTTGTTTCCTATTATTTTAGGTAAATATATTGTCTCAATCAATGTAGGTAGATTACCGGAAAGGATTTTGCATGTTTAACTTCTATGGAATAAGAAGAAAATAAATTTTAAAATAAATTTTAAAAAATGAGTGATTTCATATTTCACTTAAAAAATTATAAAACACTTGGGACGCCTGAGTGGCTCAGTCAGTAAATTGTCTGCCTTCCTTTGGCTCAGGTCATGAATTCAAGATCCTGAGATTGAGTCCCACATCTGGCTCCCTGCTCAATGGGGAATCTGCTTCTCCCTCTGTGCTTCCCTCCTCTTCCTTGGCACACATGCTCGCTCTCTCTCTCTCTCACTCTCTCTCAAATAAATAAATAACTTGTGAAACACATAAGTTGATATATTGGTAGATATTACTTAGTGAGAGATTCTTTTTTGTGAAAATTTCTATAATTAACCTTGAGAAAAACCAAAAAAAAAAAGCTTAATTAGTAATGCATTAACTGTGTTTTAAAACCCATTAAAATTTAGTCTCTATCTTCTATCTGATGGCAAAATTTTGAGCTCACATGTGATTCATGCCTCTTTTGCAGTGAAACATTTTGTTTCACAAAGACACAGGCAAAATTAAGTGACAACGTTAATCCTTTATTTTCTTCTACCAGCATCTAATTTCTTGGGTTTAGGTTATAATCAGGGACAAGTGCTTTGCCTAAAGGGGACGGATATTTTTGTTTATAAAATTCTGAACAGTTTTTGGAACACCATGAGCTCTTAACAAATGTCAAATAATTGTAATAATATAAAGCAGAAGGCTAGACCAACATCAACAGCTTTCCAGAGGAAATGCCTGAAACTTTATCCCTGTGAATGAGGAAACAGAAGGAGAGAGATAAAAGCTAACAGAATTAGACGCCAAACTTTCAAATACTATTAGATACTTTAAAAAATAATATTGACTTTAACCAATAGTTTCTAATGTTTATGTCTATCTTGCATTCGTTACATGTTTGCTTCTGCGGATTTTCATGGAACAAAGAATTTATCTTTCCTATTCCTGGTTTCTTAAAAATTATCTAGCAAGCAGACTATGGTTTGCAATGTTTGGTTGCATATGAGAAAAACTAACCAGAGCTGAAAGCAGGTTTTATTAGAAGATTGTTCAGGAACCATGAAACCCAAAGGCCAGAATGCTATTGTTCTCAAGGAAGGAATTGCAACCAGTGACTTAGAGTCTGATGGAACTTCTGCTTCTCTCTGTGCCTTTCCCCATTTTTTTCTGTAGACCAGCCTTCTCTCTTTCAAAGGCACATGGGAGAAAACCTGTTACTCATTAGCTCCTGAATTCATAGGTTTCAAACCCAGCTGCATAAAGACAGAATGAATAAAACTCTATGAATCCCAATCCCAAATTCCTTAAAGGGAGAATCTGAGTTGGAATAGTTCAGGTGCTCGTCGTGATCAAATCAAATGTGCCTAGATGGCATCCCATTTTACAAAATGGCTGCAGAGGACTTTCTACCGTGAATGAAGTGAGGAATAAGAAAAAGATGTTTGTGAATTGATTAGACTTCCAAAATCACCCTGATTAATGGTAGACTGTTTTGTGTTTTGTTTTTAGTCATAATAGACTTTAATTAGTTCCAAAATACCAACAAATAATATATTGAATTTCCAAGAGGGTAGAGTATCTAAGCATTAGTGTGTGTTGTTGTCATTTTTTTAAATTAAAAGTAACATTTAGAATCTCAAATGGTGTCAAATAGAAAAGTTCTAGTTCCTGCTTTTATTCAATGGTTGTGGCTGGGTATCTACAATTTGTACAGTACTTTCTTACCATCCCCCATGTCTTAAATTATTTCTACTTCTATTTTGAGGTCCTTATTGCATATGTAACAGCAAGGAAATGTTATTTTCTTGAATTGGTTCTTTTCAAACTTTCTAGTTCATCAGAATCACCTGGAGTGTTTGTTAAAATACAGATTGTTCAGGATCACACCAGGATTTCTGATTCAGTAAGTCTTGAGTGGGGTCCCAAGAATTCCTTCAGTGAATTTCCTCAGGGGGGGAAAATACCCTAACAAGATTCAATATAGTCCCCAAATTCATTTTGGATTCACCACTATTTGGATTGGGTTGTGATATGTTAGTGAGTGGTGAAATCAATTAGTAGGGTATATCCATCTTTCTGGAATGGAATAAGATGGAATATATTTTATATGCAAGGTAATTATACTGTGAAATTTCTGTTTCACAGGACAGGTCCTAGCCATAAAAATGTATAATAGACTGTATTAAATCGTTTTTAGAAATGGGTGAGATATCAATAATAACAAAACTAAATTATCTTAGAATGGGACTATGGGGTACTTTTGTACAAAATTATAAAGGAGAAGCAACCTATCCTTAGCCAAACTAGAGGTGAGTGATCCAACAGAGAAGACATGGGAGATCCCTGTTAACTGATAGGATTCTGCATCTTTGAAGTGCTTCAAAAGTCATAGGATATTTATGCTGGTTGGAACATCCAGAATCATGTATTATTATAGTGACTTTTAATCCATGTTTCTAGACTTTAACAGTACCTTATGGTATCAGTGACAGCTGAAGAAATTGAGGCATGGTGAATTTAACTTGTCTAAGTTTCCAGATTGTGTTCTTAATCATTATGCCACAGCTACCTCATAGCATAACTATCCCATGGCACACACACACACACACACACACACACACAAAAATAAAAATAGTGAAGGGTGCTTCTGCCAAGTGGCTATCCAGTGAGGACTACATTGTCCACCCATACCTATGCAGTTAAGTCAAGTAATGTGATTAGTTCCCATGGTAGTTTGAATAATGGGTCTCCAAGTTATCTTCTTCCTAGTCTATGGAACCTGTGAATGTTAATTTTGTATGGCAAAAGAGACTTTGCAGATGGGAGAAAATTAAAGGACCTTAAAAAAAAATAGGAAAAAAAATAAACCTGTTTTCAAAACTCTTTATCAACGTCAACGACCTAATTTAAGAAGGAGACTTTTATACCCCGGTGCGGCAAAGTAGTGGAGCCAGGCTCTACAGCCGCAGGAGGTCCAGAGCTAAAATCGGGATCCACAGTTGGTTCGTTTGGTGCTATTCCCACTATGTAAAGATTCAGCCAAGATCTTGCCCATTTAAACTATACTTTGACAACTATGTCCTGGTGGGCAACATAATATGGTCAGAACACATTTCTCAACTAACTCAGCTATGCTTGAGATTAGTTGAGGGAATCTGCCGAACATCCTAGTAGGTGCTCTTGCTGTACTCATTTTTATGAAGGAGGAAAGTGAAGTATAAGAAGGATACAGTTTTTCCTGGGTTACCTTTTCAGTAAGAGGCACATGCAGGCTTTCCACTCAGGATAGCCTGCCTCCAAAGCATATATCCCTTGTACCTCATCCACTGACGTTTCACTTGTCATGTTTCTTTGCATTTGGAATAGTCCCACTTCAGAGGCAGCTTTCCCATTTACATGTTATTTATCTAAGTTTAAGGCACTTCTTACATCGTTAGAAAAAAATTCTGTGTGCCTTGAGTGTTTCAGTGGAAGAAATAATAATGTTCTGACTTCTCTTTAGCAGGTGGCTAAACTACATTTAGAAGAAATGGTAAAGTGTAGTCCCAGAATCAGGCTTCACTTGTATGTGTATGAAATAAAAATATCACTTTTATTAAAGCCCAAATTATGACAATTTCATCCCTCCCCTGCCCACCAGGGATTAGCCACCTATAGTCCAATTACCTCAGAGTCCCCAGAACTCTGACATGGGTTCAAGATTAAATCGACCTACACTGTTTTATTCTCATCAGGGAGTCACTGCCTGTCCTACCACAGTTCCCTTTGAGAAAACCAGTGGCCCTACTGATCTCAGTACAGGCAACCCCTGAGATATTGGTCTGATTCTGAGCTCTGGACAAAGATAAAGGGAACATCATTCATTTATATGCACCCTCCAACTGCGCTCTGAATGTTATCACCTGAATCTGAAAGTATTATTACTCATAACACAAATCTATGAAAGGTCTCTTGCAAGTAATCTGCGGCTGATCTTGAGCCTCTAAATTCCTATCAGTGGTTCTTCACACAGGTAAAGGAAACATGATTACTTCTACAATGGCCAGCAAGTCTTCAGACATAGAGAATGTGTTCTCCATACTTAGCAACCTGTCTCTATAGGAGTCATTATTTCCAGAGATGCAGTGCAACTCTGCTTGCTCCATAAAATAACCTTTGTTACTTAATGGAACAGTTGAACTCCTTAGAGATGCAACTGACTAGTTATATCCATTTCAGAGGAGGGTGGCTGCTTGATATTCTCATAATAGAAAGTCTAGTTGGTAGTTTTCCCAGAACACAAGAACAATCTGCCCCAAAAGGGATTTCATAGAGTTTTAAAGAAACTTTTGGATGACATTTTTTTTCCCCCAACTTCTACCCGGCGAAGTTTTAAAAATTCTAGAACTGAATCTCATTTGAAATACTTGGTTGTAGATAACATTAGAGAAATTCTAAGAGATGATCTTACCTTTGATATCCCTGAATCTATGTTGTAAAAACCCAGAAATATAATTTCAGCTGTACATCCTGTATTCATGGAAAACATTACCAAGAGTAAGATGACATAAACAATAGAAATCTTATAGACTATAACAGTTGAAAAATTTTTTTAAATCACTAATTAAAATAATTAATATAAAACTTTTCAAGAGTTATAGCTGAAGGATACCTTAATTTGCCTACTACCACTTTATATTTTAAAATCCTAGTAACATTTTGGGAGCTTACCTCTTCATTTGCCTTTTGAGCCAATTTGTAAGACAAAGAGATCATTTTCCTTTCTAGTTATACCTCATTTGTGCCTGAAGCTGGTATTACCCAGCATGATCACTATTTTATTCACAAAAGTAGCTTCAATTGGCATTTAATTAATTCCAAAGAATTGAATCCACCCTTGAAGAATGAAAACATATCACTAATAAGTACACAAGGTGAAACATTTCAAAGTACAATGGCATCTCCAAAAGAAAAGCAAAACTTACTTTAAACAATGTGGTAATTGCATGGCTTTCTAGAGTTATTAATGTGAAGAAGTAACAGATGTTTTCTTTAATAATACGGCTAGATCTTTAAAAGCCTATTAAAGCAGGAAATCGTAATAAAGAATTGCGTGAATATCTTAAATATTTTATCCCTAAACATGTAAATACACATTAATGTGACATTCTTTTGATGTGGGACCAACAACTTGAATTTATGTCCTGGTCCATTGGTGGGAATTCCTCTCATTCTTTCTCATCTATAATAAATACCCCAACAGCAAATTCTCAGCTTCCATTTCTTTAAAGAGGAGTAAGTTTTCAAGAAATTTGCTAACCAATATGAGGAAAAAAGTTACTTTTAAATTTTTCCTATTTTGAATTGTATACTGCCATGCCTAATTCACAGCAACTGACTTGAATTTTTTAAAGCATTTAAGTAAGTTTTCATAATAACGATTCTTTCTATTAGTATTCACTCTCATTGTTAAGAGAAATTATTTATTTATATACCTAAACATTTCAACTGGCAGAAATAATGTCTGAAATAATTTTGCTATGCAGACAACTCCACTTGGGAAAGCAGAAGTGAGTGGGTGAATCAGAAAAAAACCCTACCACCTCTCAGATACTATAGGTGTTAGAGAGCAATTAAGTTTCACAAAGGTAACGAGAGCTTGCTTAGTACATGGAGTTGGTTAAATCAATGTTAAGAAAATCCTAGTATATTTGTTAAGAAATTGTCTATGTGTTTTATATAAGGTAATATATGTTAAGCAACTAACATGGGAGTTGCACAGTGAGGGTAGGAATGCAAAGGAGAGAGATCTCACTGGGTGGAAGTGGACAGAGAAGAGATCATGAACTTAGTGAAACTTAAACAACAAGTAAATTTACATGCTTGAAGTGAAGAAGGAAAGAGATGTAACTGACCTGAGAGGGGCAATGTGGCAACATGTGCAAATCTAGACATGTGTCAGATGTGATCAGTAGTGGGCCAGGATTAAATTACCCTGGGAGGGGGTAGGGGAGAATGGGGTGGCCGGCCATTGGTCTCCCCTTGGGCTCTTCCAAATGCCTGGTGATCCAGGGAACCCAGTCAAGGACTGCCTCTGTACTGTGTGCTGTGCATACTTCAGCCTAATGCACACTCTCCCTCTCCCCATGCCACACACATAATTCAATTACACTTTGTCAGTCTTAAAGGCAAGATTTCAGTATACTGATATATTATATAGTATATCAATGATTCACCAGCAAAACCTGTTTGTAAAGCACACAAATCCAGTATCTTTCATGGAAGATAAAGTTAGAAAAGCAAATTGGGGGCAAAATTAAAATGCGCATCCAGGGCATCTGGGTGGCTCAGTGGGTTAAGCCTCTGCCTTCGGCTCAGGTGATGATCTTAGGGTCCTGAGATTGAGTCCTGCATTGGATTCCCTGCTGAGCAGGGAGGCTGCTTCCCCTTCTCCCTCTGCTGCTCCCCCTGCTTGTGCTCTCTCTCCTTCTCTCACCTCTGTCAAATAAATAAACTCTTAAAAAAAATGCGCATCCAAACTGCCATGCTAAGACTTTCAGGTTTATCTTTCAAGGTTATGATAGAATGATTTGAACTGGCTATGTCATGAGTTAAAAATCCAGGTTTTAAAAAGATTTATCTTTTTTTTCCCCTAAATTGTACAAATTTCCACCAGCATCCTTAGTGAGTGTAGATGCGGTACTTAATTTTGGAACACTTCTAATTTTCTTTTTTAATACATTATTATTCAGTGTATTTAAACTAAAATGAACAAACAAAATGCTTTTCTCTCACCTCTACTTCCACCTCTGGGAACTATCAATCTGTTCTCTGTATCTATGAGTGTGTATGTGTGTGTGTGTGTGTGTGTATGTTAAATAACACATGTAAGAGAGATCATTGTGATATTTGTCTTTCTCTGACATATTTTACTTAGCATAGTCCCTTCAAGGTCCAACCATGTTGGCAAGATTTTACTTTTTTTTTATTCTTTATAATGAAATAATATTCCATTTTATATATAACATTATATATACATATCACAATTTATCCATTCATCTATCAATGGACACTTACATTATTTTCACATCTTGGTTATTATAAATAATGCTGCAGTGAACATAGGGGTACCCATAGCTTTTTGAATTAGTGTTTTTGTTTTCTTCAGATAAATATCGAGGGGTAGAATTGCTGGATCACATATTGTTTCTATTTTTTACTTCTCAGGGGACCCTCCACAATATAGCTCCACAACAAAGAATTTTCTGATCCCAAATGCCCATATCGCTGGGGTCAAAAAAACCTAAATGAAGAAGAAATGCTTTAACATGAGTAAAAAAAGATGCCTTAGAAATAAAAATGGGGGAGTTTGGAATGAAAGTGAGATAAGTGAAGTTCATAAAAGCACCTAAACATGTCTTTTAAAATACAATGCTCTGGCCCCTCCCAGTGGAATGGGACTCTGGGAGTGAGGTTGAGGTCCAGGAATCAGTATTTTTTAGTGCTTCCCAAGTGATTCCAATGGCATTGCAAGTTGAGAACTGCTGGCCTAGATGAGATCACTAATGGGTAGAAGGAGGTATGAAATTGAACCATGAGTTTTTGTTCCCCAGAAGCAGACAAGTGTTAAAGGCCACAGAATTTCCATTAAATTTTCTGCTTGGTGAAGCATTCTACACCACCTACTGGAAAGATGCTTAGAGGAGCAGTGGAGGTGTGCGACATGGTACTGCCCCAACTTGTCTCACTCATGGCTCTGTTTGGGTCAGAAGCATGACTATTCATAGCAAGAAGTTGTTTTGTGACTTCTTTGTTTTTAAAGGATTTTAAGGTGAGTTGGGATAAAGATTTTTTTCTTAAAGAATTTATTTATTTATTAAAGACTTTATTTATTTATTTATTTATTTGACAGACAGAGATCACAGGTAGGCAGAGAGGCAGTCAGAGAGAAAGAAGAAAGCTGAGCAGAGAGCTGATGCAGAGCTGATGCGGGGCTCGATCCCAGGACCTTGGGATCATGACCTGAGCAGAAGGCAGAGGCTTGAACCAACTCAGCTACCCAGGTGCCTGGGATAAAGATTTTTGAATAATCCCTTTAAACACAAAATGTCAGTACTTCAATAAAAGGAAATTGGAGAAGTATATAGAAGATCTGTATCTTAGCTCAGGATGCTATAACAAAACACCAAAAGCTAGGTGGTATATTAATAACAGAAATATATCTTTTGGAGGCTGGAGGTCCATCATCAGGGTGTCAGCAAGGTAAAGTCCCTCTTCCAGTTGCAAACTTGTATAATGAAGAGCAAGCAGAAGCAGCAAGCTCTTACAAGGGTACTAGCTTATCTCACTTGTCACCTCCTACAGATCCCTCTTCCTAATACCATCATATGTGGGGGAAGACTTCAATATATGGATTTGGGAAGGGCACAAACCTTCAGTCCATAATAACCTTAAAGGCCCGTGAAGAAGAGTATAGCATGAAACCCAAGAAGTAGCAGGGAGTTGAGGAGGAGTGAGGCTATAATTCAGTCTCTGAATGGAGACAAGTTGGTGAGCCCTTGTGGAGAGGAAGGGCCTCATCTTTGAGGTAAGGAGATGGGAAGAAGGCCTTAATGTTTCAAAGGAAAAATAGTGACATTATTTAGAAGAATAGTATCAGAAGTGCTAAAGACTTTCAAAGAACAGAAAATTGCAAGCGTTCTTTTCTCTTTTTGAGAATAACTTCTTTAATTGTATATGATATGTTTAGCAGGAATTATTTCAAAATAATTGATAATGTTAGAAAAGCACAGTTCTTTAAATCCCTGCTAGTCAATGAGTGGTCTGTGGACCAGAAGCATCAATATCACCTGGGAACTTGCCAGAAATGCATAATTTGAGGTTTCTCTCCAGATCTGCAGTGTATTGTATGCACATTAAAATTTGAGAAGCACTGCTTTGAATTATAGAGTAGATGTATATTAAAATAAAATGATTTTTGAAAACCCTTTATTTTATATTCCAATTCCAGCTTGGCCTGAAAACAATTTTACAAGATTATTTTATCTAATAGGTACTTTTTCTTATAAAAATACATAAAGAATATTTTTAAACTCTAACATATCTCTTTATGTAAATTTCAGTGTAAAAATAGGGTTTGTTAAAAAGAAGCTGGATGGAAAATAAGACCGCTGAAGAAAAAAAACATATCTTTCTTATCTGTAAAGCCTAAATAATTAGATGCCTTTCCCTGAGTTAAGATAAGAGGTGATATGGTTTCACAGTGGAATTTATCAAGAAAATAATTTTATTGAGACTCAGATTTTAGAAATACTTGTATAAAATCAATGATTACATATACTGTATTTAATGGAATTTGTTTGCTATAAGCAAGCTCTGTAATAGTTTACCCTTTGCGTGGAATCATAGTATTTTAGTGCTGGAATGGATCTTATAAATGACCTAAACGAATTCACATTCAGTTCTGCAATTTCTTCCTCTGTGTCTATAAAATGAGGTTTTGATTATCAGCGTCAATTAAAATACATTTCTCAGAATTGAATCAAGAACCAGATCCACAAGCCAGGTTCACTTTCTGTGATCTGGAACCTATAGTTCAATTTGTGTGGCCAAAAGATTCCTGTTAGCTTTGTTATTATTATGTCTGTATTAACATTGTTAGTACCATTTGTTTAGAACTATAGTTAATCAAAACTCTCAAAATGTTTTCTCAGAAATCCTTGCTAAAAACCTTCTCTGCCAAGCCAGGCTTCTACAGTTGATTTTCCAAAAATATAACCGCCACATTACCAGTAGTCTGGGCTTAGAATTAGCTTGTTAGTATTTGTCAAGATAAACTTGAATCTTGATTCTGTTATTTCTCATATCAGTTATCCTTCCATGTTTGGTGTCATCTATAAATTTTATACATTTTTTATTGCCTTATTGAATTAACTGACCAAAATGTTCAAATCTAAGGCAGTGCTCTACTAAAGTCAAGATCTCCTTTGTCTCTGATTTACTAAAAATAACAACTATATTAAAATCAAATGAGTTTGGAAGAAGGTTCTGTGTGATCTTTGCTGTCTTCTATTCAGTTTGTTATTTTCTGAATGCAAAGATGCTAATTTATAAGCAATAGGAAAACAATATTTCTACTCTACCTTTAAAATGGAATAATATTCATCAAGATTTCAAAATGCAGAAACACTTTAAAATATTTGGTCAGACTGCAACTCAGTCCAAGTATTAGCATCTATTGTTCAAACAGAGTAAAAGGCTACATGGAGAGAGGGTGAAGTGTGGGCAAGTATGGTTACTGTGGGAGTCATAATAATGTCTTAAATTATGTTCGTGTTAAGTCTCAATCATAACATCATTTTACTGTAAGATTTTTTTTATTTAATTAACTTCTTATTTTATAAATTATAGCTTTATTACTTCTAGAGGAAATGATAAAAGCCTGTAAAGATTATTGAATGTATTTAAAATAACAAGCCCACCTGGGTCAAATCCAATAATTAATATTTCACTAATGAAAATAAAATGAAGATTTCTTCTTATTAAACAGTAGTGCATGCTATCTTCATTTATTAATATTGCTTCACCTCTCCAATGTACTTTTTATTCAAAGATATAAAACTCTGTTATAGTTTGAACTCTATTTCATTGATGGACAAACTGGGATATCAGAGGTGTAATGACTTCCCTTGAATAGTCTGTCCCATTAATGATGGAGGTAGTTTTATTGTAATCTATGACCTCCAATATCTAATAAGATTCTTTATCACACTGCTGATGGTCCCTAAAAGTGTTTCTAGCTGGAAAATCCGTAAGTTCTGGGACCAGTTCTATATTTTTTCTTCCCATAATATGTTTAGATTCTAGCCTTAAGTGCCTAGGATGCAGTAGAGTTTCAATAAATATTTGTTGAAGGAATGTACCAATGAGGTTTCATATTTATGATGCTTTCACTTTGGAAATGACTCATATTTTGAATTCCAAATACATAAACTGTAACTATTCCTTCAGCTTGCTCCTGTTTTATATCTTCTGATGAGCACTCACATAAACCCTCCACTGCATTTGTGCTGATTTCAGTGTCCACAGCTCCAGCTCTACACACACGAACACACGCCTTGCTCAGCGTTGCCCATATGAAATTACTCATGCTTGACTCGCCACCCAAAATGAATTTCTTTTTGCCACCAAGCAAATTAATAGAGAGAAACAAAACAACAGTGAAATATCTGTATCATGGAATTAGATGCCAGGGTCAGATCTAGCTCTTTGATTTACTAGGTATGTAACATTAAATATGATATTTTACCTAGATGTCATATTTTCTCCATATGTATACTGAAGATTCTAGTAGTTTTTACCCTGTAATGTGTTGTAAAAATTAAGTGACCCAATAGTTAACAAAGTTAACTTATTATATTTTCAACTTACGATATTTTCAATATTATATTATTTCAAATAATATATTTATATTTTCAAATTATTATATTTTCAACATATGTAAGATGTTGTTTTCATATTCCCCTGTGCTGTTCAACCAACCTTCCTTGTCAGTCTCCTTCATCTCCTCCATAACCCACCCCTGCTCTCTTCTAGACTGATAAGATTATCAATATTTTCCTACTTACCAAATCTAATGACCTTTCTTAGAGCTTGCTCTTGTTTGCCTGATACCCAGTTTTAAAGACCCCACTGACATTGTAAAAACTCCCTTCTCTAACTTCATAGCTTGCTCCAGGAGCTCTTTCTACTTCTCTAGACTGTATTTCTATTTTCAGATCTTCTATTTTTATCCACTTCAAGATCCTAAAATTTTTGTGGCCATTGGAATATAGACGTCCGGTCACAAAAGCAAAATCAGTTATAGCTTTGTTTTCATTATTTATTCTGTCTCACATTTCCTCCTATATGTATGCCCTTTCTTCCACCCCCAGTGGCATTATCTTTAATCAGGTCATTGGATGCCTATATTTGAAAACATCTGTCCAATTTCTCCTGATCCTACATATCTCACCCACAGACATGGTCTATCTAAATCATGTGTCTAATTGTGTGTCCTTCTCTTGATCACAGATTTTCAGTTCTTTCCAGTTACCAACCAGCCTCTACTGCTTTTGGTCTATTCACCTTGTTATGAACTGAATTATATTCCTCCCAAAATGCATATGTTGAAGCCCTAACTCCCAGTATCTGAGAATATGAGTGTATTTGGAGCTAGCTCTTTCTAAGAGGTCATTAAATTAAGATGAACTCATTAGCATGGGGCCCTAATCTGATAGAACTGGTGACCTTATAAGAAAAGGGTACTCGGAACACCTGGGTGGCTCAGTCGGTTAAGCATCTGCCTTAAGCTCAGGTCATGATCCCAGCGGCCTGGGATCGAGTCCCACATCGGGCTCCTTGCTCGGCAGGGAGCCTGCTTCTCCTCTGCCTCTGCCTGCCAGGGCTCTGTCTGCCTGGGCTCATTCGCGCTCTCTCCCTCTCTCTCTCTGACAAATAAATAAATAAAATCTTTAAAAAAGGAAAAAAAAGAAAAGGGCACTCAAAGAGACACCATGGATACATTTGCACAGAAGAAAGATCAGATGAAGACAAAGTCAGAAGATGGCCATGGGTAAGACCAGGAGAGAGGCTTTAGGAGAATCCAAACCTGTTAATACCTTCGTGGAGTTCTAGACCCTAGAACTGTGAGAAAATATTGTTTAAACCACTCAGTCTGTGGTATTTGTTATGGCAGCCCTAGCAAGCTAAAGGCCCATGCTTTAACCAAAACTAGTTATTATTTCCCATTCTGTGATTTTAATCGTATCATTTACTGATCCTCAAATGCTATGACTCTCTCCCCATCAATTAGTAATCTCAAAAACTACTTCTTTGTGGAACACTTCCCAAATCTGCCCTGAGTCTGACTTCTCAGAGTGCTTTGTTTCACACTCCTTGATGGCACATGTTACTTTATATCTTGGGATAGGTTATCGCTGATCATGTACATATTTATATCCCCAGCTAGAAAGCAGTCTCCCTGTTGACAAAAAGCACGTCTAGCAAGATGTATTTGTATGCATCATCCTCTATAATTGCCATACCAACTCTGGACCAGGCAGTGCTTGATGTAATGAAATAGCTGCTTGCTCATGTTCCCAGGGTTTCATATGTGAAATCCCATTAATACTGTAAGCCCTAGAAAGCAGGAGTCAGGTCTTCTCAAAATACATATCTGGAGATACAGTTAGTTATATGTCTGTGTGTGTGTGTGTGTGTGTGTGTGTGTATAAAAATCAATGTGTACACACACATACCCACAGATATTTGTGAACATATGAACATACACAAACAAAATGATACTGCATAGGTGTGTAGCAGTTGTTAACTACTGAGTTCTTCAGAATGAATAGAAAGTATAGTGAGGACCTTGACTAGACTACTCTTGGCTAATCTTGAGATATGTGCATGCATGTGTGTATGTATGTGTGTATGTGTGTGTGTTTCACAAGTGCAGAAGAACTTGCTGGGGGTGTTTTGCAGGAGAATTTAATTGCCCTAAGACTGAATCCCAGAAGAGTTCTCTATCAGTCAGCTTTTGCTGGGTTATGGTATAGTAATAACCCCCCAAATCTCTATTCTTGCAACAATAAAAATTGTGGTTTCATTGTGTCTCTGTTCCAGTACCCTCTCCATTTTTGCCAGACAAATGTCAGGTTGGAGGAAAAGATCATCAAAGGATCTCACAATACATTCTATAGCTTTTGCTTGGATGTGGCATATGTCCCTACTGCTCACATCTCATTGGCCAAAGCATGTCACATGCCTAACCTGATGTCAGTGCTCTGGGAATTTTGTTACCCCTGTAGAGAAGCCCTTTATCAGTAAGGCTTAATTTTAAATACGTTTTTATAGTATATAATATAATATATATATTTATATATAAAATAATAATTTCAAATACTTAATTTAAAAAAAAAATAAGTAAGGGGTACCTGGCTGCTTCAGTTAATAGAACATTCAACTCTTGGTCTTGGGGTCATGAATTCAAGCCCCATTATGGGTGTAGAGCTTACTTTTAAAAAACATGAAGGGACATGGAATGGATGGCTCAGTCAGTTAAGTGTCTTCCTTCCTCTCAGGTCATGATCTCATGATCTCAGGATCTTGGAATTGAGCCCTGCAACAGGCTCCCTGCTCAGCAGGAAGTCTGCTTTTCCCTCTCATTCTGCCCCTAAATCTCCATCTCCCTTGCCCTGCTCCTGCTGGTGTTTCTCTCTCAAATAAATAGATTAAATCTTTTTAAAAATGTGAAAATCAGGAGAAGTAGAGAAAAATCCTAAATTCTGATTGTTTCCTACCCCAACATTTTCCTTCCTCTGTTTCCTTCTGTTTACTCCTCATCTATCCTTTTTTCCTAACTCCACAGCAAAAGTGATTCATTCTTGGCTCTTTAGGCAGGCACCCAGGGTTATTTATACAGGCATGCTCATCATTAGGGGAGGAGGGTATGTTCCAAATGTGTGCAAAACGCTGATCTTCACTCCGTGGTACAAATGGTGCTTTGTAGAGTTAGGGAGAAGTACAGATTAATATCAGACAAGGGGAGCAGGGATGTACCGTCTCCATATAATCACCTACCAAATGAGGAAACAAATTTCCTTCATAAAACTTAGGGTCCTTTCACAGTTTTAGATGTTCAGATAGTGTTTCTTAGGAAGAGTTGAAAACCCCTTTTTAAATTAAAGCCTTTTCTTCTTCATTGACTTAATTTTATTAATTTACTCAGTTATTCACCCACGAGTATTGAGCATCTGCCCTGCGTTACTACATTTAACTATGAAAGATACTAAATAATTATTAATTAGAATATCTATCAGAGGCAGTTGCATGGCTCCGTTGGGTAAGCATCAGACTCTTGGTTTTGGCTCTCAGATCTCATGGTCTCAGAGTCATGGGATAAGCCCCATGTCAGGCTTCTCACTCTGTGTGGAATATGCCTGGGATGCTCGCTCTCTCTCTGCCCTCTCCTGCCCTCTCACTGTCTCCCTCTCTAAAATAGATAAACAAAATCTTTAAAATAAAATATCTAACAGCTACTGGTATTTATTATGTGCCAATCGCCACGATCCATGCATTACAAGATGCATGATTTCTTTAAATTTTTACAGAGCTTGAGAGATACTTGCTAGAATTTCATAGTAGGAAAAAAAAAAGCTTAGAAAAGTTACAAATTACATAACTTTACCATACTTGCTCAGTCAGAAATTGGTGGAATTGTAGCATGACTCATGGTCTCTGACTTCTGAACCCAAACTCTTAACCGCTAAGTATACATAGTTTACTTTTTGAGGAATCTTATTATCTAGTTGGTAATGAGTAGAATCAGGAATTTCTAAATATATAGGTTAAATAAAAGTAGTGTTTGTAAACTGAGTTCCATAAAAGAATAGAGGCACATGGGAGTGATTAAGTCTAACAGGCAACATAAGGGAGGCCTGGGAGTTCTTCAAGAGGGCAGCGGCTCAGCTGCGCATGGAAGATGAGTAGGAGTTCCCTTGGCAGAGGGCATTTGTAACTCGCATAAGGTCAGAGAGATGTGACCACGTGGCCAGGACAGGACTCAGATCTGGGCGATGCTACATAAAGATCCTTAGTGGGTTAGAGGAAGTTGGGATGACAAGGGACCTGAGAGGAATTTGAATATTTCTGTGGAAGTTAATGGGGAACTACTTCCCCACTGAATCAACTTTTTTATGGTTATTATAGGAAATATGGAATGGCAGCTTTAAAGATGGTTAAAAAAACAGGACTTCAAATAAAAATTTTTGTAATCAAAACATAATACCTTGAAAACAAATTCTGTGATGCTTAAAGCCAATTCAGTCTTTGAAGTTCAAATGAGCATGAATGGAATTAGCTATTTGCTTTTTTAAAATGAGGATAGATCTGTCTAATGTAGCTTATAATTTGCCAATTGTATGTAAATCATGTTCTCCTGAATATCACTAAAGTTATACAAAGGGGAGTTCCTTTCAACATGTTCAACCCACATACTGACATTGTTTTTCAAAATATTATTTGATTTTTAAAAAAAATTTACAGCATAATACAAAGGCATAAAATGCTTCAGTTGAATTAAATGTCATTTAAATGCTTTAGGAATAATTCTGTTAAGACATCTACACATAGTATTATCTGTCCCATACAGATAATCTCTCCCATCCCACATTTCTTCACACATGTAGTCACAATCCTTCTATCAGATTTTGCATAACGTTTGAACTGTTTATGAGTTAAACATTTCATAGCAGGTAAAATGTTAAATGAAAACATAAGTGAAAAACAGGTAAAATGTTAAATGAAATGAATTTGTGAATTAAAGTTGAGATTCCTCAAAATTTCTTGCTTCTGAATGCAAATGGATGAATTTGTTGATAATTCATTGTATTTTCCATTCAGAAGCATTTTACCTAGTGCCATTAGGTTAGTGTAAAAAAATATAAAAGGCTAGAAAAATTAATACCATGTCTCTCTCAAGTTTGATCATGGGACAAGTAGGTAAAATCTGAATCTCAGCCTTCAAGGTCAAAAAGAGATTTCTTGCCTGATTCAATTACTGCTCAATTTGATAGCAATAAAGGAGTTAAGAGCATCTCCTATAATTTGGCTAGACTTTCATTATAAAAATAGAACACATTAACAGGAAACCATTAAATACAATTTACGTGTGAATTGCCCCCTCAGTGGAAGCTTTGTTTCTGCCATTTACAGGATAAAGTTAAGGTAACTGTTTCACATCAATTACCAGTCACTGCAGACAACATACTTTTATTAACTCTGTGGTAAAAGCATTCATATTTATATTTCAAGAATGACACAAATCCATTCTTTTCAGTATTAATCCACGTCCCACACAATTACTACCCTGACATTTATTGGAGTAATAAATTGGCTTTAGTGTTTGTTGGCTTTTCCCCTCCTTTGGCCATCCTATTTTGCTGTATTGTATAATGTGCCTTCATTTTTTAACTGACTAGAGGGAAAATGGTTTCAATTTCACATTAGTGAATGTGGCCCATTTATTTTAATTTCCTTGGTACCCCTAAGAGAGAAAAAAAAAAAAAAAGAAGAAGAAGAAGTGTCTGTGTTCAGAGTTTCAATTCAGAACAGTAACTATAAACACAAAATGCAAACTAACTTTGCAGTTTAAAGCTTCCATTTATTGTTTATTATTTAGTTTATGTTTCTTGGATCCATAACTGTTGAAGTGAAATGGCTGTAGCTGTGTGCAATGAAGAGACCTAGGCTCAAGTTTAGACTTCTTCTCTCTCTCTCTGAAACCAGAGGGCCTTGGCAGTTCTGTTAACTTCTCCAGGTCTTATGTCCTCATGAGTAAAATTGGGATTCTAATACCTGCTTTCAGAGTTATTGTAAAGGTGAAATAAAATAACATATATTCAACAATATTCATTGAAGCCTATATTGCTCCAGACACTGCTCTAAGCACAGATCACTTCAGCGAACAAACCTAAAAAGATCTCTTCTCCTGTGGACCTTACATTTTGTCACACAAGAAAAACTGCAATTTTATGGTATAGAGTAGGTTCTAATCATTTCCAGACCTTTTCAGACTATGACTATAAAGTGAGATGGCATTTCCTTTAAATGCCAAATTTTGATAGATATCAGACAAAAGCTTCTCTTCACAGTATCATTCAGTGCTTCTCTGAGCCCCCAAGGAGCCATCTGGTATAAACTCAGAGAACTCGCTCCCATTTTCTTCCTCTCTCTCCCTCCTCAGGTCATTATGACAGTTAGTTTGTGCTGCTGAACTCGTGCTTGGTAGAGCCCTGTACACCCAAGGTGCCCCTCACCACTTTTCTATTTATCTATACCCCGGCTCAGCGAATGCCAAGCCTGCATTACCCTATTGCCCAGTTGACAGAAAAGAATTTACCCCAACTCCATTGTCAGTGAGGCCCATTTTTCTAGTGGTTATTTTCAATCCTTTAATTTAATTTCTCTCTCTCTCTATCTCTTTTTTCAATATGAATATCTGGGAAACCTCATGGGTTTCAGAGGAAATAACTTTTCCTACTCAAAGGAAACATGCTCTTACCCCCAACTTCTGTCAGAGCAATTAGCAGAATGTAACAGAACATCCTTTATCACATATTCCTGACAAATACTACCACGTGTCTCTTGTCCAGTCCATATCCCATTTACATGTCTCCTCCAGTGAAGGAGTTCTCCAGTTCTTCCCACTGTCCTCGCCTCAATTTCTTAGCTTCAAAGTCAACTACTTAAAGATTTGCAATTTTTTTTTAAGATTTTATGTTATTTATTTGACCGACAGAGATCACAAGTAGGCAGAGAGGCAGGCAGAGAGAGGGGGGGGAAGCAGGCTCCCCGTTGAGCAAAGAGCCTGATGTGGGGCTCGATCCCCAGGAGCCTGGGATCATGACCTGAGCTGAAGGCAGAGGCTTTAACCCACTGAGCCACCCAGGCACCCCAAAGAGTTGCAATTCTGTCTTCACCATCTAGTTTAAAAGAAACGGGGGTCAAAATTTGGTCATAGCTCAGCCCTAAGATAAGAGCAACAGACGGTCTACTCCCTTCTATAGATCTTTGTAATGTTTAATAATCTTTTATTATGAGGTTGAAATTACAGATACCACTTTTTTTTTCTTTTTAAGATTTTATTTATTTATTTGACAGAGAAAGAGAGAGACAGCGAGAGAAAGAACACAAACAGGGGGAGTGGGAGAGGGAGAAGCAGGCTCCCATTGAGCAGGGAGCCCGATGCCAGGCTTGATCCCAGAACCCTGGGATCATGATGGGAGCCCAAGGCAGACGCTCAACGACTGAGCCACTCAAGCACCCCTATTGGTACCAGTTTCAAGGGATGTGGTAGAGATGCTAGATTTGGGTATAACAATTAACAATTAACCAAGGGTTCTTCTTCAGTCTTGAAGATTTTTGGTATGATGTAGAGGAGGAAACAATTTGCCCTTACCTTTCTGAGCTCTTAGTTGAAACCCTTGTAATAAAAGACTGAGAAAATAAACAGAGAAAAAGACAGAGAAAGAGAAAAATAAACAAGTTGATTAACAAGTATACATGAATACAGGGGATATACCAGGTGAAAAATGAGTAACTGTTTTAGGTGGCTTAGAGTTTCACTTTCTACAGCAACTTTAACAAAGAAAGGTAAATCTGTGAAGAAATGACAGGACAAAGAAAAGCAGTTTTCTGCTTCAAAGGGCAGAGATAAAGGCTAATTAGTAAAGTTTGTTATGTAAATTCCTCTGGCTCCTTCTCCAAGTTGATCTCCTCTAGTTTTCTCTGGGGACTGATTTTTGTCCTTGGTAGAAAAGGGAAGAAAGACATCTGCTTTTAGATGTGTTGTATATCCTATTTTTAGGCAAATGGAGGAGAGAGAAAACTATTTTTTTTTTTTTTGTATCTACTATTCCTCAATTGCTTCCAGTTCAAAATAACCCCTAGGCCAAAGTGGAATATTTTGGGGTGGCTCAGACTTCAATGGTACCTTGTCCAATAGAGCACAAAGTTTAGATTAGATCAGTGAAAGTGAATCAGATAGTGAGAAGGGAAAGCAGGTGCTGTATTGGTACTTAGACATGGGGAATAAATGCATCAAAATTGTCATCTTCAAATATAAAGAGCAGCTTTTTGCAAAGATGTGAGAGGATACTAAATTCAGAAATGAAAATAGCTTTAATTTGTGATGCACATGACAGGTGAAGTCTTTCAAATAACTCCTCCAGATTTTCCATAAAGCAGTGCATATTGAATGAGTCCAATTCTTGATTAAGAGTATGGGGGGGGCACAATGATAACAGGTAGTTGGGATTTTGAGTGTTCATGAATAAACTCTTTACTTCCAGCAGTCCTTGCACTGTCAGTATTTTATTATGAAGAATCTGAAATTTTCTAATGCTGTATGATGTACAGATACCTCTTTTCCCTCAAAATAACAGCACAGATAAATTTAAGACCAATATGCTCCAAATTGACTGAAATCATTTTTTAAAAATGCTAAGATAATAGTATTTCGTAATTCAATAGCAATTATATCAGTGAGTGAGTTTATCTTTAAGAATATTAGATTCAGTACAATGTTGTGAACTTGTAATTAGCTATAAGGTCTTCTAGCAGTTGTTTAATATTGTTGGTAATTGGATATAACTTAAAATTCCACACTAAAAGACAGAATTCAAGAATGTGTGATGCTTCAAATACATTATTTAAGCCAGAGAAAGCATCTGTTTTTCTATTCTCATCTTGAACTAATGTTTAGTGTTTTCTAAAGGTATGCTTGATACAGCTACATGTTTTAACTGAAATGAAACTTCATCAAAGATCCTTAAAATATTGAAAAGTTAGCAAGATAGTTAACACTGCTTCTCAAAATTGAAAGCAACCCAAGCCCATTAGGAAATATATTAAAAAAAAATTAAAATAGCATGGAAATATCTTAGAATAGGTAAACCAGGGGCACCTGAGTGACTCAGTCAGTTAAGTATTAAACTCCTGATTTCAGCTCAGGTCATGATCTCAGGGTCCTGAGATTGAGTGCTGCATCAGCCTCTGGATTTAACCTGAAGTCGGCTTTCTCCTTCTCTCTCTCCCTCTTCACCTCTACCTACTTGTGGGCTCTGTGCACTCTTTCTCTCTCAAATAAATAAATAGGTAAACCACATTGTTCTATGTAAATGTGCAAATATATGATTTATTATTTTTTCCCACATAATAAACCCCATACTTACTAACATACTAAACTTTTTATCATTCCAATCTACCTTTTCAGATTACCCCAGATCTTGCTTAAGCCAAAGTTGCATCTGGCATTTGCTTGTCCTTGAACCCATCTGTATCATTTCTCCCTTTTTACTATCTGTCAACATTCTACTTATTGTTCGAGGCATTATTTAAATAATAATACTTTAAGAAGAAATAATCACCTACCCCTCACCTGATAAACTTGGTGCATACTTATATTAAATACTTATTACTATATCCCCATATGATTGCACTTCACTCTTTACCTTCACTCATTATATTATTATTTTCCAGAGAAGAGATCATGCTGTATCCCATTCCTTAATCTCTTAATGTCATGAAAGATAGAGCTTTTGGAGCCAGACAAACAAGGTAGGATTTTGAATCCTAGTTCGCAAGTGTTATGCCCCAGAGTAAGACCCTCTGTTTGCTCATCTATAAAATGAAGGTATTAATTTATCTCTTAAGCTTGTTATGGCAGTCAAGTGAGATACCATGTAAAGCCCTTGGCACAGTACCTAACCCTGAGTAGAGGCTTAATAAATGGTGATCAGTATTCTTTTTTTTTTTTTTAAAGATTTTTATTTATTTATTTGAGAGAGAGACCGTGAGAGAGCATGAGCGAGGAGAAGGTCAGAGGGAGAAGCAGACTCCCCGTGGAGCTGGGAGCCCGATGTGGGACTCGATCCTGGGACTCCGGGATCATGACCTGAGCTGAAGGAAGTTGTCCAACCAACTGAGCCACCCAGGCGTCCTGGTGATCAGTATTCTTGAGGGAAGGGTAGTAGAAGGGAGTTCACTTCCGAGTCTGTCAGAGTAGAGGTAAAAGTGAAAATGGTAAATTGGGACAGGGCTGGCAAACAAACTGGATAGCTGAAGAAAATTTCCACCAACTCACATATTTGAGTACTCCTCACAGGGACAAAAGCATGATCTTATTTATTCTGTGTCTCAGTGGGACAGTTTTATTATTATAAATACAAGTTTGCTCTTTATTCCTATAGTTGTTAAGATGAAAATATGTTAAGCCATTATTTTAATTTTATGTCCATCAGTTTAGAAATAACACATTATATTCTTACAGAATTATATGCTATATAAAAAAGTATTTGAATATTTAACCATAAACTCAATATAACTATAGATAGATCTTAAAGGGACCTAGTTTTTATCTATCCAACAGCTCACATTGTAAAAGTGAGAAAACAGAAGATAGGAGAGGTTAGGTAGCTTATCCAAGGTCATTACACCAGATAACAGATGAAAAACTGGAACTTAGGTTCTTTGAGTCTTCATCTAGTGTTTTTAGTGTGTAAGTAGCACAATGTAAGTGACACTTGTTCACAAAACACTAAGGAAGCACATGCAGAGTTAGAATAAAGAAAATAAAAGAGAACAGAAAATTTTGGAGGAGGAAGAAGAAAGGATGACTAAGAATGATCATCAAAGGGCTGGCAAGATATTGGAAAACTAGAGAGAATAATGTTTGAAAGGCTAAAGCAGCCTTGAAGGAATAGCAGGTATGACCATGAGATGGAATGCTATTTAAAGCAGCAGCATCCCTGACCTTCCAGGAATTAGAATAGAGTATTAAGCTGCAGTAATATGTCCCCAAGAATTCTGAATAATGACCAACAGCTGTATCAGCAGCAGATTCCCCGTTTGAACCTAAATTACATTTATCTTAAGTTTGAGAAATTGTCGAAAACTTAGAAATGTAGGTTTGTCAGAGGACTTGGAGAGTGAGAGTCAGAGAAACTTTTGGGTTATAACTTACTCTAACGTGAAAGAGTTTAGACTTATATGGGTCAGAGTCCAAGGGTACAAGTCCAAGCACAGCTCAGACTGTTAAAACCAGTTCCTTATGGAGTCCTGTCTTATTCACCATAGCATGGTAATGAAAGAGTAAGTCCCAGAAAGAGCTGTCTCATGGAAATGACCATGGGGCATTGAGTGTACAGACTAGAGCTGGCAAACATGACTAGAGCTGGTTATGTTGGCAGAGACACCAGCACCCTCATTAATGGGCATCTACAGAAGAGGAGATGCCAGAAAAAAATGGCAGCATTCTCTGTGGGTATAATAATTGAGTTGCTGGTTTGGGCATTGAAAGCTATAAAGAACACCCCACTTTAGGTCTCAGCAAAAGAGGAGGACATACCTGAAGCCACCTAGCAGCCAAGATGAGCTCCTTACAAAGAACAGTAGAATTTCCTGTGCCACTGGGGAAGAGTACCACTTAGAGTCTTATTTTGCCAGGGGCGTTGAGCTGTGTTGGGAAAGGAGCAGAGAAGGGAAGGATAAAGGAAGTGGAGCTAGGACAATATTAGTGCATGACTTATTTTAATATGAGGGACTGGGAAATGGCTTGACGGGATCTGGGGAACAGAAGATGAAGCTCTTGACAACAGAATGCTAACATTAGAGGAAGAAGACCGATGTATGAAACAAAATCTAATCAACAATTAACTTACTCTTCCAAGGCTATACCGGGGGGAGGAAAAGTATCATTTTATTCCACCCTTCTAAGTTCCTGGCACAGGACTTCTAACGAAAGAAAACACAAAAAAGTATATATGTTTATTTAATGTAAGTTTTACATGACATGGGAGCCTTCTTAAGGAAATGAAGGCCCAAAAAAGTTGTTGACCTGAGTGTTTTCATGCTAGTTTTGATGAAGAATAGAGAGTCATAGAAAATGTGATAAGATGAAAAGGGTATAAGCTAAGTGTAGTAAACTGAAGAAAAAGAGCAAGGCCTATTTGTTCAGATTTCTCTTGTGTTGGAGATAAGAAAGCTCCTTTTCTTTGGGTCAGGGAGGGCACTTCTCACGTCAGGGTTTTATGATCCATTTCACAGAAAAGTCAGAAAATCCCTTCTGTACATGGCATTTCTCAAATTTCTCCACCTTAAAATATTCAATGTGCCCAATTGCCAGATTTGGGAGTTCCATGTCCAGAACCTTGTCATCTGCTACTTTATTGTAAGGGCCTTGAAAACTGTAGATATTCTTATTTGAAGGGCGAATTCAGTGGATAGATGAATAGATTGTGGGCCCAGTGTTACTACATTATTTAGCTTGTTTTTCCACCCTCTTTTCAGCTAATGTTGGGTCTAGAGCTATTTATTTTATTTTTTGAAAAGCTGTTTATTCTCCAGTGTTGTCGAGGACTTTAGCAGAAAACAGTGGTTGTTCCATGGGCATTTTATTCAAAATCAGATTCATGATGCAGATACACATATTTAATCTCTGGAATGTGTATAACAAATCATTTCTTTGACAGACTGTCAGAGTTCTCTGGTTGGTTGAGAACCATTCACATGAGTTGTCTCTTTAGCAGAATCATAGAGATTGGTACGATTTGTAGTCATTTTAGAATGGACTCATTTAGAAGGTTCTACATGGTGTCTCAAGCTGTGAGAGTCCGTAGTTTCATCTAGAAACATTCTTAAAACAAAAATAAAATTGCCTTTAGAGGATATACACGGGGTTCTCCATTTAAGTCTATGAAATAGTCAAGTGATATTGACTGGTTTCCCCCCTTTTTCTTTTCCTCTGCCACTTCATATTCAGACTAGGAAGCACCGAATTGAGAATTACCTTTAATTAAAGTAGCCAAATATTCCAAAGTATAGTTTAGATCCTCCACAATATAGATTGTGTGTCTGTGTGTGTGTACATGTGTATATTAACCTCAATACCATAATTTTTAAAGATAGGACCAAACCAATAAAAGTGCATATGAATTTATTTTGGAATGTAAGAAAGAAAAACTGAAAAATAGCCCTATATATAAGCAAATATTAGCTAAAAGGATGATGGCCATCATGCTGTTTTTTGTTTCAAAATAGAAAACTTCCAAATGTCATAAAAATGGATTCTTAATTAAAACATATATTCAACAGCACCTATATATAAGCAGTAGTAAAAAAAAAAATCTTTTTGAATTTAAGCAAGGAAATGTGTTACCAACATATCTTTATGTTATACAACTAGTTTAAAAAATTATGTATATAGTATGATACTATTCTTTTGCAAGTAAACACTTCCAAAAATGCAAATATACTAGGAAGACAGAAAGGCACCAATCTCTTCCATTCTAAAATGATGACAAACTATACCAATCTATGAATGTCGCATTTTTGGTGATTGTTGTGTTGTTTTTCTTCTTACTCAGTTAGGTTTCTAACATGAATATGTATCACTTCATACTGGGAGAATGGGAAAAGTTCGTTTTCACAAAGAAAAAATCTCCAGGGGTGCCTGGGTGGTTTAGTCATTTGAGTGTCCCACTCTTGATTTCGCTCAGGTCATGATCTCTGGGTCCTGAGATCCCGTCCTAGGTTGGGCTTCTCACTCAGTGGGGAGTCATCTTGTCTCCTTCTTTGTCCCTTCCCCCACCGTGTGCACACACTTTCTCTCAAATAAATTTAAAATATATATATATTGAAAACAAAAAGAAAAAAACTCCAAAGGGCTTTATTGTCTTTCAGTATTTTATTTAAACTGTTTACACAGTTATGTGCTAGAGCAAATGATTGGCAGCTAACACAATAAAAACTGGTAAATAGCAAGTATGATAGAAACCATTCGAACAATAAACCTTGATTCTCACTATAACTCAACGCTCAATGTGTGTGTCACTAGATTATATATGAAGAGTTTAACAGTGTTCAATGGCTTACTCCTAAAACTTGAAATAATAAAGCATCTAGGTTACAGAATTCCCATTACTGAATTTTGTGCTGTAAAATAATGTGTTATGGTAGCTTCTGTTCCTCTGGTATTTTAATGCACATGTCTTTTTGAAATTTTTGTTAAAAAGACAAATATCTTGGATAACATAAGTTTGTAGGTCACACATCCATCTGAACCTGTCGTTTATCCAAATTGCAAAGCCATCATGTGTAATTTGTCTCAATTAGCAATTTTATAGTTTGTAATTAACTTTACTGTTAATTGATTCTCTCTGTAATAAATGCTTGAGGAAGTAAAATGGATATGATGTGATTTTTTTTTTGTCAAAGAGAAAAAATTTAACTTGAGGTTTGAGCAAAAAAACTGCATTGCCTTGGAAGGACAAATTTTCTTCCCTGCCAAAAATGACTCAGAGTGATTGATGGGAATTTGTACTAGCTCTTTTTAAAGATTGGAAATTATGTAAATAATTTTAGTATTGTTTTATTTTTACTTTTTAATTTTTATTTCTCATTAGAAACAGAATTTTACCTAATTCTTTTAACATTGATGTCTAGGTCTTGTTGGACAGCTCTTCCTAAAAGATGTAATTAAATGTGCTTTCAATAGGAAATCTATTACAGTAACAGTTTGAGGAAGCCTGTATAAATTTGTAAAGGATTAATTTTATATTATATCTGAGTCATTCACTAATGCAAATGCTAATTTGAAAGCTTGGCTTGTTGTTGAATGACTGAATCTATTTCAGTATAGCAGTTTGGGTTATGCTCTTAAGCAGAGGAGAAAAACTCAGTTTAAAGACCTCATTATGCTTATGAATATATAGAGGGATGGGTAAAATGCAATTAGAAAACAATACCAGCAAATTAACATATGTATCCTTACATGAACATTTGGAATTCAGAAGTAATTTTGTATCCTTTAATTAGGGCTAAACACCAATATCTAAGGGTGTGGTCTGTGTTTTTACATCGTGCAACAGATTCAAAGACAGGAAAGGATTCAAAGTACATACTCCAGAAAGAGATGAAGCACATGTCGGGAGGAATACATTTTCCCCTTATGGTCCCAGGCTGGGTCTGCAAATTAAACCGACAAAGACAGATTAGCAGGAGAAAAGCATACACATTTATTTAATGTAAGTTTTACGTGACACCGGAGCCTTCATGAGGAAATTAAGACCCGAAGAAATGGTTAGCCTGAGCATTTTTATTCCAGATTTGATGAAGAGTGGAAAGTCATGGAAAACCGTGAGAGGGCAGAAGGTAATGACAATTCACCAGGGATAACAGCAGGGCTTGATCCTTCGGATTCCTCTGGATTTCTTCCAACTTTGGAATTAGCTGCTCCTTTCCTATGCGTCTAAGGAGGGCACCTTTAGGGAGGGACCCCGTGAGGGTGTTCTGTCCTGCCTCAGGGGACAAAGAGGAGGTCAGAGAGGCCTTTCAGCACCTGCCATTTCTATGACCTTCAGGGCAAGGGATTTATGACAATTTAATTCTTTTGAAAGCTCTACTTTTAGGCAGACAAGTGAATTCAGGAACTCAACTGCCTTCAGTTCAAATTAAACTGTGAAAATAGCCTATGTTGGGGTATCATATCCTGATCCCCTTTGAGCCTCATTCCTTTCCCATAACTCATTTTTATCACTGAGTTTATCTCTTTACCCAAACATTGTCCCTGTTTTTTCCCTTGATTTCTTTCTTTTGATGAACCTCTCTTGGCTCTGTTCTCTGGTAGCTAATGAGTTGAGAAGACTGGGCCATGGTGAGGACAAGAAACTTAAAGTAAGATTGTGTGGAGAGAGAAACACGTGCACACTGCAGGTCCCCGCAGCTGTAGTTTCTATCTCCTGGTGTCTCTGAGCAGTGATTTACAAGGACTGATGCTGGTCAGTGATTATGCATTCATGGGTCAAATGGAAACACAGTAAGGGCACTGTAATAAAGTTTTCATAAATCTAAATATATTCCATTTTAAAATGCTGTGCTTTATTTTGAGATTACAAAACTCTCCCCTTTTTTGAATTAAAAACATCCTTTTGTTTAGTGAAATGATAGTGTTGGTAGAAGAAAGTTTTGTTTTGTTTTTTCTCTTCTGGAGAAAGCAATACGATAGAAATTCTTTCTTGGTCTTCTAAAAATACATATATATAAATACATATATATGTATTTTAATTTTAACTTGGTTATTCTACAAAATATAATATAATAATCTTGGAAGCAATGTGATGGAAACCAAGAGAAGACAGTTCTTCACAGCATTCAGGTGAAAACGCATACCTGGGAACCGCCAACCATGATGGTTCTAGCCTTGTGGATAAAGCAGATCTGAAAGAATAAATCTGTATGCAGAGAAAAGCAAGGAAAGAGAGATGGAGAGGAAGAGAAAGAGAGTGGGCATGAGAGAGACTGACAGAGAGATTAGGAAAAAGATTAAGATCCGTCATCATCACGTTTCTGGTTCCTGATCTCAAAGTCCAGCTCTTCTCTTAATTTTAGTTACCCGAAATAATTTATTCCCTTTTTGCATATGGTAGTTTGAGCTGGGTATCAGTCACTTGCAAAGAAGAGTGTCCAGGTGAAGGAGTTTCTGAAAAGGTTAATTGCCAGCTCTTTGTGGTGATGGGTCTTTGAATATTCTCTTTCAGAGCAATGCCTGCAGGCAGATATGGGAGTGAGAATCCCAGTCTGGATTAGGGGGCACAAGTCTGAGCGGAGGCTCCCCTGCTGCTTTCCTCCTACTTCTATAGGCTCCATTGCTTGGTGTCCTGCAGATGGCTAATAGGTGGTAGAGATCTCTGCCACCTTTGACAAATATCCGATGCTCCATTTTCTCTAGGTTTCTTGATGAATGCTTGATTGATTTTTCATTTAGAACAATAGATCTCCTTTAATGTCAAGCACTCCCTGGCAGTCAGGTGGGCAGCTCATGTCTCTCCTCAACCCTAATAAGGCATCTCCCTTTGTTTATTCACTTTGCTTTACATAGAGTTTTGCTCTGGGGCTGAGTTGAAATTTAACATATGTTTGTTACAATGGTGTAAAACAATCTAGAAGATTCCAGAATGGCAAGGTGAGAAGGACACATGAACATACAATTTTTCAAAAGCTATAAATATAGGAACAAAGAGATTCAAGGCTTGTGTGATTTGGACACTATTTTCATATACTTTTCTGAGATCATGTCTTGGAAATCTTTGATTAAAATAGGCCTGGAATTACTTCCATTTTTCTGCCTTCCCTTCTAATGACTCATAGTTCTCATATTTCTCTTTTTTTAAGGTCAGTTAAATAATAAATCCTCCTTAATTCAGATTTGAATAGTATATAATTTGCACTAAGTCAAATAGGGAATTTTTTGTAAATTTATGTATCTTTCCTTCATGAAGTAGAAAATGCATTTTACAGAAAAAAACACAACACTGTAAGCATGATTAAGGTAATATCTAATTTTTGAAGTACTTTAAATCTGCATGTACATGCAAACAATTGATATGCTAATTTTAGAACATTCAAACTTATCTTCTGATGTACATTTATGTGATAACAGACTAGTAATTATGTATGCCTTGTAGTAATAATTAAAATTTAAATATTTCAAACGCTCTTACTGAGTATAGCGCAGATAGAACTGAATTACTAGGGTTGCACCAAAACAAGATTATAACACATAAAAATCTTAGAGTTGTTTTCAAAACTAATCCCGATTGTTAGAGATTCTTCAATTTTTTTCTGAAATATTTAACAGTGTCACATCACAATGCATCTCTAATGAATGCCATTAAGCCAACATTTTTGGCCAGCAGTGGGTTATATTGCCTCTTGAAGGATTAATTTCCCATTTCTAAGATGCCATTTATGGAATTGTTTGCAGAAAGATGGAAGAGAGAGTCCTATTTTTTATTTATTTAATTTTTAAAAGATTTTATTTATTTTGAGAGAGAGCATGCTCACAAGCATCAGTGTGGGGTGGGGCAAAGGGAGAAGCAGTCTCCGCACTGAGCAGTGCCGGGACTGGATCCCAGGACTCTGGGATCATAACCTGAGCAGAAGGCAGACACGTAACCAACTGAGCCACCCAGGCACCAGAGATTGATCTTTTAAAAACATGCAAGAGGGACTCTTGGGTGGCTCAATCAGTTAAGTGGCTGCCTTTGGCTCAGGTCCTGATCCCAGAGTCATGGGATCGAGTTCCGCATCAGGCTACCTGCTCAGTTGGGAGCCTACTTCTCCCTCTGCCTGCAGCTTTCCCTGCTTGTGTTTTCTCTCTCTGTCAAATAAATAAATAAAATATTTTTTTTTAAAAAAGGAAGAATAAAAGAAAGAAAGAAGAGAAGAAAGAAAAGGAAGAAAGAAAGGAAGGAAGAAAAGAAGGGAAAAAAATGAAAACAGCCAAGAATATGGACTCTGAAAAGTCAGAAAAGAATTCTTTGGAGTGGAAGTCCTCAGGTCAATTGTTGAAACACTGCTGACCATGAGCATAGTAAGGCAGAGGTAGACAAAGGCTGGGGAAATTATGGCTTTAGATTTTCTTCTGGAAAAACATTCATTTGACATATAATATATTACTTGTCCCTGGTACAAAGTTTCTCAAGATCTTTTGAATTTGTTAAGTATTTTCCCGCTTGCTATTGCACTTTAAGAATGTTGTAGAACCTGGAAGGGAGCAGAAATGGGCTTCTGGAGGTGCTCCTAATGGTCTCTTTTAGATTTGGGTGTTGGTTTCACAGCTTTTTCACTTTGTGAAAGTTCATCAAGCTATAATTTAGGATTTAGGTGCTTTTTTATGTTTGTAGTATATTATAATTTCACTTAAAAAGGAAAAAAGTCTAAAAGGAAGCTCTATTTGATATGGAAGAATTACACCCATAAATTACTGGGAGAGGAGTCATTGGTAAATAAGGAGGAAAAGGAAATTAAAAAAAAAAAAAAAAAGACGTAGAAGAGGAAACATGCCATTGTCCCAGCATGGCTCCCTGCTGCAGCCCATATTTACTGAAGTGCCAGGAATCTGCCCTGTGCAATCCATATAACATCTCATTCAGTCATCCACAAAACTTGGTGAGTTAAATTGATCATCTCCATTTTACAGATGAAGAAACAAAAAACAAAAAACAAAAAACAAGGAGTTCAGCCAAGTTATATGATTCTAGGATCACACACCTGGTATCTGCCAGAGCTGGGGGTCTGCCTGGAGACAGGCTTCTTCTCCCAGGATATATACAGCGCTTTTCGGTAATCCTAGGAGCGCCCTCCTCTCGGGCCTCTAAAACGTTGGCATCTGCTGTTTGCAAGGCTGAGGAATGGGATATGGGTAGAAAGGCAGAGAATGAGTATCCTGAAATCTCAAGGGGATTAATGCCCATTACTTCCTTTGAGGTGGAAATCCATCATCGCAGTGTGGAGAGGCACTGCTGTTAAATTCTCTGCCCTCTGCAAACAGCCATCTGTCTGAGATCTCCCCGAAGTGGCTGCCGTCCAGGATGACTATGTTGCTGCAGTCTTCAAGTGGTAGGAGCACTGTAATGTCTATGTTAATCGCTGGGAAATAGGAGCCGCAGCAGCCAGACCACTCCAATGGAACAATCCGAATCAGGGTAAGTTTGATTGAGCAAAAAAGCCCGGCTGACTGTGTGATGAAGAGACAGGGTGGGTGACACTGACAGGCCCTGTGGTCAGCAGCTGCGGATTTTATGTGAAGAGCAGACGGATCTGGAAAATGGGAAGAGCCAACCGTCAATAACATCTTGGGAGTGTGGGGGTTCAGGGCATCTCCCCACACTCCTTGTATACCACCCATCACAGGTAGAAACTTAGGAACTAAAACACACTTGTAACATCATAAGGCGCAGGTGTGTACATGTGGATACTGATGTAGAGACAAGAGAACACCCGCTTTTACTGCAAACAGCCAAACAGGGCACCGAGTGTTTTCTTTGTTCACTCCATCCAGAAGTTCATCACTCCCTCCGTGTTCCTAGCATCCCCATAACAATAACGTGAACTTGACTGTAGTTAAACTGCCACAGTAGACAGCATAGATCATCGATAAGTCAGCAAATATTTTTTAACTGTCTACGGGGTATGAGGATTGGAGTGTTAGGTATCTGGGGGAATAGAGAGAGATCCCATGATTCCTGCCAGTAAATGTTAGCCTGCTAAATGAGTAATACTGGTAATGAGCTTTATAGGAGTACCATGTCTCTCTTCTGGAAAAATAGGTTATCTGCTGGGCAGAATTAATTATATTTTCAGAAATGAGAAAGAGGCGAGGACTGGGGATACTTGAAGTTTATGGTGCATATATAACAACTCACAGAGTCACACTTCCTATATCCCACTGAGAAAAATTTTCTTTTTGTACACAAGACAGTCATTTGTATCTGGCCCTCTGTCGGCCACCTCAGGGTATTTCTGACAAAAATAAAATAAAATAAAATTTTAAGTTTTCATTCAGAGCCATGGAATAATCTGAAGTCTTCTACCACACATCGAAACGGCTGGTAAAAGTCAGATTGCCCGCCAAAGGGTCACCACGAATCAAGTTGAAAACACCGATGGTTCCCTGAATCCTTTGATCTGCTTATTGATGATATATGATGACCTCTATGCTGTCAATCTAGCTGTCATTAAGTATTTGGCTCTATAGTATGCCATTTGGATTTTGTGGCATCTTTCACTTAGAAATCTTAAAAGAGAAAATAAGCACATTTCATTTTATCAGCATTTCACTGCATAAGATAAACAAATACAAACTAAATGGCCATCTCTAAATCATGCCCATCATTTTTCATGAGCCCACACTGTTTTTTCTTTCTTTGGCTCTTTCTGGCCAATAATACCTCTCCTAATAGTAATAATGGTAACAGCTACTTAGTATGATACCTCCTGTGGGCCAGCAATTAGAGATGCTTTACCCATCCTATTTCATTTAACTATATTCTCAAGTCTGATTAATAATAAAATTCTGCTGAGTTTTCTAGAAATTTAACTTTGAAACATTGATTAACAAGCATGTAGCCAAAACTTAGATTTTCCAAATGAGGACACCAATACTAAGAATTATTAAATGCCTAGTTTATAATCTCTTGATTTACTGTTACAAAAGTATGACTTATACATGACTCAAAAAACATAACCAAGACTACAAAGCATATGCAAAAAGATTAAGATATTCTGGTCAAAGAAGAATGTTATACCCAATGCTAAAATAAAGATAGGCAGGTTAAGTTGACAGTAGGTATATTCAGCATTTAAAATTGATAAAGGGAATTGTTATCTTGCATATACTAGGAACTCCTTAAATCAAGAACAATCTTGATGACTCCAAGAGAAAAATGGGTGAAGTATTTAGAAAGGAAAAGTGCAGAAAGAGAAGCCCAAAAGGATGAGCAAATAAAAGGTGTGTAAATTCACTAGAAACTAGGAAAACGTGCAAATTAAAACAATGAGAAGGCATTTTGTATCAGATTGGCAAAAACTAGAAAAGTGAATAACTACCAAGAATGGTAAGGATGTGGGAAGCTGGGCTCATTTGGGCTCTGCTGATAGCAGTGTAAACCTGATTAGCCTTTCTGGAGAGAAGGTTATCACCAGAGAGAAGTATTTGTAAGACTGCTGTACGATGTTGGTTACACAGCAGAACTTGGCTCCACCACACTGGCTTAACCGACTGAGCCACCCAGGCGTCCCAGTTTCAAACTCTTTACTAGAAATGGAGACCAGTAAAAAAACTGAACATTTTTTTTTTCCAATAGAGTTATATATTTAGAGAGAGTAAGAAAGAGAATCTTTTTTTGTTTTTAAGATTTTATTTATCTGAGAGAGAGAGAGGGAGAGCCCAGTGGGGTGAGGAGCAGAGGGACAAGCAGACTCCCCACTGAGCACAGAGCCCAACTCAGGGCTCGATTCCAAGACCCTGAGATCATGACCTGAGCTAAAGGCAGATACTTAATGGACTGAGATACCCGGGCACCCTAGGAGAGAATCTTAAGCAGCCTCCATGCCTATCACAGAGCCTGACACAGGGCTTGACCTCACAACCCTGAGATCATGACCTGATCCAAAATTGAGCATCACATGCTTAGGTAACTGAGCCACCCAGGCACCCCAAGGAGATAATTTTTAAAACCTTTAATATCCTATATGTTCATATAACCACATGGTTCATCTAAAAAATAATGACTTAAAAAAAGAAATAGAAAAAAAAAATCCTCAGATAAAATGTAGACTGCATAACAAACACTTGCCATATAAATGAAGAATAGATGAACATACAACATTATTCTATATTTTACAAGTATAGTTCAGGTCATACATCAAGCATAATAGACTATGAGGTGGGGGAGGTTGGATGAAAGAGATGGTCAGGGCTAAAAAGGAGGGAATAAATGAATGAATGAATGAATAAATAAATAAATAAATAAATAGCATTATAATACTTGTCATGATATATGCTATGAACTTTTAGCAATAATTAATCCAGTTCTCTGCACTTGAGATCCAATAACCAAACAAACTCCTCCCCATTATACAGCTTTTTAATAGCAAAGGCAGAACTTGGAGCTAAGTTACAAGACTTTCAGTCCCTAATCTTACCCTCTTTCTGTATTGTGTATTGTTCTTATACTAAATAATGCCACACTACATTCATGCAATAAGGGTTATTATAATATAATCTAAAGACATTCATTAAGCAACAATTCTGTGCAAGAGATTGATTGACTGAGTCCTAGGTGTTTAAGAAGAATATAGCTTAGAAGGGTAAGCCAAATAAAACCTGTCTGAGTTAGGTCCAGGTCCATTAAAAAAAGGAAGAAAAAAAAAAAAACACCCTAAAAACAGAAATTGCTTTTCACTAACCCTTTAAAGCAACATGAGCTTATCCTAAAGTTTCTGCAAACGCTCCCAAAAACATTATTTATCCGGTTGTGGTCCCAACAGCTATTCATCCTGACATCTGCTCCCTCCAAAATTCATCTCCTATATTCTCTCAACATCTCCAACCTTTCTCTCTCACACCCTCTTCTCCAACTTTTGGATTTGTTTTAGTTTTTCCTCTTCCTGGTGTAGTTACTTCTATTTCTCATTTTGAGCTCTTCAGCTCCACTTATAACTCTAATCGGCAGAACAAAAAGCTAGCAGGTAAGGTCCAAGGGGGAAAGGTTATAAATACTTATACAGGGCCACAATCCCTTTGAACCCAGAAGTATTTCAGTATTTCAGGTTTTTCAGGCTTTTAGAAGAAATATGGTACATAAAAAATACCACTAAGGAGATTGGGCTGCACTAATGTAAGAACAATTACATTATTTTTTCTCTAGCAGAACATGAATATTTACACTATATGGGATAGCCATGTCAGTTTGAGTCAAGTTTTGGCCCCAAATAAGTTCAGATTGGATCAAGTTTTGCTGTAAAATGAGTTTTTAAGAACTTGATTTTTATAGCTTTTTGAATTATGAAATTGAGGATAAGGGAATGTGGTTCTGTACATCAGTCTCAAGGCTCATAATCATGAGTTAATTTGTCTAAAACAAGCACTCAGATGCTTTTTCAAGACCAGAGGAGGCATAAATAAAGAGGGGTGTGGTGGGCAGAGAGATACAAAGAACAAATGTAACAAACAGAAAAGGCAGATAGATTCTAACCCAACATTAAGCAATAATTACTTCAGTGGCTAATGATCTAAGCAGACCAGTTAAAAGACAGGTTCTGAGAGGGGATTAAAAAAAAAAAACAACAAAAAACAAGGGGCGCCTGAGTGGCTCAGTGGGTTAAGCCGCTGCCCTCGGCTCAGGTCATGAACTCGGAGTCCTGGGATCGAGCCCTGCATAGGGCTCTCTGCTCAGCAGGGAGCCTGCTTCCTCCTCTCTCTCTGCCTGCCTCTCTGCCTGCCTGTGTTCTCTCTCAATAAATCTCTTTCAAATAAATAAATAAAATCTTTAAAAAAAACAAAAACACAAGATTCTAATGTATGTGTCTATAAGAAACCTACTTTAAATACAAAGACTTAAATAGTTCAAAAGTTAAAGGATGGGGAAAAACATGCCACACTAACCATAATCAAAAGAATGTTGGAGTAGCAATGTTAATTGCAGAAGTAGGCAATTTCAGGGGAGCCTGGGTGGCTTGGTTGGTTAAACAACTGCCTTGGGCTCAGGTCATGATTTCGGAGTCCCAGGATCCAGTCCCTCATTGGGCTCCTGGCTCTGCAGGGAATCTGCTTCTCCCTCTGACCTTCTCCCCTTTCATGCTCTCTCTCACTTTCTCTCTCTTTCAAATAAATAAATAAAATCTTTAAAAAAAAAAAAGGAAACAGGGAATTTCAGAACAAAGGAGATTATCAAAGACTAAGAGGACTATTACATATAAAGCACCTGCTATGAGTCTAACATTTTGACAGATTTTTTTTCACTTAAATTATCTCATTTATTCCTCATAAAAATCCAATTGGTATATAGCATCTGCTCCATGTTTGAGTATGAGAATTAATAAAAATGCAAAAAATAGCTTTGCATCAGCTTCCTTCTATTAATATATTGAAACAGCAAACAGAAAATCAGCATTTAAAAAATGCAAACTGGCACTCAACACACCATTAGGTTTGTTAGTCTCGTATTACATTGATTATTGTCACATGAACCTATTGAAAACTGCTCACCCTGCTTGCAGGTAGGCAAGAGACCTAGGGAGATGAGTGATCAGCTAAACCTTTCACACCAGCCTGTTGCCACATATGATATGTGACCATCTTGCTTCATAGGCTACCCTTTCTGGTGGCAATTTCCACTGTTTCCCAGTGGCCTGATGTTGTGTTTACTATGTGCTTAGTACATTTCATCTGCCTGCCAGGTTTGAGTTTGCTCGACTTAATGCAGCTCCTGCCTTGTGTCCTGCTACCATTTATCATCCACAAACATCTCACCCTGCAGAGCAGAGCTAGGAGGAGTGTGGCTTCAGTGTTGCTGGGCTGGCTGGAATCCAGGGTCTCGTTGCCAGTGATCTGCAATTCTACTTAATAATAGAAAGGGCTGATGCTGAGGCTGGTGGAACCGCCTGAGAAATTCACATGCTGCCTAGTCTACATCTGTTATCACTGCCCTGTACTTCAGTATTTCGGGCTACTAACCTCATTCATGGCCACCTGACCCTTTGGGTCCCCAATCTTTTTACTTCCCATTACAAAGCAGACAACATATTATTTGGTCTGATGTGGGAAATGGCATGGTTTTGGATACTTTTATAATAATGAGAGAAGTGGTGTCTTCTCCTTATTAAGTATACTTAGCAATTCATTAAGTTATGTAAGAAACCAAAACATTAATTCCGTATTACAAGTATTATTTTTAAAACACTTTCAAGCAACTGTAGAATCTTAGCAAACAATACCCAGATCAGACTTCAAAAACAAAATGAAACAGATAAGCAAATCGTTTAACCTGGATATTGGTGCTGCAGGCCTCCTCTACTCTTCTTGGCTTGGGATTTTTGTACATATTAGTTTTATTTAACACATTGTTATATGGTAATTATTATCTGCCAGGTACTCTTTTAAGTACTTCGCATGTATGAACTCATTTTATGTTTGTGCCAACTGTATGAATCAGGTACTGTTATTTCCCTGTTTTATTGACAAGGGCACAAGAGGCTGCAGTAGTAACATACGGAAGTCACGCAGCTACAAAGTGGCAGAGCCGAGAGCCCAGCCAGGCCGAGGTGCTAGGTATTTGGAGTTGTAACCACCTCTGTGTTATATCATCTGAAACACAATAGTGTTTCCCCTGTGGTGAATTTCAGAACTACTTCAAGCCAAACTCTGACTCCTATAGAAACATTTTATTACCTTCTGTAACAAATCATGAGGATACCCTAGATGTTTACTAATTGCAGAAGAACTAGACAAGGCCTAAGGCCTAAAGGAGTTCAGTGTCCATCCCAAACCAACAATTAAGTGGGACAGTGAAGATTAGTGCGTTGCTCACAGAAGCCAAATGAGACTTAGAGTGCTGAGAGGAAAAATATTCTGACAAAAATTCTATTTCTCAGAGTCACACTGACTGGACCCCTTGGATGAACTTCAAAGAACAACAGTATTAGCTGAGTGGGGTAGCAAGGCGTAGATGAAAGACAACAGACTGAGGATCACATAGTTCTAGTCTACATAGTTCTAGTCTTTCTCCTATCCTGGAATAACTATATTGGGGAGTCAGAATATAAACCTGTAGTTTCTGGAGTCAGACAAACCAAGTCCCCAACCTGACTTCCCCATTTCCTTCCTGTGCATCTTTGAAGGGTGTGAACATAGCTCCTCACTTTCCTTTCCTTCTACCATTTTGAAAATTAACTGACAACATCCAGCTGGATGAAACAACTTTACTTAAATGGAGTTCCTTTCCCCTGGCAGCCAATGAAATTACATGTAGCCATATATATATATATATATATATATATATATATATATATATATATACTAGCTTTCTAACTAGGTCCAAGGCTATCTTCTGGGAATACAAAGAGAAGGAGTCCAGGTTCCTGTCTTCAAAAGCTCGGTCTAGTTGGAAAGATAGATGTTTAAGCATCCTGAGTGGAGATAGGTCAACTTATTAGAGACTGACAAAGAAAAGTAGTATAGAAGAAGCTTCACAGGGGAGATGTTGTTTCACCTGGGTTGAGAATGCGTGAAACTGGGGAGCCCAATAGAGAGATGAACAGGATCTGAAGATACACATGGGAGAAACTGTGAGAGCAGGAAGTCTGTAGAGAGATGGATAATGAAGGGGTAATCCTATGGAATGTGGAGGTGTCAGCTTAACCACTGGGAAAGGTGAGCTTATCAACGTCCTCAACGTGTGGTCTGGGCAGCCTCAGCATCACCTGGGAACTTGTTAGAAATGCATTTCTCATGACCCACATCAGACCTACTGAATTAGAAACCCCGGGGATGGGATCCAGAAATCGTGATTTCACAAGTTCTGCAAGTGATTTTGATGTAGGCTAAACTACTGACAAGAAGCAAAAAGCAAAGCTCCTGAATACGCCCTTTTGTATGACTCCTACTCCCTCACTTTTCAGCTGGCTCTTTCAGTGTGTTCTTTTTATGCTAATAGAGACTAATAGGTAAGCCCAACGCTGATTAAACATGAGGAAGTTTGAATCAAATTATAAGTATGGAAGCTAAGAATTATTAGGAGAAAAACTAGGGAGCAAGACGGAAACAAATTCTATCTGGTGCTTCTAAGTATTTGTGGAAAGAGGGTTTGAGCTGTAATTCACATTGCATAGGCATGCATTTCTTTATCTGTTTGTTTCAAAACTGAGTATTCTTAGTGATATTTTCTCTGCATGCTCAGTTCAGAAACAAACGTGCCATCTTTCTGTCAAGTGGGATGACCTCCACCAGTGTGACTAAGTTTGAGAAAACTACCTCTTGATGTTAGCAGTCACCATGCTGATGAAAGCAAAAGCAATGGAATGTTCCTTTGAGCCAAAGGCGCAATAACATAGAGCTCATGCAACCAGTATTTTTAGACAGTGCCATCACACAGAATATTATGTATTAATAAGCATGGTGAGGAAATAGGAAGGGTAACTATTTAGGTTTTAGGTAAGGATGTTAGTTTAAGGATGAGCTTGATTGATTTACTGTATGGTGACTAATGTAACATAATAAAAAACATAAAAAACAGTAGAGCTTAAGAAAATATTTTTTTAAAAAGGATGAACTTGATTTTAGTGTTTCAATTTAGGGCAATAAATTTTTGTTGTTGTTTAATATTTTCATTCATTTATTTGACAGAGATCACAAGCAGGCAGAGAGGCAGGCAGAGAGAGGAGGAGGGGGAAGCAGGCTCCCCGCTGAGCAGAGAGCCCGATGGGGGGCTCAATCCCAGGACCCTGAGATCATGACCTTAGCAGAAGGCAGAGGCTTTTTAACCCACTGAGCCACCCAGGCACCCCTAGGGCAATAAATTTTTTAAAGGATGAACATATCACTAATGCTATTTTTTGCCTTTTTTTATATCTTTTGTTTCCTCTGGAGTAAACACATGAAGAGAGTAATTAATAACAATAGATGAAGGCTTAGAGTGGTTTTGAGCATGTTAATTGGGTAGTAATTTCAATAATAACAAAGTACAATTGACAGTGTGATGAAACATTATTGAAGAAGGGTGTTATGAGGACAGTGGTTTTAATAGACCAAAGGAGGGAATTATTGATGCAAAAAGTAAGGGCAGAGATGATGCCTAATATTAATCCTTCCAGTAATGATAAAAATATATTGAATGAGTTTTATGGCAAAAATACATTCACAAATACGGAAAATTATGTTTCTTATTCAAAGAATGTTATGAGGCGTGAAGCCTCCTGAAGAATATTAACTAAAATAAGGTAATAAAGAGAGAATGTGGTAGCTGGTGTGGATATAGACAATGTAATTCTCATCAGGTCTTAACTCCGTAAATCTCACTTGGCGTCTATGAGCAAGTCATGGAAACTTTGCTACACTATTGGATTGTTTTCTATGCAATTTCTAATTATTCTGTTGCTAGTGGACAGTTTTTTGTTTTTTTTTTTTTTTTTTTTTTTTTTTTTTTTTTCCCACTCCATGTACTAAGCGAACTTATTAAGGTGTAAGCTGGCTCTCAACTTATTCACCCTAACAGTAAGGAATTAAACTCTATCCTTTGTGCTTCTTGTGGATATAGAAAATGGACTCTACTTGAAATACTTCAGAAAAAGAGTCTCCACAGTAAGCCACTTCCACATCTTATCCTATAGATGGTCTTTGCATCATGTACGTAGTGCATAATAATAATGAAGTTTAACGCCAAACTTCTTTTGTTTTTCTTCTACAAGTACCAGATCTTTCCTGCATGTGCCTTATCTTATGGACTATTTCCCTTAAAGATACCTAGTGAATCCATTATTGGATAATATAAGGAAATGCCTTTCTCCCAAAAAACTAAGAATAGCTACTACAAAGAGTTAAAGACTTGTTTTTTGGGGAAAAAAATATGTTCTGGGTCCAGAGTAATCCTTAATCTCTAAAATTTATTTCCTGAGTGTCCAGGTTACCTTTCATAAGATCTGCTCATTCTTCTTCTTCTTCTTCTCCTTCTCCTTCTCCTTCTTCTTCTTAGAGATTTATTTTAGAGAGAGAGAGAGAGAAGGGAAAATGACATGTGGCATTTTTCTTTATAGGCTCCATGCAAACTATCATAGTCTTGAACATCAAAACTTGCTCATTGTGTATAAACGTAATTCTCTTGGATAGCTCTAGTCTCAGCTGAAGTTGTTGCACACAATATGAAATTCCTTGGGTATGAGAAAATAAGAGAGGATCCCTTAAATTAGGTTATGTAGGAAGGAGACATCCAGCCTCCAGTGCCAGTTACCTCATAGTTTTTAACCTAAAGATCCTTGAGATAATTTTTTTAACCTCAAAAAAGGTAAAAAAGATAAGCCTCAGTAAGTTGATGAAGCCATTGGAGCTTACTCCTTGCAAAGGACAAAATATAGACACCTGAAAAATGAAAACAGCAATAGAGTGCTTTCTAGGACCAACAAACACAGCTGGGGTTCCTGGCAGTGAGGATGCCGAATGCCTGGAATCATTTGTGTTTACTGGGCCTTTGTAGGCTTGTGACTGCCTGTGCTTAGGAAGATAAGGAACATTGAGAGGTAACAATTTTCTGCTTAAGAATGTGAGAAACTAAAGTAAGATAGACAGGACCTTCATGTTGCAGCAGCGGTAGCTGCAAAGTTTGTTGAATTTGAGCTTCTGATAAGCCCAGAATAGAAATAAGGCCAAACCTCTGATGTTCCAACCATTTTCCTGAAAATGATCTTTCTGAGGTCCCTATTCACAATTCTCAAAATTCAAAGGCATTTTCTTCTGTCCTAATTCTCCTCGACTTGCCATAGCATTTGACATTGACTCCCAATCATTCAGGAGACTCTCAGTTGACCTACTGCATTCTTCTGTTCTCTTTCTTTTTGTCTACTCCTTTTCCCTTTTGAGAAACAAGAGGCTGGGGGCCAAAATTGGCTGCACATCCACATGGATCTACTGATGAGCTCTGTGTGTTCTGAGGGAAGTAAGGGAAAAGGAAGTGTGTCACTAGGTGATGTCAAGTATACCCTTCAGAAGAAACTCTGGCAAGTGACTGCCAACCAGTACAGGGGGATGAAGAGTTGAAAGTAAGGTTAGAGAACCTGAGTGGATTCTAGACTCCTCTGAAAGGAGCTTCCTGTGACTCTGAAGGGGAATGCGGGTGAAGTAAATGATGAAAGAACCAGCGCTTGTTGGAGATCAACATTGTGCGGACCATTTCATTAATTCATTATAAAAGGAAAAATTTATAAACTACACCAAAATGTAAAACTTCCACTCATGAAAGGACACCATTGAGAAAATGTATAGGCATCCGCAGAGTGAGAAGAAATATTTGCAAAATATATGTCTAAAATGTCATTGTTTCATTTTATCTCTGAAAAATTCCTTAGGTAGTAAATACAATTCACCCCTTGCCAGAAGATGAAAGAACATCAGAAAGTTTTCATTTTTTCAACAATTTTTGTGAAAATATCCAAACATCAATAAGGTTGAAAGAATTTTACAGTAAATATTCATATATCTATTACTATTTTCCCCTTTTTATTGTAGAGTGTATTCTATCCCATTATATCACAGTCTATTTACTAATTCTTCTATTTTTGTTTTTTGTTTTTTTAAGTAGACTTCCTGTCCACATAGGGTTTAAACTCACAACCCTGAGATTTAGTCTTGTGCTCTACCTACTGAGCCAGCAGGTTCATTTTCCTGTTAATGGACACCCATGCTATTTGCAATTTGAGGCCATCATGAGTAAAGCTTCTATGGATATTATTGTAAAAATATTTATATAAATATACATATTCTTATCTTACTTGTGTAAATATTTAGGAATGAAATGGCTGTGAGAGATTTCTTCAAAGTGACTGTACCATTTCTAGTTCCTGAAACAATATATGTGAACTGGAATTGTTACACATCCTTACCAAAATTGGCATGATCAGTTTTTTTGTTTTGTTTTGTTTTGTTTTTTAATATTAGTCTCTCTGGTAGGTATATGTAGTAGTATTGCATTGTGGTTTTAATTTTGATTTCCTGGTGACTAATGATTTTGAGCACTTTTTCACATACTTATTGGCCATTCCTGTATCTTTTCTTTTTTTTTTTTTTTAAAGAGTTTATTTATTTATTTGACAGAGATCACAGGTAGACAGAGAGGCAGGCAGAGAGAGAGAGAAAGGGAAGCAGGCTCCCTGTTGATCAGAGAGCCCAATGTGGGGCTTGATCCCAAGACCCTGCAGATCCCAAGCTGAAAGCAGAGGCTTTAACCCACTGAGCCACCCAGGTACTCCTCCTCCATCTTTTCTTATTAAAGGTCTGTTTGAATATTTTGCTCATCTAAAAAATTAGTTATTGGACTTTTATTATTAAATTGTAGAATAGCTTATATCTAGGGTTTCTGTTCCTTTTTTAAAGATTTTTTTTTATTTATGTATTTGACAGAGAGAGAGAGATCACAAGTAGGTAGAGAGACAGGCAGAGGAGGAGGGGGAAGCATGCTCCTTGCTCAGCAGAGAGCCCAGTGTGGGGCTCAATCCCAGGACCCTGAGATCATGACCTGAGCCGAAGGCAGAGGCTTAACCCACTGAACCATCCAGGCACCCCCAGGATACCTGTTCTTTATCAGATATGTGTTTTGTAGAAGTTTTCTCCCATTCTGTTACTTACCTATTTATTTTCTTAATGGCATACTTAACCCACTGAACCATCCAGGCACCCCCAGGATACCTGTTCTTTATCAGATATGTGTTTTGTAGAAGTTTTCTCCCATTCTGTTACTTACCTATTTATTTTCTTAATGGCATCTTTTGATTAGCAAAATTTTTAATTTTGATGTATTTTATCACATTTTCTTTTATAGTTATTGTTTCCTGTGCTCTTCGAAATTTTTGTCTAGCTCATCTAAAAAATTAGTCTATGAGTCATTCATATAGTCTCCTGTATTTTTCTCTAAAAGCTTTGGTATTTTAGACTTTGTAGTGGGGTAATATCCAAATTAATTTTATATGTGAGGCTGGTGTTGAAAAAAAATTTTTTTTCCATGTGGGTATCTAGTTTTCCATTACCTTTTGCTGAAGAGACTTTTCTCTTTCTACTGTATATCTTTGGTTCTTCTTAGATACTTCATTAAAATTTTTTTTTTTTTTTTTGAGAGAGAGAACGAGAGCATGTGAACAGGAGGAGGCACAGAGGGAGAGGTAGAAGCAGACTCTCCTCCAAGCAGGGAGCCCGACATGGGGCTTGTTCCCAGGACCTCGCAGACCATGACCTAAGCTGAAGTCACTCAACCAACAGTCACCAGGAGCCTCTCTTTTTAGAGACTTTTAAACAAATTACCCAAGATTTTATATCTAGTAAGCCAAGAAAACAAAGAAACAAAAGTTAAAATTCACATTTGGCTAGAAAGGTCATTTAGGTTCTTTCCTCCCAAAATTGTGGCTAATGAAAAATAATGCTAATAAATATAGCCAAAAATTAATGGTCATTTTTTAGCATATATTACTCATACAATTTTTAAATCGCTTGTTAAATAAATATTTATGTGATGTCCACTTAGAAATAAAGAAATAAACTCAGAGTGGTAAAATTTTCCAAGGCCACACAGCTCATAAACGACAAAACCAAAAAATTCGACCGCATGTCTGTTTGAATCTCTAAACTGCTCTCCTAACCAGTGTGTTCTATTGCCCCATAATGAAGATTAGACATTATGCCTGGTGGGAAGTGACTTAGCATCAGCATTATTTCTACTACTTAGGAAACAGGCATATTTGACCCTACGCAGTACCTTGAGAAAGCTATAATTCAGACCAGCATTATTCTAAATGGTATTTTAATGTCTTTCAAGACCTCTGTTTTTATCCTTTCGTTATGTCTTTTTATCCTATATTTTACTGACAGTGTTTGAATAAATTTACTTGCAAATGTGATTAAAAACAATGTAGCAGAGAGTAAGTATGGAGAGCTAAGCTTTTTAAATTCTTTTTTTTTTTCTTATCAATTGAAACAAAGTAGGCTTTTCAATCCTCTGAAATGATTTCTCTAACAGGAGTTCTGAATTCAGATCAGATTTTGTTCATTTCAGAAAGTCTGAAAAAAGACATCATGATGTAGAGTACTACTAGGGTAAAATTGCATGTCTATTTGTTTTGAGAATATTTGGACATTATACTCTCAGTGTTTCAAAAATGACCTAAAGAAAAAGGTGCTCTTTCAGTATGTGTGGGGATTTATTGCAAGCACATTAGTAAGAACTGTACCTACTGCTTTGCAAAAGCATGTAAAAAATTGAGGCTCTATACTATATTTTCTTAAATATAATTTAGCAGTGACTTGAAATTGCCTTATACGTAAGAAGATGACAATAGTATTTCTTCAAATGGACTGTAATACAAGAGTTTTGTACTTTAATAATGGAAAATTGAACATTGGCAGAATAACATATTTTGTCTCTAGTAAGAGCAGGTACTATTGGCTTTAATGGAAGCAAAAAGTTTTTTTTTAATTGTTTTCCTTTGTTTGCTTGCTGAGTCATCCTGTAGCTCTTCATTGGTGCATGGGAAATGGGGTTCTGCAGAAGTTGTGGGATTTGCTGATCATCTTATAGGAACAGTGGCTCCAGTGTGACAGATCTTGGCCTCCATCTACCTCCTGTTTTTGTGTTTGAGCCGGTATTACCAGGTGCAACAAAGATGCTTTTCCGTGCTTACATGGAATAAAGAAAGCAATTTCAATGCAACTTTGTATCTGTTTCCTAAGTATTGTGTCTTAGGAAATGTAGACATACCTTACTTCATAAGTAAGTACATGTCTACATGCATGTCTACATACTACACTCATGCTGCCTACTTTATAATACTGAGGTGAAAATCAAACAGAATTGTTGAATTATTGTAGTCTGTGAAGTAGCAGGGGGTGAGTTCCACTGCTAAGCAAGGTATTGGGCTTTCCTTCCTTAATTTCATTTAGTGTGGTTTTCATCCATTCAACAATTTTTATATTAGGAGCTAATAGTAAGTAACTGAAATTTGGACAGTATACTTAAAGGATTTTTTTTTTTTTAAGTTTTAAAGCTAAAAACAAATCAGGCTTGAATTTTAAAATATAATTATTAAGATAGTTATTGATGATAAATAGGTAGGATTTCTAAATCTTTAAATATTTTTACCTTCACACTGAAAGAAATATTAAAGAAAGAGTAAAAATAGATGTCATTGGATCATAGAGTCTCTGTATTTTTCTATTTAAGATGTTTTCAATATTTAGCCTATATTAAGCATAAATCAATATTGCTAATATTCTGAATCTTAATGTGCATTTAAACATTATCATGTTATCTAATTTTAAATACTGGATGCCTTGTATATTTTTAAGAAGTGCACATTTTTCCATTTCCCCCATGTTAGTGAGAATACAAGATTCCATTAACAAATTTATTTTATGGTAAACTCTAAGTTTACATATCTATTCTGTCAAGTAAAGGGTTACAGTTTTAGCCAAGGCCAGACAGACAATTCCATATGTAAGTGAGACGGTGACTGAGAATTGAGATATAAGTTAGGATTTAGCAAGATCAAGATTCATCCAAATCCACTTATGGAGTTGCTGCCATATGCACATACTATTTTATTTGCTTGAGAAAGTTGCAAAAAATAAATTTAAGACAATTTCTGTCCTAGGGGATTTTACAAGCTGATAGGAGGATATATAAAAATGAATAAATCTTAAATACACACACACACACACACACACACAGGTACACAGCAATATGTATCAAAAAATATAAAGAACATCCAAAAAAGACATGGTGTGCTACTGTGAGTCTAGAGACCTTGTATCTAGTTCAATCTATATCACTATTTTACTTACATACTTTATATTTTTATTATGTTTTATTCACCCAAAATATTCAACATAGTCCAAAAATAGATAAAATTTGCAAGGTATTTCTTAAAACAAAGATGACTGATGAAATGTATGTGAAGGGAAAATTTTGGTGGGAAAAAGTAATTTGAAACCAAAAGAGTGGGGTACCTGGGTGGCTCAGTCAGTCAAGCATCAGACTCTATTTTGGTTCAGGTCATGATCTCGGTGTTGTGAAATTGAGCCCCATGTGGGGCTCTGTGCTGGTCATGGAGCCTCCATAAGATTTTCTCTCTCCTTTTCCCTTAGCCCCTCCCTGGTCTCCCCCTGAAAGGAAGGAGGGAAGGAAGGAAGGAAGGGATGGAGGGAGGGAGGAAAAAAAAAAACCAAAAGGGACACTAGGGTTCAAAGTAGAGGCTCGGAGGTATTACACACTTGCTATATGTGGGCAAAAACTGGAACATGAACTTTCTAGAAGGCAATAGGAAGATCTGATCAAGTTTGTCAAAGAAAGTCTAATTAAAAAATTGCAAAGGATGCAACCCATCTATTCTCAGAACTCAGCAAGGAAAGAAATGATTTTTATCTGTCTTCAAGAAGAGAACATTGTATCCTCAACACATTATTGTTATAAACACAACAAATTTCATAGATTTGTTTTAAGACATCCTCTCAGATGAGCTGCTGGTTTAATATTAACTTGAACTGCAGATCAGTTGTATTGTGTAATTTTGGACCAGTGCCTTGTCCTTTCTAAGCTTTAATTTTCCCATGTGCACACTGACAAGATCAGATTGATTAGATGATTTAGAGCAGACATTTTGGCCTCATGTGCCAAAGAGAGGTGAAGTCATTTGTGTCAATAATGGAAAAGAATCTCAGAGGAAGATGGTACTCAGTTTGGTCACATATAAGTTGACATCCCAGCAAAAAATTTAAGGAGTCATTTAGAAACAAGGCAACAGAGAATCATCAGGGCTGAAAGAAAAACAAAAACAAATAACCTTGTAGGTGAGTGTCTTGTGTCACGAGGTACAACTATGAGCAAAAAACTTCTCCTTGAGGGAGAATCCATGGGATGGATGTACTAATCCAAGGAATGCCAGAATTAAGAGATGAAAGAGGAGCCAGCAATAGTGATACAGCAAAAACAGAGTTCAAGAATTTAAAGAAGATACAATGATAAATGATGATTTTATGAATTATAAATACTTGAGGATAAAATACATTAAGTATGATGAAATATAATTAATGAATTCAAGTTACCTACATAGAGAGTTTTTTTTTTTTAAAGATTTTATTTATTTATTTGACAGAGAGAGATCACAAGTAGGCAGAGAGGCAGGCAGAGAGAGAGGAGGAAGCAGGCTCCCTGCTGAGCAGAGAGCCCGATGCGGGACTCGATCCCAGGACCCTGAGATCATGACCTGAGCCGAAGGCAGCGGCTTAACCCACTGAGCCACCCAGGCGCCCCCATAGAGAGTTTTTATTAGATAAGTAATTATAGATGTTAGGTAACACTGAAGATTTTGTAAAATATAAGGCAAATAGTTATTGCTTTAAAATATCTTACATGCCTAGAAAAAATTTTATATTCCATGAAAAGTGATTAAAAAACAGAATGTAAGTTAGACTATCATAAATGCCAAAGACAAGTACAATTTTCTGCACCTTTGAAAAAGACAGGTTACATATAGCTAGCAGATCCAGGATGGAATTCATGGAAGTAAAATATTGAAGATGATCCCAAGGAACAAAGTGACAGGATTAGATCAGAGACAAGGAGACAAGTGTTTCTGAGTATCAGAAGAGGCATGGGCAAATACTTGGAAGTGGGACAGTTTGAGGCTTTCAGGTCAGGGAAGAACTAGTAACTGTGTTTGTGAAGTAGAATATTAGAATATATATAAAGCAGTCATTGCTATATTTGAAAATCTTAGGTTGACACCCTCAAATGCTGATGTAAGAAAAGTTCAATTTAATTTGCTGAACAATAAGAAGCTATTGAAGGCTTATGAACCAGTAAGTGGTGTGATCAGAGAAGTTCTTCAAGAAGACACATATGTTAGTAACAGGTTGAAAAAAAAAATAGGACAGAATTCAAGAAGGGAGAGTCTGGGGTAGGATGTCTTAGTAGGAAGTCCAGTTATGGTGTTGTGGGAGTGGCCCGAAGTAGGAGAGTTGTAGTGGGAATGGAAAGAAGAGGATGGAGAGAACTAACAAACTTGGCCAGCAATTGAATGTCAATTTATAACTACTGGAAAATGACAGTGTGACCGAAGGCTAATTCCCTATCTCCAGTGCCATCTTTCTTACTTAGGAAAAATGGATTATGGTGTTTTGCTTCTACCTGTCTCAGAAATGCTGTCAGAATCGATTATACGTATTTCCCCAAAGTAATCTAAAGTGCTTTAATTTGCTGGAACTGGGCAGTATGTAAATATGATTATTCATTATGTATAAAAGAGGATACAGAATGATGGATGTACCAGGCCAACACGAGAGAACTGTTTAAGAATATTGAGAGAAAAAGAAGCTAGATAATCAATATGATGCTTAATGTGGACGGCTAAAGACAGTAGTAGAAGGATACTGAGAAAAAGGGAAATAGAAGAGGATAATGTGTTTAGGAGTTAAGAATGATGAAAAGGGGCTATGTTACTTTAAATAATTTCCTTTTTGGTCTGTTTGGTCTTTTCCTTTTTTTTTTTTTAATATCTTTTTTTTTTTTTTTAAGATTTTATTTATCTATTTGAGAGAGAGTAAGAGCTAGAGAGAAAGAGAGAGACCACACACAGAGGGAGAGGGAGAGAGAGAAAGTCTCCCCAAGGATCAGGGAGCCCAATGTGGGACTTGACCCCATGACCCTGGGATCATGACCTGAGCTGAAGGCAGAGGCTTAACCAACTGAACCAACTGAGTGACCCAGGCATCCAGTGTTTGGTGTTTTCCTCACCAAAAGTTTCTTTAAAACTTTTTCTTCTCTCAGCTCATAATATCTTTAAGGGCAACTCATGAATATTGAAGAAAATTCTTGAATCTGAGGAGGGAAGCTACAGTGTTAAAATGGGGACTAGCACTGTTTATTGCTCTACGGGTTAGAAGTGTTACTTCTATTCGTCTCAGTGGATCATGAGGACTCAGCCAGAGACACGAGATCTCTAGGTTGAGAGGTCAGATACTGGAGAGGTTTGGCTGACTAGAATTCTACAATCAGTGAGGCATTGTCAAGGAATGCCTCCAGCAATGCTTGTAAAGATGTTGTCAGTTCAATATCTGGAAGCTACAGGGACATTTCACAGGAAGTTAGGATTTCATGGGCATGTAAAATTACTGAGTCCACAGTTTTCAGAGTTCTGTGACTGTCTAATGTTTCTTGGACTTGCCTTATGGCCAAATGCAGGAAGTAAGAAACCAAGTAGGAGGGCCTCTAGTTCCTGCCTCCATATTCTACCACACCAACTCTACTTTTACATGTTTTATAACTCTACTTGGGGTTCCAGGTACTAGGAAACAAGAGATTCTACTCTTCAAAGGTGTTTTCTGAGATAAAGTAAGTGAGATTCAGGGAGTCACAGTGATTCACCTAAAGTTGGTTTCTGATTCCAGGTGCCATTCACAATGTTATAGGGCTGATCTGTGAAGATTCCCAAATGGATTCAATCTTATAGCCCCAATTTAAAAGACACTAAATGAAGATTTGGCACATCGTCTCTCAGGGGTTGCCAAGTCTGGGGTTTCACTGATGAGACGGTCCATTCTCTCCTTTGTGTGCTGGTCAGCCACCACATACACCAAAGAGAGCTCCCATTTGCTTTGTGTGAATTGGCTTTTGCAGTAGCAGAATTAACTGGCGGCAAGGCAGATTTCTTACAATCAATTTGGAATGGCTCTGACTTTTTTTTTACCCTTATGTATGGCAATCAACTCTACATGGATGCCTGGAGAATGCTTCAGGGATTGGAGGATATGAATGGTACTGAAAAGCTTACAAACCAGAGCATGTCACAAAAACTGAAGAAAGAGGCTTATTACAGAACTTGGGGCTATAGGGAGAACTAATGGGATCAAACTAATAAAAGGAGATGTTCCTCGAGAGGAAGTGACATTAACTTGTGTGAGAGCCTCAGAAAGACTGTGGAATTAGGCGTTGTGTCACTAAAATTTTTATCCCACCCACCCACAGTGGAAAGTACACCACTGGCAAGACTGTTGAGCTTCACATGCTTTGGCTCTATATAATTTTCTGTTTGTCTAAATAAAGATGCCATGCAGGACTACTGAAGAGAGATGTAGATTTATGGGCTTGACAGTAATAGATCTAGACACTTGGGTCCTCTGCCTTTCCAGTGTTAATAAGGACCCTCTTCCTCTCTGTGGAGAAATTATTTTTTCATGTAGCATAATCTGTTTTATCACATAGCTCAAGGCTCACAAACTCCAAGCGATTCTTCAGTAAGATGTTAATTTCTTCTTTTACTTGCAGCTTCACACTCATATTGAGATGTCACTGGGCTTGCTTCTCCTTCTTCTTCTTCTTCTTCTTTCTTTCTTTCTTTTTTTTTTTTTTCCTGTAAACCGGTTTATGAATGTTCCAGGTGGGAAATGTAAAACGAAAGTATCATTTCAAGCTGGGGCAAAGGAGGGCATGTGTTGCATAGGGACAAAATTGCTCAGTTAGTTTGTAATTAAATTACTAATTTAACTTTTAATACATGTGTAAGACTTGGATGTAATTCTGGGACTTGGAGGTAATTCTAGGTTATTTTGCATGTTCTACATGTTCTACTTTTCCTTTTTCTCAATAAGAATATTATTTTCTCTGGAAATTTTTTGTTGAAGAGTTAACAAGAGAATTGATCAGTTTTTCTTTTAATTAAGCAAGGGATATTTTTAGAATGCATAATTTATAATAAATAAACATCAACACTTTAAAAAACCATGAAGCAAAGTTCTCTGGGACCTGCTCATTTTTTAGCTTGAATACATTTTTGTGAATAGCCATATTTTTATAGGACATATTTCAATGAATTAAATAGGGTGATATACAGGTATATTTTAATATGGCAATAAAAATAAAATGGAATTAACCAAATTTATGTGATGGGGAGCCTTGAGGCTAATATTTTACTGTATCATTTGTTTAAACTCTCATCTTATTAGTCTTTAATAGGACTAAGGTGAGGTAATTGGGTGCTTCTGTTAGAGGGTATAGAGTTTTAGCATCTGTGTCACTGATATTGATGGGAGAGATCTGTGAGATTTTTAGTACCGTGTATCTGACAACAAAATTCACAATCAACAGACTTTTAAGAAGATCCCCAATTTGGCTTAATCACTAGAGATTATTATATTACATTGCTAAATGCTTTATGCAAGTAGCAGCAATGCTTACTCTATCAAAAACGCTTCTGACAAAATAGATGTGGCAGTAATGTTTTATAGCTAACTAATTGCTATCTTATCTGGGGAGACCCATTATGGAATGGGATTATTTATACTCCATGCCTATCTTTGTGCAATTCCCAAAGCACATGTATAGGACTTTTTAGATTTATTGCATTCTGTCAGAGTAATATTATCTTTTAGCAGGATGGTGGAGTGTTGAAGAAAGTGCCCTGAAACTGACATTAAAAAAGTTGAAGGAGTCTCTTACCTTCAAGATTTAATATAAATGTAATTAGGGCTCAATTTCTCAATATCTCTGGGTTTCAGTGTGTTTATCCACAATATAGGAGTAAAATTCCTTGATAACCAAATATGATGATGAAAATGGAAGTATTTTATTTTATAAACTGTGAGGCAAGAGACAAGTGATAATTGTTATATATTTTCTTCTTTTTCTTTTTAAATTTTATTTCTTTTCAGTATTCCAGAATTCATTGTTTATGCACCACACCCAGTACCCCATGCAATATGTGCCCTCCTTAATACCCACCACCAGGGATTCCACAGTCTCTCGTGATTTGTCTCCCCCTCCGATTTCCCCCAATTCACTTCTCCTCTCCATCTCCCAATGTACTCCATGTTATTCCTTATGCTCCACAAGTAAGTGAAACCATATGATAATTGACTCTCTCTGCTGGACTTACTTCACTGAGCGTAATCTCCTCCAGTCCTGTCCATGATGATACAAAAGTTGGGTATTCATCCTTTCTGATGGAGGCATAATACTCCATTGTATGTAAAAACCATATCTTCTTTATCCATTCGTCCATTAAAGGGCGTCTTGGTTCTTTCAACAGTTCGGCGACTTTGGCCATTGCTGCTATGAACATTGGGGTACAGATGGCCCTTCTGTTCACTACATAAGTATCTTTGTGGCAAATACCCAATAGTGCAATTGCAGGGTCATAGTGAAGCTCTATTTTTTATTTCTTAAGGAATCTCCACACTATTTTCCAAAGTGGCCACACCAACCTGCATTCCCACCAACAGTGTAAGAGAGTTCCCCTTTCTGCACATCCTCTCCAACACATGTTGTTTACTGTCCTGTTGATTTTGGCCATTCTAACTGGTGTAAGGTGGTATCTCAATGTGGTTTTGGTTTGAATTTGGCTAATGATGATGAACATTTTTTCATGTGTCTGTTAACCATTTGTATGTCTTCTTTGGAGAAGTGTCTGTTCATGTCTTCTGCCCATTTTTTGAGATGCTTATCTGTTGTGTGTGTGTTGAGTTTGAGGAGTTCTTTATAGATCTTGGATATCAGCCCTTTGTCTGTAGTGTCATTTGCGAATAGCTTCTCCCATTCTTTGGGCTGCCTCTTTGTTTTGTTGACTGTTTCCTTTGCTGTGCAGAAACTTTTGATCTTGATGAAGTCCCAAAAGTTCATTTTCGCTTTTGTTTCCTTTGCCTTTGGGGACAGGTCTTGAAAGAAGTTGCTCTGCCCAGTGTCGAAGAGGTTACTGCATGTGTTCTTCTCTAGGATTTTGATAGATTCCTGCCTCACGTTTAGATCCTTTATCCATTTCTAATTCATCTTTGTGTATGGTGTAAGAGAATGGTTGAGTTTCATTATATTTTTTGAAAGTTTATGTTTTTTGTGGTCTTAACACAATTTTATTAACTATAAATGTGCTGTTTAAAACTGGCTCCAAAAGGATCTGGTTGGCTCAGATGGTTAAGTGTCTGCCTTTAGCTTGGGTCATGATCCTGGGATCAAGTCCCACATTGGGCTCTCTGCTCAGTAGGGAGCCTGTCTCTCCTTTTCTTTCTCTCTCTCTCTCTCTCTTTCTCCCTGTCTCTCATGAATAAATAAATAAAATCTTTAAAAAAATAAAATAAAACTGGCTCCATATTTATATATGTTTTTGACATCTTAATTGATTGTACTTTATTCACCTGGCTTTACTGGACTTATATTAGTTTGAAACAATTCCAAGTAAACCTTTGTACACTGTTGAAGTCATGTTTTGATGGAATCATGTACGGAGACAGAACAATAGGGAGTGGGTAAAGCTAACTGATCATTGAACTCCAAGTGCTAACATTTAAGAATTGTTTCCATTTTAGCTTTGGCCCTTCCTTTTTCTTCTTTATTCCTCCTAGAGCCATCTATCTGTATTCTCTTTTCCTATCCCCTAACCCTTGTCTTTCTTTCCCCACCTTTACTTTTTAATTCCTCCTTTGTTTCATGTTGCTGATTTCTCCTTAGGTGTCTAGTTATTAGAAAAGAAAATTCACAACATTGCCTAAAAGTGATTAAAATTTTTGCCTTCCTTTGTATTATTGCAAATTCTGAAAATCCAATATAGGGAACATATTTATGCCAAACCCCTTAAATATTTTTTTCATATTTAATACAAATCCGAACAGCTTTCTAAAATTTAAGTAGTCTTGAAAAGATCCCTAGAACTTGTAGGGGCTAATTTGTTCAAAGTATGGCTTCATTGTGAACTCCAGGTATGGCTCCTTCCTCTTTGTCCTTTAATATGACTTGACAATAGATACAGTCAATTTCATGGCCTCTCTCCAGTGCCTAGCTTGGAGCTCTGAGTTACTGAACGAAATGGAAAATTGACAGGTCAGGTAAACCAACGCCAGTGTTTTTACAATAGCACTAATGCATCAGGAAAGCCTCAAATGCTGCACGGAGACTAACCTCTTACTATGTGGAGTAACACATGCCCAGATAATTCTATTCAAAAAGCATTTGACAGCACAAACCTGGACAGTTGTGAGGAATACAGAGATGTCTAAATTAAAATCAGTCATTGACAAAGAGTTTATAACCCCAAAGGGACAGATTACATGAGTTATGCAAGAAACGTGTTCTATTGATGATCTGACCTTCCCTTTTCTCTCTTGGTTTCTTGCCATCCCACCTTCCTATGTTCTCAGATGTTCTAAGTCAGTGCTTCTCAAACTGGGTTGTAGGACCTGTTGCTTTTGTATGTTTTATTTCTAATCCAAGTGGAGATGTCTGTGGTCCTACTGCATGTGACGAGGACACTGCTCATGCCGTATGTGACTCACGACACTAGTTCAACAATATAAGAACTCATCTACACCATATTCAAGGCAAGGGAGTCCACTGATGCGTTCATGTCACAACAGGGTCAATTTCCCATAACAGCTGCTATACACTTACTCCCAATCTCTGAATTTATTTCTTGCAAACAGTCTGCCAGTGAGGTGGTGGATCACAGTTTTAAGCAACACTCTTTTAAATTAGTTGCAATTTGCAAACTGTGTGGCACCCTCTGCCATTCCACTTGTGGTTTCTCCTTCCTGGAATGAGCCTGACTTCTCCTGACTAATCCCTGACTTGCTTGTCAAAACTCAGAATGTCAAGTTACCTCTTCCGGAAAGCCTTCCAAGGCTATGATTCAAAGCCCCATTACTATGTTTATCCTCTGCATATATCACTTGCATTTGACCAAGTAGGTTCACTTTTCCGAGTATGATCTTCTTAAAGGCCCGTTTTTCTCTCCAGAGTCTGAAAATGCCTCGTGGTCGTCATTGACATTTAATATGTAATAACTGAATATATGAACACCAAATGAACCAAAGGGCATATAAGTGACTCTGGCAACACAGAATAGGGAGGTGTTAGTTCTGGTTGACGGAAATAGAGACAGTTTCATTCAAGAAGCAGTATCTGAACTAGCCCTAGAGAGAAGAAGAAGGTGGTAGGCATCAGAAGGAGGAACATATTTTAGGCTGCAGAAATGGCAAGGGAAGAAAAAGAAGCATTGATTATGAATTTATGGTCTGATCAAGAAACTGTGACTTGTGCAGCTAGAATTGTGGGCCTCTGGCAGATAGAGCTAGAGAGAAATCTGGAGAAGGAAACATTTGGACTTAACTTGTAGGATGTGTGAAAACATTAAAGATTTGGGGCATTTTAGAAAGATTCATTCATGTGTTCAGTTCACAACTCTTAAGCAACAACTGAATGCCACGTACTATGTTCTGTCCTGCTCCTAAAACATAATCCCCATCCTCAAACAGCTAGTGGAGTAGCCAGACAAGCAACGATGGAAATTGTCTCAAAGTTTGTGCTGAGAATTAGATGATTTAACATGTGTAAAACACTGGGCACACTGTAAGCATTCCATAAAAGTTACCAATAATTAATTGTCCCCATTCTTGACTTTCTCCCCCTTAATCTTACCAATAAATTCACAACATTCATAATGTCAGGTACATCTATTCAGTAAAACTGGACATTGCATTTGCTTTGTTTGCCACTTTTAGAAGTAGGTTACAGTCAGTTGTATCTGCCTCAATAGAATCTACGTACAAATTGTGTTTTTCAGTAAGTGCTAATATGTGTTGAGAGCAGATGACATGCCAAGTATTGTGCTTAGGGCTTTATGTGTGTCACCTCTACGATTTAATCCTCACATCCCTATGAAACAAATATGATTACTTTCTTTTTAAAGATGGGGAACCTAAAGCTCAAATGAATTAAGTAATTTGCATAAGAGAATTTGAACACAGGTCTATCTCCAGACATCAAGCCCATTTATCCAGAAATACATTTGGATATATCGTAGCAATATGATAAGTACATTGGGTGACTCCTCATGCCTGTGTTTTCATTCTTCATTCTCTTTGAAATGTTTTTTCTTGCCAAGAGCAGAATAGGTTTGCTTTCTCTCATTTTCATACTTAGGTTCTGGGAGTTCTGAAGGCAGTTCGATTGGATGGGAAGAAAGTTGAACTTGAACTCGCAGATCCTTTTTAATCTTTTCCTTCTAGAAATAATTTTTTCTCTTTATTGAATTGTAGGTAATATAAAATTATTATGAGTCACAAGTCATTTAAACAAATACTCTCTTTAAGTTCTCTTTCCTATGAATTCAGAGTTATTTTAATTTTCTTAAAAGATGAGTAAACCTTAAATCTTTCATTGGAGAAGGTTTTACTTACAGCACAAAGAAGAATTCAAAACTCTCTCCGTAGATGTTCTCTAAGACCAGTACATATAATGGGATTTGTATAGTCACTCCTCAAAGATAAATGGCCATTTCTGTTTTTATTTTCCTGTAATGAGCCATTTAATAAAACATTAAATTTCTGTATGTCACTTGGAAATAAGCTCAAATGCTATATTTCAGACTTAAGGAAATCATTCTCCTTTCAGGTGGTTTTAATAAATTGAGAAGTCTTGTCAGTTATTATGGTAAACATGAACTTGACCAAATTAATAATAAAGAGCTTCTAATTCAACTCTGGATGCTTTCATTCCCCTGGGGAATAGAGTTTTTATAAAATGACTTTTAAGCCACGTATATATTTTTTCACCATTTTTCTACCCTAAGATTAATTACTTGCTGATTGACATTTTGAGTTGGGTCCTATTTCCCTACCGCCTAATTACATCCAATCATTTCGTTATCCTTCCATAATTTCATGACAATTCTACTGAAAGTATTGTGACTGTAGACTGATGTTCCACAGCTTCTTATATTCTTGTAATTTAGGGTCTATTAATGGCAGACTGGGGAAAGAAAGCCTAAGAATTTAATTGGTTTTAAATTGCCCTTAGATTGTAATTAGTGGAGAAGAGAAGTAAGTCATAACTTAGGTATTTTTTATCACAATAAAATGTCAGGGCACTGTTTTTGGTAGGGGAGAGGGAACCTCCTGGTAATTAGACATGTGTTAATACAGCAATGCTGAGCAGGAAAAAAAAAAAAAAAAAAAAAGCTAGCACCTGTGGATGTGCTGATGAGCTTCAATAATGGCACGGGGGACTCTGGGCACCCCATGCTAGCAATCCAGTCCCAGGTCTCGGGGTGGCCAGGGAGAAAGGTAAAACTATAATTGTATATACACGTGAAAAATTTCACCAAGCCATAAGGGATAGAAATGAGTCACTTGGCAACTGGATTTGAAGAATGCCCCTCCATAAAGTCTTTTAATTCTTCTAATTATAAGAGGAACCCAGCTCTGGCTGAAAGTAACATTGATCCTGCCATGGTCTTGGTGTGGACGTCGGTGGCAGGGAGGGCAGTCTGGCTGCCATCTGCTATGTCTATTAACCATTGATTTTTCTAAGTTGGTTCTGTTTATCTGACTTGATAGGTAGGGTCCCTTTTTTCCCCCTCAACTCTCCATCTACATCTCTCCTACAACTCAGTCCAAGTGGGTAACCTTCCCATAGAGAGAAGAAATCATCTTCAGGCAAGGAAACTGAAGTTGTCGAACTCCCTGAGTATAATTACAAAACCAGCTCTGCTTGTGGAAGGTCAACCATTTCCTTTAATTTGCTAAGTCCTTCTACTTCTTTTACAATAGGAAGGAGATACTGTTAGATGTAGAAGAGAAATCTTTGTGAAGTCAGATGTGGAAGGAAGAGTAAAAGATTTGGATTGGCATCATCCCTGGGCATTGATTGTGTTTTCGAGGGAAGAGAGAGTTGTAGCTAAGATGATTTCTTTACATTTACAGTGAAGTGACTGTAGAATGCAGTAACAATACAGATGGCAAGTGGTAACAAGGCAGGTAAGAATATATTTACCAGTACTTTTTATGCCTCCTTTTTCAAGTGAATGAGTTCAGAGCCTTTTGTATTATTATTCATGTATAAGCAGTCTATGCATGGGGAATTAGCCAGAGAGGCAGTTTTTATTTTCACAGTTGACTTTTCAGAATTCTGAAAATTTAACTTCTTTAACTCCATTACTTGTACACTATTTTGACACCTTCTGTAATGAAATTTTATGGCAAAGTAAAGCACTTATACTGAAGAGCACCTGTTTTAGTTAAATTAGATAAAAGTGCATGAATTGGACACACTTCCCATCTCGTTGCAGATGAATCTCACTTTTACAGATTTTGGAAAAGAGCATTAGGAATGCCACGTTACAGCACTAATAGAGAGATTCATTCTGCCTCTTTCTTGCCATTTCCCAGGGCCCGTCAAATTTCCTGAAACACAGGAAAGAGATATTCACATATTTGTTGAAGAATTCATAGGTAAAGAGGTGAAAAACGAATCAAAAACTACTTAAGGATTTTGTGTCTAAATCCACTTGCATATGTATTTTAAATATTAACAAACATCTTAATAAATATCTTATGATTAATTTTACCTGACCTACCTCTGCCAGAATATGTAAAAATAGTTCAGAAGTAGGCATGTACTTTGTATGGTTATTGTGAAAAAATGTATGACATACAGGAATCACTACAATTTTCTTAAGATTTTAAAGCAGTAGGGGAATCTGGGTGGCTTGGTGACTTAAGCCTCTGCCTTCAGTTTAGGTCATGATCTCAGGGTCCTGGGTTCAAGCCCCACATCTGGCTCTCTGTTCCGCTGGGAGTCTGCTTCCTCCTCTCTCTCTGCCTGCTTCTCTGCCTAGTTATGATCTCTCGCTCTGTGTGTCAAATAAATAAATAAAATCTTCAAAAAAATTTTAAGCAGTAAATTTCTATGCAGAAATATATAAAGAATAAATTTGTTGATATCCCCTTTTCTGTAGATAACTTTACTGCCAAAGGGTCAGCATTTTCTTGGGCAAGATGTCGAGAACCCTTCAAGCAAATGCCAGGTCTTTCACATTTAGCTGTGCAGGCTTCAGGACGAAATGTGAATAATCTCATCTACAAATATCTTTACAAATATGTGCAACAGCTGTATGAAGAGCAAATGTGAACAGTTTCCCATTGCTGTTTCATACATTTCTGAGCTGCCACAATGTGCCTGGTGCTAAGTGAGTACCTCAATTATTCTCCATCTGTGCTCGCTGCCAAGGCTGCCAGCCATCATATGCTTAGGACCCAAAGCCGATGCAGAGAGCCTGACAGGGTAAATGGTGCAATCTAGTATTTCCTTTCAGGCTAGTTTAGCTAGTTAATCTAGTAAAGGGATCACTAAGCATTGACTTAGACTATGAAATAAAACCATGAGTTTTCATGGCCTTCAAAGGCAACTTTGCATGGAAAAGATAGTATGTTACAATTCCATATAAAAGTATTTTCAGTGCCGAGGGGAAGAAATGGCAAAGAGGGAAACTACTATAAAAGAAAGGTTTTGCCGGGAATGTGGAGAAAATTAAGTCTTCAAGTTCTTGGACTGGATAAAGAAAATGTATCAGTTTCTATAACCAATTTTACTCCCTATCAAAAAGTGTGTTTATTTTTTTATTTATTAATTTTTTAAAAGATTTTATTTATTTAACAGAGAGAGATCACAAGTAGGCAGAGAGATAGGCAGAGAGAGAGGAGGAAGCAGGCTCCCTGTTGAGCAGAGAGCCCGATGCAGGGCTTGATCCCAGGACCCTGGGATCATGACCTGAACTGAAGGCAGAGGCTTTAACCCACTGAGCCACCCAGGTGCCCCCAAAAAGTGTGTTTAAATAAGATGGCCTTTTCTGCAGAAAACCATTCTTGCTCTTTAAGCTGATAGCCACTTTTTTTTTTTTTTCCTACTTATTAGGACTCTTGGTGAAAATGTATGTCCATGACTTCTTACAGTATTTGAATCAAGTCATATGCTTTATGATGACCATCATTACCATTTAAAGAGAATCCATTAAGTAGCAAGCTCTGTGCAAGAAGCTCTATATGGATTAGCTCTACAAGCTATTACAAATTGCCAGGAAGGAACTGAGACACAGAGAAGTCATTATGCTGAATTCACATGGCCAACGAGTGCCTGAGCTGAAGGTGTGAACCTGGCTGTGTATGGCAGCATAACCCACATTCTTATTTCAGTGTACACACTGCATCGAAGCACGGAAGGCCTTCATGAGTTTTGAACCAGTTTTTGTGGCTTCTGAACTCTCATCTTTGCCTTCTGTAAAACTGCTGGTTAATGTACAAATTGGAGGAGAGGCACCCATAGAAATTACCTGGCATTTTTTAGGCATTGAGGATGGTCATCATGGTACCACCAATGTTAGCCTGGAGGTCTTCAATTCAGAGACTCCATTATTTTTCATTTGTGTCTTCACCTGGTTCTCTGTATATACTCTATAATAAAAATTTGAATTGGGGGATGAAAGTAGTAGGGTGTGCGGTGAATTGGAATGTTTCTTCTTTTCTAATTAACCCTGAACAGACCTCGCTGTCTCCTGTGTTAATAGATCACACAACCTCAGTCATGTGTAGTATAACTTGGACTTTTTGAATTGATGTGAAAAATAGAGAAAGAAGAAGAAGAGGTGGGATAGGAAAAAGAGAAAATGGGAACCAACCCTGCAAGTAATTTAAAATTGCAAAAAGGAGAACCAGATGATGTGTTCTCCTTCACTCTCTTTGAGCAATAAGATTTAAAGCAAGAGGAGCTAAGCTTTTTCTTGAGACTCTTTCCCTTTATGCTCTTCCTCCTCAGGCAAATATTCATTCTTCTTGAAGGAGATTACTGATCAGAATCACATTCTCCCTTCTTCTTTCTTGCCACATCCCATCCTGTCCTGAATTCAACTTGCTTGTTCCTAGGCCTTCAAGATTCCTCCACTTTCAATCAATCATTTGAAGAGCTCTGCTGTAATTTTGTGCTTTTCACATTCTTGACTTACTTTACAATGGGATTTTGAGGTGCTTTTTTCTGGCTCAAGCCGATAAGAAAAAATATATAAAAGTGTTGGCTTCTTGAGCTTCCATCAATGTTGTGAGTTATATAATGGAACCTGTCTGGGTTGGAATTTCTAAAGCTATTATCCTTCCACTACTGAGATAGGATACCAAAGGAGCCATTTAGGATCCCGTAGCCTTTTATAGCTTGAGAAATCAGATTCTTTTCCTCTAAAAAAGGTTTGTTGAGGGTATTCAACTTACCACATTGTCAATATTTTGCCTTATAAGCCCATGGGAGACATACTGAATCCTAAGATAGGGTGTCTCCATAAGGTTATTTTGCCTCTTAAATAAGTTCTCGATATCTATTCTAGTGGGGTTTGAAAAGTTTTCACTTGGGATCTTCTGTGACCTTGGTGTTGGGTGCCATTTGTGCATCATTAAAAGGTTGTAATGAAGTTCCGCTGCACACAGATTGTAAAAGGTCAAGCAGAAAGTTGGGAGCCAATGAGGTTGGGAAGAAAAATTGTGCTTGCTGCAGAATTTGAGGGATTCATTATATTGATGCTATGGGGTTTTCAGCAGAGTAATAACTGGGTTAGCAATAGAATGTAAATCTTCTCAGCCACTTAGTCTGAATCTGCTTCTTCTTGATTTGTGGGGATATATTTTTAACAGAGTACAAGGAAAGTCATTACACTCAGAGGAAAGCCAGTGGAATTGGTAAATGCACTGTAGACGGGCCAGCCAAAAAGAAAAGTCGAACCAGAAGGATAAAGCATATCAGCCTTCCTGGTTGCCAGTGTAAGAAGCATTGTCAACCCATATGAAATAATTGTCTCAGAAGAATGTTGCATAAAGGATTACTTTAATTCTTAAAAGAATATACAGAATTGTTTTTAGCTTCAGTGGTTCAGAATTGTGAGTATAGTTAATTAAAATGCTTAAAATAGCTATCAACAGAATTAATTAAAAGGATTTAAGATAAAAATAGCATCAAAATAGCAGCTGCTTCAAGCCAATTTCTTTAGTTAAGGACCAGCAAGGTAAGCTAATAAGGTCTTGACTACGCTAAAAGTGGAAGAAACTCTAAAGTTACTGGTTCCCCATTGAATATTCCTTGGATGCATTTTCTTAAAATGGAATTCTAGAAATTATGTGCAAAAGTGCAGCAGTTGATTGCACATCTCACAAGCGTACATATGGAGTGAGATAATTTCTTCTTTAAACAAGCCCCAAACCATCTGTTGACTTAAGTCAACTCTCTGAATTTTACTTGGAAATAATTGGAAGCCTAGATATTCCACAAGACTAGTTCAATGTGTTTCTTTAATTTATACATGGGCTTTTAGGAGTACTTGTGAAGGGGGAGGGATAAAAAAGCTTTTTCTAGAGAAGAATAAAGAGTAAGATATGTTTATAAAGTTAACACTATTATTAGGAGTTTCAACTTGATTCAGATCCATTGATCTAAATTAAGTGATACAAATTTTTAGAAGAAAATTGACTTTTTAAGAAAGCTTTGGAAGTTTGGAAGTACGGGACAATGAGATATTACTGATAATTTTATCCAAAAGCTTATTTTGTATTGATAAATACAAAATGTTAAATGTGTTAAAGCCTATAATTAAAAATAGAAGAACTTCATATAGTTCTATTTTCAATAGGTGGCATTCTATTTTATATAGAAATTGATTTTTCTTTCTTTAACAATACCGTTAAATGACCTCCTTGGTCAAGTAGAGTTTGAGTGCCTCTTATTGTTGTTTGCATATAACCGTCCCAACATTATTCAAATTTTTGTTTTCTAAAAATTCTAACTGACTAAATATCAACTAAGAAAGCAGTATGATTTAGTGGCTTGAAAGTATTCCCTGAAAGCAAAACAGTAATCATATGAACTGGAATGTTATAGGACAGGTCTTTGAAACCAGAATGATCTCTGTATGTCATTTGTATCGTTCGTTCATAAGGTCTCATTGTTCAGAAAAGAAAATAATTTTTCTATTTTTTTCTCAAATTTAAGTTTCAGTGAAATCACTACCTTTATCATGACAGAAACATAATTATGTTTAATATTTTATTTTTATTCACTTTAAAAACTGCCTTTTCTATTAAAGTAAGCATACTAAAAACATGCTGGCTACTAATTGGACAACAATTCAAGTATGATAACAATGTGTAATAAATATTACTTTTATTTTGTTTTCTCCTAAGTATGACATTACATTAGATACTGATAAGAGCATCTAAGATCTTTGTCTTGGCAATAGTATTTATCTCATTCATTCATTCACCTATGCATCCAACAATTTCTTAGCAATTATTATAAACCAGGCTGTAGAAAGTTTTCTCTGTGAGTAGAGCCTCTTATCTAGTTAAGAAGCAGATATCTAGGAAAATAATTGCAATCCAATATGATAATGTATATAGTAGAAATGTATACTTGTATGTATATCAAGTAGAATAGTTACATGTCATATGGAGGAAATCTGGGTGACTGAGGAGTAAGTGCAAAAAGTTAAGGGTATGGCATTCAGAAAACACTCAGGGCTTTAGAATGAATTGATTCACCGTATAAATATTTATTGAAGCTCTTCTGTGTACTACCTGCTGTATGAAACTCTTTGGGTGTAAAAGTAAAGAAGGCCAGCTTCTTGCCTTCACAGAGCTTACTGCTAAGTAGAGGAGGTGAGAGAAGAATAGAGGAAATAAAACATTACAATCCAGTATGATAAGTGCTTAAGTAAAACTATGTATAATGGTTTGGGCAACTTGGAGTCAGGGAGACTAGTTCACTTCTTAAGGAAGTGAAGGAAGGAAGAGGAGGAAGCAACTGGTATAGAGGAAATGGGTTTTCTGGGCAAGGAAAGTTGATCCAAGGAACAGAAATAAAAAAATATATATATACCAGTAAGATGGTCTGAAAAGGCATGCGAAGGGAGTTTAATTAATATTAGAGTATGAATTTCAGGGAGATGTCTCAGGATGAGTTAAGAGATAGGTAAGGTTTATCATACTATGAAATTCCTTAACATATAGGCATGCAACTCTTCAGAAGGGCAGAGCTCTTTCATTTTAATTTCCAGTCCTGCAGATTTAAAATAGAAAGGCAGATATTTGCACCAACATGGATGGACCTAGAGGGTATTATGTCAGGTGAAATAAGCAGACTGAGAAAGACAAATACCATAAGATCTCACTCATATGGAATGTTAAAAAAAAAAAAAAGACAAATGAATAAACAAACAGAAAGCAGTACCAGACCTATAAGTAGAGAACAAGCTGGTGGTACGGGTGGGAAGGCAGGATGGGGATTAGGTGAAATGGATGAAGGTGAGTGGGAAACACAGGCTTCCAGTTATGGAAGTAAACAAGTCATGGGAATAAAAGGGATAGTATATGGAGGAGTCGATGTTATTGTAATAGAATTATATGGTGGCAGAAGATGGCTACCCTGTGGTGAGCACAATATACCACAGAGAGAAACTGAACCACTATGTTGTACACCAGAAACTAAAGTAACACTGTGTCAACCATACTCAAATAAATTAAAATTCAAAATAACTAAATAAAATGGCATGGCAAAGTTAAATAAGACCTCAATATGGCATTCTTTCTCTAAGGATAAAATGACATAGAAATAAAAGAATTAAATAACATAATCACCTACCTGATTATCTACTATTATAAAGATACACTGAAATTTACATCATGATGACAGAACACATACTTTCTCAGGTACTCTTGGAACATTAATAAAAATTGACCATTTATTGGATTATAAAGAAAATTTTAGTGTGCTGCCTTAAGTTTTAATAATATCCATATTTTCTTATCAATACATAACAAAACCAGAAACCAGTTTTAAAAAGCTTGTTCTACCTGAAAATATAAGAATTATCTATTAAACAACTCTTGAGGGACAAGGAAAATATAAACTTTAATTTCAGAATTTTCAAAAAATACTATTATTCCTCATATTCAAACTCATGTGATACAAATAAAGCAGTGAACAGAGAAAAATTCATAACCTTAAATATTTGTACCAATAAAGATGAAAGAATGGTATAAATTAATTTCTCAACCCAGAAAAGTAGAAACACAACAACAATTCAAACTGGGGGAAAATAAAGAGACCGAAGCTAATTAAGTAGAAAAGGGAAAATAGTAGAAATAATAAATACATCGAAAGTTTGGCATTTTGAAACATCTACAAATTAACTAAACCACTATCTGTCTTGATTGAGGAAAAGGAGGATAATAAAAAATAAAAGAAGTAAGATATATCATATTATATATTGAAGCAGAAAAAAAACTAAAAATCAAGAGCCTACTTTGTCTAATTCTGCAAATAGATTAGCAAATGGAGACAGCAAGGGTAATCTGCTAGAAAACCAGTATGCATGAGCTGTTACAAATTCACACAATGGGGAACTATGAAACCATGGAAAACAATGAGAAATATCCCAATATAAAGATCCAGAATAGCCTCTGCCTTCGGCTCAGGTCATGATCCCAGGGTCCTGGGATTGAGCCCCGCATCGGGCTCTCTGCTCCGCGGGGAGCCTGCTTCCTCCCCTTTCTCTCTCTGCCTGCCTCTCCGCCTACTTGTGATTTTTCTCTGTCAAATAAATAAAATCTTAAAAAAAAAAAAAAAAAGATCCAGAATGGTTTCTAGGATATATTTTAGATTAAAAAAAAAAAAAACAAAGTTTAAAATTGGGTTTTTAAAAGTATTTTTTAAATTAATTTGTTTATTTGACAGACACACGCAGAGAGAGGGAACACAAGAAGGGGGAGTGGGAGAGGGAAAAGCAGGCATACTTCGGATCAGGGAGCCCCATGTGGGCCTCCATCCCAGGACCCTGGGACCATGACCTGAGCTGAAGGTAAACACTTAATGACCGAGCCACCCAGCAGCCTTTAAAGTGTATTTTTAAAGCAAATTTGAATAACTAAATAGGCAGAATGAGATCTTCAAAGGACTGTTACAAGCAGACTTAATGCCAGCTTCACTACTATACACATGATTCCTAGACTAGGTATTCACAAACTTTCTAACAGAAATTTGCAAAGTCAGTTTGCTCTTTATTTTTTAATTTTGTTCCCCTCAATTAGAATACATAACCTAGTAAAGAAAGTAACTTAAAAGTTATGGACAGGTTTTTGTTTGTTTGTTTGTTTGTTTTTAATGCCAGAATTGTCTGGTTCCAAAAAAAAAAAAAAAAAGTGAAAGTATATCAAGATAGGGTATTTGACCTCCAGTCAATTTATTTCAAATATGTTTAAGTAACCTGTCAGTTTATTCCAATTTATTCCAGACTTTTTAAAAAGTTTCTTATTTATCTTTTGCTGTTGACTCTGATGTCAATTTCATCTAAATACAGCTTTTAAATGGGTTTATGGATACACACACACACACACACACATATGCATCTCATAATTTTGGTCGTTTTTAGGTTATAGATAATTCTAATGTAGTGAAATAACTAGTCTTGTCAGCAAAGATGTATTAAATGATCTGAAGGTAAAATCATGAATCTGTGACATACTCTTTCTTTAGGTAATAAACTCAAATTGGTCCTTGCTAGGAGCAAGGTGTGTTTTGGCAGGACTTCATACCTGAATGATTTGTTTATGTGGGAAATTATGACCTATACACAAAGGATCAGAACCAGCAATCTGTTCAAATGACTGTTCTGGTGTTAGAAGAGAGATTTGATAGGAAGTAAATTTCTCAAATATTCTCACTGACACTAACGTGTTTTTCTCAGATTGTGATGCTCTTGGCCATAAAAATAATAACACAAAGAAACATATTTAACACACTTAATCTAAAACCCTTTTATTCCCTGTATTTCTGAGTTCTTTGCAAGTTGCCTTAAGTAACTCCTTCAGATAAAGGGGAAAAAAAATAATAACAACAACACAGTCACAGAGGAAAATAGGTAAATAATGATGCTATCTTTAAAGTCAGAGTTGGCAAATCTTGATCTTTTTTCTTCTGCTGCTGGGAGAATAAAATAAATTTGATAAATCTACCTTTCAATCTCTTAAACCCCATTAAATTAATCATAAAGCAAATGGGAATTTAGTAAAACTAAAACGTATTTTGAGGGTGTATTGTTACTGACTGTCAAGGCAATCTGAACTAGAGTAACTTTTGCTTCTACGGAGTATTTAGAAATAGTGGATCAATAATTGTAAATTTAATATCTGGAATTGATTTTCTTCTGTTATTTTAGAGGTTTACAATGGTTTTGTTTAGAAAATGTGACTTAAAAGTCTACGTAGAAAGTTGGTGTTACTTAGTAACATTACTGAATTAGATGTAGCTTTTTTTTCAATTATTTATTTTCAGAAAAACAGTATTCATTATTTTTTCACCACACCCAGTGCTCCATGCAAGCCGTGCCCTCTATAATACCCACCACCTGGTTCCCCAACCTCCCACCCCCCCGCCACTTCCAACCCCTCAGATTGTTTTTCAGAGTCCATAGTCTCTCGTGGTTCACCTCCCCTTCCAATTTACCCCAACTCCCTTCTCCTCTCTAACACCCCTTATCCTCCATACTATTTGTTATGCTCCACAAACAAGTGAAACCATATGATAATTGACTCTCTCTGCTTGACTTATTTCACTCAGCATAATCTCTTCCAGTCCCGTCCATGTTGCTACAAAAGTTGGGTATTCATCCTTTCTGATGGAGGCATAATACTCCATAGTGTATATGGACCACATCTTCCTTATCCATTCATCCATTGAAGGGCATCTTGGTTCTTTCCATAGTTTGTAGCTTTAATTGGGTTGACGAAGGCAAATCGAAGTAGATTTCTATGAAAATAATTATTCTCAGGTCTCCTCTACACTGATGAGCACACAATATTCTACTAGAGAAATTTCAAATTTGTTATAAATCTGTGCAGACCAGCTCCATTGCTGAGTTTAAGTCATCTGTTACTACAGGGTGTAGAAGCCCCTAATGTCTACACTCAGATACCCCTTAAGAAATGGGATCATCGCATTTGTTTATTTGAAGAAAATAGTTTGGGGCATTTGGGGCAAAACTCAAAAGGACATAAATATTAAAGAAAGTCAATGTGGAATGTTCAAGTACAGAAAATTATCTTGAGAATCAGGACACAAAAGTCCTGAACAGCACACCCTACCTAGTTCTTTACTTTGAAGTTCCACTGGATTTCCTCTCAGCAGGCTGGCCCGAGGCAGAACTGGGAAGTAGGTGAGGTTTAGAGTACTTTTTTCCCCCTTGTCTCATTCCTGCTAGCAATGTATGTGCATTTGCATTTTAACTGGGCTCTTGCTTTAAGTACTGGAAATTGGCATCCCTGGCACTGTGAAAATAGCTGAGAGGAAAAGTGTTTCTAAGTAGGATGACTTTTAGAGCTCCTGTATGTTCACTATACAGTGTCTGCTTGCTCTAAGTACTCTAGGGCCTCATCTTGATGGTAAGTTAGGTAGCGCAGCAAAAAAGTTGTATGAAATGCAAACATTGTATGAAATACACAGACATCTACTGGCAAGCTTTGTCTGTCCCAGGCAGCTACTATGTGCTTGATAATCTGACCTCTGCATACCCTTCTTTCTAAACCATGTGTGTGATTGAGTTGAACCTAAGTCCATTTTGCACTTAGAATTATTAGCAAAACATTATTTGCTTATCAGGAATGTTCCCCTTACACTCATTTTACTTGTAGGCTTTCTTAGTTCTTTTTTAAATTTTATGGATTTAGAAAATGTTGATGTACCTGAAAAGTTATATAGAAATGATCCAAGCCACAAGTTTACTTTAATGCTTCATTTGAACGTTTTAACATGATACAGACCTAAGATAGTAGATGGAGTAAAAACACATTTTTAATTTTTAATGTGAAATGTCAAACTAAAAACATTTTGTTGAACAAGTAAATTCCAAATTAAGGTGTGTGAAGATAGCATGGTGTGATACTAGACATTTACTTATACCTATAACATACCAGCTATGGAGAAAAATGAGTAGGTGGGGAGAAAAGCATTATTGCTGTACGTATGAATGCATATGTGTATAATTCTGTGCTAAACTGTGGGATGGTGTCAAGGAGGATGTGGAGTTTCATAGAAGGTCACATTGGAAGATAGGAGACTTGCATGAGCTTTGGAGAAGTAGAAAGAATGGGGCTTAGTGTTTTGCAAAAAGTATAGGATCAGTAATATGTCATCTGTAGCAGAACCTCATGGGGAAGTAAGGTTAAATACTTGGGAAGAACTTAGTTGTCTTGGATGCTAGGCTAAATCACTGAAAGTGTATCCTGAAAGTTGTAAGCCTGGGTATAATATGATCAACATAGTATCTTGGAAATGTAACTCTTACAGATGAGGGAGACAAGTTAGAAGGCTATCATAGTGACTGGACCAGTGGTGCTAATGGGAATCAGAAGGAAAGGAACACCCTGGGAGACATTTTGAAAAAGTAATTAATGAGACTTCTGTTTATATAAATACGGCACATGAAGAATTTGGAGGGAGGCTATGATGTCCCTAAGGCACCTACTCACATGTGTAGTGTACATTTTCTTCCCATATAGGGTGAAAATAAAACCTTTACTATCTAAACACACATTTTCTGAAGCAAGAGAATACTTTAAGGTTGGATTGAAAGAGAAATTCAACCAGTTGAGTTGGTAGTAGTACATGGAGGAGACTATGTAGGGAGCTCACTGATGTTGCAACTGTCCAGACAGTTTTTGCATGGAGATCAGGAGAAGATAAGGAAACCATCCTAGTGTGCCAGGTAAGTGACAGGAAAATAGTTTGAACCTCAGTCTTGTTATTTCTGAAAACGCTATGTATTAGAGTGGTTATTAACATAGGATTTGGAGGCTGAAACCAGGTTTTGAGTTCTAGGTCTAAAACTCACTACTTAAATGACCAGTGTTGAGTGATTTAAACATCACTGAATCTCGATATCCTCATCTGTAAAATTAAAACACAATAAAATAGCCCTACAGGGTGATTAAGAAGTCAAAATAAGACCGCTAATGTGCATTACTTACTGTAGAGTTTGGCATATAGTAATTGATCATTAAACAAATATTAGTTATTACTGTGGTGTTGTTACAATATGGACAAATAAGCAAAAGTAATGACTTTGAGGGTTGTTAGAAGCAATGTGGAAGTCTGACTTTTTCTGCAACTCTCAAAGAAAAAAAGACTGTAAAAAGATGAATTAAAAAGAACCTAGATAGAATAGTTTGCCTCAGATTTTTTTTTTATTAAATTGAGGACAAAGCACTGTAACTGTGCCTTGTAGTTGGTTATTATTTGCCAGATAATTTATAACACACACCTCACAATCCCTGACATTTTAATATAGAAGTTTGTACATTAAATATCAGAACATTCATTTAAAACTATTTTTATTAGAATGTCAAGAATGGCTAAATATATAAACTGATAAATTGCTATGAAGTTGTACTCATTAAGAGTAAAAGACATGGCTAAGATATGAATTTTTTTTAAATGGAAATCTAAATAGGAAAACTTTTTAATCTATTGGTGACCAGATGGGAGAATAACAGAAATTCAAGGCAACTTTCAGTTTTCTGTTACTGTATCATTTGATTTGATTTTTTTAAAGGGTAGCTGAATTTTTTATCTTGAAAGGCAGAGAAATATTCATCGAAGATTAAAGGATTTAGGTATGTAGGGAAATAGAATCAATTAAGGCAGAGGTGATGAAAATTTAGTTTTGTTGCATGGAATTTAAGACAAGAATAGACTATTCCTTCTAAGAAGGTATCAGTTGGGCATATGGAAATATAAGTCTGGCAAGCAGGTAAGAAATATTCTTAGTTCATTCAGTTATTCTTTCTTGGAGAAACCATACTGAGAATTTCCAAAGATAGAGAAATCTTTTTCTGCTTTTAAGTAGCTTATATACAGGTTAGATGTAGTTACAGAATCAGGAAATCCTTTTAAAGGAGCTGGCAATGAAATGACTTCAAGAAAGATTTTGATAGGCAGAGATTAGATAGCATTCCATGTGGGAGGGGTCTGGATGAATAAAAGGGTGGAAGAGGTGTGTGGTTGTTAACAGGAAAGTAAAAACAATTATGCTGCTTGGCTGCAGAAATGGACAAATATAGCATCTTTGGAAAGTAAGTCTAGGGTAAGAAAAAATACTTTCATATTATTGTGTTTACTGTTACACTGAGTGGTAGATGCTTGCTCTTTTCATTCTACAGATAAGAAATTTGAGAGCCAGCGAATCATTGATTTATCTAAAATCACTTAACCAGAAAGTATGATATGACGACTCCCAATCCTGAAGAGAGATTTTATGTCCTTGGGGAAAGGAGCAAAGGAGAAGAAAGTTTTGATCTTGGGTAAACTGAAAGATGGTATTGTTATAGAGAGTCCAGAGAAAGTCAGTGGAAAACTAACTTTGGCATGATGACGAAGAGTTTATTCTGAGCTGGTTATATAATAGATGACAGTAGGACATCTAAACCAAGACTGGAAAATGTAGAAGCAGGAGTTATAAGTTGACAACTTATAATAATAAAACTATGAACGTTGTGGGCACATCAAGGTCACTGATGGCAAAATAGAGGACTGTGTTACAATGGTGGTGTCTGAGCTGAAATTGGGCAACACCAACGTGAATGCTGTCTAATTGCTTCCCACAGTGTTTGCAGTCCGCCGCAGGAACATATAAAGAAGACACTGTGGGTGAGGGAAGGGTATTGGTGTGCCTGCTTTAGCAGAAAGTCAAGGGTCAAGTATTGGTTTGGGAGCCCCACAGAAGGAATTGACCATGGAGTCCAAAATGAGTTCATGACCAGAGTAGCTATAAGGAAGCTACTGGTATATGAGTAATTTGGGAATAGATGAGTGAATCCCTAGTATTATTCAGTTTTCATTCTGGTGCAGTGTATTTGAAATATAAATGACTAAAATTGAAGATGACATTAAGATATATTGCTGCTCCCAATTTAAAGGGTATTACATTCTCTTAATAAAGTAAGTGACTGAATGAAACTTGCTTCCTTGTATGGAACTTTATCCAAGTCAGATGGCTTCATTATGTAAATAATTCTTTCAGTTACATTTGTATAATATTAATATAAAATATATAACTCAACTGTTTAATTCTCAAGAGAATAGTGGGATCTCAAGACTCTCAGGAGAATAGAGAATCAAGAGAATAACAAATGAATAAAAAATTTTAGATGTAATGTATTCAAAAAACATTGGCTGTCAGAGTTGGACCTACAAAAATTTTAAAGCAACTCTCTGTTTTGTTTTGTTTTCAAATAAAAAAAAGCAAATGAAGTTATATTAGGGGTATAGAGGACAGTTCTTTCATACCAAATAATGTTCTAATAACTTATAAAGCTTATATGCAATTTTTACATATTTTAGTATTTCATTAAGATGAAGAGTTTATGTTGCAAATACTTCAGTAACTTTTAAAAGATAGAATTTCAGAATTCTTAGATGTGGAAGCCACTTTAGAATACCTAAATTCAGTCAGGATGAAGGTTTAAGAGCGTGTATTTTGAGCATAGAGCTGATTAGATTTACCTAAAATCATTTTCCTCCACTAGTAGAAAATTCTAGACCTTGAAATCACTCCTTTGGATTAAGACACTTATTCTCTGCTTCAGTTCTCTTCCTTCTAGAAGTCTGTATAGGTAGCAGTGAAGCCTAAAAGATTATTTTCAATATTTTGGAAATTCTCATGAAAACCTTAATTTACTTCTTCACATTTGGTCGAAAGTATAGCAACCCTAATTTCATGCTAATGAGAAGCTCAGATTAACTTTAGTGATATCACTTGAACCTCTGGGATGTGGCTGGTGGAGCTGATACACTTATCTGAATCACATGTATTGTCATCACAGCACCCATTCTGATCACTTCCTTCCACAAATATTAAAAGTGTTAGTCAAAACCTTTCAAAACATAAGATCTATGGCTGAAAGAATAAAGCAATTCTTTATAGTTTGAGAAAGAATAAGAACCACTATTTTTAAAATATTCATAATATCCTGACTTAAAATGTGAATGTTACCTAGATTGAAGCAATATCAAACTATTGGCTCCCACCCAATTTAAAAGCAAAGGTTGGTTTACTCCATAAACTAGCAGGAAGCAGAGATGGATGCAATATGCAGAAAAAAAGTGTCAGTCAAATTGGAAGCAGTGGAAAAGGTCAGGAACAGGATTCTTCTGGGAATGTTTGTGGCAAAAGTTTGTTTGGAGCCCGATGCAGAAGGAGCATCTCAATATAGGACTTGATTCCAAATGGAGGATTCAGAGTGTAAATAACAATTCTCAGATGCTTCTGCTTAGGACTAAATTTGCTTAAATACTTGGAAAAATAAAGAGAATTAAGCAGATCTTAGGAATCACAATCATTGCCCATTTCCTATTAGCAAAGATGATGGCATACTAATATTTATGATTAAGATTCTATGGTTTAGGTGTTCATGATTATAGCTTTCACACTAATTAAATGGTATCTATTTTAGTAGAAACATGGACATGAAAAAGGAAATATTTAGTTTAAAGCTGTATCTCATAGTTATAACCAATTAAAAGATGAAATCTTCTGAGGTATTTCTTATTTTCTTGTCAAAACATTGAAAATATGAAACAAAATGCAAGTCAGTATTTAGGGTCAGACATGGATTTAACTTCATGCTTTAACTTCTAGCAAATTACTCAAGGTTTACTTTTTCTAAGAGGTAGAAAGTAAGGTCAGCAGAGTCAGTGTTGACAGCAGAAAATGAGCAACACTGATGTAAGCTCCTGGGCTTCCCCAATGAGGTATTTTAGTGGAAACAATTGCAGATGATTCTCAGTGAGTAAGGTCACATCACACTTTCAGAAAATGCAACCATTCCTTTTAGCCCAGCCTAAAAAGCACCAGAGTTAAGCAGGCTAAGACATGGCCTTGCACAGATACATGCCCTTGACCATCTACGCCTGAGCCAGGAGCTTTTAATCAATCCTAAGATTATACACTGCATTAATATTATTGCACGTATATAAAGTTCTCTTGTTCACTTAATTCTGAACAAACTTCTCATCCATCACTTCCCAAGATTACTTCACCGGAACCAAGTACATTCCTAATTTTAGTGCTATGGAACTCCAGTAAAGTTTAGCTAACAAGATGTCTCTTGGAGTGAAGCTAATAGATCTTGGATGGGCTATAAAAGCTATTTGACAGAAAAATATAGACTCTACCATATTTGGGAATATTCATCCCAAATTTGAGTGTCATTTAGAGGGTGTTTTTATAGTAGTCTAACTTAATTTTTAACTTGTCTAAAAAAATGCACACACTTTCATTAATATTTAAAAATACATAATAAATATTATATAAATATATAATATATAAAGTATCTATAAATTAATATTTAAAGATATATATTTCCATGTCCTAGGATCTTAGGAAATTTAAAATATAATCAATAACTTGTTTTAAGGATGCATACTGTCAGGGCACCTGGGTGGCTCAGTGGGTTAAAGCCTCTGCCTTTGGCTCAAGTCATGATCCTGGGGTCCTGAGATCAAGCCCCGCATCGGGCTCTCTGCTCAGCGGGGGGCCTGCTTCCCCCCACCCCCTGCCTGCTTCTCTGCCTACTTGTGATCTCTCTTTCTCTCTCTGTGTGTGTCAAATAAATAAATAACATTTAAAAAAAAAAAAAAAAGGATGCATATTGGGCGCCTGGGTGGCTCAGTGGGTTAAGCCGCTGCCTTTGGCTCAGGTCATGATCTCAGGGTCCTGGAATCGAGGTCCGCATTAGGCTCTTTGCTCAGCAGGGAGCCTGCTTCCCTCTCCCTCTCTCTCTCTGCCTGCCTCTCTGTCTACTTGTGATCTCTCTCTGTCAAATAATTAAATAAAATCTTAAAAAAAAAAGGATGCATACTGTCAAGATAAATTATTATGTGAATACAAAGATTTAAAACCCCATAATATTGGCTAATTGTGTTCCTTAATCAATCGATAAACAGCCAATCAATTTAAATGATAATCAGAGCCCCCAGATTAGACACAATTTTGATTAAGTGGTCCTTTTAAGTAAATGCCAGACATGATTGAAGATATCACAAAATTTATTTCTGATACTTATGCTAGCAGTATAACTTGTCAAGGAATTACACATTCTAGTTGAGGGCAGAATGGAACCACATCGAGTAGACATTTCTGGAAATTAATATGACTTTTCCTTGAGTTTTTACTACTAGGCCTGGTAAGCATTTATGCATTTAGGAATATCTTAGGAAAAAATACAGTTTACTTCAAGATACTATTTTTTTTTTTAACCATTAGAGTTAAAACTAAAAGTAAAGTGGACATAGAAATAATCTATATGTGAGTTACTGATTCTTGTGGATATCAGTTAGATAAAAGCCTCCATGGAACTGAAAATAAGCTATTAGTATCTTAATTTCATTGCTTTAATTAACTTGATCAGTATCAAATCATGCATAGAAATAGCTTATTTATACTAAGAATATACACTTTACATTATTGTATGAAGAATCACTATGGGTGTAACAGCATCTGAGATAGTAATTAAACTAAGCAACAGCATTTTATTTTACATATCTCTGCCCACACTGTATCGTTCAATTAGCTTGTAATTGCTAACTCAATTAAATTATAATTTATATAACCTATAACATATTACACATTATATTATTTGTCTACCATATATCTTATATCCAAAATTTGACTAGAATTTTAAAGCAAATGCTTTATAATTTTAAGAATAGTTTATTTTCAAATGAATATTGTTTTTAGAAGTAATATAGGAAATGTTATTTAGAACATTTTAGCAGGTTTAAGATCTAAACTTTAAACTTTAGACTCAGTCTTCTTTTATTCTTTTAGCTGCTTTTTGGGCATACAAATATAAAGCTTTAGCCTTCTTCTCATCACTCTATTCAAATATCAGTGAAAAATTCACAATGGCTAGATCTACGCCAGATTATCATCATTCAAGATAGGTCAGAGAAGACCCAGATATATTCCACTGTGTTCAACCAAAGCTCTCATCTCAACTGGAAATACTGTGCTGTGTTCTCTTTGCCTAGCAAACTCTTATACATCTTTTGAAATCCATTTAAATTTTCCTATCTTCTATGAAGCTGTTCTTGAAGCCACGAGGGAGAGTTAAGGGTCAGTTCCTTCATCCTCTGGGGCCATAAAGTTTGAGAGTGTTTGTGTGTATTTCTGTTTATGCTCACATGCATGCATGTGTATGTGTTTCTAAAACAGTTGGTAGCCATGGATTTAAGGTGGATAGCCCACTAGTTTATTAATGGAATGACTTACAATATAACTGAAGTCCACTTAAGTCATCCATGCTCAAAGTAATTAATATGATGCCAAAGAAGCTGAATATTCAGGACCTCTTATTGGCACAAGCCCCTGTGAATCCTGGGAGTTATTGAAAGGCATATGACATTCTAGGTTGAAAAGGACAGTTGAGTTCTCATTTGCTTCTAAGTATTACTGGCAGACATCTCAAAGATATTAAATCCCTAAGATTTCAATATTTGTTGTGTTTTCTTCGTGTGTGTGTGTGTGTGTGTGTATGTTTTAGGTGGTTTGTTGATTTAAGTAATCTCTACAACCAGGGTGAGGCTCGAACTCATGACATGGAGATCAAGTGTCTTATGCTATTCCAACTGAGCCAACAGGTGCTCCTTATTTTTCTATTCTAAATAGACATTTATTTTGCACCTAAATAAGGGTTTTCACTTTTTTTTAAGGAAAGTACCCCAAATAATATAAGCTGCAGGCACCACCAAACTTCCTCTTTTGAAACTGCAAAGTCAGTTCAGGGGAGGCTGGCACTGAACTAGTGAGCAAGCTTAACATTTCTTTTTCACTTATCACTACATTCAACAGCATCTCAGTGGGTCTTGCTGAGGCCCCACATTAGAACTATGAAAGTCTTTGATTTTATTTTTATTTTCTGTTCACATGTAATTCTTGCAAGGTGAAGTTTCTGAAAATTCAAAAATAAAGACATCGTAGTAGGGAAGAAGCAAACACACTTGAAGTCAAGGAGATCAACAGTCAAGGTCCAAGTCCCACACCTAGCTTTCATTAGCTGGTATAATCATAATTACAGTCCATGTAAAACTTCTAATCTCTTATTTCTGATGTGTGAAATGCAAATATAGTATCTTTCTAGCAGAGTTTGGGGAAGATTAGAAATAACACATTTAAAATAGTTCATATATTTAAGTAATCAAAGCAAGTAAGCAAAAAATAATGTAACTGCCTTTGGGATTATTTATTCTATCAGCAAAACACATTTTGAGACATGGTTCTGCCCATTTCCCTTTCATAGTTTTAAGAAAAAATCTCAATTTTGTGCTAATAAACCTTTAACAGCTCTCTTAATAGCAGGTAGCTTCTGATCTTATCCAATAAGGAAGAGCCACTAAGTTCTATTTTGATGAGAAAGACCTTTCATAGCATACGATATTTACTTTACCCACTGAGAAAATTCCAGGGAGAAGGCTGGCAGAGGGCGCAGAATATTTGAAACCAAAATAATCAAACATGTGAGTCAAGAAGATTTCTTGTTTAATAACACTTCTCTGCCTAAATGGCTGTACATTTTGGATACAGGAGAAGACTAGTGTATTCTCTCTGCATTCCTGGTTGCTTTTAAAGAGCCTGGTGGTGGGTATTAAGGAGAGCACGTATCACATGGAGCACTGGGTGTGGTGCATAAACAATGAATCTTGGAACACTGAAAAAATTAAATTAAATTAAATTAAAAAAAAAAAAGAGCACCACCACTTAGCTGTGGAGGCTATGAGATTATTGTAACCCTTAGAAGTCATGGAGGTTGGTACCCAAATAATTCAAATTTCTCCTCTCCACAGCAGCTCTAGGTATGCCAGCTTATGAACAATTAGCCTAGAGAATTTGCTGCAGCTATTAATAAAAGCTAATTTGTTCAAAAATGATATTTTACAATGATTTCCAGGAGAAAGCTTACTTTATGTATCTTGTATGCTTATTTCACTGCTAAATCAGCACTGTCATGGGCACATCAAGTGACAAATTACAGGGAAAAGAATAGATTTTTTTCTTTTTTTTTAAAAAGATTTTATTTATTTGTTTGACAGAGAGAGATCACAAGTAGGCAGAGAAGCAGACAGAGAGAGAGGAGGAACAGGCTCCCTGCTGAGCAGAGAGCCCGATGCGGGGCTCGATCCTAGGACCCTGGAATCATGACCTGAGCCGAAGGGAGAGGCTTTAACCCACTGAGCCACCCAGGTGCCCCAAAATAGATTTTTTTCAAGACAAAATATCTCTTCCCATTTTTAAGATGAGATTATGTAGAATATATTGTGGGAGGAAATGAGGCATTATACACTTAGAAAGTGTTGCTCCATAAAGATTGGAATGCATCAACCTAGATATCCTAACTTTACAAGAATCTAGTGCAGTACTAGAACAGTGAAATCTATTTAAAAAAAAAAAAAAAGAGAGAGAGAGAGAAAGAGAGAGAGAAAGAAAAAAAATGTTGACTAACTTGGTTTTTAAGTGAAATTTATTTAAGGGAAGCAGTTTACTTTTAAAGTATGTTAATATAGCCGGTAAAATTGATTATATAGACAGTTATGAATGCTAAGAAAATATTCACGTACCATATTCACAAACGTAAAATATTCACATAACACAAAGACAAAGGTATATTTAGACATTTATTTTCATTGCTCGGTTTCTTTATTAACAATATTCATTTAAGGAAGGCATATTTTGTATAGCTCGAAAGAGCAAACATTTGGTCTCTAGAGAGAATGAAAGCCAGAAAAATCTCACAGATGTGGGGTTACTCTCTAATGAATTATTAGGCTGTTTCCTAAAGCTGATGTACTGAGGACAGGGAACAGGGGAACAAAACCCAACAGTTAAACATTCATGCTGTATATGATTTACACACATATGTATGCTGCATATAGAATATAGAGACTGTGTACAGAGAAAAATATTGCTAAAAACCTCTTCAATACAATATTTTAAAAATCTAATATAATGACTCCCTTGAATTTTTAGAAAAAGAGCTACTAGTTAGTGAGATTTTCAAAGGAGAGCAACATATGTAAGACAGGCCATTTTGCTAATTGCATAGCATGTAATGTTGCTAAAGGATGACTAGCATGTGTTAGATTCATCACTTTTGGAGAAAAGTGTGAGGACACCCTATTTTGTGATGTCCTGAATGAGCACAATTTGCCCAATGAGGAAAGAGAGGAATTCAGCAGTATTAATAATGATCAATTGTCGATCGGAAGGGTTGTGGGCAGAAATTTAGACTATGTGGTTTCTGAGGTTCTATGTTTTCTTAATTTTGTTTTTCTATTTTATATATAAATATATATATATATATATATATATATATATATATATATATATACATGTGTTTCTATTTACAAGAATGCATATGACATTTCAAACAAACAAACAAAAAGGTAATAGCCTAATGGAAAGATCTTACCTTCTGGGGTCAGAACAAAGACCAAACTTAAATCCTGATTGCCACTTCCAATCTATGCAACAGGACTCTGGTTCTTTTTTTAAAGCTGATCTTAAGGATGGAAATGACTTTCCCAGTTTTGCATCGTAGTATCTGAAAAAGAAAAGGGCTGGCAATTTGTTTACTGCTGTTCTACATTAAAAGTGATATTGGTTTTGTTATTTGAAGAGAAACTTGATTTCAGTCGCTCTTTCCAACTTACTACTCCAGGAGCATCTTGTAAAACCTTTTCCCACCTACAAATCTAAGGAATGTTTATTTCTAATATTAGCTGGATTTTTTTTAAGATTTTATTTATATGTTTATTGAGGGGTGGAGGGGCAGAGGCAGAGGGAGACTCTCAAGCAGACTCCAGGCTAAGTACAGAGCCCAACTCAGGACTTGATCTCACAACCCTGAGATCATGACTGAGGCAAAACCAAGAGTAGGACGCTTAATTGACCGGGCCACCCTATTTCTGAAAATGCAGATTATATTACTTTAGTGAAACAAAATGCCATGGTATAACTATGGGTGTATGTGGGTGTGTGTAAATGTAAATACATTGTTCTTTCTTCCAGTTTGCAAAGTTAGTGCATTTGGCTTAAGCCTGTGCATGCGCTCCATATATTACCTCTGATTCTTTCCACTCTGTTGGCATAATCTCTGTCCAAACAACTGTATCACCATTGCCTACATCCCAAATGTATAGATGCTCAATCATAACAGGCAGAATACATTAACTCTTGTCTATAGTTCTTGTAGAGATCAAATGCCAGAAATCTGGTTGCTGTGTTGGGTGGGCTCCTGAGTGTGAAGATCATTTTCATCAGTAGGTGGGCTGCATCTTTCTGCTACGTACTTAACCATGAGTTATAAACTGGATGAGAAAAAGTCGCCATTGCTTTATGTTGATGTGCACTGGAGGGACAAAGGCACACGTGATATTTATTTATGACTTGGAGAAAGAGGGACACTTAAATTACAAGTGCTTATCTTGAGTTATTTAATCAAATTTAGGGATGTTTCTACTTCCCAGTTTAGCTCATACCAGAGAGCAATTGAGGGTTCCAGTATGAGCTATTTAGGCTGGAAGACTGATCTAGAAAAATGTACAATGGCTACAGTATTGCTGTTATTACTGGACTAGTGATATGCATTAAAATGAGGGTCGAAGAAATGGATTTCATTATTCATATTAAACTTGCATACCTCTTTCTCTATTTAAAGTGAAAATATTAAGAGACTTTAATAAAAATTTCAAGTTGGGGATATTCTGATGAGGCAAACCACACATTTTTATAAGATATATACATATATTACCAATACTTTCTTGATATGACTACCCATTCCTCCCCTTTTAGCTATCCAAACATTCTTTTAAGAAATATATTCTTTTACTTAAGACCTTATTTACATCAGATCATTGGGCCAGTGAGACATTAAATTTTTTTAAAAAGTGGCAGTTTAAGGAAAGATGGTAGATATTTTCAACCCTGTTCACACTACCTGTAGCAATTATTTTTCTATGACTTTTGGTTTAAAATTAGACCACTATGTCAGCAGTTGGTGGCATATTACTCCATCATTAAAAATAATGATCAAAAGGACTACAAAATACATTGGGGAAGAGTTTATGATACAGTAGTAAGTTGAATGAAAGGATACACAGCATTTTTTTTTAAGATTTCATTTATTTGTTTGACAGACAGAGATCACAAGTAGGCAGAGAGAGAGGGGGAAGCAGGCTCCCTGCTGAGCAGAGAGCCTGATGGGGAGCTCCATCCCAGGACACTGAGATCATGACCTGAGCTGAAGGCGGAGGCTGAACATACTGAGCCACCCAGGTGACCCTGAAAGGGTATATAATACACACCAAGTATGATTTTAGCTTTGTGTTTTAAAGTGCTATGAAATTTTTTAAAAATAGGAAAGCATAGCAAAATACTAAGTTGTTTTTGTTTGTTTGTTTGTTTTAATGTATGTGGCAGAATTTCTGGTCATTTTGTTTTACAGTTTTTTTCTATTTATTTATAGCTTTCCTTAATGAACATAGCCGGATTGAGCTTAAATGGTGATTTCTCTTCAGCAAGTTGTTTTAGCTCTCCTATGTCTGTTATAATAACAGATGTACTACTGCATATAGAGCAATTAAAATAGTGCCTAGTACATAGTTGATAGTCAACAGTGTTAGCAATTATTATGAAATTTATAATTAAAAATATGTTACAATTTGAGGACAACCTAACATTCAATGTTCTCTGAAATCCCATAACTAAAATTAGAATTTGATTTATACTATTCAGTTATACCCTATATTTTGAGGTCACCTCCTTAAAATCCTTAATGATTTGGAACATAGTTAAAGAACTGCATGTTCAGTCTTTGAATATTGAAAAAAAATAGATGTCAGAAAGTTCATATACTGATGCTAATGTAATCCATTCTTTAAAAACTCTCAAGTCTTGAGAAGATTTATTCCTATTTTCACCCAGTACTAATACTCTGGTCACAGTCCCCAGCAGAGCAAATAAGGAGCCAGTGAAAAGATGGTGGCCCTTAGTAACAGGCTCTCCAATGGGAACGAGGAGAGACAACCAATAGCCACATAGTGAGGAGAGAGAGAGATCAGCTGTGCATTATGAAACGAAACAAAACAAAATAACAACAAAAAGCCTAAGAACCATTTATTCTGTAAAGAGACAAATAGCATCTGAAAGAAAAATGTAATTTTGTATTTTGCAGTACAGTGAACACAAAAAAAGTGATGCTTCTTCTGACTTCTGCTGACTTGTTATCATTAAGTTGCAATTAGAATTCACTATTTCATAAAGCAGGAACTTTTTTCACACATTTTAGAAGATTTTTTTAATTTAATACTCTGTGTGGGATGGGGTGTGGGAAGAAATAATTACATGAAATAGCAGATTCCTTAACAATTTCAGATAATTGAGTACTAATACAGAAATTCCAAACCACAGTGGTTGTTGGTTTTTTTTTTTTTCTTTTAATGTTTTCTCCTTTTGAGTTTCTCATGTTTTTCTAAGGTTGTACAGACACTTATGTTACAGCCATAATCAATTAATTTAACTTACAGTAGTTCTTGAAGAAGATTTATTAATGAGTGGATTATAATGAAAATTTATGTATCTTCTTATAGACTATTTCTCCAGGTTTTACTTATTTTATTTTATTTTGTTTTGCTTTATATATATATATATATATATATATATATATATTTTTTTTTTTTTAGAAGGCTTCTTTCCACTCTCTGGAAAGATGGTACAGACCGAAAAATGAGGGGAGGGGGGAGGTCAACAGTGATTGAACATATAAATTATATTCTCATGTTCTTTGTTCTCTAAGAATTCAGAATACAAAAGAACCCAGATAACCAAAATAAGGGAGTTATTATAGTTGTGTTTATGAGTATTCAAAAGTTAAAAAATCATGAAAAGGATTGTCTGGCCTAAATAAAGGGGTAGGAATGTCAACCTGTTAAAAACTTCCCTGAGAAAATACTGTTTCTAACATTTAAGGCTCCAGATTCTTCCTATAATCTTTATTCTACTCTTTTATATGCCATAAAAGTCTATTCTTCTGTAATTCAAACATGATTCATGTTTTTAATACTGGAATGATGAGTTTCAGTCTTGAAATCTTGCTAAAGTTAACTCCAAATATTTAAAAATTGTGAAATATCTCTTTTTTAAAAATTTAATGGGAAGTCTGAATTATAACTCATCTTTTTTTTTTTTTTGGTCAAAACTAAAACTATGTTTTCTCATTTACAGAAGGTTTGAAAGAATCATCACCAAGTTAGAAACAATCTTTGAAAGAAAAAAACAACTCTATCATATTTAACATATATGTTGGCCATGAAGTGCAATTCAATTTCATGAAAGTTACCATTATAAATATATAAAAATTATTTCTTAAAATTTGCTCCTTAGGAAGGGGTAGATAGATACATAAGTGATAAAGCAAGAGTAATGAAATGTAAGGTGTAGTTGTTATATAAATGCTTATATAATGCTATATATTCTTTTAACTGTTCTGTGTATTTGAAATTTTTCCAAATAAAATGTTGGGAGAATATAATTCTTAGAATAGAGCAATTAAAATTTCCTGATTCAAATTAAGAAAAATAGCATTTATTAGGCTTTCAATTGCTTCACTGAATTTTCTTTCTATTATAACTCATTTATGCATATATTTTCATAAAGTTGTATCTCATAGATTGAATCTGATCCAAGTCATTTCTTGAGCAACATGTAGGCCTTTCCAGTGATTTTGCTCTTATTCACTGGGACTTGTTCAAACTTCCTTCTTCCCTGGTACTCAATACCTCACACAGGATAATTTTCATCACATGTAGCTCTTTTCTTGCAAGTTACCTCCCACGTTCTACCCGTAGAGTGGGCATTGTGTCTAATTCTTAAAAGTCTGAGGAAAGATTCTTTGTGTTTTGTTCTCCATAGCAGAGAGTTACAGAGTAGGAAGAAAAGTTAGCCTGAGGAAGAGAGGAGAGAAGACATTTTTTATTCCTTCAATTAAACTTCTAATTGGTAAAATTTTAATTTTGAACTATTGCTAGACAACTTATTGAAAAATTAAATAACTAATATACCTGTTTGTCAACAACAAATAGATTTTAAAATATATCTGAATCTTAAGTTCTGTTTTTCACAATGAGTTTATTTATTCCGTAATTTTTAACATACGTTATTTGAGGTCCTACAAGAGTCAAGAAAAATATTGACTAGAACATTCTTCTAATTTTCATTACAATAATAATTGTCAACTGTTTTTAACAAAATGAATACATTTTTGGATAAAATCCTTTTAGTCATGATTTTTAAAAATCAACTAGTACAAAAATATACATATAGTGGAGAGTTATTTCTTTCTAATTAAATGTACCAAGTATCTCACCAATCTTCTACCTCAACTGCAATCATTTTTTCCTTTCATAAATATTTGATGAAGCACATACATGTATATGTTTATATATATGTATGTGTACAGTTTTGAATTACTATGTGATTATTAAATAAGTGATTTTTAATTTTCCCCTGATCTTGAGATAGAAATTAATAATTTGAATATGCACTCTTAAAAAAAAGGCATATAATGCAAAAATATTCATGACAGTCTTCAACATAATAGGATAAAAAGCAATATAAATTTTATAACTCTATATGAGCATCTATATAAACCATACACTTACTTAAAATAATTGGAAAGGAAAACTGAAAAAAAATTAAGTTTTTATTTTAATAATCCTGAGCTCATCATGACACATGCACTCTTCAACCCCCATCACCTATTTTCATCCATTCCCCCAATACCTCCCCTCTGGTAACCATCAGCTTATTCTTTGAGTTAAGAGTCTGTTTCTTGGCTTGCCTCTCTCTCTCTCTTTTTCCCCATTTTTGCATTTGTTTTGTGTCTCCAATTTCATATCTGAATGAAATTATATGGTGCTTGTTTTTCTGTGACTGATTAATTTCACTTAATATGATACTCTATCTCCATCCATGTTATTGCAAATGGTAAGATTGCTTTCTTTTTTCCGTGGTTGAATAGTATTCCATTGTGTATATATACCACATCTTCTTTATCCATTCATCAATTTTTGGGCACTTGGGTTGCTTCCATACTCTGTACATATAGGGGTGCATGTATTCCTTTGAGTTAAGTGTTTTTGTATTCTTTGGGTAAATCCCCAGTAGTGCAATTGCTGGATTGCTGGGTAGTTCTACTTTTAACTTTCTGAGGAACCTCCATACTTTTTTCCAGGGTGGCTGCACCAGTTAGCTTTCCCACCAACAGTGCAAAGAGGGTTCACTTTCTCCACATCCTCATCAACACCTATTATTTTTTGGTTTTGATTTTTTTAATTTTAACCATTCTGACACATTGAGGTGATATCTCATTATAGTTTGATTTGCATTTCTCTGATGATTAGTGATGATGAGCATTCTTGTATGTGTCTGTTGGCTATCTGGATGTCTTCTTTGGAGAAATGTCTGTCTGTGTCTTCCCCCATTTTTTTTAAATTGCATTATTTGGTTTTAGGGTGTTGAGTTTTCTAAGTTTTTTATATATTTTGGATACTAACTCTTTTTTGGATATGTCATTTGCAAATATTTTCTCCCATTTCTTAGTTTTCCCTTTAGTTTGTCTATTACTTCCTTCTTTCTTTTCTTCCTATGCAGAAGATTTTTATTCTAATATAGCCCCAAGATTTTATTTTTGCTTTTCTTTCTCTTGTCTCAGGGGACCTAGCTAGAAAAAAAAAAAAAAGTTGCTATGGCTGATGTCAGAGAAGTTACTACCCATGCTCTTTTCTGGGATTTTTGTGGCTTTAGGCCTCATATTTAGGTCTTTAATCTATTTTGAATTTATTTTATTTATAGTGTAAGAAAGTGGTTCATTTTCTTTTGTATGTTGCCATCCAGTTTTCCCAAGACCATTTGTTGGAGAGACTGTCTTTTTCTCATGAGATGCTCTTTCCTGCTTTGTTGAAGATTAATTGACCATACAATTGCAGATTTATTTCTGAATTTTCTATCTGTTCCATTTATCTATGTGTCTGTTTTTGTGCCAATACCATACTGTTTTGATTACTATAGTTTTATAGTACAGCTTGAAGTCTGAAATTGTGATGCCTCCAGCTTTGCACTTCTTTTTCAAGGTTGTTTTGGCTCTCCGGGGTCTTTTGTGGTTCCACACAAATTTTAGGATTGCTTGTTCTAGTTCTGTGAAAAATGTTGTTGGTATTTTGAGGGATTGCATTAAATGTGTAGATTGCTTTGGGTAGTATAGACATTTTAACAATATTTGTTATTCCAATCTATGGGCAAATTTCTTCATGTCATCTTTAGTTTCTTTCATAAGCATTATAGTTTTCGGAGTATAGGTCTGTCACCTCTTTGGTTAGGTTTATTCTTCAGTATCTTATTATTTTTGGTGCAATTGTAAATGCGATTGTTAAGAATTCTTAATTTCTCTTTCTGCTGCTTCATTATTGGTGTGTAGAAACGCAACAGATTTCTGTAAATTGATTTTGTATCCTGCAACTTTACTGAATTTGTGTATCAATTCTACCAGTTTTCTGATGGAGTCTTTTTCTGTATATAGCATCATGTCATTTGCAAATAGTGAAAGTTTTACTTTTTCCTTACAAATTAAAAACAGAAAATTTAATACCCTCTGTACCTTTGTGATACAATTCATGGATTTTTTCCCTCTATACTCCCAAAAAAGTCTCAAAACCTTTCAAAATTCAAAGTATTACCTTATTTGAAATAAGTATTTGAAAAATATAACCTGAGATAACTTATAATATAGGAATCCAGTTTTTCTTATTATAAATCAAAATATTTTGGCAGAATCTCTATGAAATTAAGTTCATACTTTGTAATTTTTTTTTCTAGTTACACATCCTGAGAGATAAGATTCAGGATATCTTTTAGCAATCGAAATGTAATTAATCTCACCATGTCATATAAAATTTTTTCTGAAGGATACCATTGTATCCTTTTCATAGACAAACCATTGTTTTTGTGTTTGTTTTTAACAATCAGGTAGGACTTTGTTAGAAGCACCCATCTCCTATGGCCATTTTGTTTTATATCTAGCATAGCAAAAAACAAGCTGATCACCTTTCTTTGGTAGTTCAATATAAAATTACAAAACTGCCAATGCATACATGAATTGCTAAGGGCATAAAATGCCTTTATTATCTTGAGCCACAGAGATAGCATGAAAGAAAAAAAGAAAAGTATGCCGTTGCCAAGTTTTTAATGATTTACCTACCAAATATGCCTGACTCCCATTCTCAAAAGCCAGACCCAAATATGAGCTTTAGAGCTTTTCATTCTCTGGGATTTTTAATGACAATATATTCTGACCTTTAAATATAATGCGAAGTTCTATGCCACAGCTATACCTACAGTCGCTGCAAAATTAATGTTAGCACATTCCTATTTGCCCATGTTCTTATAATTCTCTTCATAATTGATTGTGACTCCATTGCCCCATGCTTTTCTCATTTGAATAGTTGTGAATTGAGAATTGTGGTGATGTGTGGAATTCTCTTAATCTCAGGCCATGTAACAGGGAGAGAAGGCAAATGGATTTTCCATCTCAGGAAGGATTTTTTATTGTCATCTTTGCTTTTGTATTCCTGCAGTCTGGTACCATTTGCTGCTCAGGGCAGAGACTTTTAAATCATTACCGAATGCAAGCAAAGTTTTAATAGGTTTTACTGCATGATATATATTTAGCATTCATTACATTTTGTGTTTTTCCCTATAATGTCATGATGTAAAATAAAGTAATATCATAGAGTAATGGAAAAAGACACCCATTTTGTTCAAGATTCATTTCATATTGACATTAATAACATAAGTTAATGTTTCATTTGAAGAAGAATAAGCAGTTCATTCCAGGGGCCAACAAAGGTTCAGATACTTCAGGAGAGAAGGCAGTAAGATTCAGAGGCAAGTGAAAGTAAAAAGGTGACTAAAAGGGAAAATAGATTACTTAGAGGCCTTGAGAGAAAATATGCAAATGAAAGGCACATTACAAATGCCCATTTTGCAAACTTTATTATCACAATCCAGGACCTTGTTTATCAAATTGTCAAAAGAAGAAACTAGGGAGGGGAATGGGGAACATCATTAATCAAAGCAAGATTTTTTAATGTCCTGAAATTAAACTAGTATCCAAATTTTTCAAGAGCTATTAAAGAGGGTGCCTAAAATACACCACCAAGCACCAGACCCTCTGCACTAGGTACCCATTTTATGACAGATCTGAAATAGAAGTTATGGATAACACAGAATAGGACTACAATCTCTTTTTAAAAAATCAATAGCTTTTAAAATCCCAAATGCTCTCCCTGCTGAGATTAATAAAGACCAAGAATCCATCCTGAACACATACGATGACTTCTATTACAAAAGGAAAAATGAAAACATGTCTATTACTGACACAGTCAATAGATCCCACCTCAGTGTATACTGTACTTTCTAGATTTTTAATTTAAATGCATATCGTTCCAGGGACTGGAGCATGATCAGCATTCATTCACTTCAGAGAATAATGGAAGATGTAGAAGTTTGTCCCATAAATAAACACATAACCTGTTTTGGGGACCATTTGCTTAAATTATTTTTCCTGGAAACTTATCTAGCTGTTCTCAGTATGTGGTTCTTCTAGCCTGCCTTTCATTACTGCTTTATTTCTTTCAACTTGAACTTGATCAGAATATCATGCAATTTGGCCTCTACCTCAGTTTGGAGGACATGTCATCTAGAATCCATAGAAACAGAACCCTTGTTTAAAAAATAAGAGAGGACTGGGGTGCCTGAGTGGCTTAGGTGGTTAAGCACCTGCCTTCGGCTCAAGTCATGATCTCATGGTCCTGGAACCCCTGCAGTGGGCTCCCAGCGCAGTGGCGGGTCTGTTTCTCCCTCCCTCTCTGTCTGCCCCAGCATGTGCTCTCTCGTTCTCTAGCACATTTTCTCTCAAATAAACAAATAAAATATAAACAAAAGATAAGAGAGGCTTAAAAAAATTGACACTCAGACTTGCATAAGTTCAAAAATTTGCACAGTTTTATAAGCACACAGTGTTTCCCAGGTACCTGAAAATATTTCTTACCCTTTGTGTTTATGAGCCCTTGGGGTAAAAAGAACCTCTACTTAAAAAAAATAAAAAAGAAATTAATACATATTAATCTAAAAGATTTTTTAGCAGCACCTTTATTCTTACTATAAAGGGTGAGGCCACCAATAAATCATTCAAGAAAGCTCTGGAGCATTCACATGGAGTGTGCAACAGAGCCATTTAATCCAATTAAGCTCAAAAAGTAAATCTCTCACTGATAGGCATCCAGAATTTCTATGGCAAATTCACAAATGCATTCAGAAAGCAAAATATGCTACATAATATTTGCCGTACAGACTGTATGAACAGACTTTTTTCTTTTTTTCTTTCAAGATTATATGTAGTAGACCCCGGTTCCTGTAGTGGTGCATTCACTATATCTAGATTCACCATGACTTTTATTTAACCTGTTATGTTAACTCTTTATCAGCCGAAAAGCAGTTCAGTAGATAAAGATATGCTTTTCATTAAAAATCATCCATCATTTGCCTCATAACAGATTTCTACTCAATGCATTAATCTCTTAAGAGAGGAATAAAAAAAAACAAATCTATGCATGTGAGATACACTAGATGTACAAGTGAGGAGAAGTCAGGCTGCCTGTTAGAAGAGCATGCGTTCCTATGTGTAGTAATTGGGTTTCTGTGCAGAACCAACAAAACGTTCTGTATACTTAATGAAAATTATTTTGTGTTGGAATTTTAAATAGAAAACAGAAAAAAACTTAAGAAAGGAATTCTGTATAGCTTTAGAAAGACTCACAAAGATATTTCAGGGGGAGAGAACACTTGGATCAATTCATACAGAATCAGAGAGTCGGTCACTTGAGAACCAAACTAAAAGGAATTCTCTATCACCAAACCAGTAGAATTCAGTTTGAATATAGGGCCACATAAGGACAAAAGCCCTAAGAGGCTGGTAATATTTGTATATGACGCATGGGGAGATTTAAGAGAGCAGATTTTTTTTTTTTTTTTCAGATTTTTTTAGCAATCTTCCAGAAACCTCAGAGACCTTTGGCTCCTTTCTACATCGCAAGGTCCTCAGACTGGCAGCATAGACATCATCAGGAAGCTAGTTAGAAATGCCAATTTCAGGCCCTCGGCTGTCCCATCCAGGTGATTCTTACTCACTCTAAAGTTAAAGGAATAATGTTTAGCTTTCAAAAGACTTGCTTTTCCCTCCTGATTTTCACAATTGTAAATAATGCTGGAACATTGCTAGACCATGAGCTGTTGTACCCTGAGGAAGGAGAGTGCTGAAGGTGGTGAGATAGAATTTCTCTTTTCCAGGCAGCTCTGACCTGCACAGAGCTAATGATTGATCTTGGTTGACCTGGCGCCTGAAGGAAATTAACCTGGGGTTGTGAAGCCAAGACGAAATTTGTGGTGATCACTAATCAATCAGGCAAATGGATGATTCAGGGGCTTCAGTTGTGGTCGTATCTAGTTAAACGTTTTAAAACAGCTATGGGTTTTTATAGCTTTCTGTTTCGGTCACCAGTGCTTCCTGTGGTTTTGATATTTATTTAACAGTTACAGAATATATTTCCTATGAGTTTTTAAAATGTATTTAGGTGATTTATGTTTAATTACACCTGATGATAGGAAATACTTTACAATTACTTAAAGAACTCCTCACATTGGGGCGCCTGGGTGGCTCAGAGGGTTAAAGCCTCTGCCTTCGGCTCAGGTCATGATCCCAGGGTTCTGGGATCAAGCCCCACATTGGGCTCTCTGCTTGGTGGGGAGCCTGCTTCCTCTTCTCTCTCTGCCTACTTGTGATCTCTCTCTGTCGATTAAATAAATAAAATCTTAAAAAAAAAAAACAACCTCACATTAACAATAGGCTTGCCTTCAAACTTTGCGTATTGCAGAAATACCTTCTTTAGCTAGCATTGTATAATATCTAGCCAAGGACCATGCTAGATGTAAAACTATTCTTTGATCTTTCACCATGTTTTCTTCTTTAAGATTGACAAAGAGCTCATGCTGTGGTTACTATCATTTTTAATCCAGAAATATCATTCTTTAACATAGCTCGATGAATCATTTACTTTTTCTTTCCATGGGAATTAGGAAACATATTTGTGAAAGTGTTAAACTTTGGGCTTCTAAATGGAAAACATTTGTGGGTTGGGGGGGTTTGGAGAGAGGTTCTTTTGCATTTAGGATATTATAAAACCTTATAAAGCTTATCTAATTCCAGTAAAATTTATGAATATATTTAAAAAGATATTTATAATACATTAATTACTAACCAGTGACTCCTCTGCCTCTTTCTGGATTCCAGACTTTGATAATATCACTCCCATTATCAGCTTCCTCAAATATGGCCAAGTCCCCCAAATTAATTGAATCTAAGAACACTGTACTAATAAGGAAACACATTATTTGAAAAACAATTCCTTATCTCTGAGTTTATAAATCTCTCATATAAAAAGACCAACAAATTTATCTAAATTATAATTACAAATAAAAGTGGATTGATATAAATAAAAACAAGAAATAAAATTAATGTGTTTTGTGCAAAGCAGTCTTCAGGTACCCCGTAGCCACGTGAATATGTGATGTAAAGTAGAGTTGTTCTGAGAAGAGCTCAAAAACAGGTGACTCCTTTGAGCTTGTAAGAATAGTGGACTAGCAAATGAAAGAAGGAAACTCTGGTCTGGAGAAAGACACCTGAGATAAACCAGAGGCAAGAGGGTCAGCAGAGGAAGAAACACAAATATGGAAGGAAAGAGAAAGAAAATAAATTCACAAAAAATAGAGGACCGGCACCATGGTATGACAGACAAGATTTGTTGTTTTTTTAGGAATTGTAAGAGAAAATTTTGTGGGAGCTTATGTGAGAATGTCAGCACCTCAATATATTTCTTTTTTCCATAGGTACTTTAAGAGCTGGGTTTACCTCCCATCAAGAACTATTATCAAAATAAGTTACAATTTGATAATTTAGAGAAACTAAATGAAACTGATTCCAAGAAGTGGATCTCTGTTTCACAGTTTTTAAGAAAATCAGAAAGTGACATTATTTATCACATTTTTTTCTCTCTCTCTTCTCTCTCTCTCTCTCGCTCTCTCTTTTTTTTTTTTCACTTCAGAGAGGAAAGTGGGTCCCTGGAGTCTGGTCTGTTGCCACATAAGCACTTTAATGCATGGCAATTCTGGTCATCTCATGAAGATAATAGTTAGTCCAGTGGTGGTGTCCCTAAAGAGAACATGAACATTCAGCTTTATGGTTATTCAAAAGTTATGGACAATTGCCAGTTCAAATATGGCCCATGGATTCTAACTTCAAATTTGTCATCTATCTTCCTTCCCCCGATTTTTAATTCATCAAGCCTTTAAATCCTCTAAGTCATTATCAAGATGAAGGAGATCTGTACCAGGATTCTAGAAGGGAGCAGCCCCATAGCTCATTGTTATTCCCAGGAGCCAGCCAGTCCCAGGGACCATACCTAACAAGAGTGAGTATAAAAATAAATCAAACTCTGGGACGGCTTTAAAAAGCTTACTTTTCTTATGAGAATGAAGCTTTAACCTTGCCTAGCACCTCAGGGATCTAAAGGAATACGGTCTTCTATTTATTTGCATTAACCAGAAAGAGATTGTGCCAACACGGAGCCTTATTTTCAGCACACATAATTTTGCAAAAGAGAAGGAAAAGGGAGAATTGAAATATCTATCTGAAATAAATTTAACCAGATGCCAAAATCCAGTTATGACTAAAAAGTGCAAGCAATAAAGATACATGTTTTCCGAATAGTGCTTTCTTTAATAAGTGAGATCCCATATAGCCTGTTAGAAGATGAGGGTGTTTTAGAGGTACAGTTTCCAACTTAGCAGCTGCGAATATCCCAGCTGTATGTGAGATATTGGATAGAGAAAATAAATAAAGACCAATCTCGATGTAGTTAGGAAAACAAATTAAAACAGTAGTTTTCTCTAAAGCAGACTGATTAATAGTTACACACAAATTCATCACTAATGCTAATGCCTAGGAATAAGTTAATGCTGCACGTTAGCCAATTTGATATCAATGAAGCCATGGGAAACATTTATTTAAGGTGTGTGTTTGATTGTGATTGCCTCGTTTTCAAATTTGAACTTATAACTACATAACACTTCAAATATAATTTTTTCTGCTAGTTGGTTTGCAGGTAATACTTAGATGATCCTTATAGCCAATGTCAGAATAATTTAGTTAATATCCACTATTACAAAAATTGAGCTTCTTTGTTTCTTTTCACCCCTGACATATAGCCATTCTCAAGTATTTCATAAATATATTTCTTTTTCTTGCTAATGATCTTTATTCTCTGTGTTCTCATATCTCTAAAGAGAATAATATAATTAAATTTAGTATCATGGTCTTGGAACTTAAGGAAGGAAATTGTGCTTTCTCCTGAAATTAACTTGAAGAATTTATATTTATTATACAAATGTCTAAATAAAAACATTATCCAAGAAAGTGAAATCTATATCCTAGTGTTCTGTATAGTATAGGCTAGATTCAAAGAAATAGCAACCCATACTGAAATAGGGGTAACAGGAGGATTTTATATATTTTTAAAACATTTTAGATATTTTATATATCATTGAGGTACCATTTGATTGTCTAAAAAGCAAATTATTAATTATATTCCCAAAATAGCACAATATAGAAAAATAATTTAAAATGTTCCATCTATATAATATATATTTATATGTTACTATAATATATATTGTATATTTACATATAACTTCATATACAAGTTATATAAACTTTATACTTTATATAAATAGTACATATTTCATAAGTAAATGTTTTCCATCTAATATGTATAAGCATTTGTATTTTAAGGATGCCTTATTTCTTCTAGGCTCTATAGCTACCAGGCAAAGTTGCCATCTTGCAGCTTGATAGAAGTGTGTGTGGCTTGTGTCTCAAGTCCTTCCTGGTCAATTTGCCTTCATTTTCCCATATAAGAATTGAGGGTTACTGTTATAACATTGCCATTAAGATTTAACAGACATCCGTTGGGTTTTGTTTTTGTTGGGTTCACATTTGAAGGTTACATTTCCTATTAATCCACAATAAATCCTGTGAGAAATTCTACGTGAAACTTTCATTGTGAAGCATTATTGCCCCATAAAATAAAGGTGGAATTTTGGTAACATCTGGGCTATTTGCATCTGCAAGTGTAATGTCCCAAGAAATTTTCTTCTCTCAAAGCCCCAGTTTCCTTTTTGATAAAAAAATAATAATAGCTATAGTAACAGCTACCTCCCTAGATTATTTTAAGAAAAAATGGATGTGTAGAGAGCTCTTTGAAAATTGTGAAATTGTGCTGTGTATGGTCATCAGTATCACTCTAAAGATTACTATTGCCAATTTTATTTTGTGTTATAAATAGCAAACAAAACTTTGTGTTCACATTTAAAATGGCAGATCTTAAAAATATGCACTCCCTTTGGGTAGTATCTCCAAATACATAGCTTCCATATTCTTAACCACAACAGAGTTCATGTGGATGCCATCCCCCCATCTCATAGCACAGATCTGCTTATCTGATGAAGGATTACTCCTGCATTTTCTTCAATGGACTCCTGCTCTGCTTCATTTAACTGAGATGCTTCAAAATGGGAGGAGGAGTAATGTCTGTTAAATGCAAATCTGAAAAATGTTTATATTTTCAAAGGAGTCCTTTGTTCTTAGTAAACTTCCCTCCTCTTTCTAGTCACTGGACATAACTGGCTTCTTATTTGTTACATACTTTCATGTCCATTTAGAGATCTCTGTCATTGCAAACTTAACAGACCTACCGATTTCATCTCACACCACATTGTCCTTGCATTCCTACAATTGACAAGCTCTTGTAGGCCTCAGGTTGTGTGTGTGTGTGTGTGTGTGTGTGTGTGTGTGTGTGTATTCTTTATGCCTAAAGTAATCTCTGAACACCCAGCTCCTTCTTATCTTTTGGGTCTCAGAATAGATGTCACCTCATCAGAAAGGATGTCTGACTACCAAATCAAAAACACATGCCCCTATTTTACCCTTTTCTCTTTAACATCTCATTTGATCTCATTTTGTATCTACCTGTTTATCTACTTATTTGTTGTTTGCCTTCTCCAGTTCTGTCCAGTGACTAGAAAGAGGAGGGAAGTTTACTAAAAACATGTAAACTCCATGAGAAAAGGTTACCATGTCTCTTGTTACTCTCCATGTACATAAAAGAGCTGCTGGTTCCTAGAAGACACCCAATAAATACCTATTGATTAAATGAATACATTAATGAAGGGCAGGGAAAAGTAATTTTAAGTGTCTTTGTGAAAATTCCATTTGTCCAGAGACACCATCTCAGATGATTGGATTGGATGGTTTTAATGGCTGACGGAACATCTCCTTGTGGAACTCTTGCTAACCTTTCAGGTCAACAAGACGTAAGCTCCTCAGCTCATTATTTCTTTCCACCAAAGCAGCTTATTCTCATGTCCTGCCTGACTCTTGTAATGACTCCATCTACCCCCTAGCCTAATAAGAGTAAATTTGGGGATCATATTTAGGTCCTTCATATTCTTCACTCTATACATCCAAATAAATTTTTCCATCTGAAAATCTCAGATTCATTCATTCATTCATTCATTCATCTCTCCGATTCATTCATTCATGTTTATTTGTCTCTGACCTGAAAATCTGCATTCACTTCTGGCATATGTCCAAGTCTCCTGTTCCTCCATTCTTATTTACATGCTAATGTCTCCTATTAAATTATAAAAACCTTAAGGGCAGGTATTCTCTTAGTTATCATGGTTCCTAATGCACATGGCCAATTCCTGCTAAGAGCTCATTTACTGATCCTAAGATTCAGTAGTTTCCACATTTCTTTGCAAAGCCAAGTTATAATTTCTAATAATTATGACACATTGGAAAATTTACTTTAAAAAATATAAAAGATCTTTAAATCCTTTGTCTCATTATTTAGCTATAATTTGGTAATCATTCAAACATTATCATTACAAAATCTATAGAGCCTCATTCTTCCCTTTCTTTCAGGCAATCTGCCCTGAGGGTATAAAGAATAGTATCTATTATTTATTCTTTAGGATTCCCTTGTTATACGCTGTTAAACATCTATAAATATTTTCTCTCTGTGTTTATAGGGAAAATGAATTGTTTTTCTGTTCAACATTCCTTGGATCCATGCAAAAAAAAAAAAAAAAAGTGTGTATTTTCAGCTAATAAAGGGAAACGTGGTAAGGTGAACCCCGTCACAAAGACTATATCAAAATCTCAGCGGCTTTGGGACTTGGTTAGCAATAGTCCCTCCTTCTGAAAAGTAATCAGAGAGGGAAGAGTCAGAGGGCTGAGTCTAATCAAAGATTGATGCCTAGAACCCAACTATTTCTCTCTGCCCTGGGGAAAGGGCAAGGAGAGTTAATCGGGGGCACAGCATTGTATTAAATGTTCTGGACCCCTTTGGGGCATTTGCGTATTTATGACTAGACAAGCCTTTCCTGCTTCAATCCCCTTGTAATATTGTTTTTTCACAGTCATCAGGACAGATGTAAGATAACGTATAAGGGTCACTTACTTGACAGGGTCTGAAAAATGGACAAATAGATCTTGAACCTGGAGAGGAAGTTTTAAAAGTAAAAGTTATAAAGGTGCTATGTGGGAAATAAATTACGTGGGTATGGAGCTAGATTAAGTTTAAGAAGAAAAACCTAATTTTGGTAACAAACAGGTAGCCAATGAAAATCAAATTAAGGGCAGTCCTCACACATCTTATAGATTACCTTCTTGGAAAGTCACTAGCAGTTGCAGTGATGTATGCTAAATCAGACTGTATGCACAGGATAGGAGAGTCACTCTCTGTGCAAGACCCATATGTGTATATATATTATACGTTACATATATGTAATATTTTACAGACAGCACCATAAACACCACATACAAGGAGTGAGTTTTCAAACATTTTTAGCAGTAGTTTTCATATGACATTTTTAATGGATCCTGAATATATAAAATAGATAAAAATGGAACTACTGCTACTACTGGGATTAAAACTATTATGGGAAAGATTTGGGAGCCCCATACACTTGGTCTTTGCCCCCATCTCCCATGGTGGCCCTTGAATGGTATTCTATGCAACATGGGCTGATTTAATCAAGGACAAATAATATAACATATACTTTAATATTGTAAAACTTCCTAAAACACACTTAATATAATCTAGGAAATACTATTTAATGGAGCGTTAATTATCTGCATATTGCTTACCTTACTTTTGCAGCAGCAAATCACGGAGTAAATAAATACTTTCACAAGCATTATTGAATTCAGGAAAGTTCTGAGGGAAATCTGACAAGTGTTTTGAAGGAAATGAGGCACATAGTGACTTCATTCTCATAAATTTTCCTCGAGGGCATGGGCGTTGAAGAGCAAGTGGTTCTCTGCATCTGGCATCAGACTTCCATCACCCAAAACACTGGAGGCGTACCTCTTGTCATCATAAGGATCACAAAGAATATCACATGTGTTATGTCAGAGTTTGATGCATTCACAGACCTTAGATTAGGATAGTTTCAACTTGGAAGACCAAAGAAGACCAAATCATACAACTAGGAAATGCTGTTTTTCTCAAGTTGCTCAATGTATCTAGCTCTATTAATCTGTAAATACCCAATGTAGGGTTCTTTGGAAATTTTACCCAGGTAAACTTCTATTAATATTTAAAGGTCTGAATGGCAAAGCTTGACCACACACACTCTAGAGGGAGGTCAGAATTCATTCTCATCACCTCCACTCCCAAAGAGATAGAATGAAATGAGTGGGTTTGGGGGATCTCCAACAACAAATACTTGAAGAGAGAGACCATTGTCATATTGTCACTATAGCCTGAACATTTAGCACAATCCCTGGTTCATTGGAGGCTCTCAATTTTTTATTAATATAGAAACATTAGTTTTATAATTGTATAAACTCAAACTGTGCCCACAAATAGCAGTCTTGATAAATAAGCCCATCAATAAAATTTTTTGCAACAGGGTCTTGTATGCATCTGCTTGAAATTACACTCTCCTCTCAGATACTGATGGGAGAGCAGGTAAACAGATGGCACAGTTCCCCCAGTCTGTGCCTAAGAACCATTCCTAAGAAAGCCAGTTCTCCTATCATGGCTACCTCCTACAATCACACTCACTTATTCAGATTCACTTTTTTTCTTTTACAATCCAGACTTCCAGATGACAGCTCATCCGATAGACTAATACATAATGATTAATAGATAGGTGTTAATACCAACGAATAGCTTCATAACTGGGTCTCTTTCATTCATAGAGAGAACACATGCATTTAAAAATTACCCGTTAAGACTTACTTAGGAGTAATCCTAACTGGAATATTAGGGCCATGGAAGACAATTGCAAAAATGATGACTGTATCTCTACTTTACAAAAATAGATAGGAGGTCAGTTTGAAAGTGGATAAATTATCAATGTGGAAACTTCCAAATAAATACCTAAATCATAAAGAATGAACACTTGACTGAGATAAGGTTTCTAGTAATATTTTGTACCTTTTTTGAATAACAGAACTTATAACAATGGAAAACCAGCTAGTCCTTTTTATGTTATTTAGGCTTTTGTTAGGAGTGATTGTTTTTTGAGAGCACTTATTGAAATATATTATTTTGGTGGGCACTCTCAAGATCATTCTTCTTAATTGAGAATATTTGTTAGAATTTTTTAAAAGTGAAATTGCATTTGTGGAAACCTCAGTGACAGTGGTATTTAGAAACTCTGAGACTTACATAGGCAGTACCTTAAAATGCAAATAACATCTTTCTGGATATCCTGGAGTGAATTAAGGAAGTGAACAAATTGTGTGTGTGTGTCTGTGTGATTTTTTGAACCAATGACTTTTGCCACCACAGATTTGAAGGGATTTCATGTCTGCCCCGGGGGAATGATTTGAGGGTTAATGAGACAGTGGGTCTATGAGCACCGCTGTAGAAAGATGCTAGCTACATATAAATGATTATAATTATCCAATTTTCTGAATGTTTTCTTAATAAGCAGATGGGAAATTTCCGTTCATGGCAAGGAATTTCAAAGGCTTAATCATTTCATTTTTGTAACTATTCAGAATTTCAAGTATAGCTCTGCTTAGAACTCAAATCACTTTTAGAAATCATTCATATTTATTCCTCAGGGCAAAAAATCAGTGAATGGATGTGAATAACTTTGGATGGTCTACACACCAAACACCAATGTGAAAACTTGGCAGTTTGAACAGTATAGATTGTCAGATGGAATATTCATTGCCCAAAAGGGAGCTTTTAAAATTGTTTGGATTTGGATCTGCAAAGAATTGTTTTTATATATTAATGTAAAGTACGTGAGTCATTTCTATCAAGTCTCTGTTAAAAAAACAGATAATTCTGCCAGTCACTCACCCAACCTTTTGAATAGTCAATACTTAAATCCCAAATTATTTCAACTGATACGCGTATAGGGCACAATTATGTCATATTTTGGAATCAGCGTACCCAGCTGTGAATAAAAGCATAGTATATAATGGAGAAGATCTTTGCTCTGAGTTTACAAAGAAAGCAATTACAAAGAATCCCTGAAAGAGCTCCGAGTTTCTCGGAGAGATCCAGTGCTGATGGAAGAAAGTGGTCAGAGGGGTGGCGCAGCTCTGACTAGCCGCAAGGACACCCGCTCATTATCACTCCACATCACTTCCCCCTAATAAGGTGGTGATTCATAGGCAGTGGGGGAGTGGTGCGGTTACCGGTAACTGCCCACCGTTTAATGAATGTAGCTCTAAGCATGTGTCTGGATTAGCTGTTTTTATCTGTCTCTCCTCCAAGTCCTTTCTCTGCAGCATATGACTGAGGTGGTATTAACCTTCATCTGATAAAATCAAACCAGTTCCCCATAAATGTCGGACCAAAGCAAACACAGTCACAGGAAATATAAAAAGGAAATTTAAATACAAATCCCCTTCATAATGTGGCTAATTTGTTGCTACTTACAGTAAAGCTCTTAATGAGATTATCAAGGATTGGGCCTGTTTCCGTTGAGAGTTTCATTAACCTCCCCAAACATTTTTCCTTCATTTATGGCTATGTGCTTAGTATGTTTGATTATCTATATTTCTCATCTCTTGTAATTCACAGTTTTTGCAAATCTGCAAAATCTGTATTTACGATAACATGAGAAAATTCAAGTCGTTCTGTGCCTGATAAAAATTATCTTTATGTAATATATATCTGTCTGTGTCCATTCACCTCAGTAGCCACCTGGCAGATTATTTGGTGAGGGTGAAAGGAGACGCAGTGGGGAACATTTTTATCAAAGTCAGGAAACCTGCTACCTCAAACGCTTTTTCAAGTATGGTAAGCAATAAGAAGGTGTAGAAGTGCTGGATTTCTGGGGGTCTCTGCCTTCTGTACACCTATTCAGCAGTGATACACTATTTAAAGGGAGTACAGAGTAGTATTTCTCAGACTTTCATGTGCATCCAGATCACCTGGGCACCTTATTAAAATTTAGATTCCAATTTAGTCATTCCAGTGTGAAGCCTGAGTCTCTGCATTTCTAACCAAATCCCACAAAGGCTACTGGTCCGTAAATCAGTCGTACTCTGAGTAGCCAGATTATGGCATACTCAACTATTAATAGGTAGAATCACATCCAGTTTAAAGAGCTGAATATAAAGCAGATGAGTGTTACAACAAAGACCCAAAAAGAGAGTAATCCCCCAAATACATAAGTCATTAGAAAATTCATTAAGAGGAGACTAGTTATGCATATATCAGAAACTTTAGCTTTGTTGACTTAAACAGGATCTCATTAAATGAATGAAAATGCCACAAAATGAAGATATCAACTAAGCCAGGTTCCCTCCGTGAAATTCTGATAGTTAGTCATATTAAAGATAAATTACTTTATTAAAACCGGACATTTCTATTAAAACCAAAAGCAGTCTTTAAAAACAACCGTATAAATCAAAAAGTGATGTCCACGGGAAAAGAGTAGGAGTTACCGAAGCAGACATTTTATCCCAGGTCTGCCAACTGGAACAGCTTTCTTTATCTATATGTAGGTGATGAAAATCATGTGGCTCCAATCTCGTAAATATGCCATGAGATGAGGATATGATGATCCGTATGTATGCAGTTTAAAATAACTTATAACTTATACCTACAAGATTTTTTAAATTGCAAATACCATTTTTCGGTAGACAACGGATCGTGATACAGGCCATGCTAGAGTGTATGCTGCAGTGTTTCAGTTTGCTTATGATCTCCAGGTTTCAATATATGTGAGGGAGAGGGTGGTCATTTTTATTTGGTAGTAAGCTTTTTTAAGTGCCCTGATTTCACCTGAAAAATGCTGCTTATAGTTTCCGTGGGCTCAGATTTCATTCATTCATTCAGTCAGTCATTCATTTAGATTTTTTCTTTCAGTTTATTTGAAAAATAACTGAAAATAAGCAGTATAAATTTAAGGTGCACACATAATGACTTGACTTACGTGTATTCTGGAAAGTGATTACACAGTAAGTTTAGGTAACATCCATCATCTCATTCAGATACCAAAAAAAAGTTGTTTTCTTTGCGATGAGAACTTCAAGGATTTACTCTCTTAAGACCTTTCAAATCTGTCCTATAGCAGTGCGAGCTATAGTCATCATGTTGTAATTTCCATCCCCAGCACTTATTTATCAGAAGTGTGTACATTTGACCACATTCACCCGATGCCTCCTCACCTTCCCACCTCTGGTAATCACAAATCTGGTCTTTCTCTTCTCTCTCTTTTTAGATTCTACATTCATATAAATTAGGTCACACAGTATTTGTCTTTCTCTGTCTGACTTTCATGTAACATAATGCCTTCAAGGTCCACCCAGGTTGTTACAAATGGCAGAATTTCCTTCCTTTTTTATGGCTGAGTAATAGTCCATTGTGTATATATCCCACTTTTTCTTTATCCGTTCATCTGTCAATAGACATTTAGGCTGTTTGCCTGTCTTGTTGATTTTAAATAATGCTGCATTGAATATGGGCATATATCTCTTCAATATAGCAATTTTGTTTCCTATATATGCATACATATATATAAATATAGAAGTGCAATTGTTGGAACCTATGGTAATTCTACTTTTAAACTTTTGAGGAACTTCCATAATGTTTTCCTTAGTGACTACCACTTTACAATCCCACCAACAGGGCACAAGTAAGCCCTTTTCTCCACATTGTCACCAATGTTTGTTATTTCTTGTCTTTTTTAAATAGCCATCCTAACAGGCTTGAGGTGATGTCTCCTTGTAGTTTTGATTTGCATTTACATAATCACCTAGTAATTAGTGATGTTGAGCACTTTTTCATGTACCTGTTGGCTATTTGAATATCTTGACACCTAAATAGTTTCTTTGCCCATTTTCAAGTGGGGTATTTATTTATTTATTTATTGCTATTGAGTTTATTGGTTATTTGGTTATTAATCGCTTATCAGATATATGGTTTGCAAATATTTTCTCCTATTCCATAGGTTGCCTTTTTATTCTGCTGCTGATTTCTGTTGTTCTGCAGAAACTTTTTAGTTTAAGGTAGCCCCACTTATTTTTTATTCCATTGCTTATGTTCTAGGGGTCATAACCAAAGAAAAAATCATTTCCAAGACAAAAGGAGCATTTTCCCTTTGTTTTCTTCTGGGGTTTTATGGTTTTTAATTTCACTTTTAAGTCTAATCCATTTCAAGTTAATTTCTGGGAGTGGTATATATGATGGGGCTTTACTTTCATTCTTTACATGTGGCTATCCAATTTTTCCAACACCATTTATTGAAGAGACCATCTGCTTCTTCTTTTTTAAAGATTTATTTATCTATTTTAGATAGAGCGAGAGTGCGTATGTGAATGGGGGGAGGGACAGAGGGAGAGAATCTTTGAGCAGTCTCCCAGCTGAGCACAGAACCCGACACGGGGTTTGATCCCATGAGGTCATGACCTGAGCTGAAACCAAGAGTTGGACACTTAACCAAGACACCTCTGTCTGTCTTTTCTTCATTGAGTGTTCTTGGCTCCCATGCCACATATTAGTTTACTATTAGTTGACAATTAGTTGACTGAGGTTTATTTGGGGGCTTTCAATTCTGTTCCATTGGTTTGTGTGTCTGTTTTTATGCCAATTCTATACTGTTTTGATTACTCTGGGTTTGTAAAATAGCTTGATATCAGAAAATATGATGCCTTCTCCCCCACCTCACCTCCAAGTTTTCTTTGACTTCAGGATTGCTTTATTTATTTGTGGTCTTTTGTGGTTCCATAAAAGTTTTAGTATTGTTTTTCTACTTCTGAAAAAAAAAAAAAAAATGCCTTTGGAATCCTAATAGGAATTGTATTGAATCTATAGATGGCTTTGGGTAGTATGGGCATATTAACAATTTTAATTATTCCAATCCATGAACATTGAATATTTTCCTATCTGTGAATTCTTCAATTTCTTTCATTCATGTCTTAAATTTTTTTTAATATAGAGATCTTTCACTTCCTTGGTTAAATTTATTCCATGGTACTTTATTGGTTTCAATGTTGTTGTAAATGGGATAATTTCCTTTTTTTTTTTTTTTGGATAATTTGTTGTTAGTGTACAGAAGAGCTACTGATTTTTTAATATTACCTTTATATTTTGCAATTTCACTGAATTCATTGATTGGATGTAACATCAGATTCCATTTAAATATGTGGTAATATTAGTTCTTATTGAAGGTTCTCTGTGGAGTCTGGGGTACAAGAGAGAATGCAGTTCTGTTTCTGGGTAAACAGCTACAGAAAATGATTAAAGCTTGGGGTGCCTGGGTGGCACAGTCAGTTAAAGCATCCAACTCTTGGTTTCAGCTCAGGTCATGAGATTGAGCCCCTCATCTGGCTTCACACTCAGAGCAGTGCCTGCTTGGGTTTCCTCTCTCCCTCTCCATCTGCTCTTCCCCTCCTTACCTCTCCCTCTCTCTGTCAAATAAGGAAATAATTTTTTTTAAAAAAAGAAAATGATTAAAGCTTATTCAGTGATAGATATCATTGATTATTCTGACTTGCATTAGAGGTAGCATCATTTTAACCATTTAGTACTATATGTTAAAAACTTAAGAAAGAAGGCTTAATTAATTGATCTCTGAAGTAAGAGGTTCAAAAGAATGTGATAGTATGAAATAGGCTCTATTATGAAAAGAGCCTATTAGCTACCTGTTAGGTAGCTCTTGTAGCTCAAAAACCAATAAGCTCTGAAAATATCTGTAGAGCTAATTATCTCAGGCAATGAATTTTTGTTCCAAAAGATGCAGTGTTTCTCAATATTCACTTACAGGATAGGATACAGTTCTGACATTCTTGCTGAGTCAGGAACATCTCAGGGCAACTGTCAAGGTAGATGCATCAATCTTTAAAGATATGCCTTAAACCTTTGCTATGACCCATGTTGACTCTTAGACATTTCTGTGGCTAGAAGGTACAATTTAATTTATTCAGGGTTTGCACTGAGTGTGGGATTTGTCTTCCTTCGTGAGCAAAAAATGGGAAAAAAAACTTCCTTGGTTTTCCAGGGTTTTTCCTGAAATAGAAATCCACAATGAGACTTACGATTGTCTCTGTCTTACCGTGCCATGGGAATGCAATTTAGGAATCTGTCAACGTGGCTTCACATTTTGCATGAATCAATAAATTCTTATTTAAAAAGAGTTTATTCTCATTACAGTTATTATATTATGTCCACCATGATGTATAATTGTTTTCATGAATTTAATTTAACATACTTTTATTAAGCTTTGTCTCACTGCTAGAATCACCTTCTAAAAGTGCCTAGCTAATCTTGTCTCTCATTGAGAGTCCTGCAGTGGCTCTGCCTCCCAGAGCTTTTGAATGAAGTCACAACTCTTAAGGGTAGCATACAGAGCTCCTTAGGATCTGGCCACACCTACTTGATTTATCATACAATATCTTGAGTCTCACATTCTGGCTTCCAGCCATGTTGAATTCCAAGATTGTTTCCCCCATTGGGCCATCCTCTTTCAAGCCACCAGGCCTTTACACAAGTTGGGTTCATATGAAAAAGTCACTTTGTATTCTTTCTCTAAAATCTCCCAATTTCAGTTTAGAAGTCATGTCCTGCCAAAGGTGTTCTAAATCCCTCTAAAGGGTAAGAAAGTTGCCCCTTCTGTGTGGGACCACCATTTTTCCTGTTTTACTAGGGACTTTTAGCTATGTTTGTTTTCTCGGCATTCCATTTGGGTAACAACCCCTTTACCTCACAAGACAGTACATTGTTCTGATCTGGGTAGTATGTTACAAGGTCATCACAATTGTACAGATCCCCTTGTGCAGCTAGTAAGAGGCCAAGAGCATGACCGTTTTGAAGCCACCCACTTTCACCTTCTATCAACTATGTAATATGAACATAGGTACTTACTTAGCTCTCCTTGGCCTTAATTTCCTTATCCATAAAATTGGAACAATAATAGATTACTTATAGTAATTTGTGATTTTAAATTTAGTTATGTATACAAAGTACATTGCTTAGTGCCTGGAATATTGTAGGCTTTCAATGAACATCAGCTTTTTTTTTTTTTCTTTTTTTTCACTTAATAATAGCACTATGTCATAACTTATGTTACCTCTTTCACAGGAATGTGAACTTCTTCAAGACAGACTTGTGTATGTCTTTTATCTATTTTTCTTTGAGGCCTACTACAGTAGCTGCCATGTTACAGATTCAAAATAAATGTTATCAAATGGATGAATGACTGAAAGAATGACTGACTCACTGAATGAATGAATGAATGAATGAATGGAGGCATATTACCTGCCCTGAAGAAAAGTGCTTTCACATTAAGCTGTAGTATATATCAGAAGTGCCCTAATAAATAAAAGATAATGTGAGTAGTGAAGAAATTGCACTTATGTCTACTGATGCGATTAGGGAGTAGTCACAGAGAAAATGGCACTTGAATAAAACTTTAACATGTGGAAAGGTGTGAGAAGAAATGGTATTTCAGACGGAGGGTATGGCCACCAACATTTTCATTATACAATGACTATCTTAGTAAATAAGATGAACTATAACTTTAAAAACAACAACAAAAACAACAAAGAGTTTCTAAATTTGAAGGCAAAAGGTCAGTTTCTACCCTCTGAAGGCCTTTGTGGTTGCCATTCTTTTGGATAACAGAGGTGTTGCTAAGTATGATTTCTCCTGTGTTGATATAAAAATAAAAAAATCACAGTCAGGCTCTTTTTCCTCTTGGTTTAATTGTTGAATGTTCATGTATGTGTGTGGTGGGGGCAGTGAAATGTTCATTTCCCCCCTTTGCTTTTTAATATGATAATCATCTCTTAAAACTAAGGTAGAAATTAATAAAGATCTTTTTGCTAAAATTAGAAGGATCTATTTGCTTTGACAAGTTTGAACTGTTTATAGTGTCAGATTATTTTCAAAATATTACAGATGTGGAAAAGGGGTAGAATTAGTTTTGAGTAAAATTATGGCTTGTCGGCAGATAACACAATCAACCTCTCAAAAGCAAACACCTCTTTCCAAGTCGTATAGTTGTTAGGAAATGAAAGCCTTATTCAAATGCTAAATAAGAAAAATGAGGATAGGAATAGAAACTCCTCTGAAGAAAAAAATAAAGATGAGCCTTTTAGGCATGGCTTTCAAAGAGGTCCCCACTTGCCTGAGCTACCTGGTTGTTGATTGGTTGATTTGATGGCCTTGATGATGTTGACAGCCCATCAGTGTAGGGAATTCCAGCTAATGGACAGCTAATATCATGATTGAATGGTGCCTGATCTATTTAAGGATGGAAAATCAATAGTCTATTAGATTCGCAGTATTTGCCTTCATCGCCACGGCTGCACTAATTAAGCACCACCTTAAGATGAAGAGGAGCCTGGAGAATTGGACTGGTAATGAGATTCGGGCTTGAAGTAAATGAAGCAACTTCACCATAAGGCACCCTGACAGACAATTAAACCTCTTTATCAATGCAGCTTTCATCCAGAAATAAAATCTCATATGGCAGCTATAAAATAAATGGGGGACTGGGAAGAACTGTAAATCTTTTTCGCAGCTTGCAGTTGTACTTATAACTCCAACACTGTTTTGATATGTGGTTTATTTGCATTAGAAGTTAGTCATAGTGAGTAACATTTCATTTTTCTACATAGACGTTCCTAGTGTGTCACATTTGTTGAAATGTTTTAAGAAAGGTTTTGATTAAGCATAAAACTGGTTAGAGATAAAAAGCAGTTTCCTCAAAATTTTTGGACTAGAGAGAAAGAATATTCTAAAGAGTAATAATTGCCATAAACATTTTAAAAATCCTTTCAAAAACATTTCAAAGTCGTCAATTTTACAGATAAAGACTCATTCCTGCTTATCCAAATATCACCTTTTCCTCAAATTAAAAATCTACTGTTGGGAAAGACCATCACAATAGCCAGAGAATCTCCTCATCTGAGTATCCGGAACTGGAGCATATTTTATTTTAAACACATGATGGGAATTGGCAGTTAAATGTTCTGTTGAATGGGCCATTATCAAATATGGTATTACAATATAGTAAAATAATATAACCCACCTGCATTTTATAAGAAAATAAGCCTTGGAAAAATAGGCCTTTTGTTATTTTGCAGTATATTAGTGGTGTGTTGAACTGCTGTACATAACATAAAAAATACCATTACCTATTAGAATCACATTTAAATCTCTCACTTCCAATGTTCTGGAATATGATTTGTCCCATATGGCATAGCTGTACATTTACCTGTTAAATTCTATACACACATTCTAAGATTTTGAGGGGTAAATGACCAGAACATAACTTTTCTTTTTTCTTTTTTCGTATCTCCATGATAACTAATTCTATGTACACCACACTGATATTTATTATTTTGCTTTTCCTACCTGTAGGTTATTGGTAACATTTCCTAGTTTATCTTTTGAGTAAAGGCAGAAACATAAAAATGCCTGCTGTTTCTTCCATCTCCTAGAGTAATGATATTCCGCTTTATCTTTTGTTTACACTTATATATTTACTACCATTCTCCATTTCAGTCTTTCACAATGGCTTCTCATTTCTTCTTAAGCATTAGAAATCATCTTTTTTTAGCCTTTATTTCCTTATTTCTTCTGCAGTCGCTTGGTTATTTTCCTTCTATCCATGTTCTATGGCTTGGCTTTTTGAACTTCAAAAGTATTATAGCAATACTTCCATTGAATTTGCCATGTGAACTTTAGAAATATTATAATAATATTTTACTCAAAGCTATTTTACTCAGCGTTTACTGAGCACTTATTAGATATATTGCACTGGGGTGTATTTGTAGAAGGACACAGATGTGTGCAGTCCATTCACTCATTTACTCAAAAAAATCTGTTGAACATTTAAAACGAAAGGTTCCACATTATCTAATGCCATGGAACATACTGGAAATTCAAAGATAATCTTACTAGGCATAGGTCATGTCTTTCAGTATTTTCTATATTTATTTTTAAAAATTCAATACATAATGTAACATATAATGCAAGTTAGACATATGAAAATTAGGCAAAATCCAAATAAGAATAAAAGAAATAATATATATTTGATGAGCTATAATGGCACATAAAAAGTTGAGGGTTTTGTTGTTCTAACTCAGATTAAAAGGGGCTTCAGGGAGGAGGAGTATAATCTTGCATATGAGTAGGATTTTTGTAAGTAATAAAGAAGTACAGACATATTCATGTTCGTAAAGATGTGCGAGTCAGCAGAGTTAGGTAATAGTTTCTTTTGGCGGGATCACAGATTGTGTTGAGATGCGTGGCATGAAATTAGGTTCAGATCATACAGGGTACAAAGCGCCATGATGAGGAGTTCAGAAATTATTCTGGAGCCAAGTGAATTTACCAAAGATTTCTTCTGATCAGGAAATTACATGACTCGATCTGAATTTTTAAATTATGACTTGTGCAAGAGTGGAAAATAATGACTAGCATAATACATATTCTCAGATTATAACCAGCAGCAAGAAAGGAAAAGAATGCAGATTCACAGATTTTGGTGAGGAGGTTATGACCTAAATATGGGTAAAAAAATAGCATATACCTGTATTTTTAAAAGTAGGGTAGAGCTAAAGAAAAGGAGAGACCAAAAACTAGTTTAGAAAGTCTAATTCGTAAGACTCAAGTTTTGACTCTATGTGGAAGGTGCCAAAGGGAGAGGAATTGAAACTGAGCTTCTAGCTTGATCGTCTGGATCAAAGGGTTTTGCTGTTCCCTTAAATAAGTGACATCAGATCATTTTCATTCTGGGCAAGTGCCATCAATATAGTGAGGAGTTTGTTTTGTTTTGTTTTCCCTTGGGTTTATATAACTTTCTCTGACTTCTGTTATTCCTACCTTTTTTACTTTTACCTAGTGAGTTCCTGCCACTTTTCCAATAAAAAATCATAGTACAGAGGACACCAGGGACCCATGGAAATGTTTATCACTTGTGATGTTGATTTTGGAGCATTGTATGAATGGATACAATATCTCTTGGCTACGGAATGTGGCTGGGTCACATTGGTAATCTGCTCAAGAAGGTAGAGGATTAGTCTTCACCTAGGATGCTTGAATTCCTGAAATTAATGTAATAACTACCACTGATTGGGAATCTGTATTGTACCTGACCCAATGAGAACCTCCCATAAAATATCTCATTCATCTGTTGATGGACACATAGGTTGTTTCTGTATCTTGACTATTACAAATAATACTGCAATGGGAAAGACAAATACCATATTATTTCACTCATATATGGGATCTAAAAAACAAAACAAATGAATAAACAATCAAAAAGCAGTATAGACCTATTAGTACAAAGAACAAACTAATAGTTGCCAGAGGGAAGGGGGTCAGGTGTGGACAAAATGGATGAAGGGTAGTGGGAGGTGCAGGCTTCCGGTTATGAAATGATTAAGTCACTGGAATGAAAGTCATGGCATTGGGAATATAGCCAGTGATATTGTAATAGGGCTGTATGGTGACAGATTTGTGATGAGCACAAGGTAATGTATAGAGAAGTTGCATCATTATATTATAAAATTGAAACATTGTGTGTTGTCAACTATGCTCAAATAAAATAATTTTTACAAAAACCAATATATTTGCAACACATGCACTCATGCACGCACACACATACACAAATATCTTACTCAATTCTTGATAAGAATCATTGGTCTTCTTTTATAAATGAGTAAAACGAAGTTCAAAAAGTTCAAATCATTTAGCCAAAGTCTTGGAACTAGAGTCAAGGAAGAACAATTTTAACTGATGTTTGAATCTTCAAAAATTATTTTACTGCATTTCACTTAAAGAAATTAATAGCCATGTGATTTCTGTGATGACATTTTTAATTAAACATTTTACTTGAGATAATGGTAGATATACATACTGTTGTGAGAAATAATACAGAGGGATCCCTTGTTGCCTTTACCCAGCTTCCTGCCATGATAACATATTGTGAAACTACAGTAAAATATCACAACCAGGATATTGCTATTGATCCAGTCAAGATAAGGAACAATTCCATCACCACAAGGATCTCTCATGTTTCTCCTTTCTAGTCACACCCACTTCCCTCTGGCTCTACCTGCTCCTTTCTCCCTACCCCTTGGCAATCACTAATTTGTTCTTAGTCTATAATTTTGTCATTTCAAGAACATTATATAAATGAGATCATGTAGTAACTGAGATCTGGGATTGGCATTTTACACTCAGACTAAATCCCTTGAGATTCATCCAGATGTGTGTGTGCGCGTGTGTGTGTGTGCGCGCGCGCGCACGCGCATGTGTACACATGATTTTTGTTTTCTTTTACTAAGCTTTTAGAAATAACTGGTTGATTTGGAAAAGGAGAAACAAAAAATGAATAATAGCATTATGTAATCTTAAAATAAGTATCTTCTAATTATCTTAACTATTACTATGTTACTTTGGGGCTGATTTATCCTTCTGGAGGAATTTTTTTCTAAAACAATAAACTCCCGGGGGTACCTGGGTGGCTCAGAGCGTTAAGCCTCTGCTTTAGGCTCAGGTTACAGAGTCCTGGGATGGAACTCCGCATCAGGCTCTTTGCTCAGCAGAGAGCCTGCTCCCCGCCCTCTCTCTGCCTGTCTTTCTGCTTACTTGTGATCTCTGTCTGTCAAATAAATAAATAAAATCTTTTAAAAAAATAATAAAATAAAATACTAAACTCCCTTATTTAACCTTTCAAAAGTATTTTCTCCCACATCTTTTTGCAGCCTCTTGTTGACTGTGCATAATTTCTTGTGCATCACTTTCTAGTTTGGATTTGACTAGCTTTAAAAAGTCACTGTCGTGTGCTGCCAAAAGTCCATTATAGCTTTTTGAAGTTGCTTCTCGATTTTTATTCTCTGTTCCTAATTCAGAAGGACTCCATCCTCTTTTTTGACCATTTTATTAAGTCACCTAACATTCATAAACATTTTATTTGTCCCATACTGTCAAAAAAAAGTTATCTCTTCTTTCCTTTGATGGTATTTTTCTCCCTGCTGACCTTAAGGCTCCATAAAGAAACTAACATATTAAAAGTATTCTTTTATCCTTCTTTATGTTGGTTTCTTTGAATTTTTATCCAGGGTGGAAAAAAGTATTAGCCATTAATGGGTTGTACCTTATTAGAATATTTATGATAAGCAAAGATGTGAAGATATTTTAAGCATCTAAAGATCCATTCCCCAGGTTACATTTGGTGTTTCTCTCTAGGAACAAATCCTTTGAAATTTAAATGTGGATTCATGTCTGCTGATGCAGTAACGTTTATGTCTGAAGTAAAATCAGACGCTGTCATAAGTTCCTAAACCACTTCTTGCTTGGTCGATTGAACAGGGAGAAAATGCAAAGACCTTTTTGTGAATTAAAAGCATTCTAAAGAACTACAAAAACCTAAAACACTGCCTTCATTGAGTTCTGTGGAGTGTTTCACATTTTTTGGTTTTCAGAGCGGTATGTACTTGATTTGTCATTTTTAGAACATTCCGCCAGTACATACTTCCCCAGACTTGCTAAAGCCTGAAACTACAGATGTTCACTTGGGTGGCTTCTCCTTAGCGAACATTTCCCAGATTTGTAGTTATTTAATTCTCTATTCCATCGAGTACCGCGCTACATTTCCCTGTAGATTTGTACTTTCTTTTCCACATCTCTACCTCCCACATGAACTAATCACCACATTCAGTTTGGTCGCTTGCATTTTTACTGTATCTTGATTTTATTTCTTTCTACCTTTGAAAGGGATGTTTATTTCCTTCTATTTTCTCAGATAAGGTTAGATATTACTTTTGTTGTTCAGTCCAGAATCTAGGAAAAAAGCATAAAAACCTGAAACTACTGGAAAACAAATGGTTTTGTTCTTCACTAATCAGGTTCTTAGGTGTTTTTCCTTTTAGTGTAAGTACTTTGTAAAACTGAATGAATGTTATCAAAACAGAGTTAGCTATTAGGATGATGCCTCGCATGCAGTGAATACTCAAGAAATTTCCAGCATAAGGATCTTCCTTAAAAAGTTAAAAATAGAACTATCCTATGATCCATCAATTGCATTAATAGGTATTTAGCCAAAGAATATAAAAACACTAATTCAGAGGGATATATTCACCCCAATGTTTATAGTAGCATTATCTTTGATAGCCAAACTATGGGAAGAGCCCAACTGTCCCATCAACTGATGAATGGATAAAGAAGGTATGATGTGTGCATACGCATATATGTATTTCATGGTGTATATATACAAAACCATACATGAATACTGATGAATGATTAGAGAAGATATGGTGTGTGTGTATATATATAGATATATACATATATATTCCATTGTGTATATATACACATGTAAATATACATATTTGTGGATATATATGTATATGCACATATACCATGGAATATTACTCAGCAGTAGAAAAAGAATGAAACCTTGTCATTTGCAATGAACTGGACAGAACTAGAGAGTGTTACGCTAAGCAAAGTAAGTCAGTGAGAGAAAAGCAGATACCATATGATTTACTCATAAGCGGAATTTAAGAAATAAAACTAGCATAGGGGGAGAAAAAGAGAGAGAGGGAAACCAAGAAAGAGACTCAACGATAGAGAACAAAGTGATGGTTAACAGAGGGGAGGTGGGTGGGGGATGGGTAAAATGGGTGATAGGGTTTAAGGAGGGCACTTGCTGTGATGAGCACCGGGTGTTGTGTGGAAGTGCTGAATTACTAAATTGTACACCTGAAACTAGTATAACATTATATGTTACCTAACTGGAATTTAAGTAAAAACTTTTATTTATTTGTTTGTTTGTTTGTTTGTCATAGAGACAGAGAGCACAAGCAGGGAGAGCAGCAGGCAGAGCAGGCAGAGAGAGAAGCAGGCTCCCTGCTGACCGGGGAGCCTGATGTGGGACTCGATCCCAGGACCCTGGGATAATGACCTGAGCCGAAGACAGATGCTCAACTGACTGAGCTAAAAAAGAAAAAGTTTTAAAAACTTTAAAAAACACATAATTTTAGGTGCATTTGGGTGGCTCCACCTGTTAAGCAACTGCCTTTGGCCCAGGTCCTGAACCTGGGATCAAGGCCCGACTTGGGCTCTCTGCTCTGTGGAGAGCCTGCTTCTCCTCTCCCTCTGCCTACGCCTCTGTCTGCTGCTCTGCCTACTGTGCTGTTTCTCTCTCTACCAAAAAAATAAATAAATAAAATCTTTAAAAAAATAAAAATTAAAAAACACATAATTTTAAATAGGAAAGAAAAACATCCAGCCTATCAACAAATGAAGAGTTGTAAGGGATAAAAAAATGTTTGCTTGGGGCGCCTGGGTGGCTCAGTGGATTGAGCCGCTGCCTTCGGCTCGGGTCATGATCTCAATATCCTGGGATCGAGCCCCGCATCGGGCTCTCTGCTCGGCAGGGAGCCTGCTTCTCTCTCTCTCTCTCTCTCTGCCTGACTTTCTGCCTACTTGTGATCTCTCTCTCTGTGTCAAATAAATAAATAAAATCTTTAAAAAAAGAATGATAAAATATTTAAAAAAAAATGTTTGCTTAATGTGGATGGCCAAAACATGTCATTTTGACCAAAGAATTATTTTCCTGATATCATGACTCTCTGCTTAAATTATCTGGATAAATGCCTCAATTTTCAATATATTTTGACTATATAAACATAGAGCCTTAGAGCATTTTCTTTTAACCCAGGGAGACCCAGGGTAAAATGTAGATAGGTTAAACAAATTTAAAGCACTAAACAAGAAATACATTATTCCAGAGAACAATCCTTTTCTGGCTTTTGGTAAATAGTTACTGCTGCTTTTTAAAGGTCACATTCAAAAACTCCAAGGCAAGTGCTGGGAAGTATTTGTCGTCAGTCTTTCTTATACACCCTTGGGCACCACCTGGCACAAAGCAGCAGTAACTTTGTCCTCATGGATCAACCACAGCAGATTATTTTTAAAAAAATTTTTAAAGAAAAAGTCATTTTAAAGAGTTGAGACTCTCTGGTTTTCTTAACTAGTAGGTATTCCTTTTGTTGATTTCTAGTCAGCCAGTCTAAGAAAGGACATACCAACTTATATTCCATAGAATGCCAGGTAAGGTAGTGAAATCGACACGTGGTGGGATGTAGCCAATGCTGTGGCCTCAAAAGCACAGCCCCAAGGGAAAACAGTAGCTGCCTCTTACCTCTGATCTATCACATGTACAGATACGGACCAAATATCTCCAGATCTTACAACTGCTTAAGAGAACTTTGGATTTTTAAGAGAACTTTAGATTTCTCCCAGTCTTTAAATGGTGGTGATTATTTCCTGTGTTTTTAAACCCACTGTGACCAAAACCAATGAATTAAAGGCATATGCAAAATGCAAATTAACTTAGAAATATATTAAATGAAAAATAGAATCCCCTGGGGCGCCTGGGTGGCTCAGTGGGTTAAGCCTCTGCTTTCGGCTCAGGCCGTGGTCTCAGGGTCCTGGGATTGAGCCCCGAGTCAGCCTCTCTGTTCAGCGGGAAGCCTGCTTCTCCCTCTCTCTCTGCCTGCCTCTCTGCCCACTTGGGATCTGTCTCTTTGTCAAATAAATAAATAAAATCTTAAAAAAAAAAAAGAAAAGAAAAATATAGTCCCCAAGTATTTCATTTAGCCTTTTTACCTTTTTGTAAAGTTAATAGTTATAAAATCTACCTTTCATAAATATATGCATATGCAATAAAACTCTAGAAAAAGGAAAGCAATGGAATGATGAACACAGGGGATACAGAATGGTAATTGTATTTGGTGGAGGAAGGAAAGGAATGAATTATTGGATACAGGTTATTATTAAGGTCCTATCTTATGATTTAAAGGGAGGGTTCCTGAGTATATTACATTATTAAAAACAACCAATTAAATGAGAACTAAATAAGTGAGTGCCACACATGAACTTATAAGGAAACTATGTCATGAAACAAGGGTCAAATTCTGTGCATAGTAAACCTAATTAAAAATATATTAGATCACACTGAATACATGTACTGTTTGATTTACCAGTGAACCCAGTTCTAGAATCACCAATTTTCAACTCCTGTTCTAAGAGAAGGACCCAGCTAGCAAGATAATTTTTACATAGGTGAGAAGTTGATACATAAGACAAACAACAGTTTAATAGAATGACCCACGAAACGTCACAAAGTAATATCGGAACAACTGACAAATTAATGTATAAGCCATTGATACTAGGTCAGGAATTAGGGAAACCTCTAATGGCTCGGAAAGATTTCTATATGAGGTGTAAGAACTAAGTCTTTTGATGTATAGGTAGCTCATATGTAGGAAATTCACAGAAACAAGCTATCCAATTGAAAAATAAAGTCACCTGGATATTGAAATAGATAGATATCAATTTACACTTTCTTTTACTCTATTACCATATCTATAAGTAAAAAAAACAACAACTTCTTTATACTTCAGAAGACTGTTATGAATATGAGAATTAATTCGCAAAACAGAGTTTGAACTTCTTGCATGAATCGTTAAAATAAATGAGGGAGAAGTCAGCATTATTATTATGATTTTTCTGAACTGATAACTGCAATTCCTATTTCTCTTTTTTTGACCCAGTGCCATTTCAGTGATATTTGCCAATACCACCCTGTTCTGCTCACCGTTCAATAGATCCACGACACAGATTAACAGTCCAGGTTGGATGCAAAATGTACTTTATATCTTCGGTTGTATTGAAAAGTCATTCTAAAATGTCACTCATTACTCCTGCTTCTCTATTAAAATGATGAATTCAAACAGCAGAAGACAAAAGTAAATTGATTTAGAAGTCCTTATTTATAAGCCAATAATATCACATTTTTAAGGTATGTTAGACTTTAATACCAATATGATTTCTCCTTTATTTGGGGCCTGTTCCTGGTGCATCTTGAATATGGCACAGTGGCTAGCATATAGTAAGCACTCCATAAATAGTCAGTGAACAAATGAATTAATGGGTTGGCCTTTTTCTCCTTTAATTGATCCTCAAAACAACTTGATATAGATCACAAACTTTTATGGCCAAACATAAGCATGGATATAAGTATGATTTTTTAAAATTTAATTTTTTTTCAGTGTTCCAAAATTCATTGCTTGTGCACCACACCGACTGCTCCATGCAAGACGTGCCCTCCTTAATACCCACCACCAATCTCACCCCCAACACACACACACCCCTCCAAAACCCTCAGTTTGTTTCTCAGAGTCCAGTCTCATGGTTTGTCTCCTCCTCTGATTTTTATAGAATATATGCATAAACAAATATGCTGACATGCATAGAATATCTTCTGCATTCCTTTCAAGGAATATTAATGTTATCATTGGATAGAAGCATTAGTAAAGAAAGGAAGGTGAGAATAGTCAAAAATGAGATAATCCCACCACTCTTACAAGATTTTTGATGTTTACTTTTTATATTCTATACCACGAGTGAGTGCTTTGACATTTTGTCCTCACTGGGATGCATCATTCCTAAGAGTATTTGCTTATCAACAGGATATAAGCTCCAAAAGGCACATTTTCACATGCCAGTAGATTAGGATATGAGTTTCATATACTTTCAAAAAATTGATCTTCAAAGAATCAATACCGTACAGTGATTTTGAGCTTCAAATGTTTCTGAAAAAAAAAAGATGATAAAGTAAAAGCAATGCAAAAAAAAAAAAAAAAAAAGGATAGGCTTTATTTTCAAAATGAGACAAAGTTTCATAAGACATATTCTTTACTATTCAATTCAAATATATTCTACGCCAGTATTTATTAGGGGAAAGAATCAATAAGAAGTGATTTAAAACTTTGTGGTAGTGCAACTTTCTTTTCATTCTTGTATCCCTTACCTAAATTATCTAAAATAATTTAAATTCCTTTTTGTCTCAAGGGCTTTGTAACAATTACTGTCATAAGGATGCTCTGTGTTGTTTCGGATCTGGTAATAAGAATTAAAGAGCTTAACTTCTACATAGTTAAACAATTGCATCTAAGAATCAACCTAGCTAGATTTTTTTTTCCAATTTATTTATTTTCAGAAAAACATTACTCATTATTTTTTCACCACACCCAGTGCTCCATGCAAGCCGTGCCCTCTATAATACCCACCACCTGGTACCCCAACCTCCCACCCCCCCGCCACTTCAAACCCCTCAGACTGTTTTTCAAGGTCCATAGTCTCTATCCTCACTTTAGCATTTATTAGCTGTGCAACCTTGGAATAATCACTCAACTACTCTGGCCCTCCATTTAATTATTTAAAATGTGAATGCAAATGACAGTTATGCAATAGATCTATTGTATAGATTTAATAAGCTGACCTGTACACATCTTATGTGCTTAATATTTAATAGATACATAACATATAATAATCCCTAAAATATTTCTGAATTTTTTTTAAAGATTTTATTTATTTATTTGACAGACAGATATCACAAGTAGGCAGAGAGAGAAAGGTTGGGTGGGGGAGGAAGCAGGCTCCTTTCTAGCAGAAAGCCCAATTCTGGGCCCAATCCCAGCACCCTGGGATCATGACCTGAGCTGAAGGCAGAGGCTTTAACCCACTGAGCCACCCAGGTGCCCCAATTTCTGATATTTTGATAAGTACACTATTAAGTTTATATATCAGTAGCTGAACATGGATGAATTGACTTAAATCTTAAAGGCTGAAAATTTGAAGGGTCTATATCAGGCCCTTTTACAATCATACTATAAATCACTGGAAGTCAGGATTTATAGCATCAGCTCAGACAGAACTTAACTATAACCCAGCAGTAGTAGGTGCCACTCTAATAGAGATAATTTTTCATTTTGCCAGAAGCTTTCTTCTCCAGCTTTATCTCCCCCTCCTTCTCTATTTTTAGATTAAGTGGTACAAATATTAGCTAGAAATAGTCAACATATGTTAAACGGAGCTACTCTTACGTAACAGAAATGTATTTCTGCATCATATTTATTTAGACAGAGGTACTGGTTTTAATTTTTTAGTGTTGTGCATGCACAGGCTTTGGTTTTTATGCCACGTGATCCAAACTGCTGTATTTCCTGGCTGTTTTTACCCACATGGCTTTAAGGGTACTGGGAAGTATTTAGGCATCTACGTTCCTAGAAACACAGCTTGCAGTAACAACCATATGTCATAAACATTAAAGGGGAGACTTTATGTAACTCATTAAAATACCAATCTACAAATATCAACATAAAGCCCCTAGTAATATGACTGAAGTTGTAAAAATGATCTCTTCTCTCATTTTGCATAATCTTCCATTTTAAAATGGCATATAAACAATTCCAAAACTCCCAGGAGTGCCCTGAATATTGTAAAGTGGATGCTTCATACCAGTTTATTTGATTCCTCACTCAATGAGGCTTTCAGTTTCAACTAGACCAAGTCACACAAATAATTAATCTGTCAAAACCAAAACCAAATAAAAAGCCATGATCCCTGCTTTCAAAATCTGTCTCCTCTTAAATTACAAATTTGGGAAACGTGATTTTGCTCACCTAGCTTCTAGTTACGTTTGTCACATTTTTATTGTGCTCTGTAGTTTCCATGTGCTTGCATGTAATCTCTAACGGGCTCTTGTCTTTGTCCACCTCAACAGAGGAATCCTGAAAATGCATTTCTCTCTCTAAGGCCCATCTTTACCCCAGCTGGAAGGTTCCTTGCAAAGCTTTAAGTCTCCTCTCTCATCCCTTCGTGTCTCATGAGCCCTCTATCATCTCTGGCTCTCCAGGTTCCTTAGTCTCAGAAATGTCTTACAAAAGAGTAAGCATCTGGGTGCACCTGGATGGCTCAGTTGGGTAAGCATCTGACTCTTGCTTTTGGCTTGGGTCATAATCGCAGGGTGGTGAGATCCAGCGCCACATCAGGCTCAGCTCTCCGTCTGGAGTCTGCTTGACAGCAGACTCTCCCCACTTGGGCTCTCTCTCTCTCCCTCTTTCAAACAAGTCAGCATCATTATTCATCTTCTCAAGGCAAGGAAACTGAGGTTCAGAGTGATTCATTCAAGATTATAAAGCCAAAAATAAAAAGCAAAATTTGGACCAGAACTTGGGTTTGAGAACATCCATGCTGCCTGGTTAACAAAGGATCAGTAACTACACAGATATTTAAAGTGGCCCCAAGACTGTGGACTCTCTCCTATGATTGGGGTTCTTCTTATCTACAAATTAAAAATCAAAGTCAGTGAAGTTTGGAGTAGAGTAGTACTTGAAGTTAGATTTGAATCCTTTAAGGCTGCTTGCTAGTTCTGGTCCTGTGGAAAGTGATTTAATGGCCAGAGTGTACTCATTTGCCAATGAAAAGATTAAATGAGATAACTAGAGTACTCAGTTAAGCCCAAAGATTGACATTTAAGCTTAATAAATGATAACCATTATTTTGTAAAAAATTAAGTACATAGGAAAATAGGTTTACATATCAGACATTGTTTGGACTCCAACCCTGGCTCTTTATGTCCCTCACTGCTGCCTGACCTTGAGCAAATCTTACCTTCTGGATATTTTTTTCCTCATCTGTTAAACAGATATATAAAACTATATTACAGAATCCAAATAAAGATAAATGATTCATGGAGAAGTCCTTGAAGCCAAAGAGCCTGGAGGTCATGGAGATAACTTTTGAATCCCTGATCCAAGAAATGCAAGGCTTAAGAGTCTAGGACTGGGTGATGAGGGAAAAGTTGGCAGGATTAACTTGAAGACTGGGCAGAGATGAAGGAAGCCTGGGACTATTCTTACGTCCTCGATGATGTAATGAAAAAGACACAGCTCTAGATCTACAAATTGGGACTGTAATTTCTCCTCTACCACCAATTTGCTATGTAGCCCTGAAGATGTCATTTAAGTTCTCTGATCTTCAAAGCCCCTTCTTCTCAATGAAGAGGTGGAACTAAATGACATGAGACTATGGTCATCTCTAGCACTAAGATGTTATGTGTCTATTCATTAGATGAGAGCATCATACAATATATTCCACTAAATACTTAACGTTCCACTTGATGTTTTGGGGTGAGGGAATAAAATATTCCCATAGAGAATTCTGTATATGCCATCCACCTTCTGAAATTTTACAATGAAAACCTCTGGGGAATATTAAACCTCTAAGAAGTCCAGTATAAAAAGAAAGTTATTAACCCCTCAATTTCCAAACTTAATAGCCTCTATGGAACTTGTATACTCACTTTTATAAATGCTGTACTAGATAATATAAGGGCTTTGTACAAAATGTTTAGACAAAAGAGATTTTTATCATCACCATCCCCATCACCATCATTTCCACCATCATTACCACCATCATCATCAAAACATCAACATTACTATCATCTTACTTACATTTACGGAAACTAATTCTATATAGTGCACTATGAATTGAGACTTGTAATATTTTGGGACTACATGAGCAAAAATGGAATTTAGGAACTATAGACTTACATACCAGGAAGCTAAATGTTGATTTTGGATTTCAATATTAACTTGGTGCAAGTGTAGAATTCAAATACTCTTAGATAATGGCAATTGAAATAGAAGACATATGAACCATAATCCAGTTGAATTTCATTTTAGTCATGAATGGCTTTCACTTAAAATGTTTTCTCATTTCTTCAAAGAATTAACAAAGTGATGTATGTAAAGTGATTTCTATTCCATAGAGGGGAAAACTGTAAGCCGGCATTGACAGCCTTATAATTTAATAATACACAATTCTCAAAGCACTTTCACATCCACTATTTTATTAGGTATTTGTCAAAATCGTATGAAAACAGGCTTGGAAGATACTGTCTTCTACATTTTATGGACAAGCAAACTAAGGATAAAAGAAGCTAAGTCACTTCTTTAAGGACATAGATAATTTTGAATTTTTAATGATCATTAAGTTTTAAACTTTACATCCCATTTTGTTGTACTGTCATTCCCCTCAATTACATTACCATCTCTAATAGGCATTTATCAAAAAGCTGGTTCGTGTGAAAGAATGAAGATTTCAAATGACAGTAGATCAATGTTTCTCAAGTTTTTTATATCGTGGCACACAAGGAAAATTCCTAGGACAAATGAGCCAGCCTGCTTCTGTCTGATGAGGAATGGCCGTGAGAGTTGCAGGAGGTCAAAATCTAATACACCTACAATCTCTTTGCAACATACTGTTGTGCGGCTACCCACCAGCTTGCAAGCTCTGAAACCCCTACAAAAGATGTGATTGATCTAATCAAGGATTAGAAGAAAACTCTATTACCTTCATTTCCATAGATTATTTTATTTTATTAGACATTACAAATGCCCTTTATTTAACATATAATCTCAACACATACAAGTTCAATGTTTCTTTTAGGAACTGATTCTAATCTTGCTTCAAAGAGAACAAAGAAATCCTATATGCAGAGAATGAATACATTTGTTTCACAAGGAATGTTTTCCTTTTTTTTTTTTTTTCTCTTTCATTTTTCTTTCTCTGATAATTAAGGTCATGCCATTAATACTTATTTGCTTTTTGTTGATTTTCATCTAGTTTTAAAACTGCTACTTGCCTTCTTTTAATTTAGTTTAATTTTTAAAATTCATAAATTGTTTGAGCCATGACCATTTACCACCGTTTGGCAATTTTTTTTCAGGGGGAGAGAACAACATTTTCTCTTAATTCCTCTCTGACCCTAATCACTTTCTGCTTCATATCATACTTATTTGTATGCATTTTATTAATTTTCCTAGAGGGAGCGTTCATCCCTTTTTCGGCCTCGGAGCCTTCAGAGAGCTTAGTAGAGTACCTTTCACATAGCATCCTAGCTTTACGACCAAAGCCATCCACTTTCCGAACAGTTAATTGGACACTCACTATGAACCCTGCTGTATGCAGGCTCTGGGAAGTGAAAAATAAATAAAGATGTAATTTAAATTGTATATGATTAGAGCTAGTGCAATGTAATAAGTTCTAAGGTGTAAGTTTTTATAAGCATCATTTATTCACTTGTAGTGGAGAAGGAGCTAAGTCAGGAAACATTTCGCAAAAGAGTAAAATTCTGAAGTTATTCTTGAAGGATTCTTAGATGTTCATCAAGTATGTGGGGGAGGGCTGGGGAGCAGAAACAAGGATGTTTCTAGCATTTGCCTGCCTATGTGATCTAAAAGAAGAAGAAAAAAAAGAAATCTAAGCATTTGGAAGGATCTGGAAAGAAGTTACACATGTGTGGAATGCAAAGTAAGGTACTGGGTGGGGGCTTGGTGTTCCATACCAAAAACAATGCCGTGGATTTTCCCACTCACACCTCTGGTTTGTAAAGGGTACATAGTTGGATGTGAGCAATGCCTGATGCTTTCCAGAATCTACAGTAAATAACCCTATGCATTCTCAATATTCTTCTCTATAATCTTTTAAAAGACAATAATAATTGATATTCCATCTCTAGCTAAGGCAGAGGACATGGGAAAAGAAAATATCTGGCATATGTTGTGTTCCTCATGCTTAGAATGTGTATGATTCAATTAAAATTAGTACAAAAGTAATGCATGGCTGTTATGGAAACCTCAAATAATTCTAAGATTATTAGAATAAAACTGAACATCTTCCTTCACCCACAACTCATCATCCCTTAGTTCACCTTTTCAGCAGACACCTTTGAGTATGTGTCTTTCCAGACCCATTTCTATGTATTTCTAAATGCACATGTTTGATAACATTAAAGCTCATTATAATATGTGCTTTCTTCAGTCTTTTTCTTTCTCACTTGATAATATACCATAGCCAATCTCCCCTGGAGTACACATAAGTCTTCTTCACTCTATTTAACCACTTCATAGTACTACATAGCTTGGATTTACTATAATTTATTTTTAAATCCTCTTTGTCTTAAAATGTTGTGCAAACCCATTAAATTAGACAATATTCTAATTTCATGTGGCTCTCGAAAGCCTTGTCATGTACCTGATTATTCTGTGGACTTGCATTAGCGTCCTTTTTCTATGCTAGGGGCTCTAAAACGGCTCCAGAACAAGCATTTCATCCTAGGCTGACTACAAGATTACTATAGGACTTACTTAGAAACCAACCCTTATGGGGTAGTAAGCTCTTTTTGACTTTGAAAGTGCTCTGGGAGTTTGCCAAGAACTCATCATTCTAGGGTTTATTTATCTAGATTAGAATTTCCCCAACTGTGCTCTGTGGAGTATTAACATATCTCAGTAAGTGCACAACCAAAAAGAATCCTTTGTCATATAACGCAGTACTACGCCCATTATCCTTGGACGTTCATGAAGCACCGACTTATATTAAGAGTCAGGAAGTTCCTGTTGTAAAGAAACTTATTTATCTCTGTTTAATCCAGCTTTTCTTTATTTATTTGACAGACAGAGATCACAAGCAGGCAGAGAGGCAGGCAGAGAGAGAGGAGGAAGCAGGCTCCCTGCTGAGCAGAGAGCCTGAGGCGGGCCTCGATCCCAGGATCCTGAGATCATGACCTGAGCCGAAGGCAGCGGCTTAACCCACTGAGCCACCCAGGCGCCCTTAATCCAGCTTTTCTTAATATGAACGCTAAACCTTTTTTTTTTAATAGTAGCTCTATCTCTTGAAATACTGTAGTTACAGTTTGAAAACCACTGGTCGAGATGCTTCACAAAATGTCCATTAACATTAAAAATAACAAACATCGGGCTTCCTGGGTGGCTCAGTGGGTTAAGCCTCTGTCTTCGGCTGGGGTCATGATCCCAGGGTGCTGGAATCGAGCCCCACATCAGGCTCTCTGCTCAGCAGGGAGCCTGCTTCCTCCTTTTTCTGCCTGCTTCTCTGCCTAATTGTGATCTCTGTCTGTCAAATAAATAAATAAAATCTTAAAAAAAAATAACAAACATTGAGAAACGAAATTCCAAGTGACACAAAATAATAGAGCTAGGAATATCATTAGAGGTATGGGGGAGGGAGGTGCTGGATGGTCAAATCAGAAGCACTGTGGGGAATTAAGGTGTTTTGTAATTTGTGGATGCTGTACACTTCCGCAGACTTGGGCTGCCGCTACTCCTGGGTGGCAGCATACAGAGAACCGTAATGGGACTGACAGGGTAAGAGAGGGCAGTCTCAGGCCACCTGGTCCTGTCTGAGCCATGCCAGAAGGATTCATTTCTGATGACCGGTCCATTATGCTCTGGCTGCCCAATTACATAAATCTTTTAACTGTATGGAGCTGAGCACTCTTCTCAAATATTTTGAGTGGTGTTTTTTAGTTTCATTTTGAAGAATAAACAGAGATGAACCTGAAAAAAATTGTGAGGATTAAATGAAATGATGATATGAAGCAACAAGACATCAAGCACACGGCAAGTGTTCCAAAATGCTCTCTTATCATTATTAGTTCTACCTATCTGATCATCTCAATGAATCACTTAAAAATTTGACTCTCTAAATAATATTTCCCAGTGATCCACTTTACCTTATTTAAGAATTTAAGCTTTACCTTGTGGCATTGAAAAATAATTGGACATTTATTTTTTAAAAAGATGCATTTATTTGAATGAGAGAAAGAGAGAGGAGGGGCAGGAGAGAGAATCTTCAAGCCAGCTTCTTGCTAAGTACAGAGCCCAACATGGGGCAGATCTCATGATACCATGACAGAAACCAAGAGTCAGAAGATTTACCTACTGAGCCACCCAGGTCCCCCAATAATTGGAGATTTGAAAACAGGATATGACATTGTCATGTGTCAGTTTTAGAAAAATCTCTTCATCCCTATCTCCCTTTCCCCTGTCCCCACAGAGTGCTGGGTGAATTGATAGAGGAAATTTAAACCCCCAAAAGGTAGAGTTTTAAGCCTCAAAATATCAAGTTTCTTGACCAAGGCATCACAATGTAAAAACTGCTAGAACAAAGACTAGAATTCAGACTTACTGAATTCAGACCTGTGAATCTAGACTTCACTTAATACCACTATGGTGCCTGCTTTGGGTAAAATAGGGCCCAGCAGTCCTTATTTGACCTTCAGTATATCTGCATCTGCTTTTATTCTGCTTTGGGTAAAACAGGGCCCAGCAGTCATTATTTGACCTTCAGTATATCTGCATCTGCCTAGCAACTGGCCTTGTTGTGTTAGCTATTCACTTCACTAATCTAAATAGTCTGAAGCTTTCAAATTCCTGTAACTTAGGCACTAGGAAGTACCTCAGAGCCACAGAAATTCAAGTTCAATTTGAATGATACCTTCAGAGTCAACTGGGTAGCCTTGCATGTGCCCTACAGTTGGTAAAACATCGAGGGTTCAGGCCAAGTGCCTCTGCTCATTATTTCTGCTGTTTTGGAGCAGAGACTAGTGACAGCATTTGAAAGAACAAAAGCAGTGAGTTCTGTCTGAGAGCCACTCGACCTTTTCCACTCTACTTGGCCTCCACTCTGCCCACAGGTCCGAAGTGGAATGAGTGTGCCTGACAGTGCTGTTGTCTACAGTAGCATTTTATTTTGAGATCACTGACCAGACACATTCCCACCCAATAGGGTGACCTGTGCTTTGTGTGAAAATGCTGTGTGGAGAGCACGGGGCAACACTGCCACATTGATCCACATTTGTATTCCCGACAAGCTGGCAAGTATATGAAATTCATGCAAACAGCGATTAGGGCTTGAGCTTCCAGAAGCCCTAGAAATTAGTTCTAAGTTAGACTCTCAGCACAGTAAAAGAAGAAGGAGGAGGGAAAAAAAGAGAAAAGGCTTTGTTCCATAGCTAGGGAAATGAAATTTAGTTCTGAATAAATCCATTTCTAGATGCTCAATCTCCAGTTCTCACCACTGAATTTTTCATCAAATATAAACAACTCCTACACCTCCAGGATCTTACACAATGAGAACGATACACCCATCTCTTAAAGCACTTATCATTTAGGATACATAGGATTTTATGGGGACAAAATCATAAACTAGAATATACTACCTGAACATATGTTTCTAATTTCTTTACTTTGTAGAGCTGAGCCTACACGTGCATGTAATGGGAAACCAAACTCACTATTCTTGCACTTGTTATTTTCTTCTTTAAATCAAGCAGGCTTTCTGGCTTCTCATTTATACCCACACTCTCCTCCATCTATTCTTTTACCTATTTTACATAGGATTTCCCCATCTTTTATAAGTGAAGACTTCTCTTAAGCCTCTTTGAAATCACTTCACCTCTGGAATGGCTCTTGATCATGCTGCCTTGAAATGGCCTATGCAATTAAGGAAAGAGATGAAAGGTAAAGTGAGTAAACGTATTTCCCAAGCCCAGTGATAGTGCCCATTTTCAATCTCTGTAGAAACATTTTAAGTTACTTAATGCCACCTGCAACTAATTATTTTTCCTCTTTTAAGAGGTAACCTCCTTTAGACCAAAATTGTTCACTTAAAGTTTTAACCCATTTTGAAAACTGGCTTTTTGCATGTCTATAAGAACTTGAGCATGAAGGCTTAAAAACCATAACGTAAAAATAGCAGGGTCACACAAAGGAAATGTAACCTTGCTGCATTCTTTCTTGCTTTAACTGAAAGAAGGCTTGTACCCTCTGTTAGCTGAAAATCCACCAGGATCCCTTAGTCTTTTATTATCTTTTACCTAGAGGGGAAGATTATTTTTTTCTACCTCTCTGATGACATTTTCAAAATAATTCTTGTTCTTTAATAACCTCTTCAGGGAGAAGGGAAGAATGCAATTTACGACATCCCGTGATTATCATGTGGCAAATTTGCCCTTCAGTTATAAGAATGACATTGTTTTTCAGCCAAAACCTAAACTAGATCTCTGAAAGCAAAGATCCCTTGCTGTGGCTTTTCCTTCACATGGAAAAATCATTCCTGGCCTTGCCTATTTTATGGTTTTTTAAATAACAGGAGAGAGATTTCTCTCTTTCTCTTTTAAAAATTGCTGGATCTGGCATGCCTGTGTGCCCTGGTAGCTTTCATAGTCAGAGATGTATAAAGAAAATTTGTTTCAGCACCATGTTATTTAAAGACAAAGAAATAGATAGATAAATAAACACACATATAAATACATATCCCATCCTTTAAAAGAGATAAAGAGGAAGCTTTTTAAGATAGTGAGCATACATGGTTGACTCTTGAACAATAAAAGTTTGAACTGCACTGGCCAAATTATACAGGGATTTTTTTTTTTTAATTTTTAGAAACACATAAAGTGCTGTAAATATATTTTGTTTTCCTTTTGATTTTCTTAATAATATTTTCTTTTCTCTAGCTTACGTTATTGTAAGAATACAATATATAACACAGATAACATACAAAATATGTTAACCGACTGTTTATGTTTTCAGTAAGGCTTCTGGTCAACAATAGGCTATTAGAAATTAAGTTTTGGAAGGGTGTCTGGTGCCTCAGTTGGTTAAGTGTCTGCCTTCTGCTCAGGTCATGATCTTGGGATCCTGGGATCGGGCCCTACATCAGGTTCCCTGCTCAAAAGTGGGGAGTCTGATTCTTTCTCTCTACCCTCCCCCCACCCTGGGGAGCACAAGCTCTCTCTCTCGCTCACCCTCTCTCTCTCAAATAAATAGATGGAATCTTTAAAAAAAAAAAAAAAAGAAAAGAAAGAAAGAAAGAAATTAAGTTTTGGGGAGAGTTAAAAGTTGTATGTGGACTTTTGGTACCCCAACCCCCATGTTGTTTAAAGGTCAACTATATTCAAATAACCACTCATATTTTAGCACAATTTGAAAACAGCTAGGATGAGAATATTAAATGCTACCAGTTACACATTTAAGCAGTGGGCAAATGGAACTATAGACAATTTACCTTAATTCAAGGTGAAGTCTCCTAAAATGAGGCTCTTTAGTGTTGAATCCAACTGTAAAGGAAAACTATTTTTCTCCTCTTTTCTCAATATTTCTGATAACAGATTTGCAGGGATTTTCCCACATCAAGCAGTTCTCAAATTCTCAACTGCCAACAACTGTATGTCCTACCAATTTAACTCAATTCTTATACCTTCTACCTGGAGAGAGCATCAGATCCTACTGGTTAGCGGGTAGGTCCCACAAGACTGCTCCCAGTGCAGGTGCCCATCACCAATCTAGTTTCTCACCAGTCAATACTTCTGACCAACCAGCTAGAAATCAAGATTCCCACCCTCCCCTCCCCAGGTCTGATAGTTTGCTAGAATGGCTCACAGAACCCAGGGAAACATTTAGTGATTTATTATAAAAGAACACAGCTCCGGAACAGCTAGCTGGAAGAGATACACAAGGCAAGGTTTAAGGAAACCTGAGTGCCTCATTCTCAGCATTTCCATGGCCCAGAAGATCATTAAATCCCATGGTTCAGTACTTTTATCAAGCTTCATCTCCAGCTTTTTCTGCCCCAAATTCCTTCCCAGAGATTGGTGGGTGGGCTGAGAATTCTACCTTCCAAACACCTGGTCTTTCTGGTGATCAGCCCTATCCTAAGTCATTTCATTAACATAAACTCAGATGTGCTCTGAAGGAACTCCTTCTAAATAACAAAAGACACTCCTGTCACTCAGAAAATTCCCAGGATTTTGAGAGCTCTGTCCCATGAACCACGGACAAAGACCAAATGTATTTCTTATATACCATACCAACTCATCAGGATTCACAACTGGAAATTCCCAAGTAAAGAGAGAAGAACTGTTTGCAGGTGGGTTGGAAATGAAAACCAGTAACAAAAGTCAGAAAAAAAGTAATGGTCACCTGAGTAGTCAGAACAGTGAGATTTGTTGCTAGGGAATTATAGGAGCTAGAGAGCTGGGAGCCCATAAAGTCAGTGTGGTGGTCAGAGATTTCTGCCTGTGAGTGGTTAGCGCTGAGACTGTAGTCAAGTGGCTGTTTTCTTTTGTTTGCTCCCATCTGTTGAACATTAAAAAAAAAAAAATCCATCAGCAAATATTTATTAACCATCTATTTTGTATAAGGCACGGTATTGGTGGTGGGGATACACGGGCACTGGTGAGTAAAGCCACCATAGTTTCTGTTCTATGGAGCAATCTTCAGGGGAAAATGGAAAAGAAACAAATATATTATACATTATATTAGAAACAAATATATTATAAATATATATATAAAAAAGAAACAAATATATTATACATATATAGTACCTGCTATATTATGAATATATTATAAATATGCTAAGTGCTAAGAAGTAGAAATAGAGAGTTCTGTGAAAGCGTATTTAAAAAAAAAAAAAAAAAAAGACCAAGCTTAATCTAGAGGTTCCTGGAGTTTTCTCTGAGAAAGTTTAAACTAAAATTTGCAGTTTGACTAGGAATTTACCAGGTAAAGATATAGAAGGGACAGTAGGTACAAAAAGCCTGACCCAGAGAGGGACTTGGGGCTTTTGAAGAAATGTGGATTTCTCAAGGATGGTCTAGCTGAAGATTATTGAAGGTGACAGAGAATAAATGGTATGAGATTAAGCTGGAGACATATTTAAGTGGCAGATTACATTGTAGGCAAGGATTAAGATTTTTGTCTTTATTTTTAAAGCAATGGAAGTCCATTAAAGGGTTTAAAGTAGAGGTACGATATGAGTAGATTTTCGGTTTTAAAAGAACTTTTTAATGACTGTGTAGGATGACTTGGATCAAAAAAGAAAAAGTATATAAAATTCTATAGTTCAGTCTGGAGGCAAAGTTGGCTTGCACAAGAGTGCAGTGAGGGAGGATAAAAAGTCGAAGTTTTGATTTGAAGTATATTTAAAGCATATTGTGAGAAACTTCACAGTCAATTTGATACGGGGACAAGGAAATGAGGACTCCAAAAGATGGCACCTGGCTGTCTGGCTTGAACAAGTAGGAGGTTTGTGGTGCCATTTACTAACAAAAGGAAAGCAGAGGAAGAGAGGGTTGAGTCAGGGAGTCAGTGTGACGTAGGGAGTTCAAGGTGTGGGCATATTCCCATTGGGATGCTGGTCAAGTGGAAGGTCCATTGAAGGTTTTAAACAGGCAGTTGCATAATCCAGTTTGAGACTCAAAAGAGAGGTCAAAGTCTGAAATGTCTCCTACGAAGTTGTTGGAATATGTATGCCTAAGTTCCCTGTTGGTTGTACATGAGATTGAACAGAAAGAAAGTATACCATGATAAACGAAACAAACAAAGGCCTAGCACTAAGCCATGAAAAAAATCAGAGTATCCAAAGAGATAGAAGAAAAACGTCAAGACTGGAATGTCAGGCCAGAAGGAATGAGGTTGTTTCAAGAGAGTTGTCACCCGTTACCTTGACCACAACTACTGCGGTCCAATAATGTGAGGCAGGGGGAGAAAAGTGCCCTTTGAAATGAATAACACAGGGGTTTTGTTTTGGGGCAGACACCATGCAAAAGTGCTTTACATCTAACTGTAATTCTCAGGGTGCTGCCGTGGTGTTGCCCCGGGGCGGATGAGGAAACAGACCCAGTGTTCGAGGGCACGCATTAAGAAGTGGTGGTGAAAATCTATGGTTCGAACTCAGGTCTGTGATAGAGGGATGGAGCCCTGTATTCCTTCTTTGTCACTCAAACACTTCACTGAACCAGTTCTGTTGTTTCTGTTGCTGTTTGTTTGTTTGGGCATTAAAATCAAGGGCACAGAACTAGGGTCTGTTCATTTTTTTATTGCTTTATGTGTATGCAGTAGCCTTGCCTCTCCCACTAGATTTATGAGCTCGCTAAGGACGAGCACCAGAGCATAGTGTAGGGGAGAAAGAAAATAGACTTTGCAACCTGACAGACCTGGGTCAGAGTTTAAAAATTATAATGTCCATGAAGTGTCTTATGGAGTGACAGGTACAGATGAGCCAAGGGTTGAACGGATGTGATTTTTACGATTTCTTTGTATCCCTTTCTGCCCAGTGTGCTGTGTAGAACAAGATTAAATAAATATCAGATTTGATTCTTGAGATATTGTTAAGTGATAATAAATTCTTCATCAGTTAATTGTACCCATCATAACTGCTAATATCATTTAGGAGTCAATCAATTCCTGGTAAGGAGAACTTGCCTTCCCCCGGGACGGAGGAGAGAATAGTAAATGAGATACTCTGCTTTCCGTGAACCCTGTGCAAATGCCACATTGGAAAACAAGGCCCCTGAAAATCACGAGCTCCTCAAGGACAAGTTCTGTGATTTCTCTAAGCTGCCATTTCCATTGTACTTAATCTAGCACCAGGCACATGGTATTTACACAGTACTTCCTAAAATAAAGTAAATAAATTGGATGTTGATGAAGAGGAGATTTCTTGGCCTCTGAAGACATTAGAAGTTTTCTTTCCTGAACTACAAAATGTCATGAGCTAGCATGGCATTCTAACTCCTTCACTGCTGCTCTAAACTCTATTTGTAATATTGTTATATATAGTTTCTGTGCATATACAATACAGTGTATCTTACCATCCTTTCCAAAAATGTCATGGGAATTATATGACTTCAGAGGTTATGCTTGACACATGAACAAGCTAAAAATATTTCCTAGACTGAAGCCAGGGCTTAATAAATATTTTCATCATGATGACTCATCAAGCTTAATATGTTGGAGTACTGTGTGAGAAATCTTATTTAAATGGTTCGGTCATGCCCAACCAAGCATGTGGGAATTTATGTGGGACTAAATACTGTAGACATTTAAAAACTTCTCAATCGTCTGTTTCCCTCTTTTTAAAGCTGTACAAGTATAGTAACAACCACATAATCCAAATGTGTGCTCATTTTCTATTATTTAGGCATTACAAGAACATAATATTTTAAAACCACTTGATTCTATGTTATCCTTCTGTTATTTTCTGGAGTATTTGCTGACCTGTAATAGCTAATTCTGTGCACAGAGGGACAGTAGCACCTTCTGACTGTGTGTAGTGTGATGAAATAGTGCTACTCCTTTCTCCGTCCCATGCTTCTGCCAAGCTGGTCTCATCAACACTTTTGAACAGTCCAGTTCTGCCACCTTCTCCAGACATGTCACTTACCTATAGCCCACCTCCCCCCGCCCAACATACACACACATTCTCTTGTGGAAATCCCACTTCTTGCAAGGCTCAAGTCCAACACTACCCTCTCAGAGAGGGTAGCAGCTGCTCCATAGAGGCTCAAGTTGAGTTTAATAACAGCAATTTTCTTCCTAAATTAACCCTTCACGTACTATTATTTGGAATGAATAAATTTGGTCCATCAAATATCTCTTTCTAGAGAATAGGTGTGTTTGTGCAAGCATCACAAAAACGAATGTTTACAGGGATCAGGAAGTTAAGGTGGATGAACACGGGAGGCCTGGTATTCAGAATGTGGGCAGGGGCAGGTGCTGTGATAAAACAGATAAAATAATGTACTTATATACAGAAGTAGCCACTGATATTTTTAGCTGATTTTTGCCAGATTTTGTTCTCTCATTTTTCTGAATGCCTAGAAATGTGCCTGGTACATAGTAGAACCTCAATAAATATTGTTGAATGAGTGACCGAATTAATGCTAAAAGAGAAACCAATGCTTCCAAATCTCCCAATTTCTCAATAAAGAAGAGAAATCCAAAATTTTTTTGGAAGTATTCTGAACGTTTAATTTTGGTGATGACTCCATTAAAATGAAGTCTTTTCTGACCAAATAGATCCACAAGCTTGACCTGAGAGCCAGTAATTTGCTACCCATTCTGTTTTTGTTTTTGTTTTTGTTTTTTTAGGAGGGCATTCATTTCTAATAATTTTAGAAAGGGCAATAACTCAAATATTACTTCTAGCTTCCCTCCAGCTGCAATGCTAAAATAATGCTAAATAATACTAAAATAATAAGAGAAAAGATAATGTGTAGGATAGGGAGGAATTGCATTTAACATTTTCTGAAACGTTTTTATTTGGATTCGCACTTGATCCTTACAACAGCTCAGTTAAATGGTGAGAAAGTAGCTTTCAACTCCATTTTACTGCTGTTGAATACACCCAGTCTTTCCACTGCTGTTCTGATTGAATGGTGATTATTTATTGACCCATTTTAAAAGCAGCCCCAAAGTCCGTGTAGTTCTCGTCTTTGTACATTTAGTCAAACTGACTGACCTCAGAGAACTCAAAGTGCAGAGCTTTTACCTGCTCAGTTGGTAGCTTGTAACTTGTCCATTTCGGGATGAGCTATTTCAGTGGACTTCACAAAGGAGCCACCTGCCTGGACATTCAGGAAGGCTGGGTTTGTTAGATATGGTGCTGCATCCACCAACCTGAAAAGAACGTCATAAAGCATGTCCTGATTGTTGCCTTCCTCGCGGCCTCATCTGGAAGATGTGTCTGCCTGCCAAATACAGCAGGCTCAGGAAATCAAAATAGAAACAGGAAACAAAGGAAATTAGAGACAAATTTATTTTCAGAGTGTGTCCTTGTCCTGTGAAGAGCAAAAGAATGCTGCATCTGTTTGAGGTCATTACCTAGACATTATAGGTAGCAATCTTCAATTCAAACGTGTCCAAGTATGTATAGGTTGCCTGCTGTCAAATCTAGAGATGAGAGACCTAATACAAGCAGACAAATATCATGTAAAAGTGAATGACTTTCCACTCCTTATTAAGCCTTCAAGCGGTCGTGGATGTCTTAGGCTGGGGAAATTGTCTATCCTGTACCTTCAAGACGAAGTAGTGGGGCCCAAACAATCAGTTATTTGGTTTAAAGAGGTAGGAATCCCAGACAGTTGATATGGAATGGATGAATAAATGTGTCTCAACACACCACCTGTTTCTCCTATTCCCCCTACCAGGTACACAACACACAAACACTTGCACACACAAATGCACACATTCATTAATTCCACTGTATCTAACTAATAAAAAGTGTTAAGTGGAGCTGAAAATGCATCTATTCTTAGGAAATGAGGATTTTCCTAAATTCACAAAGGTAAATTTAGCAATCAAGGTGCACAGGACACTTGGATTAAGATGGTCCTTTAGGATCTTTGAGGACTTTGACATTTTTATAATTTATGCTGGCTAGACATGAATTGTACCCCTGGCTAGGTGGGGGACCCTAGCCAATAAAATAGTGTAACTTTGTCTTTAAGCCTAGGACTGGCAACTATGTCAGTCCATACCACCATATATGTAAAGAAACATTTGTATTTAAATTGTTTAGAAGCATGAAAAAATAAAGTAGCCAATGTGCTTCATAAAATAAGGTACTTAAATATAAGTTAAATTGTCCTATGTATAATTTTTCAATGTCTGCTCCAACACGTTTGCCAATCATGTGTAATTTTCATAGTCTTTTCCAGAGTGGCTATGTGCAACTGACGAATCAGTAAATTCTACCCCTGAAACTAAATTGAATTTAAATTAAAAATTTTTCAAAATGAAAAAAAAAAAAAGTCATGTAATTTTCAAGTAAATAATGTCTCTAGATTTACTGCTGATCTTACTATGTTGATCATCAAATCCATACTTGTCTGGTAACCATCAGTGTCTGCTGGACTAGTCCATTACTAGTTTGCAGAATGCAGCTGCAGTGCACCCCAGGAAGGAGATAGAACATCAGGGGAAAGGGCAAACGACACTTTTCTGAGGTCAAATCTCTGTGTTGCACACCCACCATGTGCCCCTACAGCTTTTTCCAGTGTCCAAATGAAAATCTGTTCCTTTTCTGGCAGTATAAAGCCTGGGGAATCCAAAAAAGGATCACATCAAATATAATAAAGAAAAATGAATATATGCATTCATGCCTTTATTCATTCCACAGTCTGGAGAACCTGTGATACGTCAGGTACTGTGGTATGCATGAAACACAAAGATAACAGAAAAAGCTGGGAGATGGTGGGTAGCACGCAACATGGCAAAAGTATGCCAGATGGAGCAGCCAACAAGAACAAAGGTAAAGGGACAGGACGATATGTTAGCCGAGTTGTGGTCATTCATGGAGACAGGCAAATGGGATATAAGGAGCAGAGAAATGAGAAAAGACAGTAAAACTTAGTTCAACCATTTGATTTTTATACTGAGAGTTTAGAGTGTACAGAATATCCCTCAGTCATTAGCAGAGAATACCTATTCTGAAACTACTTGCTAGTAATTGTGCTTTTATAATGTCTGGCATTCAGTTCCTGCCAAATGCTTTCTGAAATAATATTTTTAAAATTGTCATGGGGAGGCAGGCATATATTGAGGAAGATCTTCATGTGATTCTTATTCCTAAGAAGGAAAAAATAGTATAATGAATGTATTAATCATTCATTTGTCAAACTCCATCTCTATATGAAGCCAGGTCACCAAGAAGCTTTTTAGCGTCATCATTCATTTTAATTCCTCCTGTAGGTATCAGGATACCCTGGCCTTTCTCCAAGGCTAATATAGGAAGTAATCAGACATGGGAACATCTCTGCATTGTTCAAACTATTAAAAACAAGTGTATTGTCTATTACATTGTCCAAAACGATTTCTGTGTTTTCACACATTTTCCTGTTTGTTCTGCAGTTTCTTCTATTGGCCATGAAAGCTGCATAACCCAGTGTTTACCCCTTTATTGTGGATGATGAAAGACCAAAGCTGTTTTGATTTACACAGACATAACATTTTTTTCCATATTAGTTGTATAATTTGAAACAAATTACTTAAACTCTGAGCTTCAATTCTCTCATCTGCAAAATGGCAATAATAATGATAACATTAATAGAAGTAATAATAAATAATAGCATCTGTTATGCTTCCTGAAGATAATTTGCTTTTTAAAACTCTGCTTAAGGAGGGCAAGTGTTGTGATGAGCACTGGGTGTTATACACAGCTAATGAATTGTTGAACACTACATCAAAAACTAATGATGTACTATATGCTGGCTAGCTGAACATAATATAAGTAAATAAATAAATAAATAAATAAATTGCTCTTTAAAAATAAATAAATAAATGCATAGAACCTTAAAAAAAAAAACCCACAAAACTCTGGTTAAGTCGTGTAATATATGTATATGTGTGACTGTTTAAATAAAATGTAAACTGTTCCTAGCCTCTGAAAATCCTTAATCAGGAATCCATATCCCCAGGTAAGCACTTCAACTATTACTGATGAAACTACACTAGAAAGTTTACCAGTCAGGATGAAGGATGTTAGAAATCTGTACAGTGAAATGACAGGTATTTAAAGTTCACTGTTGCCTAGAAAGACGATAAGGACACCACTGCCCTTTCCTAAACAAGTATTAGAATACAAAAAGCCCAGCAGCTCAATAACTTTCAAAAATGTGTTTCAGATCTGAACTTCCATGTAGCATATGTCATTCCCATTTCATATGGTGTATTTTATTGCCTGATCCAGCCCAAAAATTGGCTGGTCCTTCCTTTGCTACAGAAGCCTAGAATGTAAAAAAAAAAAAAAAAAAAAAAGGATTTTTTTATTCACAGTTTTTTCTAAAGTTTCTCAGGACATAGAGAAGGGGCTCCCTTGAACTTACTAGATACAATGTTTGTGTCTGCTTGCCAATTAATCCTTGTAAAAACAATTTGCTATCATTGCAATAAACCACCTGGCAGCCTGGAGATCTATAGAACTCCACTTGTCTTAGATTAGTAGGCTAACGATATTTACAAAACAACTAGACAATTGATGGTGAATCACATCTAGCTTTCTGGTATAATCATAGAAACTAAAAAGCAATTTATGATAAGAAAATATTCTAAAAACTACATTTAGGCAAAATAAAATTAAATAATCAGGTTTGGACAAAACAAATTAAGCAGAGAGCTAAATATGTAGCAATACATAAATTAAAATGAATTGTAAGTAGTTGTTCTTAAGTGTGTATTGTCTGATTTAGCAATTCTACTTCTAGAACTTCTATATGAGAAAAATCATATGACTGTATATAAAAATTGAAATACAGGAATGATCACTGTTACATTGTTCACGACAATGAAAACTGGTAATGTCCTGTTACTTTCAACTAATTATTATTTAGTAAACTATAGTACATCTGTACAATGTATAATTTCCACCATTACAATAATAGTATGAAACTGTATTACTGACACAGAAAGATGTCCATAATATATATTAGATGAAAAAGCAGATTACAAAAACAGTGAAACAACATCATTGTATATTTCTTAAAATATGTATGAATAGAAAAAAGTCTTGAATGATGTACACTAAAATAATTGGAAAAGAATATATCTGGAAGGTGTAATTAAAGGATATCTTTATTATTCTTTTTTATAATTTTGCATGTTTTGCTAATGATATAATTAATATATATACTCAGTAAAAAATAATAAAGGACAACTTCATATTTTTGTCTCAAATCATAATACTGGAAAATAAGCTTGTAAAGTCAGGCTGATGAAGCCACTTGGGTGATTCTCACTCACAAACTCGGGTTTGCAGATGAGTTGTGCTTCTTAATGATTTAAGGATCTTCCAAGTCCTTTGTAGTCATTCAATTCTTGATTCAGTGTTGAAATGATCTGCGCTAGAGAAATTAAGAAATTCTTTCCATTTTTGAAGATAGCAGTTGGTCTTTCTAAGTTACTTTTACCATCTCACTACTCAGACTTCAAAGATATTTCCTGTTCATGTTCTCCCCCCACCTTTGTTTCTTGTTTGTTAGGTGATTCTAATATGCTTATGGTCAAACTGTTTCAGATTCTTTTAAAATAAGTAACCAACAATGGATGAAGACGGCCATAGTGTATGTGACAAACTATGAAAGTTATCCTCTTCAAACTTACTTAAATCTTTGAACTAATTTTCAAGTATCTTTTGCATAGAAACAAATATGTTCTGCTAAGTGCTCAACATATCCCATCTGCTATCTATTTATTTTTATGCTGATCTGGAGGCTCTCAAATGAGTTCAAGATGAAAACATTTCTATTAATGGTTTGGCTTCCTCTTGTACTTCCTCTAGGATATCACTTAACTGTTTTTATGGTAATAGTAAAAAGTGCTGAGTAATCCCCTCACTAATGGAGTACCAATGGATGCTGAAACCATTAAGTGAAAGGTATGGTGGTTAACAGAATAATTGTAAGGTTTCAAAATATTACCCTACAGATTACTTGTCAATTACAAAAGGGAAAACTTAACCTTTACTGTGGAAAAATCTGGTGGAGACCACCTTCACCAGGAGATCAAACTTAACTTCATTAACAGTGGGAAGAGCTGGTATTATGTGCCTTCTGAAGTAATGGGAAGTACAAAGGTACAAAGTACTGCCTATAGAGTATTCTTGTCAAGACTGTTTCATTTAAATCTAACCAAGCCTTTGGATAAAACTTTCACTTCACGGGTAATACAGAGGACAGAGTAATAGGTTACTTAACATCAGGAAGAAACAATACGAGAAATGCAGATTGTAGGCCATTCTACAAAGCAATTGCCCTGGTCTCTTCAAAAAGTCATTATAAGGAGGGGGGAAAAGTGGGAGGTTGCTCTAGACAACAAACAAATGCAAAATGGGAAGATTTATTGGATCTTGGTTTGAAAAAAAATAGCTATCATAGACATTTTTGGGACAATCAAAGATATTTGAATGTGAATTGAATGTTGAATGACATTGCAGAATGGCTAAATTTTTTTTTTATATTTTATTTATTTACTGACAGAGAGAGAGAGATCACAAGTAGGCAGAGAGGCAGGCAGAGAGAGAGAGAGGGAAGCAGGCTCCTTGCCGAGCAGAGAGCCCGATGCTAGGCTTGATCCCAGGACCCAGAGATCATGACCTGAGCCGAAGGCAGCGGCCCAATCCACTGAGCCACCCAGGCGCCCCAAATGGCTAAATTTTTAAGTGTGATCATGACATGGCTACAAAGGAAAATATGCTTATTCTTAGAAGATGAATACTGATTTAGTTGTGGGGAAGACATGTTCCCTCAAAATGAGAGAGAAGAGAGCAAGAGGGAGAGAGCAAGCAAATACAGCAAAATATTAAGAATCGTTGAATTTACATGGTAAACATGTGAGCAATCATTTTACTATTATTTCAACTTCCTGTTTGAAAAATTTCAAAACAAAATGGGAGATAAGGGAAGGTTAAAACAAAACAAAACAACAATAACAAAAAAAGATAAGCCCTTTATATGAATACTTGGCATTCTGAATGCATTCGCAAACCCATATCATGAAGTTAGAATATGTAGAATTTTCCTTTCATGGTTCTTTTCTTCTAAAACTGCTTCAGAGAAAACAGTTTGAATACTCTTGTAAGGCTGGCCCTGTCTCGAGGGATTTATGGATTTTTTTTCTGTCTGTTTATAACCTCCTGTAAAGCTTCTGGAACCTTTTGGATTAATCATCAATAAACATTTACTAAGCACTTCCCAGAGATCAAGGCACTCTACTAGTCGCAGTGGGCTTAATAGTGTTCAGAGTAGACTTAGTCACTGCCTCAGGTGTCAGCAAAATGATCCTGTTCTTTATCTGGTAATGAGATTATTTTACGTGATCTCAACTGGGAAATTCAATCTACCAATGACTGCATATGGCCCAGGAGAAGACTCTGTGCTCTCTGGCAAGGGTGTGGATGAGATTGCTTAAATTTAGGTCATGGAGGTTGAGAGAGTCATTGGGGAATGTTTACTAAGCATGGGATTCAAAAATCTGCTAGGATCACTCTGTCCTTTGGCCACAGATAAATTAGGCTCAGTCTTTACCTCCTGATTTGTGGAAAGTGCATGGCCTCCCCAAGGTTGTTGTAAATTCCTGGGTGCCACAGATTCTCCTGGGCCACTCAGACTCTGCTCCCCTGATGGTGAATTAATTCAGTTCTTGTTCTATGCATATCAGTTCAATCCCACTCCTCGATTTTCATATGAAAATAAGGATTTTATATATTTGTTAGAATTCAGGTGGACTGCGGAGACCCGTGGGCCAGAGGCCTCCATCCCGCCCAGCCCTTTGATCTTCTCGCAAGAAAGTTCTTGGTCCCCTCGCAAGAAAAAATTCAAGAACAGACCAGACACAAGAGTAGAGTGGTACAAGTAGGAGAGTTTGTTAAAGTGAGAATATACTCTCACGGAGTAAGAGTGAGTGAGCTCAAGGGAGAGCTGTGTGCCCAGGGTCTGGGTTTCAATCTTTTACTGATAGTTGTTAACTAGAAGGGAGAATACTTATTACTTGTGGAGGGAATTTCTTTGAAAGCAGAGTTTCATGCCTTTTCTTCTTTACTTGGTCAAGGTCTCTGGCTTTCTCTGTCTTGGGCCTGTCTGGTTTGATCAGGCTTCTGGTGACTTTGCTTTTGGAGTGCTGCCAGGACAGGTCTCTAACTTTCCCAAAAGCTCGCCATGACTCTTCCCTTGCTGGACTCCTGACGTTCTGTTAAAGCCAAGTAATCGCCTACTCCAACAGTAACATTAATATATGCAGGAAGGGGTCATATGTGGTCAAGAAGTTAAAATCTTCCCAGGTCACAAAAAATTCCAGGTTCTATCCTATTTCCTTAGGAACTTCAAGTCGAGCCTTTCTGGGAAAATGTCTTTCTAACCTTTAACATCTAAATTTCTAATGACCTTTCAAGAAACTCCATCCATTTAATCTCTCTTTTAGGACCCATCCCCTTTTTCCCAACAGTAAAAGTCCCCAAATCTGAGAAGTTCAGTGTGAATTAATGCCTGGGTCACCTGCCAATCAATTTTTAGAGGGCTTTTGCTCTTTGAATCAAGCACAATTTTGACTTTTGATGGGAGACATGGGGAGGGGAGAGTGTTCTTCTAGGGATCCCGGGCCCAAAAGTGGAGGAGAATGTTCTCCTACACGCAACACCAGCAGGCACCAGATTCCACAGGTTAAGGGTTCGGTCCTACAAGACTGCCCTCCCCACTCTCCACTTCAGACACCAGTGGCAACCCTAGGCTGTTTCCTATGCCTCTGACAGACTGGCTGTAAATCGGAGGTTCTCAGGAATCCTCCTCAGGTTTGATTATTGCTAGAGGAGCTGACAGAACTCAGAGAAACATTTAAGTACTAGATCACCAGTGTATTATGAAAGGATATAACTCAGGGAAAACCAGATGGAAAGAATGCAAGGACAAGGTATGTCATCATAAGGGCACAGAGCTTCCATTCCCTCTCTAAGCACAGCCATCCCCCTGTTGATCCACATGCTCACCAACCCGGAAGCTCTCCAAACCCAGCCCTTTCAGGTATTTGTGGAGGCTTCATTACATAGGCATGATTGATTAACCTATTGGCCTTTGGTTACTCAGACTCTAACCCCACTTCCCCTCATCAAAGGTCAGGGTATGGGACTGAAAGTTCTAACCCTCTGATCACGTATTTGGTTCTTCCAGCAACCAGCCTCCTATTCTAAGGTTTTGCAAGAGATTTACAAAACTCACATCATTAGCACAATAGAAGACAACTTTATTAAGTGAATGAATGAATTAAAAATAAAGAAAGAAGAAACCTTTATTGTTCTTATCATAGGAAGTTCCACATGTTTGAGGAGCTGTGATCCAGGAGCCCTGGACAAAGACCAAATACATATGAGAAATATATTTTGGCCATCTGAATGACAAAATATGTATTTCTCATAAATCACAAAATTACAGGTATCAAAGAGATGGAGGATGGGGGAAGAGGCCTTGGTACTCCCAGTTAGGCAAAATAGTCTTTGGTGAGCAAGCTCTCCCAGTCTAGTCCCCCTGAAACTTTTCCCACCAGTGTGAGCTGAACACATTCTTAATTACCGTTCTGACTGTGAGATCGAATTCACATACTTCCCAAAGATAAACAGGAACTTTTTGGAGGCAGATTGTCAAATCCCAAGAGAGAAAATCTTTCCCCGTCTGCCTTTTTAATTAGCAAGGCCATCTTTCTTACAGTGGAGTGAATCTATCTCATTATCACACAAAACAGTGATATTTTAAATCTGCCTCACCATACCCACTGCCCCCAGGAGAGTGCGTGCGCACGTGTGTACACACATACACACGCACACACCTTTTATTTGAGACTGTTTAAGAACTGGAAACAGACCTAGGTGACTCTCTTGTTTCTTCCTATACCTGGACAAAGCTTTGAAGCCAGTACTAATAGTCTTAGTCTTAGGTCTTAGACAATAAATTCTTAGGCAAGACCTTCCTCCTCCTTAGTTCTGATCTTGAAGAAAGAGGACAAATTATATTTTATTGTAATCATGAGACCAAGAAGGAATGGTTGTTGTTAAAAGACAGAAATTGGAGAGTAACAGACTAAGCAGTCAATAGACTAAGAAGAGAATCAAAAAGAAAAAAAGCCGGTCTGCAAAATATTAAGGAGTGAATAGAACATGGGGAATTGGTGAGGTAAAAACCAATAATGCTTTTTTTTTTTTAAGGTTTTATTTATTTATTTGAGAGAGCACATGATCAGGGAGAGGGTCAGGGGGAGAGGTTAGAGCAGACCCGCCCTTACTCCCCACTGCTGGGTAGGGAACCCCAAGCGGGGTTCAATTCCAGGCCCCTCAGATCATGACCTAAACCAAAGTCAGACGCGTAATTGACTAAACCACCCAGTGCCCCCAAACCAATATCACTTTTACAAGGTCTAAGAGTAAAGCTAAAAAACATGGGAAGGCTGCATGACCCCTGTGTCTGGTTATCAGTTCAAATCCTTTCACATGCATAAAGCAATTTGCTTAACTAAAAGATTAAACAAATCATTTAGGGAATCTTTATAATTTAAATTATATCTGCATTTTAAGGCTTTGAGGATAAAAAGTCTGAATTCTTTTGTGAACCTGAATGGGAGGCACCGTCCCCTTCTTGTCCTTGTACCAGGAGGCTGAGAGACCAGCCCTATGGTGAGCGCCTAACATGACATTACATAAAGAGGCTGAGGCGTGTGAAGTAGTAAGAGAAGCCTGATCATCCTGATATTTCTACATGGCCCCAAAGGAGCCTGCAGCTTCTAAGTAAATGACTTCACGCGCTGTCGTGTGGACCCTAGCAATTCTGAGGAAACACTCAGGCCAACAGGGGAGCGAGCACTGGATCAATTTATCATACACAGTGAAATGCTACCTGACCAGTCCTGATACAGCTGGGTGCCCAGATGAAGGCAAAAGCCAGGGTCTGTCTGATCCTGCCTTCCCACATATCAAGCAAATTCTCCAAAGGGTAGCCAAGACAGATCCAGGGCTGTGCCCTTCTGCAGTTTCCCTGGAGTGCCTGGCACCTTCCCTGTAAGAGCCTGCTATCTATTCCTTCTTTTTAGAAGCAATTGCAGATACTTCTGATACAGATAAAGGCAATTTAACGTTCTGCCAAAGTTCTGAGATTATTAAAACCATTTCCCTAATGTCTTTATTATAATAGCTATCATTCTGATCATCCCACATGTAACATTATTGTTTCTTAAGATTTCTAATGCATCTTAATCAGACATTTCATTTCCTAAGTTAACCATTTTTGAGGCAATTTCATACAGATTTTATTTCTCAGAATCTTTATTTTAAATCATTTATTAAATAAATGTCTGAAAATACTGGGCGAATGAGGTAAAACTTCTATTTTTTTTTTTTTGACAAATAAAATGGTGAGCAGTTAGCTAGAACATGCAGTAGGATTGTTTTCTGTTACATCCTAATGATAAGCAGATGACAGGAAGGTGTGTAAGGTGTTGCAAGGTAAACAGTGTTAAATGAGTAGGAGAACGGTGGTAGTTGCCTAGACAATATTTGGTTTAAAGCAAATATTTTTTCCCTCAGAGGGTTTTAATGATGTCTAGTAATAACCCAATTATATTTCATTATTCACTCTAGTTCTAGGTACATGGCTTTAAAGTTCTAACAGTGTTGACTTTAAAAGCGTATTCTGTCACTTCCAGATCTTCTCTGGAACAGAACGGGACTCCAAATCCAGCCTGTAGGATACCAGTAAATACGAGAGCCAATGCTAGAATCATCACTGTGGTCAGTGGCTAGGATAGCCTCATTTAGAATAAAAATTAACCTTTATCTATTGTTCAGTATGTAGCCAAAGAACTACAGAACATGAACTACCTTGACTAAGTCATTCTTGATTATTTTAAAACAGTAGCTTCTGAAAAAGTCATTTCTAAGATTCAGACCTAGATCAAAGCTGGTGGAATAAAAAAATAAACTACTGTTAGTACATCATTGAAAATTAAAATTCAATAAAGTAAAAAAAGACTATCATTTACAGACCATTGTTTTTAAATTTTAAAATTCTACCCTTCTGTTTTCTCACCAAGCACAGCTTAGTTTCTGTTCCAATAGGGTTAAAGCTATACACACACATAGAGAGATGGCTTTGACCTTTGCTCAATCTTGAAAGAATTCCAAAAAGTACAAGACTGGGATAGTCTTCAGTTACTGAATATTTTGCAACTCGTGGGATATAGCAGATGTCTGTAACTACAAAAGCATTTCTGATGTATTGGCGAGATGTTCGCATTAATTTTCAGAATAGGAAAACAAAGGCACGTAGCCATGCATGTTATGTTATGTTATGTTATGTTATGTTATGTTATGTTATATTTATTATTGGCATTTGTTACCTCTACATTTTAGATAGTGTAGGAAGGTACCAAGTGAAATGAATACTGAAGCCTGTCTTCATGAACCTGTTTTTTTTTTTTTTTTTAAATTAACATCTAATGTATTATTAGCCCCAGGGATACAGATCTGTGAATCGCCAGGTTTACACACTTCCCAGCACTCACCATAGCACAAACTTTCCACAATGTCCATAACCCAACCACCTCTCCCTACCCCGCCCCCGCAACCCTCAGTTTGTTTTGTGAGATAAAGAGTCTCTTATGGTTTGTCTCCCTCCTGATCCCATCTTGTTTCATTTATTCCTTTCCTACCCCCCATACCCCCCACGTTGCCACTCAACTTCCTCATATCAGGGAGATCATATGATAATTGTCTTTCTCTGATTGACTTATTTCGCTCAGGATAATATATCATTAGATTTGGTCTTCAAATTGTGAGGTCACAAAGCCAGATAAAATCCAAGGAGAATTTTGCACTCTTTTGGGGTGGACAGAGCATCATTGTTCTGACAGTGAAAATTACCCAAATGTAATGTTTTAGGAAAAGCATACCTCATACAGACCATCTGATTAAGAGGAAGCTGAGGAGAGGTTCTACTAAAGGCAGAGGAATAATACGGTTTCCTTGACATTCTTCATTAGGTTCAGGGGAAACAACTCAGTTTACTATGAATAAACTAGCTCTCTTCAATTTGAAAATATGTCTGGTCCAGACAGGTCCGCATGAGACTTCAGGGCAGGGAGTTGGGGTCCTGTGTTAGGCTGAGCTCTTTAGGATCCTTAACTATCTCTAGAGACAGAAACTACCAAATAGGGCCAATCATTTGTAATTGCAATAGCACCAAATGGCCATTTTGACCCTGGCTCAGACTTAACCACTAGCATAGCTTACAGTGATCTATCCCTGCAATTATCTTACTGGGCAACTGAATGCCTGAGGATTAAATTGGATTAGATTGTGTATTAAGGCACTGCTTTTTGACTTTGGGTAAGAGGGTATCTACTTACAAACTTATTCAGTGCAAACAAACTGTGAGAAGAAAACTGTAGGAGTTTTCACCTGAAGATACTATTCACTCTCTGGTCTAATGAAAAAACGATTAAATTATACTGGAAAGGGCAGGATCGATTGTACACTCATTCATTCAGTCCACAAATTGTCTACCTGTGCTAGCTCTCAGTCAAGTTCCAGGTACTTCATGGTAAAGGAAATCCAGTCTCTGCCTCATGAAGGTTAGAGGTTAGTCGTAATTTTCTGTGTTGATGTGAAGAACATTATACTCAGTGTTTGAAGACCCCTTGCTTTCTCCCATGAAAGTACTCTTCAACCATTGTACTGCCCCGAGACCTACATGTATCCTTTGGATTTATCCTACTTAAAAGTTGAGTGTGTGTGTGTGTGTGTGTCCATACGCGTAATGCTAGTTTATCTTGTCAACAGTGGAACAGTGTTCTCCTGTTCAACCTGGGAGTTCACCGGAGAAATGTGATTGTTGGCTATTCTTTTGTTCCCTGTCAGAATAGGATGCATTTGTAGTCTCATCTGAAAAGAGGAGAAAGATCTCAAGGTTAAAGCTCTAATCTTTTTATTTATTTATTTATTTATTTACTCAATACTAGGAAAACTACTACGAATTGGTTATAAGTTTATTTTTACTCTTTATGTAATAGCATTTTATTCATAGCAACTCAATGAGTGTCTGGTCATTGTATTTATGTAAAGCTTATCACTTTGTGTCTAGCTCTTATTAGTAAGAGGTAAGAGGATGTGTAACATATAGTCCCTGCCTTGTGAGTGCTTAAAATGATGAAAATTTTATCATTAACACTAGAGAAGAGTCAAGGCTTTAACTAGAAAAACTAAAGTTGAAGAAAAAACTATAGTAATTTATTTTCCATTCCATTTTTATTAAAGCAGTATTTCAGAAACTGTTCAAAGTAGATTATACATTAATTTATTCCATGAGAAAAGGAACTAATGATGATATCAACTTAGGCTATACTATAAGTATACAAAGGATATGTAACAAAATTAAATAGGTTGCTTTACAGCAGGGCTTAGTACATTATTCAAAGCATGCTAATGTGCTAGATTTCCCAAACTAATTTAACTATAGAATCTTATTTTTCTAGAATGCTTATTAACTTTGTTTCACAGAACACATGTGTTCCATTGAACACAGTTTGGAAAACACTGCTATAAATTATATTTCTTTGAATACTATCTCTTGGAATATGCTTTTATGTAATCTAAAAGAAAATGATAAACACCAGCAAGCAAAGCAAAAATAATTATAAATAAATATGAACGACACAGTTTCCCAAGGCTGCTTAAACATTACACTTTAACATTAAGAATGAAAACATCATTTTGTAGTTCAGAGGATTGGTTTAGGAGTCTAGGTTGTAACCTCAACTCTGTCTCATTTAGAACCATATGAATTTGGGAAAGCAGTATCAACTCTGAACCTCAGTTTCATCTATTCTATAGGAATACTATCTATTTTGGCAATCTTGCTGGATCATGGGAAATCTCAAGTGAGGTCATGAATATGAAACAACTTGAGAAACTCTTACATGGAAGGACTATTATTATGCTCCACCAAAAATACTACGTGTCAGTTAATGCCCTGGGCTACCAGAACACTGTAAAGATGCATAATGAATGGGTATAGACATGTTAATTTTGACATTTCTCTGGGTAAAAAACATACATACTTCTGAATTATTTCAGCTGTTTTACATGTGGGGAAACTTAAATACTGAAAATTAAATTATTCCCTCTAGTCTTCTTGGGCAGAAAGGGGCAATACCAGCTCTTGGTTTCTAGAAAGATAATAATGGGCTTCATTTGTACATTATGGTGTCCAAACTATTTAGGGTCTCTTGTTAATAAGATTCAAGTTACTAGAAAAGATTTTATCTTCTCAAGGTTTAACTCTAAGTTGTAATTTAAAATGAATGGTATCATATCCCACATTGGGCTCTCTGCTTAGCAGGGAATCTGCTTCATCCTCTCTCCCTGCCCGCCTCTCTGCCTACTTGTGATCTTTCTCTCTCTGTCAAATAAATAAATAAAATCTTAAAAAAAAAAAAGACATATTTCATTCTGTATGTATTCTAAATGTTTTTATAAGATAAGGAGTATATTGCTTCAATTATCAATGTTTATTTCCTTATGTTAGGCTGTTTGGTGCTAAAGGTAAAATAAATAAATAAATAAATTATCTAGCTGACCAATTAATTCCAGGCAATAAATTTGAAACATTTTTGTTCATTTATTTGAATTTGAACCTCTAGTTGTTTTATAGCCATGCGAAAGAATATGTAGGCCAAATACACTTTTAATGCCTAGTTTCAAATTCTTATAAGACCAACTAGATTCTGTATTCCTCTAACATTACTATACATTACTTAGTCAATATGTACATGTGAGATGCTTTTTTTTTTTTAAATTAGTAGATTTCATGTTTTAGAATGGCTTTGGGTTCATAACAAAATTCAACAGAAAGTACAGAAGGTTCCCATTAACCCCTGTCTCCACTCACATGCACCTCCCCCCACTATCAACTTCCTACACCAGAGAGGTGCACTTGCTACAACCGAAGAATACTGAAATACTTCCCTAAGTCCATAGTTTACATGAAAGGTCACTCTTGGTGTCATGCATTCTATGGGTTTGGTCAACTATATGATGACATGTGTCTACCCCTGTAGCATCCTACACAATAATATAATTGCCCCCAAACTACACTGTGCTCTACCTCCCTAATCCCTGGCAACCACTGTTTTTACTGTATCCATAATTTTGTTTATTTCAGACGGTCACATGGTTGGAATTATAGGGGTGGAAAGCTTTTTTTTTTTTTCCCTTCTAGATTCTTTGGCTGGTCATAATTAAATTGACATAATATCAATTAACAGTAGGAGAAAAATAAATTTCATACGTATGGGAACCTCAAAGAAACAAGGTTCCAAGAAGTGACCAGTGTAGGCAGCTTTTATATCTTTTACGCAAAGAAACAATACTTCTGCGAAAAATTGACAAGACAATGAAGTTTGGGCTTATGGTGGTACATTAGTGAGAGGTGACAAGGTTTGTGTCTTCAGCCTTCTAGGCCTTGAATTCCCGATCTCTGGCAATAAGGATGCCTGCTACTCTCCTGGTATATGAAGGATACCTTCACGTGGGAGATTTATTTTCTACAAGACAAAGGAGTGCCCTTCTTACACCAGTTGTTTCCCAAATAACTTTCGCTTAAAATAATTAATATGCCGAAGTTGCGTATTTGGGGTGGCTATTCTACTCCCCTTCAGAATCATAAAGATATATAGTTTTTTCAGATTGGCTTCTTTACTTAGTAATATGCATTTACATTCCTTCCATGTATTTTCATGGCTTGAAAGCTCATTTATTTTTAGCGTTGTATAATATTCCATCATCTGGATTTATCCCAGTTTATTTATCCATTCACCTCTGAAGGACATCTTGGTTGCTTCCAAGTTTCAGCAATTATGAATAATGCTGCTATAAATACGTGTGTGCAAGTATTTTTGTGGACATAAGTTTTCAGTTGATTTTGGTAAATATCAAGGAGCATAATTAATAAATTTATGAGAAGAGTGCTTTAGTTTTGTAAGGAACTGTCAAACTGAGCTCCAAAGTGGCTTACCATCTTGCATCATCCAGCAGTGAGTGACGTTGATCCACATCACTTCAGGCATGGGGTGCTGTCAGTGTTTTAGATTTTGTCTATTTTAATTAGTGTGTAATATATCTCATTATTGTTGTAAATCACAAATTCCTGATCTTTTCATATGCTCTCTTGTCATCTACAGATCTTCTTTAATGCGGTAGCTGCTCAGGACTTTTGTCCGTTTTTTTAATTGTGGTGTTTCTTTTCTAATTATTGGGTTTTAAGTGTTCCTTTTTATACTTTGGATAACAGTCCTTTATCAGATATGTCTTCTGTAAATATTTTCTCCTAGTCTGTGGCTTGTCTTCTCCTTCTATTGACCAGATATTTTTCTTCTGCAGAAATATTAACTATATCTATTAAGGTGATTTGTCATATATTATTTTATTTTATCCAACTTTAAAAAGACTTGATTTTGGACAAGCAAGACTTATTATAAGACTTTACACATCAAAGTGATCTGTGGTTTTTTGCAAGATGAATTTGTATGCTAAATTGACTGTTTCTAACATATTTTCCAAGTTTGTTTTAGACCGCTCATTGACTAGAGTTAGCTTTAATAAATATTTTGTAAGGTACCCATCATTTCTTTCACACAGAACTTAAGCATTAAATAAATTAATCTTTACACTTAAAGTTTACTATTTTACATAGGTAGTAGTAAAATGTATATTATATGCTGGAGGTGTTGCAAATATTTTATATGCATTATTTCATTCAACCATCAAAATTCTTTAAGACAGGAACTATTATTATTGTTCCCATTTTATGGATAAGGAAACAAGGCAAAGAGAAAGTAACTTTCTGAAGGTTATATAACTTGTGCATGGGTGGAAATAGTATTCAAGCTGAAGCAATTTAGTCTAGCAACCTGGACTTACCCATTACATTTCATTACTGTAGGTCATATTTTTCCTCTTTGGAACATTAAAATTAATGATTGCTTCTGGCCAGTAGTATCTCCTTCTGTTTTCTATTATGTAGATTATTCTTTTTTAAGAAGAAAAACAAAGAAAAAATCTGTTTTTTTTTCTTTTTTACAGAGATTAAATTTTGAGGAAAGACCTAAGGAGGAAGATACCACCCCAATTAAAAATAAATACATTTTTTTCCATAAGTGCTCATAAATTGTATAGCCAGAAGTTTGGTGATTTTTTTGTAACTTGGTGATTGGGAAAAAAATTGTATTAGCTAATGACTCAATTCTTGAGAACGATGTTAAGAATTTATTTTTAATTTCTACATTAAAGTATTATCATTTATTATTTCTAAAATAATTAAACCACCAAATAGTACCATTTGAGTAAAGGCACAATTTTAAGATACATACGTTAAATGTTGTTTAATGGCTTCGTAGCTCATTTTGTAATTGTTGTTACACTTCGCTTAACATTTTTTTCCGTCTTTCTTTGGTAATTAAGTACTTCAGGCTTTTCCATGCCATTTAAGTAATAGTTTCTACACTGTGTTTCATTAAGAAATTAACAAAAAAAAAGACATTCCTTTAATACAAGTAAATTATTTTTCAGGCAGTTAACAGGAACAGTATTACGTTCTCTAGGAAATTTACAAGTAATTTTCCTACCCAGTGATGGGGTAGATGAAAGGAGGGTTGCTGAAGCACTTCCTAATCTTTCATCTTGTCACATTAGGATTCGTTAAAGGCCAGAATTCCAATGCATCTGGGGAAGAAAATAAAGTCACACAGGTCGAAGGGCAGCTGTACGAGGAAGAGCAATGGGTACGTGTATAGGAAAGTCAGTTTGATAAGAGAAAATGGTTTGATTCACTAAAGATACATGATGTGAAACAAATCCAATGAAAATGTAAGGCCTTGAAGAGCATGATACATATATACCTAAAAATGCCCCCCCCCACCAATACTCTGCATTTAGTTTATTTGTAAAACATATCTTCTGGAAATAACAGACAAGTATATGTAGTGCCTACCAAGTATGAGGCACTCTCCTCTCTTGAACACTGAACCAAAGAGACCAACTGCCAGCTTTTGTGAAGGCTGCAGTGGGCTAGGGAAAGGGAGAGAGAGAGACAATAAGCAGGTCATCAATAACTGAGTATAGTAATTTCAGATAGTGATAAGTTATAAGAAAATAAAACAGGGGTGCCTGCATGGCTCAGTCGGTTGAGCGTCTGCCTTCAGCTCAGGTCATGTTCCCAGGGTCCTGGGATGGAACCCTGCATTGGACTCCCTGCTTAGTGGAGAGTCTGCTTCTCCCTCTCCCTCTGCCTCTCCCCACTGCTTCTTCTCTCTCTCAAATAAATAAATGAAATCTTAAAAAAAAAAAAAAAAAGCTTTAAAAAAGAAAATAAAACAAGATGACTATAAAAGCACTGATGTCCTATTGTTTTAACTTAAAATATTGAACTCATAAAATGTCATTATTTAATACTCTTAAATTATTTATTACATGTATATACCACATATGTAAAACTAAAACACACAGGTTCTTAAAATCTAGATTCAGAAATAAAACATTTGAAACCTCTACGTACCCTTCTGATCTCAACTTCTCCCTTACTCTTACATCCAGAATTTGGCACCATTTGAAATTCATACTTGTCATTTGTTTAGTTTCCTTAATGATTTTACCACATACATATGTACCTGAAAATATATTGTTTTGTTTTCTGTATTTAAAATATTTTAAAAATGAAAAAAAGTAAAATATTATAAAAATGAAACCAGAGCTATTTTTTTTTAATTGTAGCTGGCTTTTTTGAGTCTACATTTGTTCTGATATTCACCCATGTCAGTGCCTATTCATTTATTTTCAGTGCTATGTGTTAAATTTCAGTGTGTGAGTTCATTACAGAGTATTTATCCATTCTGCTCTTTATTGGCGTTTGGATTGTTTCCGGGTTGTTTTCTGTTTGCTCGCTTTTACAGCAAACATAGCACTGATCATTTTTTAATGATACTTTTAATCTGATACATATGTGTTTCTTTATGGATAATGTGGCTAGATGTGGATTTCTGAGCCACAGGGTATGTTAGTATTCAAATTTCCTAGATACATTTTCTATTCTTTCAAGTAGTGTTATGTAGGCACACTGGAAATGGCATTCTCTGGATGCAGAATATTCCACACAAAGAGAATACAAGCGAAGACCCTAATGTTGGGTGAACTTGTTGTTCTAAGAAGAGAACAAAGGGCCAAGAAGCCAAAACACAGCAAGAGGACTAACAGTTAGCAAAGCACCAGATCAGAGGGGGTCCTATAGGGCCCTTGAAGTAGTGATCAGGGTGAGGAGCACATGATTTTATACCCTACACCAAATTGTTGGTAAACTTCAAATATATATACATTTATTTTAATCAATAATATATACTGATGATCTATTAATGTATAACAATATAGTATATAATGTATAACATGTTTATGTAATATATTGATATAGGGTAATTCATAATTTATAAAATAATAAAATATTGCATACAAGCTGCTATAGACTACACAGAGCAGGAGAGAAATCTGTAGCCACCATTACCTGCTGAGAAGTTTGTGTTTTATGAAAGAGGTTCAAGTTATGAAACCAAAGGGAAGAAAACCACAGAAAGCAGAGGCACTCTGATTGGTGTTTGGCCATAGCTTTACAATAATTATTCCTCCAACATATGATGCAATCGATCTCCCTCAAGATGTCCCTTCTCATAATCTCTCTGCTCCAAATGGACTCCATGATTGTGTAGCCTGGCCATGAGGCAGCCAGTGGAAGAGACGGATACTAGATTAAAACTTACTTTATTCAGGGTTAACTGTGAGGTGCTAATAGAGATGACTGAGGTCTGAAGTGTCTCTGCACAACACACCCCTTGGCACAATCCCAAAGAAACAGCTTATGTATGAAACTCTGGTCAGTTATCTCAGGCTCCAAGGTGTTTATTTTTCTCCATCCGAAGTGAGTTCAGGATTTTTTTTTCCTCACATTTTATTTATTTATTTGTCAAAGAGAGAGAACAAGCAGAGGGAGAAGCAGGCAGAGAGAGAAGCAGACTCCCCCTAAACAGAGAGCCTGATGTGGGACTCAATCTCAGGACCCTGGGATCATGACCAGAGCTGAAGGTAGATGCTCAACCAACCGAGCCCCCTAGGCGTCCCGAGTTCAGGATTTGTTAACAAACTTTTCACAACAGAAATTAATTACGGATTAATAACATCTCCAGAGCCAAATAAAGCAATGCCACCTGATTAATGAGCATACCTTGGAGCCACAGAAGAAATAAGGTGTTGAAAATAAAACAGCAGAACAACATGGTTAAAAAAAAAGGCACTGACAAAACCTATATTGCACTTTTTTTGAGCCGTCAGTCCTAAATCTCTCGACGTTGCTACTTGCATTCTGTATCATAATGATTCTATTCCAGTAACATTCTCCTTTTTGTAAGACTACTTAGTGCCCTAAAAGTCTAAGGTATGATCGTTATTCTTAGTTTGGAAAGTTATAATACATTTTAGTAAGTTTTTGCCTCGTAATGCTAAAAGAACTTAATGTGTCTAAAAAGATGTTTAAATCTAAACTCTACACCTACCTGAAATAAGAATATAATTTCATTAAATATTATAAGCTTTAAAAGGAGAAGACAGTAGGCAATAGTGCAGTGGCTTTGAACTTTTTTGATCAAATTTTACAGTAAGGAAAAAGACATCACTCCTAGAGTGTCCACACACATATGCATACACACAGTCACACATGCACAAACCTTGTAAGTGCATAGGAAGTTTCAGAATCAAAATTTACTATTAATATATGCATGACCTAGATATAACCAATACTATTAATCTATTCTATTCTACTGTCCTCTACTCTGTCCTTTCTTCCCCCCTTTTCTCTTCCTTTATTTTTTCTATCTTTCTCTCACGCTGCTGCAGCGGTTAAGAACATGACTCTGAAATCAAACAAAACTGGCCTCAAGACTTGATTTCACTACTTTGAGACCTTAGGGAAGTTATTTAATTTCTACTTATAAAATTGGGATAATAATAGCACATACTTCATGTGCTTTTGTGAGATTAAGTGAAATAATGCATGTAAAGCAATCAGCACAATTTTATAACCAATAGTAATTACTCAATAAATGTTAGACATCAGCAAAAGCGTTAGTAATTTTAATTTTAAATCAAAAGCAAATACTTTTGGATGTTTAAGGATGATTCAAATAAAATTTTATATAAAAGAGCCGATGCGAATCTGAATTACAATCTGGATCTTTAACAAAGTAATCTGTAATGTATAGTACCACCCTTTTCCCTAGGAGGGTTTATATAAAACCGGTTTATGAGAACAGAAAATTCATGTCATAGAAACTGCCTTTTAATAAGGGTGAGAAACACCTTTTTAAACAGAACTGAAATCTTGTTTCTTCAAGATAGCTTATGGATATCGCTAACCAATGAACTCCCACCCCCATAGTTGAGATCAGCATTACCATTCATCCCCAGCTACAGAAACAGTATTCTAGTTGTCACCAGTATTTTTTATTCATGCCAAACTACAGCTAAAGCCATAGACAATCCAAATGAACTGAGCTGTGTGTGAGGCTATCAGGAGTAGCAACCATGTACGTTCCTGGTGTCTGGAGACGCCCTCTGTTGGCCAAGAGAAGACAAGTCATGAAATCAGACGACAAGGGACCTACCCAGAGGCCTCCTGAGCTAGCGCGAGCAAATGGTTACAAAAGGAGCTGAAAATCTGAATTTTGTGGAATAGCTTTCTATTTTTAGATTCTGGCAAATAATTTTTTAAAAAATTAAACACTGCATGAGCAAAACATATTGCTGGCTTGATCTGGCCCATGAGGTGCCAGTTTATAGCTTGTGATATAATTCAGCCTAAAGATTCACACTTGCTGAAACCAGAGGAAGGGAGGTGTGGGCATTAATTAGATTATTGTGAATAAGAGTTTCTTAATATATTTGGAAAGACCTCTACTTCAAACACTGCATATGAATAATACATGATAATGACATGAATATTATTATACTTTAAACATAAATGTACCACCACATAAATTAAAATAGCTTCTAAATCCTCCTCTTGTTCTTAGTTGCAGAACAAATTTGCATGCCCCAATTGCCAACATTCTGGTGTGCTTTTAGCAGAACACTTCTACAAGAGAATGTGTGTCATTCAGTGAAGAATGTGATATAACAGGGTTTCCAGCTTCTAAACTGAACAATGAATTTTTAATTTTTGTCAGTGACAAACATCAGCTATTCTACAATTTGATTAAGGAGCATTGGTGTTTCCCCACTTGTAGATGTTGCATCCTTTTTTTGATTAAAAAAAAAGAAGAAGAAGAACTTAGAAAAATGTGTCACTTATAAATATGTTGGTTTCCTGTTCAGTTTCACTAGTTTAGATTACATTCAAAAGTGACATAATATGTCCTGGATAATACATTCTTACAGAAGCCATATGTTACCTGTGGAAGTGGTAGGGTATAAGTAATTATTCCCAAATGGTAGGTACTTCTCCAGGTGCATAAATAAATAAATCTAAATAAGCAACCCTTTTCACCTTGCTAATTTAGAAATCCATGCCAAATTGCCACAAGCTTATAGCTGCATTTACATTTCTTTCTTTTCCTTCCCACTCTCTTGCCTATATTTCTTTGAATCCATTTTCAGTAACAGAATTAATACCCAACAGCATGACGGATGTTACTAGTGTTCGGTGGTGTCTTCCCACTGAAGTATATAGATCTGTCTGATAGAGACGCCATTTACAAGTGTACCTGTATTCTAAGAAATTTTACATGTTCCAATTCAAGTAAGATTATTAAATAGGAGTGAAAGATAATAAGCTATGGAGAACCACTGCAGACTCCATAATAACTATTTGTGTGGTTTCATCCCTTCGTTGATTCATCAAATGTTTACTCAGCACCTACTATGTGCCTGACCCTAGTATGAGGTAGACAATACAGCAGTAAAGCATTTATTACTTGCATTACACATTTCCACAGTTATATTACTCTGTTATTATAGACCCTGTACAGATCTACCAAATGAAGTACAAGTCGCCAAAGTATACCATTCAAAACCTGTCACAATAGTACACAATGTCTTTCTGATAAGATTCCCTACTTTTCTTCTAAATGTACTAATGACTGGATCCCATCTGATCATATTATCAATTTGAATCCTTTTATTTCCAAGGACCTAGGGAACAAGAAAGCTCTAAAAGTATGACTTCATCCAGCAGTCATGACCTCCTCATCTAGCTCTTACACTTTTATATTTAACAACGAGGTAAACTTTCAGAGTAAACTTAAACCCACCCCGGAATTCCCCCAAGATTCCATTGGTCAGAGCAGGATCACAGTCATGCTCCCGCCAAAATCATTGAGTAATCCACCAGTAGTGTCTGCCACAAACAGTTATTGTCACCCAGACATAACCCTTTTTTCTCTTAAATCTTCACGTTCTCTCATCCTATTCCTTTGAAATATCTTCTTCCCCTGACATCTCGACCTGTGAAGAGTCTGCATTTCAGTAGCTGACTCTACCCTGAAGCCTCATTCATCCTCCTTCCCAAAGAGGAGTGACTCCTCTGTTTTGAATGTTTAGTCTGTCCCTATCTTCCTCTCTAGCTTTTCTGCTTTGTTTAATAGTTATTAGCATGCTTCTCTTCATTTGCTCATCAAATTGTAAACATCCTTCAATGTGAGGGCATTTAGGTTCTTATTTTTTATGACCTCCGAACCTTTTATTGCTTTCTTAAAATGATACAGGCACTGAACAAATATTTGATAAACTGAATAAAATTCAAAAATTTCAACCCATAGGTCTCAAAAAATACTTGAAGTTGACTTACAAGTCACAACTAGAACAATATGTGATAGTGGTAAACGAAATAGAGACTAAAGAAAACAAAATTGGCTAACAAGGAACCTGGATAAGCAGATCGCTGCAGATGGGTAATAAATTTATTTAAGAGCTTTTGAACAGCTAGGCAGGAAAAGGAAACCATGCTGAATTACACAGATGTTGCATACTGTCAAATGTGACTTACAACCTTGTCTTTTCTTATAAATGAATTCAAAACATGGCTATGCAATACATGGTTAGCTTTCAATCCTCATTGATGAACAATCTTTACTCTTTTTCCAGGAAAACTTAGAAGCATTTTCCCCTATCTTCTTATACTCTATAACTGAAGAGGAAGAAAATGGCCATAATGTAATTAACAATGTAAAAGAAGGAACACAGCTTGTAACTTGGGCTATATGTAGACTGGACAATCCATTAATAGAAACTTAATTATTCCTCTAAAATACAGAAATCAGGCCATGTATTGTTAATATTTTAAGCATAGCTATCTACTAACACCTACAAAAATAAATTCTCCTCCCCTTTTCTTCATACTGAGAATCATGTATTTTGGCAAAATTGATTGCAAAACGAATGCCCCTAGAGCAGAGTTTCTTCTCAATCTCAGTATTATTGACACCTTTTGCCAACTTAATTATTTGTTGTGGGGAGCTGTTTTTGCGCATTTCAGGATGTTTAATGACATTCGTGACTTCTGCTCCTCTCCGTTGTGACAACTGAAAATATTTCTAGATCTTGTCAATTGTCTCCTATAGGATAAAATCGCTCCTGGTTAAGAGCCACTGTTCTAAGCCAACCCTGTGTTCCCAGGGTTACGCTGGGAGCGTGGGCTGCAGGTAAGCCAGAACTAGGAAAGTCACACAACAGAACATAATATGAAACTATGTGACCCCTAAGGCCCCTTATATAATTGCTGCTGAAGTTCTAGTTAAAGGATATGGCCAGGATCTACGGAGATTGAAGAGGCATATCCAGGAAGAGAGGACAGATCACTAGTTCTGTTTGGAGCTGAAACCTTAGAGATAGAAAGAGATTAGAAAGTTCTAACATCAGGGAATGCAATGGCATAAGAAGTGATTAAATAATCAGTGATTAAGTTCTTGCTAAAGAAATTCTGAACAAAAATTAATTCTTTTTTTTTTAAAAGATTTTATTTATTTGACAGAGAGAGAGAAATCACAAGTAGGCAGAGAGAGGAGAGGAAGCAGGCTCCCTGCGGAGCAGAGAGCCTGACATGGGGCTCGATCCCAGGATCCTGGGATCATGACCTGAGCCGAAAAGGCAGAGGCTTTAACCCACTGAGCCACCCAGGCGCCCCGAACAAAAATTAATTCTGTTGTATGCTACCCTCTTATCACATCAGTTATGCCTCTTAAAATAGTCCTCTGAAACTAGCAGGACTTATTCTGGCAAGTTATTTTGCCTCTGGTAGCATTTTCCCCATTGCAAGTATTCTCTGCCCTCGAATTCCTTGGTCCATAGACATGTTTTTCACCAAGTCTGGAAACATCTCTGTTGCTCACATCATTCCCTCTTTCTTTCTTTCTTATCTTAGTGTGTATTTCTAACAGATCTGCAGTGTCATAAACTGACAAGCGATGGCCTTTACACATAGAAAACAATGGAAACAATCTTCATTTTGAAACACTGAGTTATAGAAAAGACGTTAATTCCTCACTCTCATTTAGTCAAGGTTTTCAAAAGCTGTTTTGTATCATAACTTGGAAAAAGGTGTTCATTAAACACAGAGGTTATTAAATAGAAAGATTACTATCTGTTGGTTGATCGATCAATCTATACTTGTTACTAATTTAAAATTGTACTTTCAACCTTTATTACCTCCTGACAACCTTTGCAGTTTGAAATCCTATTAAACAAGATAGTCACATGCACTGCACTTTAAAAAATTCCTCTGACATCTCTGTCAGAGGATGTGTTTGTTTACATTTCTCTGGGAAGTTAAATTGTTCTCAGGCCTCCAAGTTAGAACATATTTATGTTCCCAAACAAATTTCTCATAAGAACTTCACAGACAGATTACATTTCCATGAATCTCTAGCATATTTGTTCTTTGTAAACCTTTACATGGCCTTCAGAAAACAAGCACAGCATGCTACAGATTTATTCACATCATTGTTATGTTGATGGATTTCCTTTGTGAAACCTAGTTCTAAAAAGGTTTTGGCATTAAGAACTGATTGACTGATTTAGACCAAATATGTTGCGTGAACCATTTGTGTATTAAGTGAGATACAGATATTCCTAAAGTCTTTGAACTGTCAGGAGTTCCTCTTCAGCTTTTTAACTGATTCCCACATTACAAACGGAACAAAAGATTTATTTCAAAAATCCATTTCCAAGTTAAAAGTTAGCTAAGGAAGAATATCTCATGAACGCTTATTAGCAATTTTTTGGACCTCATAATGTGAATAGAAATGAAAATGGCTACGAGGGAGAAAATACAAGTCCCCGAGCTCTTCTGTATATCAGTTCTCATGTCAAAACATTGTGAACAGGCTTTAATCACAAATCACATGCAAAAGCAGCCAACCAGAATATGATTTTTGTTTTTCTTAAATGCAAAATACAATGGTAGGAAATAAATATTATTAACTAAAACTCTGAAGTGTTTAAAGAAAGCAGAAGTAAACATTTCATCTATATTGGTCCCAACTGTACCATATACTATTCACATAGCAAAATTTATATATAAAATGTACACATCTACCTGCCTGTCTGTATATGTATATGTATATGTATATGTATACGTATAAACATATTTAGGATTCTTCACCAGAAGGAGAGAAAGGATGTTCTCAATTTCAATGAAGCAAAATAATTTAAAGATGAATGGTACTTTTCTTATCAACTATATTAGCTTTAAAGGATATACCATTTAGGCCTGTACATAGTATTCCTTGCATCCAGGGAGTTCTACTATATTACAGAAAAGCTGTTTTTTATTTCACATTCAACTAAGAAATCCAGATGATGAATATAAGTGAATATACTAAACCATGTACTTCTGCTGTGTATCACATGCCCGCACCCTCCATTATCCATGAATAAGCCTGTATGATCACCTCTTAAAAGTTTATCAAATTATTTTATTCTTTTGCCTTAAAGTCTGCAAGAGCATTCAGAATAAAACACAAATTCTGTTTCAGCCTCTGCTAAGCACTGTATGATCTAGCCCTCGCCTACATTTCCAGCTTTACCTCATGTTTCTCATCTCCCTCTCTTACTGTGCTCCAAGCAGCCTTAAAACACGAGCTTCAGTCCTCTACATGGGCAACTGCACTCTTCTGTTAGCTGACCTCCCCATCTTCAAGTCTTCATTTGAATGGCACTTCCTTGAAGAGGTTTACCTTAATATGTCTCTAACTTATTCGTCTTCCTCAGCACTTCATTGAACTTACCACAATGTATAATTTTGACCCTTGTGACAGGTGCATTTTGTAGAACAAGGGTCAATGTGATGAGTATACTTAATGTAAGCAAGGTTACACTTCAAGGACAATTTTAACTATTAACTATTTCCCTCAGGTTTGAAAAAGAAATGGGAAAGTAAACATGGTGATATTCACTTTCCCACACACACTTAAAATACCCATGGGTATAGATATAGGTAGTACCAGTCAGCAAATATGAAAATGGCATACGATTTGGCTAGAGGTCTTACCTCTTTTCTTGATCTTTAATGTCAACTCTACACTTTAATCATCACATTCATATTTGTACTTAACTTTTTATGATTTAAAAAAGTCTTAGAAATGCTTATGCTTCTATTAAATTTAAAATAAGTTAAAGTTGGCATATCATCACAGCATAAAGCCATAATATGTTGTACTATATATTTTTTCAAATCAGCTGCATTTTGAACCTCTGGGATTTTAAAATTTTACTTAAACATTGCCTTATATTTTTTATTGTTGCATTTCAGTTACCAAATGTCATTTTTAAATTTCTTAATTTTTTTAAAAAAGATTTCATTTATTTATTTATTTGAGAGAAAGAGAGAGAGTGAGAGAGAGCATGAGCAGGGAGCACAGCAGAGGGAAAGAGAGAAGGAGAAGCAGACCTACCGCTGAGCAAGGAGCCACATGCCAGGCTGGATCCCAGGACTGTGGGATCATGACCTGAGCCAAAGGCAGATGCTTAACTGACTTAGCCACCCAGGTCCCTCTTTAAAGCTTTTTTAAAAACAGTACTGGATTATAATGGCTTGAAATGTCTGGATATAATCAAATTATCAAAATAATTTGAACAAAAAAAATGAGTGAATATGATTTAACTACTAAATTTATAACTGTGGATGATTTGAGTGAATTTTTCCCCCTTAAAGCAGTCATTATTTTTCCAAATGCCAGGCAATTCAAAATGGCTGCCTATGGCTTTTTTCTATAGGTGTTTTCTATTGTCTTTGACATTTACGAAAGTATGAACCACAGTGTAATATAACATGTAACTGTGATTCATATCCCTAGGTGGTTAATGGTCCGTGGAAAATTTTGAAGGTAACCCCTTTTCACCAATTTATATTAGGTTATTAGACAATCAAGAAGGAGTCTAGAAGTACCTTTTTTTTAAGATGGGCATTTTTTTCTTCTCAAAGCAGGAGTCAGCAGAAGGCATCTCGGACAGATAATGGATCACCAAAGAGATAGTTTGCGCTTCATTTTATAAAGATCTTCAGTATTGAACTGATTTTAAATAAATTTCTTTATTAGGACACTAGTAAAAAAAAACTTTAATATGCTATAAAGGAAAAATGAGATTGCATTTCTGTGGAAGCAAGTGGCAGTCTTTCCAGTCCAATCTAGGGCTTTCTATCCTCAAATAAATTGTTCTATAGATGACATAAAGTAAGTGGTTTGATCCTTTCTACACAGGGTTTTTCAGATCAAGCTTTTATGAAGGAATATTACTACAAGGAATTTTACTGAAGCAGAAAGTGTAAATGAAGGATAATTGATGAAATGTGTTGAGAGGAGAGCAAAATGGGAAATGCTTGCTGAACTAAAATGAACTTTGTTTTGTCTCCAGGGCACCCATGACTTAATGAAATACAGCTATGAACACAATAAATCAAACTTTGCGCAGAAAGCGGACGATGAAAGCAGTTAAAAAGAAACTGTAATGTCCCCAAAATAGAATATATTTGCGTGTATCTGTTTGTGTGTATTGTATATGTTTGTGTGTATGTGTTTGTGTGTGTGTGCATATATATGTTATATATATATAACATATATATATAATTTTTTTTCATTTTCCCTTCCTAAATACATCCGATATATTAGGAACATTTTTGCTCCTCAGCTATTGAGAGATCAAAAGTCTGTCATTTTAACATCAAACAGCATAATTTCAATTTTTTTTTTATTAAAAAAACTTGCCCTTACTATGTCTTTTCTCAAAGACAAGACATTGGTACTCTAGGTGGAGGCTGTTTATGTTTCTTTCTTTCAAGAGAAGCCTGACAGCTGCTCCCTAGAGAGGAGCTCGGACTCTTTAAATTTTTATTAGGCTATGGTATTTGAAATTTGGAGAGTAGACATTAGCCTTTGAGGTGCAGTGTTTGATGGTATGAATCTTTTAAGCTGTAGTACTGCAAAAAAGATTTTAGAGATTTGCTACAGACCATTTGTCAGGGGACAATGAAGCATTTGTGAACAATATATAGTGAAAATATGCTTGCAAACTTTTCATTAAACAATATAGGAAAATCTTACTGGTATGTTTTTCAGGTTTCAATGATATGTCAAATAACATAGCTACTAAGGGTGTAATGGATTTTTTTTTCCATTTAGTTCTCATTTTCAGACAAAAGCAATGTCTCCCTAGCTAGAGTTGCTTTATATTATAGAAGTTGTACATATCATAAATTGCAATGAAAATAAGCAAGAGCATACAGTGAATATAAGGAAGTATCAAAACGAATAAAGAAATAAGGATGGCAAGAACTGGAGTGTGTATGTGTTCAATTTTTTTTTTTTTTATAATGTAAAAGAAACCTTGCAGGGTTTCCAGAGAGCAAGGTAGATCTTAGAGAAATCCCTTTTATAAGCCGTACAGGAAATTATACCTTTATTTTTTTTTCCCTTACAAGTGTTTCTGTCTTCATTTATAATCTAGCTACAATACTTTGAAACACTTTTCCATGATAAAGTAAACTGGCAGGCAGCCAAATTTGAGGCACATGTTGATTATTTTAAGTAGCATGGTGCACTGGCTATAAGAAGAAAATTTACCAGCTTTAACTAGTCAAGGCATAAAGAGCAGTTTTTTCACTTTGGTGAAAAAAGCTATTTTTCTTTAATAATAAACATCATGTTCTGCATTTCTTTTTTTTTATTTCTTTTTTTTTTTTTTTTTCCTGTGCTAGGGTCTATATGTCATTATGGCAGCTGAAACCCATTGTTTGCTGGCCATGACTTTAGGAATTTCTTTTAAGCCAGTCAGCTTCCTTAATGCCATAGTAAACCTTTTTAACAACTATTCCCAGAACAGTTCATTTCTCCAGGAAATCTGTCTAGGAGATATTTCAATCAGGGTCTTTGGGCTCCCAGAAATATGTTCATCCCTGGGGCCTGATATCTTAGTCAGCTCAGACTGCCATAACCAAATAATCACAGACTGGGTGGGCTAAACAATAGACATTTATTTCTTACAGTTCTGGAGGCAGGGAAGTCCAAGAACAAGTTCACAGCCAATTTAGTTATCTGATGAGGTTCTCTCACTGGCTTGCAGCTGGCCACCCTCTCATCTGTCCACAAGTGGCTGGAGTGGGGAATGAGGAAGGCAGAGGGAAAGGGAGGGAGGGAGAGAGCAAGAAAAGAGCTGTCTGGTGTCTCTCTTTAAAAATCATTAATCCTATTATGAGGGTCCTATCCTGATGACCTCAACTTAATAATCTCCCAAAGGTGCTATCTCCAAATACCATCACACTGAATTTGAAGAAATGATGCAGAGCACCTGGGGTTTTCTTTTAGACCTATTCTGTTGTTTTGTTCTTTTAATGCTCCTAGTTTTCTGAATAAATAAGATGATCTAATTTGAAGGTAATATTCAGAAACCCCTTTCAGTGCTCACTTCAGCAGCACATATACTAAAAATTAGAAACTCCTTTCATTCAATGACTTTTTATAACTACTCCTCTGTCGACAGAGTGAGGTTTTCCTATAAAGTTATGTTAGGGATTACATAGTTTTGATACCTATGTATCAAAGGTAATTGTCTTAAGAATGATGTTAATTAGGACAGGCTAAATATAAAACATGAGGGGGTATATCTCACTTAAGGAACACTTATATTTAAGAAGTAAATACTGTTTGCAATAAGCAAATTTGAAAAAGTGTGATATCGATAATATTAACAAAGTCTGTTTCCTACAAAATACACAAATAATGTCAAAATTTAAAAACAAAACCATCAAAAATAAAATAATTGCAAAGCTAGCTGACCAAGTGAACTACAAGCTATGTATTACTACTCTATTCCTACACTAGAATACCACTTGAGAGAGGAAATAGAAATATCCCATTATTATGTTCAAACATTCATTTTAAACATATGATTTAAAAAAAATTAAGCTCTATGTTCATTCAATGAAATGGAAATGCCCTGTATTTTAATTACACATTACATTAACGCAGGAACTTAAAAAACACTCGGTGAGAGGTAGACCTGGAGATTCATTGGAGAGAAAATAGATGTTTTACTCCAAAGCCAATTTGACCAAAGTACTGTGAAAATGATTTTTAGGTCATTTATATTCAAGGATGCTTGTTTTAAGCCAGTCAGTCATCTTGTTTAAATAAACAAGATGTTTATTTAGTTGATAACATAAACACAATGAGGAGCGTAACTGGTAACTTTAAAACACTTTTTCTTTTCTCTTTCACATTGTTGTGCATTAGCATATTTAGAAAAATAGTGTAGTACATATTTATATAATATGTATGCTTTTGCTTATTAAAAAGCATTACAAGTAATATTATTAAATATGATTGATGAAAGTTCTTAAAAAAATTTCTCCCCTATCACTAAGAGATTTAGATAATTCAGATATACTTTTTTAAAAAAGATTTTATTTATTTATTTGGCAGAGAGATCACAAGTAGGGAGAGAGGCAGGCAGAGAGAGAGGGGGAAGCAGGATCCCTGCTGAGCAGAGAGCCCATGCAAGGGCTCATCCCAGGATCCTGGGACCATGACCTGAGCCAAAGGCAGAGGCTTTAACCCACTGAGCCACCCAGGCGCCCCTCAGACATACTTTTAAAAATATAAGCTTTGAATTCCCCCACAGTCGATAAACCCCCTCCTCCCCCGCAAAAAAAAAAAAAAAAGTAAATAAAAAGAGACAAATGGGTGATACTCAATAAATGTTAAATAGTCATTGTGAAAGTAGAGCAAGCTTTTTAAAAATTGCATGACATGCATCTATATATAGATAGATATACATATATGTGTGTGTGTGTGTGCGCACACATATTACTTGCACATTTATATATATTTCTACTTCGTATTTGGACTAGATAATGTAAATGTCTCTTACCTCTAAGTGATCCTGAGAACCTTTACTTCCAGCCCAAATCCCTCCACTTCATGGAAACAGATTGCCACAGTCATGATTTCTCCAGCCATTTCTTCAAGCACAGGGAGGAAGCAAACACGGAGTACTGAAAGGAGATTAAATACAGAATGGGAGCAGGGAAGAAATAAATGTTTTTGAAAAAATGTCATAAATGTTACTAGATATCTTTTTAGATCACATTGGGTTTTTTTTTTTTCTTGTCTTCCCCTTACAACAGTCTTATTCACGTCTACATAATTTTTCCTCACAGCTCTTTAGCCTTAATCAACAATCTAAGATTATAATAACGCTCATTAAAATAGCTTCTTTGCCATTGCCCTAAGTACAATACACATTTTCCAGGGCCTCAGACCATCTATTGTGGGGCTTCTGGAGGATTATAAGTGGGAGAGAATATCTGTGATGAATAAAATGCTATGTCTGAATGGTATTAAGATTAGACAAAGAACAGCTCTGTGTTTTTTCTTTACTGACTTGGTTAAGTGCGTTTTTTTCTTCTCAAATAATAACAAGGATTATTCCACTCTTACTTGAAGGTATGACCCAACAAAATTTCATGCAGGAGTTTCTCTTGTGCGAAGAAGAAAATTTTTATTCAAAGATTGTGTAAAGTGATACAATTTAAAGTGGAACTTATTTGAACATGTGTTCATTGAATGCTTACTATGCATCTGGAACTCTAGGTTATTGGCCTTAAAAAGAAAAAAGAAAAAAGAAAAAAAAGACAGAGCTATTTGTCAGCAAACTGAGTTTATTTGCGAATAGCAGAGAATTGCAATTCATTACAAGTAAAGTAGTGTGAACTATAGGCAAGTCAGGAGAGAGGGGCTTGCTTTTACGGAGGAAAGGAGGAATCTGGGAGGGGTTGTTTCAAAGAGTTCAAGGTGGTAATGGCCGCTCATTGGCTAAGTGTGGCAGTTTCTCATTAGCTGGACTGTTAAAGGAGAAATTCTTTCTTCCTCCTTCTAGGGGTATGTAAAGTATCCCTATTCGGGTCTGAGTGATGGCATGTGAGAGGCTCTCCCTTCAGGGCTTCCCAACTCTATTTTTAATGAAGTTTCCCTTATTTGTTTTCACAATGTATATTATGTGGTGATAAAATGTAAGTAAAAACCAAATCCCAAATAGTTTATACATTTGAGGAGGGGGGAAGAGGTAACATTTATAATCATATAAACATTAGAGACAGCATAAACTACAAAATCACCAGAAAGTCATTGTGATATACAGCCTTGCTATTCAAATTGTGGTCTACCCACTGGTAGCCCTAGACACTCTTAGATGCTTATTACGAATGCAAAATCTCCGACTCTGTCGCAGATCTACTGAGTCAGAATTTGCCCATTTTGCAAAATCCCCCAGATGATTTGTATGCACATCATTGTTTAAGGAACACTTACATAGAACAGTATTTTCTTATGTGGGTGGGTATGTATTTTGCAAGGTGAGGGGCTGGGGAGGCGGAATGGGGACGAGGAGAGCCAGGACAGGACACATGACTTAGTATGAAAAAGCCATTAACCAAACTATCAAGGATTCCTTAGTACAGACATCAGGCTCACATCTGTGCTCCAGAACGCCACTTAAAGCAACCTCCTTCACTCTCCAGCCCTTTCCCATCACCTGTGTGTTAATCCAGGCTATCGTAACAGATGTTCACAAATACTGGGTGTCCTCATCTTTTTTTAGTCTCCCTTTCTAAAATCTTGCTTCTGAAGTCTTCACAATGTATGTGAAAGATGTAGTTTTTTTCCCTGTAGGGTAAAGAATTCTTTACTGAATAACCCCTGGGTTGACTCAGGAATAGCCAGGCTGATCTGCCTCCTGTATGCACTGGGTACCACTGTATCTGCTGTAAAATTGCTTGACTAGCTCCCTAGGGATCGGCACTACCACAGAAGTAAGACTTACTCTTTATCCACAGTTCTCTGAACTCATGGTGCTCTGAGGCAAAGTGAAATAAGATATTTGAGAGATTTTTACTCTTGGTATCTATCCCTACGTACTGCTTTTAATTCTTGATCAATTTTTTATTTTAAACTAAGTGTCACTAAACCACCAACCAACTAAAAAGCAACAATAGCAACAACAACAAATCAATAAAGGGCCAAATCCAAGGCAATAGCAATTTGGGGGCAGTTTAATTACAAGAAACATTTTAAAACTTCAGCTCTATATATAAAATAGTAAGGCTCACGTTGTCGTCACCAAATGCAACAACTCAGTTTCTGTTCTGTTTGTTCTGATTATAAAGACAGGAATGTATAAGAGAGAGACAAGCAGGATCTAGTGAAAAGTCAGGAGACAGAAAAGAAAAAGCAAGCCCAGGAAGGAATGAGATTTTCTAAAAGAGGTGGAGAGACAAGAAAATTTACAAAGAGAAGATCACACAGAAGAGAAAAAATTTGGAGGCAGCAAGAGATGAGTTCCCTAGGCTATGGGGTTGATGTGTTAATTAAGTTAGGCTGCTGGTCTGATTCCACAGTTTATTTGTAGGATAGTCATCAAAGTCAGTTATCTACCTGTTCTCCCCATCCTTTGAAATTCCAATGAGCTTTTCCGCAATTATCCACTAGCCACTACTATTCATATGCTTAACCTTCAGTCGGCACTTAACAAGATGCCTTGACAGCCTCCATGGGGGATTGATTTTATTCTTAGATGCAGCATTACAACCATAGCAATATCATTTCTAAGTACTTGGAATGGGCCAGATGAAATCAATTTCTTATGGGATTTTCTTTTTCATGCAAAACACATCTTCATTTTGTTCCCTTATTTTTAGCATGGATCTCTTCCTTTCACCCAGCTCCAGAATCTTCAAATAGACACACACACACACACACACACACACACACGCACACAGCTCTGCAAACAGTAACCATTACATTTTTTTTCCTTTTTTAACTTGTATTTTAAAATAATTTCAAATTCACAGAGGAGTTATAAGAATTACACAAAAAACTTCATCGAGATTTTTCAAACGTTAATATTTTACCACATTTGCATTTTTTCTCTCTTAATTTTTTCCTGAGCCACTTGTGAGAAAGTTGTAGACCCATACGTCCTGATTTCCCTTTCTCCTATATACTCCAGATTTTCCCTCCTTCCCTCCCTCAAAAAAGAAAAGAAATTCTTTTCACTTAAACACAGTAATCAGTTATCTAAAGGCTCCTTCTGCTATTAAAATTATTTGGCATCCTACACTACTGAATGTCTTATTTACAATAAAATCAGGGGTTAAAAAACATCTTTATTTTGCATATTTCTTTCTACAAGAGCATTTTTTTTTCAGTTGCTGACATCTCATTTCTTCATATTCATTCTTATTCTTTTGTGAAGTATTTTGGAGGAGATGGCTGCAAAGCATAAAACTTTGAGGAAACTCTTGGCTTTCCCTCTAAATATTTATTTCTACCGCCTTCCTAAATTGCTGGCTTGACCCTACAAATACTTCAATGCTAAATCACTTTCAATCGTACTAGTATAATATACTATGCATCTTAACAACGGTATCTTGAAGAACTAAAAATGGCTGATTTTCTTCAGCCAATGTAAAGTTCTAGAACAACAATCTGCATTTCTAACTTCATTGACGTCATGGCAATGTGGATATCTACCATGTTAGGTTTTTGTGGAGATTAAATGTGTTAATTGGTGTAAAGCACTTTAGAACAATGTTTGGTGGTAAGCATTGTATAAGAGCTACTATTTTATTTTTATATCAGAAAAAATCTTCAAAACCATCTTTCCTTCTGTTATTCTCCTACTACTCTCCATGATTATATCATATTCTTAGCTACATAGATTCAGTTTCTTAGAGTGATAATCAACTTTCCCTTCCAGTCCCCTGCCACCTCATTCCTATTCCTACCCCTGGCCAAATGCGTCTAATTATTTCTGCTTTTTGTAATTGCATTTGTTCCTGTCATTACCACTACCTGCCTGGGCCGGGCCTCACCATATCATGTCTCCCCCACTTAGTCTTTCTATACTACATTTCCAGGTTACCTCCTGTAAACACTGCTTGGAAACAAGGCATTTTACCCCATTCCCTTCCTACCCTAATACTCCAGCTGACTGTAATCTATTTCTCTTATAATCTACCCATTAAATGAGAATGTACTTTGTAAAGTATATAAAGTTCTCTGTGGAATCTTATTGTCATGTTACATTTTAACTTTAACATCTCTGGTTTTTAATCAGTTGTTAGGAAAATATTCTATTTATTGTATTTATTGTATTCTATTTAGTCTATTTATTACTCTATTTATTTTACCTAAAAATTCCATTCTGGAACCAATGTGACAACACTGAAAACTATTGTGTCCTTAAGGAGTTAACTAAACATCAATTGTGACACTTTTGATACATGCATATATATAATGTATTTGTGTATTCTATATTATATATATAGCCACTTCCATTTTCATGAAGAAAATAGTGACCCATTTTTAAACAACCTGATAATGTAGATTTGTGTTTTCTTTATCTTTCCCTTTTTCTACTCAATTGAGTAAAACATTGTGAAATCAACTCTGAATGTGAGATGGAAAACTATATGAATAATTTTCAGGCAAGGGATCATAGCTTAGAAACGCAATGACAACCAAAACAATTCACCTGAAAACCATAACTCAGAGTTATGTCAGAGTTTCACATGTCAGAAAGTACAGTATTTACTCAGGAAGGAAAGGAGTATTTTATGTGGACTTCACATACACTTAGATAGCATCTACATTGAAACTTCTGGAGGAATCAACAAAGAAAAAACATTTGTTGAGTACCTACTATGTGTTCAATAAATATGTGTGCTTGTATGTGCTTGTGTAAAAAGTTGTTTCAGTGTGATTCAAGATTTTCATCATTGTGAGCCTCAGTTTCCATCTGCTCCCACAAAATCAAGAATTCCGGTGCTGGAAGGGCCTGGGATGGCTGGTCCAAATCTCCATCCAATATAGGAAACTCCCATCATTTATCAGTTGGCCCCCTCAGAAGTCATATGAAAAAGCAGACAAACCTCCCTCTTTAGTGTCTAAATTGAGGGACAACTTGGTTCCCCAGGATCTTGTACCCTGGGTACTGGCTATGACTTTTTGAGCAATATAGACTACATTGTACCCCTCACCCACAAATAGAAACAAGAATGCCCATGTTCTTCTTAGGTTCTTTTTGTCCCCCTTTCAGTGACTCTACTTTAGTCAATTTTTCTGTGTCTTACTAACATGATATGGTGTCCAGACTCTAACATTGTTCTTTAGTTTGTCAAAAGGAAACATCCAGAGACACACCAAGTAATCAAGGTATGGATTAGGTTTGATGGGACTTAAACCATTGCCATTCCCCTAAAGCAGTTGCCTCATAGTTTTTCATTCATTAAGAAAGTGATTGACAGGATGACCCCTTTAGTCTCAGTTACCGAACCTCCCAAAAGGGTCAGGAACAAGGGAGGTCCAGAGTGAAGATACTGAGTTTACTACCAGAGAAGGAAGGTTGACAAGACCACATTTTTACCCAAGCTAGAAAATATTACTAATTATATCTCTTCCCTGGTCAGTGGGATTATAAAATTATTATAGTTTCAAAAAAGAAAAAGTGACTGATAAAACCATTATTTTTTGTTCCGCTTTTGAAGGTCAACTCTATCAACTGAATTATATCCAATTCTGTATTGTACAATTGATTTCTTGAATTTATTCAGGATTTTTTATTTGCTCTTGTAAATTTTAGTTTACCCTTTTCTAAAGAAATAATTAGATTGCCCTCAGTGAGAGAATGGGTATGGATACTGACTATGGATTTGCACTAAGAAATAGGACAAATTTAAAGCATCCTTTTAGCTAGTCAGCCATCTTATGAATATGCAAGCTCTCTATGACTTCACATCTAGGATATTATCACAGCCTATAATTCAAGGAAGAGGCATATAATTAAATCAAGATGAGGGAAGGGAAAGAAAAAAGATACTTTAAGTGTGTTTTCTCTCTGTCACAGGATTAAGCATAGGAATTCAGTTTTTATTGACACTAAGAGGTAGATATTTAGAGATCTATTTCTTTGTACTCTGCCACACTGGATTTAAAGTCCAGAGACTTAGATTAACATCTTTTATTCACCGTTTGCTAGCCATGTGTTACAGGCCATGTGTTACCAGCCATGAAACTTCATCTTGAAGTGGGGAGCAGATGAGATTAAACTTTACGAAGAGAATTCTCATTAATAACTGCTATCCTTATTAAGGTTATTAGTAACTACAGGGCATCTCTAGCTGGTGGACTAAAATATTTTCTAGGTAGGACTGGGAAAAAAAGCATGACCCTTCTGCAGGTTAGAAAGTTTTTTTTTTTCCTTTTTTTCTCCTTTTACGAAAGCATCATTCACTACCAATGGACATTTTTAAACCTAATCTCTTAATCAGATTTGTGCTATTTCTTTAAAACGGGCAAAGTAAATTTCCATTTGGATCCAAACTTAGAAAACGTTTTGTTTTTTTCTTCTATGACACCTTAAAATTTATTCAATTAGTCCATCAACATTTCTCATCTCCTCCAACCTTTGATACCATCTTTTTAAACGAAGACAGTGGGGCTCCTGGGTGGCTCAGTTGGTTAAGCGACTGTCTTAGACTCAGGTCACGATCTCAGGGTCCTGGGATTGAGGCCTGCGGCAGGCTCCCTGCTCAGTGGGGAGCCTGCTTCTCCCTCTCCCTCCGCCTACTACTCCACCTGCTTGTGTGCTCTCTGTGAAATAAATAGACAAGATTAAAGAAAATAAAATGGAGAAAGTATATATATAGAGAGAGAGCTTTACTTGGAAATTTTAGTTCTTCCGAAGCTACTCTGCTTTTTTGGCCCAGTAATGGTGTATTACAGAGCACGGTGGCACATGGAAGATCCAGTGCTATAATCCATCAGCAGGGCTCCCCGGCTCCATGATGGATTACTGTATTACATCACCAGCCCAAGGGCTGACAGGAAAGAAAGTACTTCAGACAGACCTCTTTCATAGATTGTTTTAGTCCTAATGAAAGGAAAAAAGGTTTGAAAGGGTATGGATGAGTAGGAAAACTCACTATACCTTTCAGCTGTATATTGAATTACATACATGAGAGAGCAGGCACCAAATTTTCTTGGTTCACAAGATAGAATTTTCTTTTCATTTTTAAAAGTATGATATCAGTTAATGTGCGTAACGGTGACCGCAGTGTTTGGCAATGTCCTAAGGGGACTTTGGATAGATCAGCTGAATTAAAGAAAAGATTTAAATAGTACCAGTATAAGTTTTAAAATGTGTGTATTTTTGTTCTTCCATTCTTCAGTAATGTAGTCTTATTGCTCTATTAACTCAAATGTTTAATTAATTACGTGGTACGTTTTGTACCCTTATCAGATGACAGAATTATCTCTGAACATGTATGTATCTATTTACATATTTGTTTACATATTTACATACATGAAAAATGTGAAATGGAAGACCAGTCATGAACCCTGTTATCCATTTACTCAGTATTTAATAAGTTTGTTAAAAAAAATAGACAAATACATGATTAAACCTCTAAGTGCACTTCTCTCTTTTAAAAAAAAGAAGTTCAATTTGAAATGTATAGCAACACCATGTTTCTGAGAGTAATAAGTCAAATATATTTGCAAATAAATTAAATGAATATCTTACACAACTCTGAAAAACAATTTAAAATCAGGTGTCCCTCTTGGTAACGATTAGAAAGTTGTGCGGAAAACGTGGGCTTTTAATTTTGCCTCCACTGTTCTTTTTGCTACTGAATTAAAAAGCATCATGAAAGAAATGAATTTGAGGATAAAACCTGCTATATCTATTATCCTGACTATGCCCCCTCTGCCTTATTTTTCAATGGTAGGATTTGCTTTTCAAAAACAAATAGGGGCACCCTACACTATGGGTAAAGAGAACTCTGATCTAGAATATGAGATTTTAAACTTATTTCCGTCCTTTTCTAATAACTCATTCAGTGTTTTAGAGAGATCTTTTATGTTGAAAAATTAAATATTAAAGTCTTCAATTTCCTTGTGAGGCCACTAATAAAATTGTGTAAAATGAGTTCATAAGCATTTTCATGGAGCTCTCATAATACTGGCACCACAAATCATATCATACTTGGGGACTTTGAATTTTTAGGAATTACTTCACTCTCAGATTGTGAAACATTTAGTTACATCAGTTAACTTATTTAACAGTCCCAGGCCTCTCTACTTGTCACTGATTGGCCCACCTTTGGTTCTGAGATTTGACCTTGAAAAGCTCATGTTTCACCTGTCACTCAGTCTTTTTATTCTTCCCTCAAGTTTTAATTTTTCTGCCAAACTCATCACCCTGGTTAATATAATAACCTTTTTCCCAATTCACTTGCTAAGCCCCAAGTTCCAATGTAATCTTTAGATAGGATTTAAACTCAGATCTTTGGATCTTTGGATCCCAAGAGTTTTTCCCAAAGCCTTCTCTATCATCCTGACTATCCCCTATGATGTTCTCCTGATCTTTAAAATATCCACCCCCTACTTTAATGGCATGGACTTTGCTTGGAAAGTTATTAAATTTTCACTCCCAGAACCCTGTATCATCTATCAACCCCTCCACCTCACATGTGCAGAAGGCTTTAGTATTTATCAAGTGTCCCAATATTTAATTATTTTAAAAGATTTGTGCAGTTCCACAGATATGGTTCATCATTTTCAGGGTGAGGAAAACAAGACTCGAAGAGGGGTAAATATTTGCCCGGGGTAATCCTGGTAAACAGCCACACCAGCCCTGTGACTGCATGCTAGAGAGATCACAGAGCCTTCAACTCCGCCACGCCCCCGCCCCGTGTGATTGCTGCTGACATCATTTGGGATTATTTCTCTTCTCCCACCCATGGTGAAAATATGAGAGTTGTTCTTCCCTTTCATCCACTGAGCAAATGTTTTCCATATTAAATCCACATCCGCTGGCCGTTCAAAGAATACAATGTCAGGAGGATTTTAGTACTTACCACATATCCGCGAGTTGTTGCCCCGTCAGATTTCCAGCTCTGATATTAGGTTTGTTGAATCATGTATTTTACTATGTAGTTTACAAGTCATGTTGGGAAATGGTAACATACAGTTGTATATTTTTTTAGCATAAAATATTCTCTTTTTACTTCAGAGTATCCAGTGGAGCCTTATTAAATATATTTCTTTTTTTTATGTTCAGTTATAGTATTTCTATCAATTAAATATAGACAGAGAGAATCACCTAAGATTCTCCCAAATTCTGTTACCTATACAAACATTCAGGATTTTTATAATAAAAATCTTCAAGAAATGTTTAAAAGTTTATTGTCTTTTGTTACCTCTAGCTTGTGTAGATATAAATGAAATAAGTCACCAGTGGCATTTTAAAAGTTCCTCCCATAATGTGTAGAACAAAAAAAATTTGCATTTACCATGAGTAGCTTTTCTGCGAGTATCAGATATAAGTTTCGTTTGTTCTACTGAGTAGTCTGCCTCCTTGAGAAGGAGAGAATCATTACAGCTTAGTACTCTGAACTTTTTTTTTTTCTTGAGAAGGATTATAAATTGTTCCGTGTTTTCAAGCGTAGGACAGTGAAGAAACAGTGAATGACTTTGTGATATAGATTGCTGTCCAAAGAGAACAGACAGAGGCCAGTAATATCATTTTATTTAGAGCTAAAGATCAAAAGCATATTATTTCTAAATATGAGTGTGTACGTGCAAACATACAGTCACTCACATACTACAGTTAATATAATTTGGCCATAATTTAGACATATTACGTTCGGACAGAAAAGAGAGTTCCTGGTAATATGTGACTTGCCTTAGCTGAAAGTTGCCTTAGTTTTGATAACTCTGAGAATTAATCCGGGAATGCTACTAATTTTGACGTGCTAAATTTTATGGAACACATCAAATCATTATCTGGTCAAGGCCTCGACTAAGAAATGCCTTATAATCTGCCAAGCTATAAATCTTTAACTTAAAATGATGCTATTTAGAACATAGAGTTAATTTAGAAAATATGCTGTTATGATTTAACTGTGTCCCTATCTATGTAAGACACTAAAAATTTGGAAACTATTTCAGAATTTTTGACTGTGTGAACACTTTGCTTCTATAACAAACAATTCCTTATTAAAATATTCATTAAAAAATTTTAGAAGGAAATATACCAACCGATTATTTTCCTCCAACTGAGGATATTATTGTGATTTTTTTGCCTTCTTTTTCACATTTCCTTTCTCCCAAGTTTCCTGTGTTAACTCTATATTTTATAGTTATTTGTTTAAAAAGCTACTTTAGGAAATCATTAAGCAGAGTGCAAAATTTTAATATTTACTGAAAAACTTAACACGAATTAGTATTCCGATTAGAAGTTATGACCATATAATTGATGATTAATTCTGTTTGATTCTTTTGTTTACAACCTCCATTATTGGTTTTACGTATATAATATATATGATAAATAGGAGGAAATAACTGATTAAAGTCAGTGTCTTCAGCAAGGGAGAACATTACTGAAGTTTACGGAACAGGGTTCTTCATTTTTAGGAGGAATAATCATTTGGATACTAAGAAAAGGTTGTTCCTTGATTATCAAGTCTCAGTATAAACAAAAATGTAAGATTTTTAAATTCAATTATACTTCCCTACAGTCAAAATATAATCATTTACTCATGACCTTTCATTGTACTATATTCTCAAGAAACAGAAGTAGTCTTGAGAATAGTCATAAAAGCAAAGTCACAATTAGTAAACTTCTGATTTATCCTCCCTGTTGGAATCGGTCTTTAACCGTACGTGTGCAAAGCCCACACAGCGGTATTGTTCCACGATGCACCTGGCTCACCACGGGAGCAGAGAAGAGTGAGGCTGCGAGAGCACAGGCTCCAGAGCCAGGCCCAGGATGGACTGCTCATTCCACCACTCACTAGCTTTATGAATTTAATCTCTCTTTGCCTCGGTGTTCTCATCTGTAAAATGGGGGGCGAGCAGTCAAGTGCTTAATAGCGCCTGACATGGTAGGGAGTTCACGATCAAGATGAACAACTATTATAGTTATAATCAGTGATTTCTACCAATTACAGTTGTTGATAAAGGAAACTCACTCAGACCCTGTGACTTCTTTATGAATTATTTCTAAACAGGAGTGCGTTACCTGTTTTTCTATTTGCCACATAAAAGGCTGTCTCTGTACTCCCAGGACTAAGTGGAAAGGAGAGCAAACTATCTAGCTAATCTAGGGCAAAAGCTTTTCCCCTTGATTTATTCAGATAACTGACCCCTGAAGTATTCTTGAATTATAGTTATAATTTTCTCCATTCTCCACACAGTGTGTGTAGTCAGCCTAGGTGTTATTCAATAGACCTGTTCCAACATCTCCTGTGATTGATTTATTTAGAAATACCTCCAGGCCAAAATGAGAATGAAAATAAATGGAACAGATGAAAGTGCCCTGCTGCAAGCAAGAGCTACAAATTGAGGTTAAGAGTAATTGCTTTGGCATAATTGTTATTTGTAATCTTAGAACAAATGCAAATCTCCCATTAGGAGCAGTAAATCTGGTGCTTAAAGTAGAAGATGAGTATTTCACTGCCGAGCAATGGGAAGCCATAGCTGAATGCTAAACGCGAGGACATAAAAATTCCCTCTGGTCTTTCATTTTGACTAACAATGCCGGGGACATGCTGGATATGGGAGGACCTCAAAAAATGAATATCGAGATAGGATTTATTCGCTCTCTGCATTTTCTTTTTCTAAGACACTTTATAAAAACTTTATCTTTGCATTTACAAGCTCTTTGTGTGCTCTCTTTCATAAATACTTTATATTTATACTGAGTCTGGCTTGCAGAAAGCCTGATGTGCTTTTTATGGTTATTAGTCTTCACACCTTCATCACTGAACTAGGTAATAAGGTGAAGTCATTATCTTTATTTTAAAGAGATGAAAATAGAAGTATAGAGAGGTTCAGTGACTTTCCCAAGGTTATAAAATCATTCTGTGATATATCTGGGAAGAATATAAGGAATATGTAATTCAAACTCATCTTAACTACCGCGTCATTGTTTTTCAGATTATTTTTTAAGTCAGTAGGTTATTAATGCCAGTGGAGGTTGTGATAATCAGAGTGATAAACCAAAGGTTCCCGTTAGAATCCTCAAATATCCAATTGCTGGGCCAAGATTATGACAAAAGGAACACTATATTTATTTTTAAACAAATTGTTTGCCTTACCACATGCATTTTAAACATTAGTTAAAGCCTAGATGGGATTAAATTGAGTTCTTGGTTAGTAGAGGGTTACCTTGGTGGGGTTTTTTTAATTATGTGGACAAAATGAGATTCCAAGGTCTATGTGTACCTGCAAGAATATTTAGAAAAGTGAGAATTTGAAGGAAAAAAATAGGTAAAATTGAATGTGTATATGTGAGAAAATGATAGGTGCAGTAGGAAAGAAATATATTGTAATGTTGCAGTAGATGAATGAAAAACATCAGAGTTCAGTTTCTGATGCATACATAGCCAGGGTCAAATATCAAGTGGATATTTTTAGTGTCTCTGACTGAGATGATGCTACCTTAATATTATATGTTAGATGTTGGTAGGATGAAAGTTTAGTATGGTATAGATATATTTTTAGCTTACAGCTTTTATTTCATTTATTTTTAAAGACTACCATGTCCACCCTGGAGAGGCAGGGGGACAATTCATATCCCTTTGCAAAACCAGAGTGGCATACACTGCTTTAGACAAATGAGTATATTTGAACTTTAGAGAAATTGAATATTTCTGGAGGTTATTACCCTAAAACTGCTGTCCAAAGATGATCTCTGTTTTCTCACAGACTTTCAATAGTTTAAGAACAGAGTTTTAATTTGGAAATCCATTTCTAAGGAGCAATGTCCACAAAGCCACTCTCTAATACGTTGTTTTAACTTGTGACCTTCCATAGAACCTACAGAATGACGGCTTTTGATCTGTGCTCCTAGTTAATCATTTGCGGTCCCCTGGACTGGGAGGGACGTTCCTTCCAAAACAGTGACAGAATTATAGCAATATAATCCCAAGCTGATTCAGTGAGACCATTTATTTTTCTTTAATAATATAAAATAAAAGAGCTGTCAAATACTATTTATGCTCCCTGCTGCCATTTCTATAGGAAAAGAACGCAACCCCTTCTTTTGATTTAGTATGGAGGTGAAAGAGTCACAGAAGACCTAGAGATTAAGGAAAAATTAAACAATACAAAAATGAGAGCACCTGTTAGCACACATTAGGGAAAGGAGAGTAAAACAGCGAAGACATGGGTATTGCTGCCAACCAACCTTTCCCTCACAAAAAAGAGTGCCGGGGACAGAATGAGAGTATGTAGCTTTATCATTCCGTCTTTCTTTCCTGTAGGCCACAATGTGTTGTCCAATTTTAATGTGAAACGGACCTAGCTGAATGATCGCATCTAGCTAACAAAGAAAATTAACATGTGAAAATTTATTTTTGAGCTGTTTATAGAGAATTATCATGCAATTATAGCAAAAGCAGAAATGGAAATATTTTATAGGGTACAAATGGTTTTCAGGAGAGGTCAAAGGTTGTTAATCTTCCCCTTCTCCCCATCAAAGTTCAGTATTAAATCACTAATGTTTATACATCTGAAGCAAATTTGGGGAAAAGGCTCACTTTTGATTTTATTCTTAACAGGATGGTAACTCTCACCTTTATCCCCAGTTACCTACGTAGGCTAGTAATTAAAAATCCAGTTAATTTGAGATAATAAATCCATCCTTTGGGTTCCTCCTCTCTACCAAGCATGATGTCAATAACTGAGATATTTATAAAGATGCATAAGATAATATTCTTTACTTCCTAGAGATCAGAAGCAGGTAGAATCCTCAGATTTTAAGATAGGAAAAGCGCAGTCTGTGAATAATGAGGGTGAAAAACTTTGAAACTATAGAAAAGGAAGCAAGAATATAGGTTAGCTTCTTTAAGAAATAAAACAAAACAAAAAGAGATATTTAAATGGATTTTGAAAGATCAGCGGGATTTTAACAAGTGATTGGAGTGCAGAGTAAACATGTAAATTTGATTTACTTCATTGCATACAAGGAACAAGGATAACACTACGTTGCTGTGTTTTCCTTGTGAGAGACATGGTTTGCGAGAAATTACTGTGTACTTTGATCTGCAATAACCAGATCAGTGACGCTTTATAACATTATTTACCTATATTTTTCAATATAGCAAACTTCCCGTTGGCACTACACACTGCTACCCCATGAAACAACATAAATTTACTGAATAAACCCACCATGCTCTCTCTCTCTCCCCAGCCTTCCCTCCGGGGTTTCCTTTGTGCGTGAAAGTCCATCCCTCCCTCTCTTTTTATCCACTGAATATACGCATCTATACCTGGCTATCTGTTAGGTTTGAGGGGTGATTGTAAGAGTCCCTTCTTCTGAAAAGCATCTTTTGAAAGCATCCATCCCAAATCGAGGTTAATACTCCTCCTCAAGGCCATGTTTCCCAAGGTTCTTCCCTTTATCCCAGCACTTCCTTCATTCCCTTCCAGGTCCCAGTTTGTTTTTCTACTCTTCCACGATCAGATGAGCCTTTTTACCTATGACATGTGGACCAGAGCCTGCCCTATTAGAAGGCACCAGCTCAGTAAATATTTGTTGACTGAGGACAAAAATAGAAAACCGTAGGAAAAAATGTCTGAATAAAATTAGAATCACATCCAGTCTTTAGTTGGCCAGTAAAATCAGCAGGTGATGTCCTCACCCCACCCACTTACCTTATACTTCTCTCACCTTCACTTTTTATATCTGTAATTATCAAACTCACCAATCTTTCTTCCTAAATATTTCTTTTCCATTGCCACTTCTTTTTTTTTTTTTATCTCTACTATCATTGCCTTAATGCAGGACTTCATTTGTCACCTAGACAATATTGCAATAATCTCTTAACTGGTCTCCCAGTTGCAATAAATGTCTATTAAATTGAAACGGTTGAATCATTTAGAGTAACACTTTTATTTTGAAAATAAATCATCGAGGAAATACCTGCTGCCCACCTACAAGATGCACAATTATATGCTTTAAGGGAGTCAAAAGACTCAGAGCATAGAAACTACCACTCTACCCCCTTTCCCAAAAAAAAATTACAGTGTGGGCCAGAGAATGTGCTTCTCACATGCATCACGCATACAAATCCCCTAAGAATCTCACTAAAATATCGATTCAGAAGCCCGAGATTTTGCATTTCTAACAAGTTCCTAAGTGATGCAGGTGCTGCCGGCCCATGAACCATCTTTTGAATACAAAGACATTAAAACTCATGAAGTGCCTAGAGTGGCTTCATAGTGAGGATTTGTAGGGCGGGTAGGCTTCAGGGCCACAGCAGGAGATACAATGAAAATCTGCCCATGCTGAGGGGAAAATGTAAGCTGAGAAGACGGACATCCACTTCCTCATCCTATAAGGCTTGACTCACTTCCTCATCTCCTCCCCAGAGACTTCCTGTCACAATCACACTTCTGCTCCCCTTCCTAACCCCCTTAATGCCCATCCTGTAAAGGACAATCAGAAGGATCTTTCTAAAATACGAATCTGACTCGGCTACTCCTGGGCAGAAAGTGCGTATGTGTCCCTCCGTCACCTGCTCTACACACGCCAGACTTGAAGGCCCTTGACACACAGGCCCTGCCCAGGTCTGTCACCTCCCTGCAGCCGCTGCTCGCACACATAACCCGCACTCCCGTGGGCTTCCCCACATGCTTTCCCACCTCTGCTTTTCACAGGCTGCTGCCTTTGCCTGGTAAGGTCTGTCCCCATTGTCTAGTAGGCCAAGGGTACTCATCCTTCAAGGTACATTCCCTCTTCCTGAGGCCTGCCTTGACAAGGCCTGGCAGAGTTTGGCATTTCAGTATTTGTTTTAGTCCCAGAGCACGTGACACCTGTTTATTTCCACTGATGCCACCACTTACATATGAACCTGTATTTGGAAGGATCTGAAACTCATCTTTCTTTAGATCTTCCTCCTATCAGGTTATGTTCAAAATACAGAAGGTGTTTCAATAACTATTGCTTAAAAAATGAATGAGTTCCTTACTGAGGAAGAAAAGGTTGGGCGAAATGGCAGTAGAAAGGGAGAATAGAGGAGAAAAATGCTAAGAAACACTGCAACAAGGATGGAGAAACATTTATAATGCACATGTTACGTCACCGCTCCTCTGCGCACACACACATTCATAATTTACGCTGCCCTAAAAAATCTTAACAAACGTTAGCCCATCTCCAGAAATCAGCAGAAAACACAGAAGAGTGTTACTTCTTTTCAAGTTACTTCATTATTTGCCTGGTCCTGTGAATTGTGTCTTCAATATTGGACTGAACTGAAATGAAAGGCCTCATGGTGAGAGCAGGCGTGTTCCTCCCACTTCCAGATGGCGTGTCTGTGCGTATGGGCAACGTATGTGAGCTTCTATTTTTTAGTTGAAGGCAAAGCTCAACCTTGAATGTCAGGGAGCAATTCAAAGATGATCCTGAATGAAAATAAATCATGCCCCATAACAACTCATCAGAAAGCCACATAAATGGCATATTTGTAAAAAGGAAGGATATCTTAACATATTTCTAGACCAATGCTCAGTCTAAAAATATGAAAGTCAGAAAACACTAGGCAAAGTAATAAGTAGAAAAGTAAGTGGAAAGTTTAAAAGATTACCTGTCATTTACCCTGAATAAATTGTATGATAAGAATTATTGCTGGGATGCCTAGGTGGCTCAGTGGGTTGGGCCTCTGCCTTCAGCTCAGGTCATGATTCCAGGGTCCTGGGATGGAGTCCCACGTCAGGCTCTCTGCTCCTCGGGGAGCCTGCTTCCTCCTCTCTCTCTCTCTGTCTGCCTTTCTGCCCACTTGTGATCTCTCTCTGTCAAGGGAATAAAATCTTAAAAAAAAAAAAAAAAAAAAGAATTATTGTTACTCAGAAATGTTGCATCATTATGTAAATAAAAGGAAATTGGCAATGAATAAAATGATTTAAAATATTCATGGCATGCTTGGGTGGCCAAGACAGTTAAGGGTCTGCCTTTGTCTCAGGTCATGATCCCAGGGTCCTGGGATGGAGCCCCACATCAGGCTCCTTGCTCAGTGGGGAGTCTGATTCTCCCTCTCTCTGCTCATGCTCTCTCTCTCTCCAATAAATAAATAAAATCTTTAAAAAAATTAAAAATAAATAAAAAATTTTAAAAAATTCATTGTATCTCACCCCAAACAAAACCCACTAAAATCAAAATAAATATGCATAGGAAACATCAATGGATGATTGGTTGGTCATATTATAAAGAATAGTGTTGGGGTGCCTGGGCGGCTCAGTGGGTTAATCCTCTGCCATCAGCTCGGGTCGTGATCTCAGGGTCCTGGGATCGAGCCCCACATCGGGCTCTCTGCTCGGCGGGGGGCCTGCTTCATCCTCTCTGCCTGTGTCTCTGCCTACTTGTGATCCCTGTCTGTCAAATAAATAAATAAATAATCTTTAAAAAAAAAAAGAAGAATAGTGTCACATTACATAAGGATTAACCTCAGAATTACTTCATATCATTCTTCTAAAGCAATTAAATGAATGTAATTTAATCCCCCCTCTAAATTATTATAGAACTTTTTTATATCATCTTTGACTTTTATCTTTTTTTTTTTATCCCCACTATCTTAGCATACCTACCAGGTTGTAAATTCTGTATGTACTGAAGTTGAATAAAAATGATTTATAATTAGTTACTATATAAACCAATCAGATCATCTACTTATATGCCCTGAGGAAAAGAGAAGAAACAGAGGACATGACATGGGCTCTGTCTACCTTCTTGGGCAGTCAAGGGTAGTCAGAAGTGGGAACACTGAGGAACTGTGGAAACTGGTATATAATCTCTCTCATGTGGGTCAGAAAGAAATTGCTTTTGGGATTCAGTGTTGTGAAGTTCTACAGTTCAGACATGGTCTTATGGGTTGGGGGTGGAAAGATTAAAACAATGTCAGGACGAACCAAGGATGTAGTTGAGAGTGGAGAGATATCAGGAGCTGTAAAATTCTCCAGATTCAGGAAAAGGCATCATCACAGATCCAGAAGCAGGAATGAGTGTGGTCCACAGCACGGCACCTGAAGTACAACGAAGATACCAGTGGGACCCCTGAGTTGTGCCATGTACAACCCACCAACTGTATTCACAGGTCCTGCTGTACAACTCTCTTAACATGTGCTGTGCCAATGTGCTGTGTCAAGCCTCTTTGAACTCACTCGGTTCCATCCCTTGAGACCCAAATGTTATGGCCTCTGGGAAGCCTTTCCAGATCCTCAAACTTCCATCATCCTCTGTCCATCTATTAACAATTGTCTCCATAGGCCATAATTATATCTTGTATGACCCACTTCACTACTACTCCCTGCACACATATTCTAAACCCACACTGTCCAATAAAACTCTCTGTGATGATGAAAATACATCTGTGATGTCCAACACAGGAGCCTCTAGCCACACTGGCTACTGAGCACTTGCAATGTGGCCAACATTTCAAAGGAGCTGAATTTTTTGTTTTATGGAATTTCCGTAGATTTAAATCAAAATTTCACTAACCATATGCAGTTAGCGACTACTACATAACAGACAGTGCAGTTCCAGCTTCTTGAGGGAAAGAATTACCAAGTATTATCATCTATATGCCTCAGCATATTCAACTGTGGTATGTGTTCAATAATTTTTTTTTAATTTTACGTTTTTATTTGAAAGAGCAAGTGAGAGAGAGAGAGATTGAGCTGGGTGAGGGCAGAGGGAGAAGCAGACTCCCTGCTGAGCAGGGAGCCCAATGTAGGACTCAATCCCAAGACCCCGGGATCATGACCTGAGCTGAAGGCAGATGCTTAAACAACTGGGACCCCCAAGTGCCCATGTCTAATAAAGTTTTTTTAAATAAATGAATAATCAAAACTGAGCAGATCCCATTGTGTATTTGACAAAGCAGTGAATATAAATAAATGTTAGACTGCATGAAAAATTACAAATTTTAAGGGCATTTAAAAATAGTTACTGAGGAGTGCCTGGGTGGCTCAGTGGGTTAAAGCCTCTGCCTTCAGCTCAGGTCATGATCCCAGGGTCCTGGGATCAAGCCCCACATCAGGCTCTCTGCTCAGCGGGGAGCCTGCTTCCCACCCCCTCTCTCTCTGCCTGCCTCTCTGCCTACTTGTGATCTCTGTCTGTCAAATAAATAAATAAAATCTTTTTTAAAAAAATTAAAAAATAAAAATAGTTACTGAAAGGAAAAAAGGGTAAAAAGTAATGTGACATGAACCGAGTTTACATTTAAGAAAATATTGGTGGGACGCCTGGGTGACTCAGTTGGTTAAGCGGCTGCCTTCGGCTCAGGTCATGATCCCAGCGTCCTGGAATCGAGTCCCACATCAGGCTTCTTGCTTGGCGGGGAGCCTGTTTCTCCCTCTGCCTCTGCTGCCACTCTGCCTTCCTGTGCTCGCTCGCTCTCTCTCTCTCTGGCAAATAAATAAATAAAATCTTTAAAAAAAGAAAATATTGGTAGGTAGAAGTGTGTGGATGACTCAGTCAGTTAAGCGTCTGACTCTTGATCTTGACTCAGGTCTTGATCTCAGGGTCATGAATTTAAGCCCCTTGTCAGGCTCCAGGCAGGGTGTGGAGCTTAGGAATGAAGGAAGGAAAGGAGGGAAAAACAAAGAGAGAGAGAGAGAGAGAAAATATTGGTAATGGTGGTCTAGAACAAAAACTAACTAAAAAATCTGCTGAAATTCTGATGCTCTATATTATTTCTATGTTTATGCTTTATACTGCATTTATCCCCTTATACTGTACTTTCTTCATTGTGTCTAGGTCTTCCCACAGTGGACTGTGACCTCAGGGAGAATAGGGATTTCAAATCTCTACTGTATCTCCAGTTCCTAATATAAAGTCTAGAACATAGTAAACACTCAATAAATGTGTATCATCAAATGAATGATGAAACAGAAAATAAACTATTTCAATAAAACTAGCAGAGTTGATGTTTAGAAAGAAAAGAGCATTATTGCAAAGACTCTAAGTGACTATGATCAATAAAACATTCTGCAACATCTACTTTATACATGCATTTACATCATGAACTTGAGAAATCTGTAAATGTTACTTCCAAAATTTTTTTCCTGAAACAAAATCACAATTGCTTTTTTCCCCTCTGTCCGCTCTCTGTTGTTCTATACAGTCCCATTGCTTTAGTTTTACACGTAATTTCAACCACTTTGGCTCTTCCACTATTTTCTTTTACTATTTCCTGACCTTAAGAGAGTGGTGTGGAGTCTCTTATTTTCTAATGGTAGGTAGTTAACAGTATGCAAGGAAAAATGTCATCAAAGACAAATCAGAACAAATGCAGACGTTTTGCCCGATGCTTCTTCTCCAGCCCTAGCATGTCAATGAGCACATCCAATTTATCATTTCTGATCAATGAGAGTCTGGTGTATATTGGCCAACCAGTGCTGTAGAGTTTAGGATGGAGCCTCTAACTGATGAGTCTCTTCGAAGTCAGGAATGACATCAACTATTCTGAGTCCCACTTGACCTGATGGGCTCCGAGGAGAATTACTCCCTATCTCTAACTTCCACCAGGGTTTTTTCATTGGGAGAAGTAATAATTGCAGGATTTCTGGGACAGTTGGTTGTTACATGCCTGGGGCTGTGCTTCGGTTACCGTCCTAAGCACAGCTCTGACTGCATGGTAGGTGATCATTCCATATTTATTGAATGAATGAGTCAGTCGACATAGTATTGAATGAGTATATTGTGTAAAATGTTTTTTCAATAGCTACCTGAGTTCTATAATGTGTACACTTAAATGACATTTATCAAAGAGAATACAGTTTTGAAGCCAATACTAACAACTGCTAAATGATTTTAATAATGAAAGGAACATTCTGTGGTAACATCATCACGTTTGTGTACTTAATGATTTTCTAAAGTTCTTTTGGATATCTTTTCTGGCTTTTACTTTTGTATTTTGTATATTTATGAATTACAGTATATTTGAATTTGTAATAAATAAATATCTGTTCACCCAGAATGTTTGGAGAAAGGAAAAGGTATAAAATCATAGCCGATAATAGTAAAAACGGTAATAATAAGAACGCCAAAAATATGAGCTACAATTCATTGAGCAGGTGCTATGTTTCAGCCAATACAATAAGTACTTTTCATGTGTCATCTTAGTTGTCACAACAATTCTATGAAATAGGAACTATGCAAGCTCCCCACTACAGTGGGTGAAACTCAGAATTAGAAATCTTAAAAGAGTGTCAAAGATCATGCAGTGAGGAAATAGCAAGACCAGGATTGGAGCACAGTCTGTTTGCCCCCAAATTCCATATGCTTAATCATACCACTGGACTGACTCCCCAGTCCTAAATAACAACAAGAACAACAACAATAGTATTTATAAACTCATCCTATGTCCTATGTATTGGATCTCCATTATATTCCGTATCCTCAAAACAAAAATAGGAAGTTGTAGGTTTGGCTATCCTATTTTCCAGGTGAGAAAACTGAGGCTTGTAGAATCTGGGCTGGTCTCCCATGTTTACAAAGCTAGTCAGTGATAGAATGGAGAACGAACTCAAGTTCACTTCAAAGGGTCAGCTGGGTTCTTCATCACCACCTTATACTAATGGTAATTAAATATTCTGGTTAGGAGAAAATTATTATATTTAGATTATGTGAGTTTTTACTCTAGCTAGAATAAAATAACGTACATATACTTAACATTAATGTCATACCAAATATAATTTCCTCTTCCTCCAGTGATTAGAAAGGTACTTCAGAATCTTGAAGTGCCTCCTCATCATGCACATAATTAGCATATAATAGTATTTTTAAAGTGTGGGTATTTGAAACTTTGGACCATTTAGCTTCTGAATATGTGGGAGTTTGCTTGAAACATTTTCCTTTACTGTAACAGTGTCTGGGTAAATTATTTTGAAATCAAGTCTGAATGGAAAACACAGAGCAAAGAGTACTTTTTTTTTTTTATCTTGAATCTTTTTTTCTTTAATTTTCTTTTTTTTCAGTGTCCCAAAATTTTTAATCCAAGTCCTACACCCTAACATCAGAGAAAAAAAATACTACTCTTCCCTAGTGGGATGGAAGCATTAAAGGGGAAAGAGAACATAGCTGTAGTGTTTTCAACCTTTTAAATTACTCTTCAACATCTATTTCATTCATTAATAGTGAATTCAACTACCACCCTATTTGAGTAATTGCCAATAATCAGAAGAAGTTTCCCCATCCTTCAGATCTATTTCATGAAAGAAAAATTTTCTCTACATCATAAGAAAGGGGGGAAATTAAGTTATATAATGTGAAAATACTTCCATTTCATTTGAGGTACTGGGATTTAAATTATGTATATGTCCATCATTCTTCAGCATGTTTCAAAATCTGCTGTGTATTGTCTTTTTTTTTACAACTAATAGAACTCATTACACTAATAGTCTAGTATTATGTAAATGTATTTTATCCAAATATCTAGTATCCATAAGTAGTTTATTCTCTATATCCCTAATGTAATATATCAAACAATAACTCATTTGTCAAAGGGAGACAGTTCATTAAAATTCAACAACCATTTGGCCAGGATAAAATAGCAACAGTATAAAAATTGATGTCGCGAAACTTAACAAATGAGGGAATAAGGAAAGTGCAAATCAGGAAATTGCAGGCCTGCCCTCTAGGGCCATTTTTGGGTCACTTGTCTGAATTTTAATATTACAATTGTTTTACAAAAAAGTCTCCAAGTTATTAGGCTGGGAGGAAAGCCAATTTACAGCTAGGTGACTTGAATATCAGGGGCATTCAATAAATGAGAACATGATGCCACTTGAGAGTTAAGAGTAGAAAGGTACAACACTTGAGCACTGTGCTATAACTCAGTTTTTAACAGTGACTTATTATATGATTTTGAAGGCACATTTCCTACTGTGTTGAGTTGTATTTAAGTAGCATGGCGAGCAAGAGTTTAGACCCTTTTGTTTATGATTTCAAATGCAATATTTTTCTCCATACTTTTTAAAAGAAAGAAAATTTCCAGTGCAGAAATAGCACCTACCAAAATTTTGCACAATTAAAAAGCAAAGAAAATGAACCTGCTGATTAGTTGCCCCTCACCCTATTGTGAAACTCACAGCATTTGTAAAGGTCATCGAATGGTTAATATTTAGTTTTAGAAAAAGATGAAAACATGTAACTTTTTAAGGTACTCAGAGAAATGCATTTGTTTTTTATGATATATCCATGAAATTAGCTTAAAACAATAGCATATTTTAATTATAAAAACATCAGGCATGTTTGATATAGATTATGTTCTCTAAGATCATTTTATTCCAACCATGAAGATATTCATGTAAGCATATATACACACTTAAGAAATTTCCTTCTGGTTACACATGAGTACCCATTTGCACATGTGTACACACTTATTAGTTAGCTGTATTTGCACATGTGTACACATCTATAGTTAGCTGTATGTATCTATTACTTAAGTAATTTCCCATCTGAGGAACTCATCACTTCATTGTCATCCACACGCATCAGAATCCCTTCCCTTGTGTCAAAACAGGCTCTGTTTACACACAGTCATCAGGAAGTGTCATGTTTGACACTTCATGTAGGCAAAGCAACTAATTTTCCAGAAATCTATCTTTCCAAAGGCAGATATTATAGGTTTGAATGGGGGCAGGAATTTCTAATATCTGAGATTTTATTGTATTCTCTCCCTTTTCTGTTAATATCTATATAAACATATATGCATATGTGTGAACACATACATTTAAAACTCTATACTAATTAATATATTACTCATAAAATATATACAATTTATATATCATTATATTTGCATACTTTATATTTATGTTTAAGTAACAAATATGCATCTTTTATTTTCTTGCATGTACCCAATATGTACATTTGTTCTTCCACTTAACAGAAGCCTTGGCATATAGGAAATATGGCCTACACTGCGAAAGGAATCCAGAGTTGCCAGGCTTGTTTGGCCCATCCATGGACCTAGTCTTCATTAGAAATCCATCTTCTGGTGGTCTCCACAAGTTTATTGTAAGGAGGTTTTCCTATGCGAAGAAGCAGACCTATATAGTATGTCCCTAACATATAGTTGCTCTATCAAAATTCCACCTACTGTTAAAAAGTAGCATTTTTCATCACAACCACTGCTCTGTTATACACATGAAATGAAGTAATCAAAGTAGAGTGTATGGCTGTTTATGAGTACACAGTGGAGTGCTATAGCAATGCTTCCTTTTAAGCTCTTAGTCAAATCATACAGCTAATAAGCAAAAGACAAATGAGCAAAGCTATTTTTGTTCTCCAGTTTTGCTCTCGACAGAGATCAAAGAGTGAGGCTGGCTTGCAACTCGATGACCTGTCATTATGTGAAAAGTGTGTCTCTTGCCAAAAATGAAACTACAAATCACTTGTCGTTTGATAGTGTTCATATACTTGTTGAAACAGGCCACCTTGTTCAAGCTATGAAGAAAGAGTGCTGACAGGTGTTGTCTGCTTAGCAAAATTATAATTGCAACAAAGCATCAGGAAGTAGAATCATGAAGATTACTTAAAGGCTATAGCCCAGGCTCTAGGGCTTGAACATATATTTTCAGATTTTTTTTTCCATTTTCAAAGGTCTGTCATCAAATATAATAATCTGAGCTGGAGCATTTTGCTTATCTATAAAGTTTACTTTAAGTGGGTTTCATACTCAATTCTGCAAGTGAAGTCCATTAGAATTTCTTGTCTATGTGGGGCGCCTGGGTGGCTCAGTGGGTTAAAGCCTCTGCCTTCGGCTCAGGTCATGATCCCAGGGTCCTGGGATCGAGCCTCACATCAATCTCACATCGAGAGCCCGCTTCCTGCTCTCTCTCTCTCTCTCTGCCTGCCTCTCTGCCTACTTGTGATCTCTGTCAAATAAATAAATAAAATCTTTAAAAAAAAAAAAAGAATTTCTTGTCTATGCTCTTTGACAGAAGTTTATTAGAACTAACAAAAATGGCTGTGGCTTATTCAAAGCCAATAATACTGATACTTCATTTAGTCTATTGAGCCCAAACCCCAAAAACACTGTTGTTCATTGACCGTATCACAGGATACCCAGAACAGACATATATGTTTTGTTTTTGACAGTGTCAGAGGGTGAAAAAAAAAAAACACACTTTATTTGAAAAAAAAAAAAATGTGCTATAATAGGATATTTGAAACAGATTAGAGAATGTTATCTTAAAAAATTCAAAATCTTAAAGAGAAAAACTGTTTACACTAAATTTAGTTTCTGAAAAATGAATTCAATCAAGTACATGAGGTATTTTGCCCATTTGTTGACTAATAATTCAGGTAACATTGCCTTTTCAACTAGTTGCTTTGATATCCTATTGAAGATACAATTAAGAAAAGATTAAATTCTTATAGAAATCAGTGATACTGTGCTATTGTTACAGCTCAGAAATGTTGTTCTCAACAAGTTAATGAAGCAAATATATTTATGTATTGTATTCCGTGTTCATTCTTTAAGTGTCTGCTCTGAGCTTAGCACTGAACTAGACTCCCAGAAATACACATGCCTAATGGAGACAAAGTAACTCCTGGCATGATATTGTTGCTTAGTTCCTGTGTGTTCTTGTCTTGTCTTTGTCACTGGCCAATAAGCTCTTGGGGAAAGCTATATAGTCTTCTATGTTCCCCAACGGACTTCCCACAAAGAACTCAATTAATACATTCTTGGGTTTTTTATTTGCCAATGAGAAGGATGTGTTATAACCTGCTTTCCTTCATTCATTTCCTGCTAGTCTCTTCCCCTTACCCATGGAACTGCTCCCTATTCCCCAGACTGACAGGCATTTCCACATACCTAGGCCTTTGCTATTTCTAAGTTCCTGCTTTAAAAAGTTCTATGCCCCTTTGTCCATAAACTTTGCATATGCCAGCTTCTACCCTAAGTACATTAAATATGTTGACTTTGTTGGTCTTTACAACAACCCTATAAGTAGGAACTGTTACTGCAATTTCACGGATGAAGAAAACTGAAGGTTAAGTGGCTTTCTTAAGGTCATCCAGATTACAAGTGGAGAAGTAGAAATTAATCCCAGGTGGTCAAGTCCCAGAGGCTGTGGTTTTAATGAATATTTAGTTCTGTCTATTTAGAACAGTTTTTTGTAACATTTCTTGCTACTAAGGATGCATGAATGGCAGGGAAAAAAAAATCACTCTCCTATTTAGCCGTGACTTTCATCTGAAATATTGGGTGGTCCACACCCACAGAAGGTGGAAAAGTTTTAGGTACCCAGGTTTTATTTTAAAGATTTTATTTATTTATTTATTTCACAGACAGGGATTACAAGTAGGCAGAGAGTCAGGCAGAGAGAGAAGGAAGTAGGCTCCATGCTGAGCAGAGACCCTGATGCAGGGCTGGATCCCAGGACCCTGGGATCATGACCTGAGCTGAAGGCAGAGGCTTTAACCCACTGAGCCACCCAGGCACCCCAAGGTACCCAGTTTTAATGAATAGAATTGAAAAGGCAAGGATAAATTTCAACAACATAACATGTTTGTTGTGTTCTAATGACAAGCCAAAATTCTTTGTATGTCTTGAAACTAACTTCTTAGTGCTAATTAACTAATAAGTTAATGAGCTTTTAATTTAGCCATTCTTCAAGACTGTAGATTAAATACAAGTGAAGTGAGCTCTGGTTGCAAGCACCAGAAGACAATTCAGGCTACCCCTAAGCAGAAGGAAATGTATTGAAACAATAGTGGGAGGCCATGGAATCACAGGAAGGCTAGAGGACCAAGCTTGGAAACCAGCAGGATCATATAATCTTGGTGAAGAAGGAAAGCAGGATTACATGCTCAGTTTACATCAGGAACAGAGTGGTCAAGGGAATCATACCAGGATGAATGAATTCCAAATATTTTCAATCCATTTGCAGCTCTACTCAAGGTCTGGATTTAAATTCTAATAAAGGAGGACCCAATTAATCTGGCTTTGATAACATGACTCTTCCTTGGATCAGGGAAGAAGGAAACTGGAACACAGTCCTGCTAGAGTGTGTTCAGGGAGGACAATATGCCTTTCCTAAACACAGTGAGCTTGCTGTTAGGAAATAGAATAGATATGTGCAGTCAAAATTCCACACATATCGGGGCGCCTGGGTGGCTCAGTGGGTTAAGCCGCTGCCCTCGGCTCAGGTCATGATCTCAGGGTCTTGGGATCGAGTCCCGCATCTGGCTCTCTGCTCAGCAGGGAGCCTGCTTCCCTCTCTCTCTCTCTCTCTGCCTGCCTCTCCATCTACTTGTGATTTCTCTCTGTCAAATAAATAAATAAAATCTTTAAAAAAAAAAAAATTCCACACATATCCATAATTGCAACCTTCAAAACAATTGCTATGATCTTAGTGTGTGTGTGTGTGTGTGTGTGTGTGTGTGTTATTGTTGTTGGGGAGGGTGTGGTTTAAAACAATCTGTTGGGAAAACTGCTTTAAAATCATATTTAGTCCAGGGTGCCTGGTGGTTGAGTCAGTTAAGTGTCTGACCCTTGGTTTCAGCTCAGGTCATGATCTCAGGGTCATGGATCAGATTCTGTTTCTCTCTCTCCACTTGCCCCTCCCCCCACTCACATGCATGTTCTCTCTCTGTGTAAAATAAATAAATAAATCTTTTAAAAATCATATTTAGCCCAATTTTTTTTCTGATTATAAAAGTAACACATATCCACTGTAGAAAATTTGGGAATTTTCTGTAGAAAATTTGGGAAATACTCAAAAAGTCCCCTATGGTCCCTAGAACTATCTAGTATTAACATTCTGATGTTTTCTTTTTTTTTTTTCCTACATATAGATATACATGCACACATATATCTATGAACTATACAATTTTGTGCTATACATTTGTCACTTACTTGATTGTTATCACTTCTATACATCATTAATTTTGGAAAACATGATTTCATTAAATAGATGATTATCTATGATACAACCATACCACATTGCTATGCATTTAGGTTAAAAGGTAATAATGATAATAGAGAAATAAAAATAAAATGGCAAACATTTGTTAAGTACATATTGTGTGTCAGACATTCTGTGGAGGGCTTTACATACAGTCCTATTTTATAAAAGTAGAAACTAAAGCTTAGGGAGATAAACGTCCCAAAGGTCAAAGAGCACAGGACTGTAGATTGGGATTTGAACCCAGATGCTCTTTTGAGCTTAGTTGCTACCCATAACTCTATGTTATTATTAAATATATTATGATACATATCTTTACATATCAATATTTTGTATGGTTAACTTCCTGGAGATAAATCCCTAGATGGGTTATCATTGAATCAAAGAATATGAAAATGTGCAAAGCTCTTGATATATTTTTCCTCTACCAATAATTTTTACTCCTCCTGGCAGAATACGAGAATACTCATTTCATAACACTATTACCAACACTGAAAATTATAATCTAAATTTTCATATTTGAGAATTTTAAAAATATGAGATCTTTTAATTGCACTTTTTATTAATAGTGAGACTGACTATATATATCCATTAATTATTTTTATCTTTTTTGTAATTAAGCAACATTCCCTGAATCATAGTTGTCTTGTGCCCACACTTCCTTCCCCTGGGGTTTATTTAATGACAAAGGTAATGTGCATGGAATCTCTTCTGATGTGATCATATGCTGGATTGCATACTGTTATGCTGATTTTATGGAACAGCTTTGTGGGAGTCAATTTAACCTTGCTACACTGAGAGTATGTAATGCTGTGAAAAGGAATATAAACCTTTGGTTCCTCATCTGTAAAATGATGATAAGAATTGCACATATCTCATAGGTTTCCTTGAGGATTAAATGAAATAAGACAGAAAGGGCTTAAGACAATGTGTGACTTACTCTAAGTGTTCACAAGTGTAAGCTACTCTCAGTAGTAGTAGCTGTCATAGTATGAACAGTGAAGGTGGATATGTGTGGTCAAGGTGATCTTTTCTTAAAAACAGTATTTTCTAATTCTGGTTGATCAGAACTAACTCACCAAGAGAAGAAAGTCTGGTCAGGGTAGGATTGTTGTGATAGAGCTCAAAATGTAGAAGAGCTCTTCTCGGGAGTGTCCTCTTGCTGGGCAGATACTTGTGTCAATGAATGAGTATGACATTAGGTGAGTTTTGACTTGCAGTTAGGGCTGGAGATGGAGGAGTGCGGAATATGTGCTCTGAACCATACATGCATATTGAGGTGTGAACAACAATAATTGGTACACAGAGTGGAAAGTGGTAAATGCTTCAATAAGACAGATTTTGGAGAAAGTGCTATAAACATTGAGGAAAGATTTCCACATTATCATTGTCGTCCCACAAATCCCACCGTTTCGCTTCTCCTGCAAAAATTCAGATTCAGATGGCATTCACGGAGCTATCTACCGTGTGCCTACACGCTGTTCTAGGAGTGTTTTCAAGATCTCATTTTAGCTTAACACAAAAATATACTCAAAAGCCATGAAGTAGTGTTATTTACAGAGTAGTATTATTTTCAAAGAAGGGAGCAAATGCCATAGGAGTTTAATATCAGCCCAAGCTCACAGTTATAGCCAAATTAGTCTGGCATTTTTGTCCTTGCTAGTGGCTTCTTATAGTCATCTAGGCATGGAGAGCCCTCTGGCCAAGTCCAGATTTAACAGAGGAACTTTTGTAATTACTCGTCTGACCAGCAGGTGGGACCTTGAGTCCAATATTAATGAACTAGCTACTCTGAATTTTAATTCAGCCCCTCTGTCTCTGCCCTTTACTCATTGTGGCACCTTGGGCAAATTACTTACTTCCCTGTTTCCTCATCTGCAAAATGGAGAGAATAATAGTTAGCTTGGAATATTAATTCAAGGAAAAAAGGTAACTGCTTTAAAGATCCTAGCACATAATAGCAATTCATAATCATTATTAATAATTACTGAAACACTGGTCATTCAACTTCTGAGGCTTGAACACTGTGTTCTCAACTCAATTTCCTCAAAATTAGCAATAAGAGATAAACTCAAAGCTGAAGTCTTTATATATCCTGTCCCAGAAACAGACCTCCTTCACTGCTTCTATGATTTATACACCAAACATAAGCTGAATGCTTAATGTGCAGCACCAAATTCTATCTAGGTGCTGTGGAGGCATTCAGATTAAGGAGACAGATTCTGCCTTGAAAGTCCTTACAGTCTAGCAGACAAGATGGGGTGTGAACATCAACAACTGGTGTACATAGTAGAAAGGGCTAAATGCTTCAATGGGATAGATTTCGGAGAAAGAAAGCCCTATAAATGTTGAGGAAAGATTAATTTCAACTAATACAGGTCACAGATAGTAATATTAACAACCCTTTCCTTTTACATGGGCTTTTATCTGGGACTAAAATCTCACTCCAGCCTCCCTCTCAGCTGTCAAATTGAGCAACTTTAGCTTACTGGATCCTAAACAGACCACTTAGCCCTTCTCACACCACTCACTCTCCTCAGCCATCAGGCCGGCATATTCCGATCACATGGGGTACCCTTTCTTCTCACCCTGGAGAAATAACATCCTCAGAATCTACACGTGTGTATTTTCCGAGGGTAGAAATCGGCTCCCGTTTGTTCTTGCCTCTCCTAACGTCTCCTTTTGTTAGTGGCACCGCTGAGATTGATGGCACGTCTCCTGCCTGTCGGTTCCGCCTTCTCTTCACATCGCCTCCCCTCTGTGACGGCAGGTCACCAACAGCCTGCTCACCCAAGGGTAGGTGGGTTGAAAATTACAGGCTGGCGATGCAGGAACCACACGTTGGATTGGATGTGGTCTAAGCAGAAGTAAGGATCAAGATGTCAGAAAATCCTCAAGTGCTTCTCAAGAGCTTACATGGAAAAGGAGAGGACAACACTGAACGAGGTTTCTCATTCAGGAAAGTCTCCCACTAGGCTTGCCAACTGCTTCCAACTAAAATTTGTGCTGTGGGTGCGAGGGCGTCAGGGATAGAAGCGTCATTCAGATGGACAAGATACTGAGTCTAGGATGATGGTAACTTGCCACTGCACCTGCTTCTCTCCATGGCTCCCACTTCACCAAATGTTCGCAGACCTTTTGGGTGAAGTTTCTTATTTAAGGCAGGAATTTTCTCTTTGTATTCTCTTTTTCTTTTTTAACTTAAACTTTATTTTTTCAGTGTTCCAAGATTCATTGTTTATGCATCACACCCAGTGCTCCATGCAGTACGAGCCCTCCTTAATACCCATCAGGCTCACTTTTTTCCCCCCCAAATTTCTTTTCAATCATTTTTCTCTCCCTACTTCTAATTCTTTGATCATTCTCTCTCTGTCTCCCTCTCTCTCATGCTTCTTTTACTTCCTGGTTCTCTCTCTGTATTTCTTCCTTTCTCTTCTCAATACTACCAATCCAGTCCTTTCTTCTCATTTCACTATCTTGACATGTCCCTATCTCTTGAAGTCTCTCTGCTTTCTTAAAAAAATCTCTTCCCATTGAAACATGTCTTCTTTACAATACCCATAGTACCCGAAGAATTTGAGTAGATTGAGAAGATGACCTGGGCCTAAATATAAACCCTCTTGTCCAATAAAGTAAACACAGTGACTTTGGTATTTCGTTTTTGTTTTCTGCTCCTCTTAAATAGCCATTTCTATTTCCAAATGAAAAGATGGCTAATGATCTAGCGGGTTCGCAGTGTAGATGGAATCCAATTACCTGCCATTCGGTGCATGATGGCCTTTGTGTCCGCCCGCCCCGTGCACCAGGTGGTGAAAATAGGATGCTTACTTTGTTCCTAAGCACGAGGATGTTTTTCTACTAAAAAACAAACAAAACCTGACAAAGAGTTCTGAAACCAAGTATTTTATCTAAAAGATTATTTATCAGAAATTCAACAGGATTCTATTTTCTTTTTCTCATTACTGAAGTTGGCATTTTTCTGTAATATTAGCTGTGGTGTGTTTTCAACCTACATTCTCTCTGTCCCCTACTATTAGAGTTTGCCTTAAACTCATAATCCTGCCTGCTTTTCAGAATGTTCATTTTTCCATGGCAACAGAGATGCAAATGAAGAATTCTGGTGTTACTGCGGGGAAGAAGTAGAAGAGAACCTGGGTGTGACTCATCCAAAAATCTGTTATTCAAGAATAAATCTCTGCAGCAGTAATAATAGAGGTCAGCACTCACAGGAGTCAATGAGTTGCACATGAGTGGCCGAGGGCAGGATTCGTAGCCCTCAGTGAGTGCTGAAACATTTCAGTCAAGTAAATTGCCCTTAGCTTCTGTTAGAAGTTCTGGATTTTATTTCTTATAAAAGGGAAAGCACTTCCTTTACAAGTTTTATGGGGGTTTGGGGGGACAGATTTGAACGTGTCACTGAACAGATATGTCTGTATGAAGGGCTTTCTTACTGAAGCCTACACTTCAGATCTCTTTTCCTATGATATTGGAGGTCTTGGCCATGTCTACCCATCATCTCAGATCCCTGACTTGTAGAAGCTTCCTCATGCTGCTGTGACCTTGGCAAGAGGAGGAGTTTTCTGCCCCTGTGCAGTCTGGTAAAGGTTACTACTGCAGTTGTTACTAAGGATTTCTTTCACTGAGAGATGTCTAGAATTCTCTTTGGAAGGTCCTGGAGTGGGCAGAAAGGGGGAAGGGGGTGGTGCCTAGGCATTCACCCCTACAGATTAGTTGGTTGCACATTTGTTCTTGGACAGCTGGAGGCTGATGGATCTTGGGAAAAAAGGAAGCCATCGTAAACACGCCCTCCTGTAGTGTTTTGTATCAGGACTTCCTTCTCTTGCCCAGGGCACTGCTACTCCATCATCAACCATGCTGCTTCAGCTGCAGAAGGCAGATGTAGATCTGATACATCCAGGGTACCCAGATGTATGAAGGAAATGGATGAAAGACCAGAGTTCCCTGCCATCGCCTCTTCTCCAGCATTATAAATATAAAATGCCATACAGACTATTATTTGTAGTTAATGAAGCAGGATCTTAAAAGAGGCAGATTTTTAAAACTCTATTTCTACAGAATTTCCACAATGAAATGATAGAGTTGTAGCTATTCTATTATTATTAGAGAAGTAATCCAATCATTGTTTATTAAAAAAATTCCATAGCAACACAGACACAAAATAAATTTCCTAAATAGATATTATAATTTGATTCAGATAATATAGAACTTCTATATTAGACGCATTTTAAAATAATAGTGATTATACAGATGTTTTTCTCAAAGCATTAATATTAACATTTTTAGGGAAAGGAACTCATTTTTATAAAGGAATACATTTTTATATCTATTAAATATAAGAGACAACAGACAGGTAGCTACATAAGTAAAAATAAATCAGATAGTAATTATTAATTAAATATGAGTTATTTCTCTAAAACTCTAATTTTCTCACAGCAGTGGGGGTTTTGTTCTGCTTTTTAAAAAAAGTTTATAAAATTAGCATATCTTTAGCTCAAATCTTTAATAACCTCTAATGCCAGAGTAGTTCTGTTGCTCTTCAAGGACAATGAATCAGTGTATTTTCACATTCCACAATATACTTGATGTGTTTCCAAAAGGAGACATATCCTTGCATAGCAAAAAAAAATTTTTGACTTAAAATTTGATTATGCAGAAGCATAGATTAATTGTGTTTCTGCTGATGTAAAGAACTCTTTATTGAATGTTCCAGCTGATCAATCACTGGCTTAGTTCATAAGAGAAACATTAACATGAATGGTAACTGAATTCCTTGTGGTCTCAGTGGAGTATGTCAGATTCTGCGGGTATTTGCTCTACTAAGCATACGGATTTTTTCTTCTTCTTTTTTTCCCCCTAAATTACGAAGTTGAGGGTGAAAGTTCTGAGACAGCATAAGCTCACGAAGAAGCAGAAATGTAATCTGATTAGCTGGATTTGTATCGTGCCTGGTAAATTATAGAAGACTGTGGTGTTTCCGTGACTAATACCCAGAAAAGCTTGAGAGATGAAGACTTTGGTTGTTAATGTGGGCCCTCTTTTATCTCTAAGACAGCTTAGTATGTCATCTACCACAACTTTCCAACTTTTGAATCCGTAGGCAGGAAAGACATAAAAATGCATATTAACTAAACTTCAAACAGGTTTTTTTTTTAAGACGCCACCTGTAAATCCTTCTGGATTACCCACCTCCAGATATCATATTTTAGCCTGCTGTGGCTTATTAAGGAAGGATTTAAATGTGATAGCCAGCAATGAGTTGGCAGAAATGGAAAGCGGAAAACTAATCACGTGATCGTGTGGCCACAAAGACTCTGGATCTGGAATTTATGTAACTGTGCTTAACACAAGTAGTAAGCAAATTATTGTGGCACTTTTACTAATTTCAGTATAACTCTAAATAAAAGCCATTTTTACATGTTCAACAAATATCTCAAGTGACATGAAAATATAATTGTGGTAATTTTACCCTTAGGAATCCACTGAATTTCCCTCTTTAGAAAACTAAGATATTCAAAACAAAGCACTTGAAGATTTAACATTGATTCTGTCATATTCCCTTTTCAGAATACAATTAGCCTGAGGTTAAAGCTAAATATTATAGCATTTCAATTTTCACAAAAGACAGGGGAGATGTTTAAATTCCATTGCTCACTGTTACTTCAGCACTTCTTTCAAATTACAACTCTCTAGATTTAATACCAAATGAAAATTTTAACTTCACTTAACATTAAAAAGTCAAAGTAGCTGGATTTTTGTTACTGAAAATAATATTTCAATGCTTATTATGGCAGTCATTTTTAAAGTTTTCAATTCTTCAGGACTTTTAGTCTCCAGTTATATATGGTATCCATGTATGGGCAGTTCCTGGATTTCTTTTAAAATTGTGTTAACAAAGTCAATTGGAAGTTAAGTTTTATAATAGCAAAATGATAACTAAATTAACCAAAAGATATAAATTAGAAGATATGTCCTTCTCTCTAATTTCTGTGATTTTGCATTTTAAAAAATACTGAGATAAGTGACTGTAAGTTGTGTATATTTTTAAGAAATACAGTAGCACTTAAATTCTGATTAGAAAATGTGTGCTCTTTTAATTTTAATGTTTCCACAATATATTCTAGAGAAAGATTCTACAGTTTTAAAGGCTGTGTCCCAGAACTTTTAAGTTCAACCTTAGAAGGTTCTTGTGAGGATTCCTGAGGTAGCTCCATGCAAATGTCTCAGTGCAGTGCCTGACACCTAGTGTCCAAGAAACTTCAGTCATGATTATTTTTATCAAATATTTTAATCAAAATAGATTAAAATATTTAATGGTTCCTTATGTCATTTGGACATAAGGTTCCTTTGGTCATTCTAGAACCCAAAAAACAAATGGAGCAACGGAGCAAACATCTCAATTGTTAAAGTCCATATGAGTCTACTAAAACCCTCCAGGTATGATGACCATGTTTGTTTCAAGCCAAAAAATGAGAACACATGATCTGATTTCAAATCAAAAAAAATAGCCACGGATCATCCACTGAGTAGGGACTTCCTAAGGTCTTAAAGAGGTATCATGTTCATTTCTTCATGTAATCACTTCTCTGTCTATGACAAGAGAAGAGAAATCAGATGGTGGCTCAAAGATCACATCAGCTTTCAGCCACCGATATCAAGAAGGCAGGTGTAGGTCAAGGAGGCATTATCAGGCACCACAGAAGCGGGGTCAGTCCTTAGCAAAATCACAAATTATTTTTTAGCGAGAACAACTTTCCATCTTTCTGGAGAGACCCCCTCTTTCCCCTCACACCACTTCTTGGACTCATGGGTTTCCCCCCAAACCTTTGATTTGCTCAAGAGATCCCATCACTACTGTCCACTGGGTCCCCATCCCCAGATAAGAAAGAAGTACCCTGTGTGTAGACTCATCCCCTTCACTGCTCACATTTCAGACTGCTCTGGAAACCTGTCAGTGCTCTGTAGGAGTAAATTCATGGAGTTTCTCAGGCTTTCTTTTCATCTTCTAGTAAATAATGCAGGTAAAGATCTTCTTTGCTGTGAATTCCTTGGAGGACTTCTCCATCATAACTGGCCATCTGAAGACCTGTGTGGAAGAAAAGGAGATTTAGAACCCAGGCAGCACCATATGTTCCTATCCTTGTGACTATGACAGGCTTCAGAAGGCAGAGATGTACCTGTATTTACCCAGAGAGACTTAACTCAGGGTTTGGGGGAAAAGAAAAAGGAAAAAAAAAAAAAAAAAAAGGAAAGGAAAGATTCCCAATTGGCACTGACATAAGCCTCCTAGTTTATCCAAGAGAGCCTATTTCTGGTTGGGAGTGTGAAGTATGATCTCCTGCACACTTGTCTTATCCTCCCTTTCCCCAATGGAAACACATACGCATCAAAGACTCAACCAGGGCTAAGACAATCCTGCCCAGCCCCAAGGGCTGCCAGTTTACTTTTGTGAGAAAAGCGGAAGGATATTAAAAATGCTTTTTCTCTTTTCCCTTCTTCCAGAGTGAGATTTTAAAACTGAATGGTATTTATGTTTTGAGGGTTTGGTGGGGTCTGAAAAGAGCAGAAAGAACACTAAAAAATAAATACCTGGCCTAGTAGGTTAGTTTAGCCTTGAGAGGTCTGGGGGTTCATGAGGACTCCACACTGTTGTGCGATGAAGATGGCAAGCTCTGGGAACAAAAAGTGCTAACAATGAATAAAGTACTTGGCCAGAGCACCCCACTGTTATATCTCCTGCTGTAAGGGCTCTACCCAAGCCCTACATAACGTGATACTACAACAGGTTCTTCAGCCGTAGGCTCAGGGCCTGACAGGTAGTAAGCACTCAATACATACCTTCCCGGAAAATACACAAAGATCCAGACAGAATGCAGTTCTATTCTCAGCTCAATTATACATAACATGATCATATTTTTCTATTATAAAGAAATGGATTCATACTCTCCTGCCAGCCTAAGTGTGTGAATTGAACGGATTTTATTATAATCCAAATGTATATGGTTCCTATTCGTGGATGCCAGAGGCTATGAGAAATTTCCACTATAAGGCTATTTTCCGTTCCAAGATCCTTTTCTCATTGTATTTTTTTGAGTAAGACATTCAAGAATAACCATTCCCAAAGACATTTGCCTGTAACTTTTCATAACTATTAATAATTCTCTGTGTGTCTTGCTGCCTCACCAAACCATGATCTTTCTCCTCTCAGAACCTCTCATTGTGCCAAGCATAGAAATTTGCACAGTCTAGGCCTTCAGTGAAAGTTGAATTAATATTCTTGTTAGAGATGTACAAATGATTTTTTTCTTAATTCAAATATCTGCAAACTAGAACTGCTTGCCAAATTCTAATTGGTAAATAATGCAAACACTGCATGTGTTTGCCTTTCTTTCTTGAATACTGCCTATATTTTTCAAACCCCTTGATACACTATAAAACAAAGCTTTAGCAAAAGGCAAATCAATTTATTTTAGCAGAGACTTCTTAAGAATGCCTTTTGGGGACATGAATGAGTGATATAAAAAGGGCATCCACTCCCCATTATTTCCAGATCATGAAAATATCATTCATTTCCAATTCTGTGCTTCCTGCATGACCACCCAAAGGAAAGCAACAGCTTGACTTTGTATTCTCATTTCAGAAGGAGAGTAGTCTGTGGAAGATGGGGAGACACAGCTGAATGCAGTCAGGTTAAGCTTTATTTCTCTTAGCAAAATTGGTACTAAACCTGGGAAGCAAAGAGCAGAAATGGGGGTTGGGTGAGGCATCTGATTTGCTGCCACAGCTTACCAGTGAGTTTATTCATGCAAGAAGAGGAAACAAATGGTATGTCAAGGTAGATGGTTCACCATTAGTATAGCTAACATGACCCCCATTTCAAACACCTGATTTATATCTAGTCAGCATTACTTCAGAGAGATAAGTCTGGGATCAGATAGTCTAGACTCTCATGGAAAGTCCCCTAACCCTCTCTAATATTTCTGGCATACAGCCAGCCTTAAGTAGCTTGCATTTATAAATCTGACAGCCTATCCATATGTTGCCTTCAAAGGTGTACCATTACTGCAAGATAATGCCATTATAGGGGAAAAAAACCAATGATAATTTATCAATGATGAGAGCCAAGAAAATAACCACAATGCCTAGAACCTCAATTCAATCAGCAAAGGCGCAGAGGAAATCAGCATCAGACCTAAAAGAACTAAATACTGACCCTTCCTTCTTTTTCTGCATTTGTGATGGTAATTAGTATATTTCCAACAGGGAACAATGTGTGTCTTAGCCTAGTGATATAGGCAGGTGGTAATTCTAGGTTTTTAACTGAGTTGCTGCTACTTTTATTTTGATGATTTGTTAAATTCTTTCTTCATCCTTGCCTGTGATGGCAACAGTCCTCTATTTCTTAAATTTCATAAATTTAAATGCTAAGATGTCATTTTGCAGTATCAACTCTGTCATTGAACTTCTAGGTGCATTCTCCTAGATAATTTTTTAATCCTCAGGTGTGCATGTTGAAACAAAGACACTGAAAAGAATTACACTCATTCTGTTTTACTTCTAAATGTTGGATCATCTTTTTTAACATTTTAGAAAAAAATTCTAAAGGGACTATTGAATTAAAAGTTATGCATAATTTCAAAGTTACGATTTACTTTTGAAAACTATTGCATTTGCTGGTGATGATTCATGGTGTCTGTGTCTCTTAGGTAGGTAGGTAGGTAGGTATGTAGATAATTAGACTAATTATTTTTCTCCCTTAGATTTAAATTTAAGGATGAAGCATCGGCTTTGTGGTGCTATTTTACCAAAGCTAATTTACAATTATTTATCTTAAAGGACTTTTTCTTTTAAGGATTAGAAAGTTAATATATGTAAAACATCTTAACCCTTTAACACTAAATCATTTATGATAATGTTACTTAGAAGATTTTGACTTGCTTTGGAGGGTTTTTTTTTTTTTTTTTAATGTTACTCTAGCTTGTTAGCTGTAGTTTTGTATCTTTTAGAATATTTGCGATTTGTTTTTACAGACACAAGTCAGAATCCAATTTACCAGAAATGAAATTTTGCGATGCCTGCTCTGTCCCCAGAATTTAAACATTCCCATGATCTTCATTGTTTCCTAAGAATCATTATATTTGCCATATATTGAATTTCTGAATTATGCGATTATTTACTTGGGTTTGCATTAGCTATTCTGAAATGCTTAATAAGTTGCTGTGAAATTATCTTATAAAAACAGACTGCTTTTAGTGAATTCTTAGATTTCTTTGCCATGCAACCACAGTGGTCCCTGTTAAAAGTATTACATAACTACTTAACATATTTATGGCCACACATTATAGTGTTATCTTCTGAGATAAACCTAGGTGCCTCTTTTGCTAATCCAAATGGCAAATTCCAAGATGGCAAATTCCAAAACTTTCAGTTACTGAGTTTTTAGAAAGCTTTCTGCTTTTGTTTTAAGTATAGCAATAACACAGTATATAGTTAGAATTAGTTTTAACTCTATATGATCTAGAAAACGCAAAATAATAGTGGTTTATAAGAAAGGTGATTGTTTGTTTCTCAAGTAAAAAAAGTTCACAGATTGATAAGTAGGGTGGATCTATGTTTACTAGGGACCCACGATTCTGTAATCCTAGCCTGGGCTCCTTGAAAGTCATCCAATAGTTCAAGATGGCAACTTCTTAGAAAATGCACCAAACTCTTACACTTCGATGTTATTGTCCAAAACGTACCTGGAAAATGTAGTTTTTTGGTTGAATGCATTGATGCTGAGAACAAAATCAGCAAAAGAGAAAAATGAATATTCAGTGGCAACGAGCTGTTTCTGTCATGCTTAATTATTTAAACTGTTAGAATCTGATGGCATTGACAGAGCTCAAATCAAAGTCAAGACTTCTGAATTTCAGGTCCAAAGATTATTTATTAGTAGCTCTCATCTAAACTTTGAACCTAAAATCATCAACTGACTTAACAGTGAACATAACTTGGGTGTCTTCCAGTCCCCAAATTGAATAATTTTATAATATATTGCAATTCCTATTTTCCTATTTATGTAACATCTCTTTATCGGTCTAAGAAACAAAATTAGGGTTGGATTTAGCTATTATCTAATGTAGGCTCATGGTATGCTCAAGACATCAGTGAAGAACTTTTTGGAGAAATATTTAAGTGCACAGAGTGCCACGTGCTAGCCTGCTAAGAAAAAGGTGACACTTCCAGAAGCTGTGGATAAGCCTCAAAGCAGATACCTATTTTGTAAAAGCATATCTTCTGCCTAGGATTGAGCCAAGACTGAATGCTTTCCTTCATCTGAAACTTTGAGGGTTATTTGCATATAAGGAGTATAAATCTTAGCTAATCCAGCAGGAGGGAAAGTATTTATTTTGTACTGAGAAAATTTTGTTTCAGGCGGAGAGAAGATATTTGACTGATGATTGTCATCTTTTATATGCCTTGTAACTGTGATAGATGGTCTTGAGCTTCGGTGATTCATAATGGCATTTGGAGGCATGTGAAAAAAAAAAAGCAGCTAATTCCAATGAAGCAGTCCGTAAAGCATCACAGCCAATGTAGGTCACACAAAACCATGGAAATCTGACAGAAGGGCAGTGTGTTGCCAATGAATATACTTGGGGACAGTAAAAGAAAACTATTTCTACACTCACCACTGGCTCCAAATAAAATGGTGTTTTTCATCTTTTCTACTGCAGCCTCCCAGCGTGACGACCTTCCTCCCTCCGTTCCTTTCACTCTTCCAAACCCCCTCACCCCACAGAACCAAATGGCTTTATGCTTGCTTCCTCTTAAATAGTCTAATCTCCTTAATATTCCGTGGAGAAAAATGTGACCCAGAGGAGGTTCATGACAACCCCACGGGGTGAGTTTTTGGCAGTACAGAGATTAGAAATCCAATTTTACTGGATTTCCAATCCACGTTCAATTGCATTACTGTGTTCTTTAATAATTCCTGTTAAATTGTGTCCTGTCCAGGTTTGGGTCTGGTTAGTAGCTGAGCTGAGACCAGAATCCTGACTTCTCCCGCCTCCCTAATACCTCCTTCTACACATGCTGTCACCAGCAAATCTGTGTTCTAAGATTTTCTTTTAAAAAAGCTTCATGAGGGACGCCTGGGTGGCTCAGTTGGTTAAGCAGCTGCCTTCGGCTCAGGTCATGATCCCAGCGTCCTGGGATAGAGTCCCACATCGGGCTCCTTGCTCCACAGGGAGCCTGCCTCTCCCTCTGACTCTGCCTGCCACTCTGCCTGTGCTCGCTCTCTCTCTCTCTCTCTATCTGACAAATAAATAAATAAAATCTTAAAAAAAAAAAAAAGCTTCATGATGGGGCGCCTGGGTGGCACAGTGGGTTAAGCCTCTGTCTTTAGCTCAGGTCATGATCCCAGGGTCCTGGGATCCAGCCCCGCATCAGACTCTATGCTCAGCAGGGAGCCTGCTTCTCCCTCTCTCTCTGCCTCCCTCTCTGCCCACTTGTGATCTCTCTTTGTCAAATAAATAAAATCTTTAAGAAAGCTTCATGGAACCAGTGAGAAAGATAAACAAAGGGTCATGGGGTCCCTCAGCAGAGCACCCATGAAAATACAAAAAATGGTGACCCCCTGTCGAGAGGATAAGCAAGTTCAGGCTTTCTGGGCAGATTATTTCATTCATTCTTTCAAGTAGTTTTGAACACATACTTTGTACTATGCATTACGCAAGGTGCTGGGGAATTGAGGGGAAGAAAAAAGTCTCTGTTCTTTCACCTTCCAGTTATGTTGCCCTTGAACAGCAGCGTAGATGTAAGTGCCCCTTCCTGAAACTGTCTGAGGAGCCTCTGCGGGAGGAGGGCAAAGATGTACTGAAGTAGCCGATACTTTAGACTCTCTACCAATGAGAACTACCTCCCTTGCCGTGTCCCTCTCCGCATCTGCAACATTTAGGAACTGAAGTCACACAGGATGGTTGAAATGTTAGGTTGTGATGCTGGGTCAGAAATCAGAATTTGTCACGTGTAACTGGTGGATGCCACGCATCCCTTTCCATCTCAAAATACCTCTGCCATTGACCTGTCAGGTCATTAGTAGCACTGCTTCTGCTATGTCATTGTCTGTTGAAGGCCTTATTATAACAGACATATGTGAGTTACTCAGAAATAGCATTTGAACAAGTTAGACTCTATATTAGTGTCCTAGGGCTGCCATAAACTCTGCTGTTTAAAACAACAAATATTCACCCTCTCACCGTTCTAAAGGTTAGAAGTTTGAACACAAGGTGTTGGCAAGGTCATGTTCTTTCCAAGGCCTCTAAACGAGGACACTTCCATGTCTCTTCCAGCCTCTGGTGGCCGTGGGCATTCCTTAGCTTGTGGCGACATACCTCCATGCTCTGCCTCTGACATCTCATGGTGTTTTCATTTCATGTGCCTGCTTCTTAGGAGGATTTCAGTCATATTGAATTTAGGGCCCATGCTAATCCAGGATGACCTTATGTTAACTAGTAACACCTGCAAAGACCCTACTTCCAAATAGGGTCACATGCTAAAACAATGGGGGTTAGGATTTCAACATATCTTTTGGAGGGACGTAATTCAAACCATAACAATTTCCACTAACGTATCAAGTTGTTTATCAGGTTAGTTAGACCTCATGTAGCAGAAAGGAATAACCCTTAAAAAATTATAAACAGCACAGGTAAGTGTTTATGAAGTGAAGGTGGACAGCGAGAGGGTAGAACAGCATGCCAGTCCCAAAGGAGGTGTAGTGACAGAAGTCCAGAATCCACATATATAAATATGTGAGGAATCAAAGGAGGGGGCGTACCAAAAGATATGCCAGCTAAAGGAGGGAGGAGGGCTGAGGAAGACAAACTTTACCTACTTCATAAGTTTGCCTGGCCCAGAAGATAAATGAACTTTAGAAACAGAGTTTTGCAATTTAAAGTAAATTAAGTCAATGAATAATTTCCTCAGAAAATTGTCTTTGGCCCTCTCACAGCTCTTTTATGGCTTACACCATTTTTTCCTGGGAAAAATTAATGCTTTAGACGAGTTGAATCCATACCACTTAAGTTCCCTTTAAATAATCAAGCAAGGTTAAAATGAGAATATTCATGGTAATAGAATCTGCCACCAGGGGAATATAGCTTACCAAAAAAAAAAAACTATGACTAATGCCATTCATTGGCCACCCCTTACCTTCCCAAGGGTAATAAGGTAAAATTGCATTAGGGAGGATTTAAGACAGATAATAAAAACGCTCCCAGTATAGGTTTTTGCAGTATTGCTGCATCATCTTTCCTCGAGGGAGATTAAGAAATAGGAAGGAGATTATCAGAAATGGTTTAAGTACAGTGTTGCCTTACTTCACTCAGTCTTCTAAATTTTTCTTAGTTTAACCAAAATCTTTCCTCCATTTCTTGGCCTTGCCACAAAGAAAAGGGAGTAGCTTTTTCAATAAACAGCACTTCTGTCCTTGAGAACCTTACTCTGTGATAGTATCATAGCCAAGGTCCATGCTGTGGACCTCCTTCAAAACAGGACATGCTCATCTTTGGAACACTTTTGGTTGGGGGCTAACATGACCCTTTAAAATAAGACCACTCTGAAGAGCGGTGTCTCAGAACAGCATTAAGTGAGGCATTGTACATTGAGTCTGTATCAGATAAGTAACCTACATTTCTAGAGCTTTTTTTGTCCCTATTGGGCTTCATCATGATTGTGGTTTCTTGGTCTTGGCATTCTCCAAGTTTCCCACTCTGTTCAGGGATCTGGCTGACAGTAGCCCATTTTCTATTGTTTGAAAGCATTTCATCAGTTCCCTAAAGTGCAAGGATTGCCTCTGGGCTGTTATTGCCATTTGTCAAGACTGGGATGATGCTCTAGTTCTGACAGAACAATCCTGGTTTATGTTCAGCTGGTGACTCATTCTGACCTAGATCATTTTCTGCCATATTTGTTCATACTCAGTTCATACTCTTTAAAATAAGTATGAAATGTCCAAGTTTATTTCAGGCAACTTGTCAAGATATCCAAAAAATGGTTCTCTATTTTCTAAAATGCTGGAAAATGCTATTATATTAGTGAGGGTCCCCCAGAGAAACAAAAATAGTAGGAGAGAGTACATGTATATGTACGTATATGCATGTATGTATATATACATACATACAGCCTATATATATAGGCTCATGTAGGTACTGAGGCGGAGAAACCCCAAAATCTGCAAACTGCAAGTTGGAGGCCCAGAAAAGCTGACATGTAGTTACCATCCAAAAGCCAGCAGGTTCAAGACCCAAAAAGGATCAATGTTTCAATCCAATACAAAAGACCAGGAGAGACCAACTTCCCAGCTCAACAGTCAAGCCTTCTTGCTTGGCTTTTTTATCCTAGTCAGGTCTTTAGTTGATTGGATGAAGCCCAACCCACACTGGGGAGGGCAATCTGCTATACTCAGTGTATGATTCAAATTAATCTCATCCAGAAATACCTTCCCAGACACTTCCAAAATAGTGTTTGGCCGGATGTCTGGGCATCCCATGGCCCAGTCAAGTTGACATCTAAAATTAACCATCACAGCTGTCAATAGTACCAGCTACAACTATTATTATACAGATTGTCTGGGAGGCCACTCTGGCAGGGGAATTGCAGGTAAGAGTCTCTGTGAAGAAGTAGAGTGGAGTGACAGTGGTTTTTAAGCCATCTAGATTGGGTTTGGTTCATGCCTCTTCCACTCTTCGGTTGGGAAAGCTACATAACTTTCCACTCTTCTCCTGTATCTTCATCTGTAAAATGGGGATTATGTAACCTACTCCATAGAGTTGCTATGAAAATAAGTCTCAAGGCAGGTTCCTCAGGTGATCTGCTACATAATCACATAGTCATAGGTGGTGTTTGCTTAAACAGATTCCTTGACCCCACTTGTGAAGATTCTGATTTTAAAAATCTAGAGTGCAGTGCAGATCTTTGACATTTTAGAAAACATCCCAGAAGACCAACAAGTCTGCCAAGCCTACAGAACCCACAGCTGCGAGATTTAAGGGTAAACCTCTCTCCTCAACAGGCCATTGTCTCCTTGAAAATAGGGACACTGTCTGTTCACTTTCAAATCCCAAGCAGTCCAGTGCCTTGGCACAATGATACCTGCTTTAGTAAGTATTTGTTGTTATGGAGAGTTAGAAATCACGGGTCAGACCTGGAAGTGAAAACCGGGAGGGTCGGGGGAGTTTGGTTCCGGGAAACAGCATAAAAGCAAGACACACCATCAGAAAATAAGCAGGACTGATTACTGCAGTGCAGTATTCCCAGATAACAGCATTAGGTCAGAATGTCAGCTGCCAGGGATTAGACAAGTAGGAGTCATCTGGAAGGTAGTGTAAAGAAGACGTTAGAAGACAGAATGGGCACTGTAGCGGGAAGAGAACAGGCAGAGAGATGAAGCCACAGTAACTGACATTTGGGACTAAGGTGTCCACAGAGTTTGGTGGGCAAAACACCACAAGCTGGAGAGCAGAGATGTTGTCCATGGAGCCTGAAGCAGAAAATTTGGGCAACTTACTGAGTTTGAGAATTTGTGTGGAGATTCTGGGGAACACCTCCCCAGAAGAATGTGGTTTCAGTGTATCCGAATAAACCAAAACTAAAAGCATGCCGTATGATAAAATCAGACAAACTGAACAGACCTACTCAATGAAAATTTTAGATGTAAGTCAGTATGGATATCTCCTGAAGAGATGCCCATACTGAGACCCTGCTTCATACACTCTCCTCTGATCTAGACCTAGGCATACATAATTAATGTTCTATAACTGGAGCTAAATGTTTCTTATTGGAATCACAACCGAGCAGTGATAAGGATAGTCTGACACAAGTAATTCTTTGGCTACGTATACACACACTTGAAGACAAATTCAGGCATAGATAGCATTATTTCAAAATAATAGTGAATCAGGACACCTGGGTGACTCAGTCGGTTAACGTCTTGCCTTCAGCTCAGATCATGACCCCGAGGTCCTGGGATCGAATTCTACATAGGGCAGGGGAGCCTGCTTCCCCCTCTGCCAGCTGCTCCTCCTGCTTGTGCGCGCTTGCTCTCTCTCTCTCTCTGACAAATAAATAAATAAAATCTTTAAAAGAAATAATAGTGAATCGACCATGAAAAAATGATATTGCAGATTTGAGAAATATCCCTGACATGTGTATACATAAAGTTTTATTCATCTTTCATTTTACATTTGATTACCTCAGATATTATCCACAATGAAGTATGGATCTTTTTTCCTAGTGTCGACATAATACAGTTTTCTAGAACATCATGATATACATGACTCTGCTTTCTCAGTATCTGAGCTATAGCCTTCTATCTTATTATGCATATGAAATATCTAGACAACAATTAACCCAGCGACTCAGTGTATTAATTACGTGCTCTTTGGAAAGTCACATGCCAACAGTCTACAAAGAAAATCACAGAATAGTGTATGGCAATACAGGTATTTGTGTGTTTTTACAGATAAGTCCATTACGTAGAGTCATTCACGGGGAAAAAATGGCAAGCAAAAATAGGATTTATCAGAGTAGAGCCCTAAGGGTTGTAGAAAACACAGGAAAATCCAATTAGAACTGCAGGGAGTTGGTTCAATCTCTTAATCGGCACTGCAGCACAGCAGATTAATATTATTGCCTACTATTTAAACTTTATTACTCCATTTTTCTGTCTGTGGTCCTCCGCTTTGCCAGCCCACCTTGAAAAGATGGCAGGCAGAACCATATAATACTTTTTATAGCCTTGGCATCAGCACTGTTTTGTGGCTTGAAAGATAAGTACCATTCTTAGAAATGATGAGGTGAGGAAGCAGGCGACACTTTAGCTTGTTTTATAAGCCAGAGTGTGGGGCTGTTTGCCCTGCATTCTAATCACGAAAGCCATCAGCGTGAGCACTTTGCCAGCTCCTATTGAGTGACAGCAGAATTTACAAGAGCCATTTTTCTATAGAATTATCCTTGTAAAGTCAGAGGCAGCAAGAGACTCTGACTATTGCGAAGACTTCCAAGAACTGGTGGTCTTGGGTTCCAATGACAACAAAGATGCATGTACCAAATGACCTTGGGCAAATCACTTAACTTCTTGGTGTCTTGAACAATTCTTGAAGTTTATTAAAGCTTTCTGGGAAAGCAGTACTTATGTGAATATACCTAAACATTTCATTTTCTAAAATAGTGGGTATTTTATTCTCCTTGGGCCCCCATAATAAATTACCACAAACTGGGTGGTCTTAAAATACAGAAATTTACTCTAAGTTCTGGAGGCTAGAAATCCAAAGTCAAGTTGTTGGCAAGACCGTGCACTCTCCTAAGGTTCTAGAGAAGAACCTTCTTTGCCTCTTTTGGTGGCTCCCAGCAATCTTTCATGGTCCTTAGCTTACAGCTACATCATGCCAATCTCTGGCCCCCTCAGTCACATAGCTTCTTCCCTGCATGCTCCTGTCTGAATGTCCCTCTCTTTTATAAAGACACTAATCATTGGATTTCAGGCCCACCCTAATCCAGTATGACCTTATCTTAACTAATTATACCTGCAAAGATCATATTTCTAAGTAAACTCAAATTCTGAAGTCCAAGGGGACATACATTTTGAGGAGATTCTATTCGATCCCCCTCGGTAAGGAGAATTAAATTTATAGCCCTAAATCTTCAATATTTTGAGATGACTAGACACGAGTATTCCAATAATTTAAATCCTAAGTCTTTCATTAATGGGTTATTGCATATACATATTATACACAGACACAATCTTCTTGATTTTATGGTTTGTTAACTTATGCAGCAAGCATTTTTTTTTATTTGAAACCTCTTAGATAGCTATAATAGAAGCAGATCTGTATAATTCTTTCTCATACTTTATTTTGTGACTACTTCAACTAAAGACTTCTAGGGCTGCGAGTTCATTCTTTTGCTCTATGCAAAGATTCAGTAGACAAAAGTTAATCTAATTTAAAGTTTAGAAATTTATAAATCAGAGCATTCTTCCAAGCCCAAATCAATGCACACATTATTTCATACAGTGAACAGAGGTAATACGTGGCTTGCAAAGCAAATAATTTACTATTTCACGATCAACGTGGTTCTCTCTCACTTAATCATTTTTAGAAAAAAAGGTTCCTAGGTTGGGTTTGGGGTCCATTTTGCATCGGCACAAGAACTCATTAGATTCAGCTCAGTCAATATATCTGGCTAAATAAGATTCCTGTTTGGGCAAGCAAAGTCTTCTTTTCTCCGAGTTTGCAATTCTCTTCCATTTTTCAGGTTCACAAGACACATGTAAATGTAATCTCCCTTCGCACACCACTGGCTCATTTCCTTCATCCATTTCTTCCCAGGTGTTGATTAGACCATCCTAGCTGCTGTTTGTATCTATTTTACCATATGGAGTTATTGAATTGGTATAAATGGAAGTGTTTATTTGAAAACACATCTTTTTTTTTTTCCTTATACTTTTTCTATTCTAAGGTTGTACTTTACTTTTTGAAGTGTGCCACTAATTTTTTCACATTTTCAAAATCAATTCTCACATTTCATCTGATTTACTTGTCTAGATTCTTGCATGTTTTGTGCCACCAGAGAAGAGAGTAGCTGATCAGAACTCCTTCAGGGGCTTTATATGTCTTTTCAGTAAATCACTGAAAATACTTTCCCTTCTGCTAACAGGGTTCTCACATTGATCAGAGGAGAGCTGACAACCTCACATTGTTCTTATCCCTCGCACCACCTCCCACATCACCTCCTACGCTTGCCGTCCTAACCAAATATGTGCTTTATCTATCTTCCTCTCCCTTTGTGCCAAGTTAGTGTGCCTATTCTGCTTTTTCTATTTATTGTTAGTCTGGCCAGTGTCGTTTTGGTACTTCATGCTAAGTTCCTACAGGGAACTCTGTTCAAATCCATGTCATTTTCTTGGCATAAATCCCAAGTATCACGCACGATTAGCTTCCTAACAAGCTCGGTCTTCTCTCTTAGCTTGCAGGACACTTTTCTAGTTTCTTTTCCTGTCTCCTTTTCCTCTGTCTTTCCCTTACTGTTGGTATGCTCCAGGGTTTCTTCCTTCTCTCTTTCCTTTACTTAATCTCACCCACTCATCTGCATTCAACTAACCCGCCCACTGGCAACTCTCAAATTATTGTGAACAGCCAGATGTCTTTTGCTGACTTCTAAATATGTGTCCTAAGTTGAGAACAAGTACTTTGTTGACAACCGAGTGTCTCATGAGTACTTCTTTAAGAAATGTTTTTCAAACTTTGTTGACCACCGCCCCCAAACATAAACAGATTTGGCATCTTAAATCACAAAGAGTACCCAAAGACACTAGAGGGCCACATGACTTGGTGCCCCCAGAAACATGACCATAATGTAACAAATCATTACCTCCCAAATTGCTCCTCCTCTGTATTTTCTCTCCTGGTTAATGAGAACTAAATACAAGAAATTTGACAGTTAGTTTGGAGCCTCCTCCCCCATCTTTCCTGCCAAGCTGGTCATGAAATCATAAGCATTCTATCTCTTGACTATCTCTCAAGTTTAATCCCATCTCTCCATCCCACTGCGTAGATAATCAGTGCATGACAGTCCTGACATTCTGCTTGCCTCTTATTTGTTTCCTGAACATATAATCCATCTTCCATACTGCTGCACCCATTATTTTCCTTTACCTTCTGTTTATCTTTCTCCTTCCATATAACAACTACTTCCTAGGTTCCAGAGATAGGCAAGAAATAAGGCCTCTGCTGAGTTACTGACAATTCAGTGGAGGAAATAGAATTGTAAATATTAATTACTATACCATATATAAAATGTTCTTCTAGAAGTTTGAGCACTTTCAGCATCTCCAAAAAAGAATGATGTGAGCATCCAAAGGAACCACTTAACGCAACTTTAAGTCGCTACCTTGAAGATGTAAATCTGTATACTCACTTGGCATCTACCACCTCCATCTTTCCCTTTAGGAAGGGCGTGAACCTCACTGAGCTTTTTTTCACTAGTCTTTCGTCTTAGGAGGGTCACTGAAATACTTCTCCAGACTTCTCCAGTCCCCTTAGGACATCAAGAACATGCTTTGAACATTACTAATGTAACCCAACTCACTCTGTTTAGAGACAAGGAATCTGACATCAAGATGGAACAATTGATAAGTATAAATTTGAAGAGCTTCTCATGGGTTAAATCAAAAGGAAAATTCAAGCCTTCTGAGTAATAGCCCATGTTTTTATTTTGGGTTCAATACAGTCTATCCACTCTCCTTCCTGCCCTTTTCTTCTCTCCCAGCACATAAAGAGACAACTTTCCTATTTATCTCATTAATTCCATACCTGGGTTAGGAAGAGCTATCTGTGCAACCTGAGATGTTAATTATAAAATAATATTCTTAAATAATCCCCAAACAAGAGTTTGGGATCTTGTTTGAAATTTTAATGAAAAATATGATCTTTTGGGGCACCCAGGTGACTCAGTGGTTAAATGTCTGCCTTCAGCTCAGGTCATGATCCCAAGGTCCTGGGATCAAGCCCCACATCAGACTCCCTGCTCAGCGGGAAATCTGCTTCTCCTTCTCTTACTCCCCCTGTTTCTATTCCCTCTCTCACTGTGTCTCTCTCTGTCAAATAAATAAATAAAATCTTCAAAAAATATATATGATCTTTTTCTACAGACAAAAAAATATGTCTGGAATTTTAAGGATTTTCAGATCCTGGTAAACCTTTTCAGGGATCCCTACCCTCAGGATTAATGGACATTCATTTTGTGTGGTAGGCAAAGGGAGGAGAAAATTCAACAACCAGCATCTGGCCCAACCCAACTTATAACACGGATAACCAAAGTGATACAGCATACCTTGTACTATATGTTTATCCCTGTGCTATTAGATTATTCTTGCAAATCAGAAACATAGGGATGGAGAAAAACAAGGTTTGTAATTAGTACTATGAAGTGTCTTCATTTTTTTTGGGGAGTTGGGGTTGTTTTTGTTTTGTATCATTACAATTAAACTCTAGGGTAGCAAAGCATATTAAACAAGTGAAAGAAAAGATTTCTAGAACAGAAATAGCAATGTGAATATAGCAAAAGAGCAGAAGGATCTTTTTTATTAAAATTTGTACAGACATGATCACAAATTTCTACATAGTTTTCTCCTTTATACTGAATGTCATGTTTTCTATATGAAACAAAATTAAAACTCGCTAATGGCCGCCAAGACTTAATTATCCCCTGGATCATTAAAATATGTTCAAAAAGATGATTAAGAGACAGATGGCTGGAATTGTCTCAGCTATGAAGAAAACATGGAAGCTCTTTATAAGTACAGCTAGGAAATAACTGTGGATGCCCAGAAAGTATATGGTTTCTAATTAAAGGCACATACTGCATCATAGAGGGAAGAGATGAGTCATTAGCTGCTCCCCCCAGGTTATCTAGGTGTTATCTGTGACCATTCATCTCTCATACAATGCAAGAACTCAGTATGAAGAACTAAACAGGTCATGATTTAAGAGGGATGTTCTCTAGCAGTTTTTTTGTTTGTTTTTTTTTTGTTTGTTTTGTTTTTCTTTTCTTTTCTCCACCCCCCCACCCCGGTTCAATTAACATGACACTGAAGTGGTAATTTTAATTATAGTTTGTGGGAGATTTCCATATTGCTGTAACATTGGGGCACTATTAAAGACAATCTACCTATAAGACACTTTTTAGGCTAGTTTTATTGAAATTTACTCTTACTAGAGTCATGATACACTGAATTTTACTGTTACTTCCTCTAATTTTTAAGTATTTTATGACATAACAACTAGGTGCAATATGTCTGTTACTCAATCAAAAAGGGCTATATACCATCCACTAAAATTTAAAACAACACTAAAATGAAGAAGTGACTTGCTGAAATATTCTTTTGTGAATATTTCACCTATTTCTTGGGCTGCCTGATTACGGCCATTCTATCTAAATTGGCAGTTCAGGGAATTATTCACTTCTAGAGGTGATGACTTTTTCCATTTGTCCCGACTGCAAAGGAACACATGTGGTTTAATGAAGTTATTTCTTAAAGACCTGATCATTTATTATTGGTATACAAGAAATGAAAGCAAGTAGAGATAGGAGCCTTGATTTTTAGTGATTTTGAATATTAAAAATAATCCTATGCCTGGTTTAGTAAGGTTTAAAAAGGCAAGTCATTAAAAGTAATGAGGATTAATTTCAAGGGCTTTACTTGAATTTATAAATGGGAATGAGCAATCCTTGTACTATCTGCCAGGTTCACATAGACTTTACATGAAATATAAAAATCAATGTTTATTACCTGTACAAGTAGCTAACTGAACACTTAGGCAATTTTAAAAACTATGGATTCATTATATTAACCAAATTCTTATGAAATTGTAAGACTAAAACACAGCGACCTGAGGGAATACTCACTTTTCTTACTTCTGGGGGGGGGGAATTAAATTTTTTACTACCATCTCCATTTTACAGATGAGGAATCAAAAGCTCAAAAAAATTAATAGAAGGTGACAAAGCTCATCAGTTACAACAGGCATTCAAACACAATTCTCTTCTATTCCTTAATCTTTTCTTGATTTTTCTAAGCACACCGTAGTCTTACCACTTAATATAATTGTTTTATTTTTACTTTTAATCATTTCATAATTTATCAGTGCAGTCACATTCATTGAGTATTCTTCCGTTCTAGATGATAGAACAGAATTCATCTAGTTCAACCTATTTATTTCACAGATGAGAAAACTGTGACCTAAAAAGACAAAGAAAATGTCTTAAAGATTAATAGCTGTCTGATGGAAAATGTGTCTGTATTGGGATCCAGATTTCAAAAATCTTTCAAAAATATGTATTAAATAGCATTATTAAATTAATCCAAGTGGAATTATATTCCAAGTACAGAAATGGAGGAAGAAATTAATGTCATCATAATCTAATATGTATTAGTCTTATTCAGATATATCAAGTGTATTAAAATTTTAATTTGGCTAGTTGCCTGTAAATTTGGCCATTGTATAACCCCAAAATAACAGAATCAAACATGACATAATTTGCATGTTATAAATGCTTAAGTGATATTTAATGTATATTTGTACATATACTTAGGAAAGTTTCTATACCATATATGATGGTGGGGAATAGTCTTATTATTAGCTTAGAACTATTGTGTTTGTCTCTTTCTACTTCCTCACATTGAAATCATTTCTCAATTGGCTTTTCCAAAGAGAATTCCTCAGTTAATTATGTAGGTATTTATTAAGATAATTGATTCATGAAATTAAGATTACCTTTGTTCATTTGATTTTGGAGGAGCACTGCTCTAACAAATAAACAACCTTGTCATTTGCTACTTTTTTTCCAGTGAGTGCTCATGAAAGAAATTAAAATGATAGATCATCAGTGTATCTTCCTGTAAAGTCAGATGGAACAACTTTTGCAAATCAAATGGCATGCAGTTCCACATAACAGAATTTGGCTCAATTATGAGTCTAATCATGGTTTTATTAGCATAAATCATTTACCTTAATCCCCAAAGGCATGCGTTTGCAGGATACTCCTATGTGATAGGGGCCAAGGAAACAGAACTAGAGACACTAATATTTTTTCTTCACTGTGGATATAAGGGGAAAGGGGACATTTCTAAAATGTCTTTTAGAAAATAAGTGTGGCATAGATGCTATTCAGCATAGGGTAACTATATAGTTGCATTTTGATTCCAGTGATAATATGCTCCTGCAAATAAAAGTCCATTTGTTCTTTATCTACATTAGGTGAAAAAAATTTCATTCAAACTGTAGCATGAAACATGCCCTTTCTTTTCACAGCTCTTCTATTGAGTATGGCCTGTCCCCAGATAAGCATTTTTGTATAAAACTATTGACGAGATAATAACATGGTATTTCTAGTCTATCAGGTTTCTGTGGTGACCAAGAAATAGTACAAATATTCACCATGTAAATAGACTACTACATTATATCGATTGTAAAGCAGACATTGATCATTTCCTGAATGGTGTCACATAGTAGAAATTGGGCCGTAATGTCCTGTTTCCACTGAAGTTCATTGATTCCTTCTATCCCCCTAGCATGGCAAGTGGTAGGGCAGTGTTAGGATTCAGTGTGCATACTCTAGTCTCAGACCGCCTGAATTTGTTTCCTAGCTCTGCTGCTTACTAGCTGTGTGACCTTGAACAAATTCTTTACCTTTCTGTGTTTTAATTTCCCCACAGTAAAATAGGTCATTGCAGTTCCCATCATATAGAAGTATTAAGAAAATTAAATGAGCTACTAAATCTAAGTCTGTAACAAGAGACAAAAAGTGAACTAGAAAGAACATGGGCTTCAGTGCCAGGCAGAAGTAGGTTTTAATTGTGAGTCTGCCATTTATTAACTGTGAGATCTTGTGCAAGTTTTCTAACATTTGAGTCTCAGCTTCCTCATCTAAAAATGAGACTGAGATATCCATCAAGCCTGGCTCATAATACACACACACCCTATTCCCTTGCCCTTTTCTTCAAGCTCTGTTTACAAATGCAACAAGATCAGATCATGTAATGCCAGAATTAATAAAATTCAAATGGTAAGTTTATTTTCCTGGCTTGATTTGAAGCTTACTATATTCTTTTTTTCTTAAGGTTTTTTGTTTTGTTTTGTTTTTTGACGGAGAGACTCAGAGAGAGAGGGAACATAAGCAGGGGATGTGGGAGAGGGAGAAGCAGGCTTCTTGCTGAGCAGGGAGCCCAATGCAGGACTCTGGGATCTTGACCTGAGCCAGAGGCAGCCACTTAACAACTGAGCCACCCAGGCGTCCCACATTCTATATTTCTTTCAGGTCTTTTGTCTTTTTCTTAAGTAAAATTTTCTGCTAATGAATGCTCTAAAAAGAAAAAAACCCAAGCAGATACACATATTTGTAGGATTTGCTACATCTGTTTAAAATATTGTTGGAATTTTGGTGAATTAATTTAAGGCAGTGTTCAATTAGAAGAACTCAAAAGAATAGAATAATTTCCATTTTATTGTTAATTGTGATTATGCGATATCACATCTAAAAGGATTTCTTAGGTGTAACTTACATAAACCTGTTACCATTACCGTTCCTTGGCCTGCATTTGGAGTTTTGCCTATATATACCTATCTGAACAGAATACACGAGAGCCTCCAATGCTTGTGTGATACTAATTTCACAAGAAACACACTCATCCCAAATTGATAAATTAAAGGAAGTTCAGAAAACTCCTTAAATTCCTTCTCATGAAGACATTTTTTCCCATTTCACTATCATCTTAAGATACATTTTTCTAGAGGAATTTCCTACAAATGAAACCCTTACATGTTCATTCATGGCAATATAGTGAAATGCAAATAAGGCTCTCACCCTTATACATACTAGACACCTACTGTGTGCACAGCACCTTCTTAGGTGCCTTATGAGACCCTATCATTAGAAAGTAAGTATAAAATTGAAAAAGCGCTATGTTCAACTTCAAAAGATGACTGAGAATTGAGATGTGTCTTCCTGGGAAAATTTCAATCAACGAAGCTTAAATGTATTCGTGAACATGAGGAAATTTGCAGCCTCATTAAAAAAAATCAAGGAAATACAAATTAAAAGAAAATGAGCTGCCATTTTCCCCCATGAAATTATAAGAGATGATTACAAAACTTATAATACCTAGTGCTAAGGGTAATATAATGATATGGATCCAACATTCAATAGTATTCATGTGTGAGTGATATAAACTTTCTTGAAAGAGATTGCACAGTATGTATCTATCTTAAAATATGAGTAGAGTTCTCCCAGTACTTGCATTACTACTAAAAACCTAAAGATGATCAGAATAGAGAAAAAAATGACGCATGCACAGCAGCATTCACCTCGGTATTAGTTGTTTTAGTGAAATATTGGCAACCATCTAAATGTCCCAATATAGAGAAATTATTAATAAATTATAGGGTATTTACAAGACAAAGTGTTATCCTGTTATTATATGTTATTGTCTGAAGTGACTTTGGTGGTATAGGGAATTATTTCTGATGCAATTTTAAGCGAAAAAGCCACATGAAGGTTGTACACATTGTATACATAAATATAAGGAATGCTCTTGTTTAACAGTAGATATTCAGGTGAAATAATTACGGGTGATAATTATTTTCATTTTTCTACCTTTTCTTTTTTTCTAATTCTTCAATAATGGCATGCACAGCTATTAGTCACTAAATGCCTTTTAAAACCACAGAAATTTAAAAAGGATATAAAACATAGCAAAACACTTTAAATAGTAGCCTATGGTTGGTTTATGAAAATTAATTTGAGCCCTAATCCACACAGCAGGAACTTTTCTAATGAATTCCAAGGAAAAGACATTTGTCTCTCTGCTTTCATTTCAATGTGCTATCCAGCAGTAACACCCAAAAGCACATCTGACCCATTGCTAAAGTCTACATGGCTCAAGCTCTAAAGAGAGCTTGTGAACCTCTCTGCCAGCCCGATCACAGAACAGTTAGGTGGATGAATTGTCCTGCCCCTTTAGCTCTGTCCCTCTAGGAACTGAGAGGATCTGAGATGTTTCTTCTTTCTACCTACAAATGACTTCTCTGTGGGGCTACCACCAGTTTCTTAAAACTAAATTTAAAAGGTTACCTGGAGGGGCGCCTGGGTGGCTCAATGGGTTAAAGCCTCTGCCTTCAGCTCAGGTCATGATCCCCAGGGTCTTGGGATCGAGCCCCACATCAGGCTCCCTGCTCAGCGGGGAACCTGCTTCCACCTCTCTCTCTCTCTGCCTGCCTCTCTGCCTAGTTGTGACCTCTGTCAAATAAATAAATAAAATCTTTAAAAAAAAAAAAGAGGTTACTTGGAATACTCTTGGTTTATTTACACCACCTCTCTAGATATAATTGTTAATAATGTACCCTTTCACTCTCAAAAACGTGCATATTTGGTGAAGGTGTAATTCCTGATATCACACAGATAAATGTCAAAGAGTAACAGACTCAACTCTTGTTATGTGCAAAGAACCATCTAGTATTTTCCCTTCTTATTCTTAGGGCTTTAGGTTTAGTTGACATCACTCCTCACTAAGAATAATCCAATAATCTTTAAAATAGAATTTTCTCCCTCTAGGCTTATACTTCCCTGATATACTTTCCATGTTGCTGTCAAATTTATAGAAGATTCATGCAACCTCCTGTTTCCCTTGTGTGTGAAAGCCCCGCTTTGAACTTTGATGTAAGATTAGAAGATCAGCTTTCAGCATGGCATATATGTCCTTCATAATCTGGCTTCCACCAACAATATAGAAGCTGCTCAATAAATGCCAGCTTTTAATATTATTACCCCACAAGAGCTAGCTATCTTGGGGCATCTGGGTGACTCAGTCAGTTAAGTGTCTGTCTTCAGCTTAGTTCATGATCCCAGGGTCCTGGGAATGAGTGCTGGAAGCTTGCTTCTCCCTCCCCCTCTGTCTCTCTCCTTGCTTGTGCTCTTTCTTTTGCACACTCTCTCTCAAATAAAAAAATCAAAAAATTTTTTAAAAATAAGAGCTAGCTATGTCATTTCCTCCAGGAAGTCTTCCTAGGTTTTTTGCTTTTGTGTGTGTGTGTGTGGTGTATTTTTTGTTTGTTTGTTTGTTGTTTGTTTGTTTTGTGCACTTCTCTTCTTTCTAGATTTTTCTATTGTTAAACTTTTCATACTGTATTTTATTACATGTCTATGCTCTTTACTGACCTGCAAAGACTGGATCTCCTTTGCTTCTGTATTCCCAGAGTGCCTAGGAATAGGTGCTCAAAGACATATATTTAGTCAGATGGAGTTTCATTTTTGATTGATATTTGTCAGAGTCCCTCCAAAGAAACTGTTTGCCATTTAATGCCTATATATGGAGATCCACTTGCTGAGGAATGATTCGTAAGGCGAGGTAGAGAAAATTAGGGTCCTAAGAGTCTAAGATATGGAGAAATAGCTTATGACAAGCGGCAAGTGCAGATGGTAGGAATGAGGGAGCTTAAGCAGTCTGGACAACAGACTTTTCCATGGTTTTCCAAACCAGCGTTCCTCAGTGTTGAAGATTACAGGCCACCAACAGGACCGGTGTTGAAGGAACAGAAAAACAGGTGGACTGGCCTTTGGTAGCTCCCAGTTTTTCTGCGCGGTAGCACTCTCCCCAATCCAGGTGCCTCTGGACTCCTGATTCCCAATGTTTGGGGCTCTCTTGCCTTTCTTTCACCCCAGAATGCCCAACTAGGATGCTGCTTTCAAGTTGAGCTGGCCTGGCAGATGCTGACATGCTCTGCACCTGACTCTCTTCTCATCTTGCAAGGCTGTTCTTTCTGGTGGCCACATGGAGAAACGGCATTGCCTTTCTGTCTGGGTTAGTCCTCTATAAAACCACGGAGTCCCACATTCCTTGATTTTATGGCATAATGATAGTGAACTATTTGGATGAGTCTCCTCTGGAGCCAAAGGAATGATTTGCAAATTGGGGAGATTTCCACAGAGAGAGTGCTTCCCTGAAGATGGTACTTAATGAATACCAAACCTCTGAGAAGTGGTCACCATTACCACTCTCGTCATTTAATTGTTTAGTAATAGTGCAAAGTCAGTGTTTATTACGTTCAATATTGTATGCTAACTTCTTGCTTACATTTGGTTATACCCATGACATATTGACATATAGTTTCTTTTCCTTTAATTCTTTATGTGGGCATTTAAACTTTAATTTCTATAGTTCTTTTCAGTAACCTACTTTAAGTTCCATATGAATAAAAAGAATATGAAATTTAGTCATTCCACACTAAATCACTCAGTTATGCTTTTAGCACCAGATTAATGTAAAATAAAATTGTGCAGTTTATAACCTCAATTTAAAAATATATAAGAAAAATCTTCTCTTCCCAAAATTATCTTATATCTTAAATTTTAAAATAATTTCTCTTCACATTTCTTCTCTTTGGTGAATGTTTTTATATCCTATCCTTTTGGGCTTTGTTTAGAAAAAAGAAGAAGAAATTATTGCTCTCACTGTTCTAATGATGGCTAGTTCTTTTGTTTGTTGTTTTGTTTTGTTTTAGTACTAACATAAAATGAAACCAACCTGTAGAGCATTTGACCTAAATTTTCCCAACCTTGTCACCAAAATTTCATATGTCCTAAAGTTTTAAGGATATCATCACCAAATACATTTAGAAATCTACTCAGGAGAACATTTAGCCCAGCAAAACAGGAATTGAATAAGAACTGTCACCTCCTTTCCTCTCTTTGAATATGCAAAGTATGTAGCTCCTAGTCCTTCTACTGCCCTTGCCTTGAACTTTCCCTCTGAGCTAAGACCTCAGTCTTGGGGAGTGGTTATAATTAACTTCAGTGACTCTGGTGTGAGGAAAAGTGAATAACGGAGAGCACATACTTCTTAATACAGTTACTCATTCACACTCCAGTACTCCTCTATATCTGTGCAAGATAATGAGTCTAGCTCAGTGGTTTAACAAACCTTTTCAAGTACATGTCACCCAGTTACTCTTTTATAATATCCTGGTCAAATGCATCATAAGGTCAGATTCCAAAGACCCAGAGAAAATGAAATAAGGAATCTGTTTTAATTAAAAATGGAAAATCCTCCTTAATAGGCTTGATATTTTATTGATTTAAGTTCTTTATGACTACAAATAGGATTTATGGTTGCTACTTGCATATTAAAAGTGTGGATTTGTTAACTTTCATGTTATGGTCAGATAACTTGTGTAAAATTATAAAAGGCTTAATTCTAAACAGAATAGCATTGTCTTAAAGAGCAGAACTAAGAATAGCTCAAATTCCCTAAAAGTTTGAAAATAAAGACTCCTAAAAAAGCAAGAAATAAAGTAAAATCTTCCAAAATCTTTATCCCTAGTTCCCCTTAGTTTTCTTTCTTTTTTTAAAAACGTATTTATTAGAGAGAGACACAGCGAGAGAGGGAACACAAGCAGGGGTAGTGGGAGAGGGAAAAGCAGGCTTCTGGCTGAGCAGGGAGCCCTATGCAGGGCCTGGATCTCAGGATCCAACTTATGATTGGATCATGACCAGAGCCGAAGGCAGACGCTTAACACCTGAGCCACCCAGGTGCCCCCTTTATTTATTTCTATACCCACTTTCCACCATCTGACATACAATATATTTCTTGGCTTGTTTGTTTATTCATGTCTTTCCCCCACCTAAACTTAAAATCCAAAAAGTCAGGGAGTGGTCTCTGTTGTGCACTAATGTATTTCGAATGCTGGCTCGCCAGAGTCGAGTACTGGCCCTCAATAAGTAGTAATAAATAACTGAAAGCATATATTTTTTAAAGATTTTACTTATTTATATGACAGAGAAAGAGAGAGAGAGATCACAAGTAGGCAAAGAGGCAGGCAGAGAGAGAGGGAGAAGCAGGCTCCCTGCTGAGCAGAGACTGATGCTGGGCTGGATCCCAGGACCCTGAGATCATGACTTGAGCCCAAGGCAGAGGCTTAACCCACTGAGCCACCCAGGCGCCTGAATGAATACTTTTAATCTGCTTTTTGAAATCTATAAAAGTTTGAGCGTGTTGTATAATCAGTTTTCGTAAATATGAGAGAGGTGCTTGAAAAGAACTTGTAATCTCTATAAGATGATTGTGGTTCCATACAGGGTATGTTAATTCAACCTGTAATCTAAACAACAGGGAATTCAAGTCTTGTAATTCAAATACTCTGTGCCCATATAGATGCCAAATGCCCAGATTTACATAAATGTCTCTAAAATAATTGTGCTTCTATCAATGTTTCTTATTAATTTTTTAATTGTTGTATTTCTAGGAGCCTTGTTTTACATATTTTAATGTTATTCTCTTCGTCATGTAAAGATTCATGACAACTATTTTCATTGCAGGTTGTAATTCTGATCTGAACATTTCCCTCTTTAGAAAAAAAAAAAAATCAAGTTGTTAAATATTTTCTTTCCTGACTTTTAGTCCATCTAAATTTAATACTGCACTCAGTGATTGCTTTTGGTTTGCATTCACTTTGCAAAGCTTGTTCATCCATTGAATTTTACATTTTTAAATGTGTGCTTGCAATCAGTATTTATTTGATTTTGCTTCCTATCCAGTCAGAAACTCTTTATCTTTTAAAAGAAGGATTTTTCCCATTTATATTTATTATCTTTGCTACTCTTCTTGGTCTTCCTCATCTTAACTTTAGTTGCTTTGTTGTTGTTGTTTTATCTTGGCTGTAATTTCTGGGTGCTATCTTAATTTTCTTTGTTTTTATTATATGGACTCTATGAGTTCACTTTTACTCCCAGTGAGTACAACTGTTTTCAAATCTATAAAAGTAAATGCATACATATACATACTGTGCTTCTAACTCTAAGAGTAATAAGTTCATTAATTCATTCATCCCATTTTTATTAAGTACCTACTATGTGCAGAAATTGTTGTAGGCAGTTGAGGTAAGTATTTAGACCTCTTATATTAATTTTTATTTATAGCTTATACTGCTTTTGTTTCAGTAATGTGTTATGTTTTATTCATTTGCCCACCCAAATCTACAATTATTAGAATATTAATTGTGCTTAACAATTTTACATCACCCTAGTCCTTTAGAGATAAAATTTCCTATTTTTAAATTCTGAGTTTTAATTCACTAGTCAGGTGAAATGCATCCTTAAATGATATTTGCAAAATGGGCATTATTTGCTGAGCCAAACATATCTGAAGTTATCATTCCATTGCTTTTAATGTTAGAATAAAAATTTTAAGTCATAAGTTGATATCCTGCCCTGAAAACTCTGTAGCACCTTTTCTATTGTCTCCAAATATTTTGTGTCTCAAAGGAGTCAATTTCTAGTCAGACTTTATTCCCTTATGGACAGCTTTTTTACCTGTATAGTTGAGAGTACGATTTATTAGTTATCCTTGTGAATATAAAATTTTGTTCGGGCGCCTGGGTGGCTCAGTGGGTTAAGCCGCTGCCTTCGGCTCTGGTCATGATCTCAGGGTCCTGAGATCGAGGACCGCATCGGGCTCTCTGCTCAGCAGGGAGCCTGCTTCCTCCTCTCTCTCTGCCTGCCTCTCTGCCTGCTTGTGATCTCTCTCTGTCAAATAAATAAATAAAATCTTTAAAAAAAAAAAAATTTGTTCACTAGGTGTCCATATATTTGTATCTTTCCATGTTAGACCATTGGAAAACACAGTTATATTGTTTTGTTTTGTTTCTAAATCAAGTACAAGTATCCCTGTATTTGTTTGTTTGGTTTGGTTTTGGTAATTTGTACCTCCTAATTGCATACTTTGTAACTGCCCTGATTGTCTTCTTCTGGAATGTATAGCTATAACACTAAGGTTACAAAGCCATTTTCTCTGCTTTTTCCTTGTTTTTGTATCTTTGTCCTTTTATTATCTATTATAGAGGCTTCCTAAGTTTTTCTTCTTACAGATTCCATTTTCAGTGCAGGCTTTATTTTATTCTTACGACTTTCAATCCAATTTCATAAACTATATATTTTTGTACCCTACAGAGAATGCAAAATAATGCTGTCTATATTTGTTTTCCAATCCCTATAGTAAATAATTTTAGAGATAAAAACTCATTCTCAGTCATGCAGATAATTCTCTCTCTCTCTCAATTTCTCTTTAATTTTCTTTACTTATCCTCAAATGAAATATCATCTGCACTGACTGTGTAAATGCTACTCAATAGTGTGGGTAGAATATTTTGGCTCTAATCATTGACTATCTACCTGGGAGTGAGTTAGATACCTATTTCATACTTATAGCTAAAAGGCAGAATGCTGTGCTGCCTAAATCTGAGTATTTACATCTTTGCATTTAGTATGTTTGTACTGTACTTATCTTTTCTTGGCCCCTTGTATCTAGAACTTATGCAAGAGAGGGTCCTGATGCTAGGAGTTAAACTCCTGGATTCATCCATGCTTGATGCCAATAACTTTTTTAGTTTATCATATATTCCAATAAATTCCTTTTATTATAATGTTCCTCCTTTTTGCTTGATTCATTTTAATTTTTCCCCTTTTATAAAAGCAATAGTTAATACTTTTCTATGCATTTTAGCGTAGCAGAAAGAGAGCTCATAAAATTGTAGATGCTAAAAACAGGGTTAAGGGGAGTGTACATCAATCAGTTAAACAGTCTTAGATCTAAGAGGATATTACAGTTGGAAAGTCAAAACACATAATTTAACAAACTCCAGGTCCAAATACCGTGTTCAAGGTTGGGGGGGTTGAGAAAGGAAAACATCAAAATATTAAGAAAATAATTTCCTATTTTAAAATATTATCGAGCAAGAGAAAGTTATCATCATACAAAAAGAAAAGCAGACCTCTGAAAATGATATAGAAACCAGAGTATAATTTTAGAAATTTGACATTTTCTTAGAATATATAATACATCACCTTTGAAACAGAGGTATAAATCAACTTGGAGAACACAGATTGAAATAAAAGACAGCAGGATGATATTAAAAAATGGGTGGTGAGATAAGGAAGGCTATCAAGAGAATTAAATAATAATGGCAGATTTTAAATCCAAAATGATTGATGTTGGTTCACTGATGTGGAGGTCATACTTTAAAACCTTACTCAGGATATAGAAAAATAAAGGAAAAAAATGTTGAAATGAGGAGGGGAAAATAATACGTAAGATATTAAAAATATAGGGATGCCTGGGTGGCTCAGTCGGTTAAGTGACTGCCTTGGGCTCAGGTCATGATCCCAGAGTCCTGGAATCAAGACCCATATCAGGCATCTTGCTCAGCGGGGAACCTCCTTCTCTCTCTGCCTCTGCCTGCCACTCTGCCTGCTTGTACTCTATCATTCTCTCTCTCTCTCTCTCTGACAAACAAATAAATAAAATAAATAAATAAAAATCTTAAAAAAAATAAAAATATGGAAAACAAACCTTATAAGAGTTTTTTAAGAAAGTTATAAAAATTGGAATAGAAGCATAATGAAATGTATTATGGAAGAATTTTCTTGAGCTGAAAAAATGCCTCAAGTATCCAAACTGAATGAGCTTTCATTATAAGCAATGACTTAAAAAAAAAAAAAAAAAGATACCCACATTTAGGTAAATCTTAAAACATTTTTAGTTACAAAGAATGAAAAATACACAATCTCATTTTTCCAGCCCCCCCCAATAAATCCATAAAGAAAACAACTAAGCTAACACACAATAGTATACCTAGAAAGGAAAAAAAAAATTCACTAGCCCCAGCGCTCTCTGGAACATCATTCCAGAAGATGACAGAGCAGTCCATATCCATAGAGTTTCACACAAAAACATTGTGACCTGAGGATATTATTCACAGCAAAATTTATATTCTCAGATATTTAAAGGCTCGGAATATATATCACACCTACATTCATCTTGAAACAAAAGTTAAGGATTCAAGCACAAAGTATAAATATGTATATACTCATATATACATATGGATTTATATGAGGCTTTATAGCTCTTTTCATACCTTTGTTTGGTCCCAACTCAGGAATCCAGGTGGATTATGCCTTGTCAAAAGAATTCTGCAACCCTGGGGAGATAACTGAGATCTAACTTTTTCCTCAGCTGTTTCTCTTCTACCTCCACACTCCCATCAATTTCCGAAAGGTGTTTTGTACCATGTCTTCCACTTGACAACTCAAATATCCTCTTGACTTATTTGGTGACCACTTAAAATAACAAGAGCTATCCTAGTCTAATACTTGCTAATAGCAACCAAACTTAGTTTTGAGAGCTATGTGCCATTTTGAAGACTAAAAAAAATTTTTTAATCCTCCAATTTCCTTCCTGGAAAAGCAGAGGTGAATAAAGTTTGATTTTAATAACTGTAAAGTTTTTTTTTTTTTTAAGATTTATTTATTTTGTATATAGAGAGAGCACGAGCAGAAGTGGGAGGAGGGACAGAGGAAGAGAATCTCAAGCAGACTCTCCCCTAAGCACTGAGCCCCATGCAGGGCTCGATCTCACCACCCATGACATCATGACCCGAGTTGAAACCAAGTCAGGAGCTCGACTGACTGAGCCACCCAGGGGCCCCTTTAATCATTTTAATGACTAGGAAATTCGATCATATCTCTCTGTATCTTTTTAAGATTTTTATTTTATAACCGAAGTTATTGTTTTTCTAGTATGAACTAATTTACTTTTTCTCTATTTTATATTTTTATTTTTGTTGTTTTCCTTTTATGTTTTCAGATTTCCTTTTGTTTACTACTTTTATGACTAAGAAAACAATAAACAATTAAAATTTTAAAAAGCAGTTCTCATGCAGTAGAAAGATGCCCAACCAGGTGTTGATTTTGGACTTTTGAGCCAGGAATCCTTGGAAAAAATTTTCTAGCCATCGTCCAGGCGTACACTGGATGACTGGACGACCACTGACAAAAATTCTTTGAACACCTTCCTGGTATTTAACATACAGAAGAGAACAAAATCAGCATAGCCGTTGTCCACAAGGATCTTGTGTCTTTAGGGGTGACAGGTATTAAAACAATAAACCTATCTGCACACATTCTTGCCAATTTGGGTGCGTGCTAACACAGCACAGCATCTCTGTTCCCCAAAGTAATCCTTCATCTATTTTCTCACGGCGGCAGAATAGAGGGGTTTTGAGAGGACTTTGGAGTCAGAGTATCTGGGTTCAAATCCAAGTTCTATTACTGAACAAGTTGTGTGAGCTGATATTAATCACAATAATACTGACCTGATAGGATTAATCGGGTTTGAATGAGTCAACATTTGTAAGTTGCTTAGATTCCTTAGTACACTGCATCGGTTCTATAGATGCTAAAGAAATAGAATCCAGCTTGATCAACTTCACCATCAGTTCCAAATCCTCCAAGATGCTTATTATAGTATGACTCCCAGCTTTGACTTCATTGTCATTTCAAGCTTTTTATCTCTCTATGTGTTCTTTATTATTCCAGGGGAAGATGAGAGAGTGTATGTTGGGGTTTAATCATATACCATTTTTCATCACAAACCTTGCAAAGCTAAATGGAATTATCCAAACAGGCCCAAGCCACTGGTGTATTTAAACATTCACTCACAAACATTCCTAATTTCTAAAAAAAAAAAAAAAAAAAAGATGCATTTTGCCTATCGTTTTGGTAACCCTCTGCTTTAAGAAATCCAGAGATCATATTTAAATTTCTCCTTTCAAATGTGTCTATCTTCCCAGATCCAGGGCTTGCAAAATAACTTAACATGGCTTTCAGGCTCATGGGTGGGCAGGCAGGAGACTTAGTCACTATGGCAATGACAGGTTTAAATAAAGTGTCAGCAGTATAAATAAGCTGCTGCCACAAAGCAAGACTTCTAAACCAAACACAGAACCATATTTTAATGACTGTAAGTGCAGAAATTTTAACCTAATATTAAATTACCTGGGTCTTTTCTTTCTCAAAATCTCTTTAAAGTCAAACTCTGTAACACTTTTTCTATCCCAACTTCTTTTTAAATTTGCCTAATATGTTCTCTAAAAGTCCTATTAGGTTGATGGTATCGCAGGTGCTCACTAGTTACAAAATATGTGATTCCTTACTCTTAGAAAAAGAACCATGGAATCTTGTTCAGAGAGTAACAGATATATCTCAGAAACATCTGAGAAATTATTCTGGTGTACTATTTGAAAATGTACCCTCCAAAAATGACTATTGCCTTTATGACAAAGTCTGCATATGCTAATACGTTTCACCCTCACAACAACCTACTGAGGTATTGTCCCTTCTTCAGAGAACCCTGTTTCACAGAAGTCAAAATGTTCAGCCAAAGCTCACGCAATGAGTAAGTGGTAGAGCTCACCTTAGAACACAGATTTTCTGACTTTTTATTAGGTCCACGTTCTTTGACACTTCCATCGTCACAGGGAAAGGGAAAAAGTCAACTTGCTTCAGTTGTGTTTAATTTTACTCTTTTGTTTCTAAGAGGAAATTACTAAGTAGACCATTTTCTTTCCTAATAAAATAAATGTGAGTTGCTTTATGTTTCAGTTTGTTTTTCTTCAAATAATAACTGGAGAATAGAAAGGGATGGTTTCAACAAAGGTATTTTTAGTTCTTTTCTTTAATTTACTGTTTCTTAGCCATGTCTCTAGACACTTAAGAAAGTACTGATTTGAGAATAGATAATCAAGTGGTAATCTTCCTGCTTAATTTGAGGAGAGTTTAACATATTATGCACAAAATTTTTTCTTCATGATGATCATCATCTACTAAGACTTAAAATTGTAGTGTGAGGAAAACAGTAATTAAGAATCTGGTTTCTCTTTACTGCAAACACCACATTTTCTCATTGTTGAAAGTTAGTTATGTATGTTCAGTGAGGTGAAAATACAATATAGAACATTTGAATAACAATGGTATCCAAAAAATGTCTTTTTGTTTTTACTTTGCTGAAGAAAATGTCCTTTAATGCTAAGTAAAACCAGAAGAACTGAAATAAAACAAAAAAGTTTAGGCAAAATAATAGAAAATGTAGGAGATGATTAAAACTGATTATTACCACAAAACAGTTGTGGTTTAGGGATTTTAAAATAGGGAAGTCGTAGATGTGTAAAACTGGTATATTGAGTCTTTTAAAAGGCAATTTCGAGTGTTGCTAGTTTCTGACCAGATATTAGGACAAGAGGTGACAGAAAGACACCCATTAAAATGCTTGGTGAGCACTCCAGAGGCCGCCTTTGAGTTAATCGGTAATTTTTCACCGACGACATCTAATCTATGAGTATAAATTACTTTGCACTCTTATTATTCCTTAATTGAAGTGCACCAATGTGAAATTGCCATAGATGTTGCAGGAATGATTCTAGCCTCAATTAACTTGGGTGGAATTGAAGCCCTTTTTTCCCTGAACTGGGACTATTGTCTGACATCTTGTATTTATTTAAATTGTTGCTAGAAAATTAGAGGGAGACTGTCTGTGACTAGGTGTTTTATAAGGATGTTCTGGAGCCAAAAGAGCATCAACACAATCTATTTTTATTTTAATCTGTACCCTCTGATGCAGCTGTTCTGTGTAACAGATGTGCAGCCAGCAGTAGCTCCATCTCCCCACGTTCCATTTGGGAAGGGTGGATTAATGGTACTCATTTTTTTTTTTTCAAAGAGGCATTTACAGTCTCTGTGATTTTTTTTATTCAAAAGGCAACTACCTCGATTATTTTTTAAACTAATTCTCCTACACACCTGCTGTTGTTTAATATATAAAACACGTTACGCTTTCTGTCTAGATGGTGGGGAAGGGCAACATGAGTGAACTCGATACTGAGCATTCCACTCTACCAATTCTAAAAACTGCTGGAAGAGCATATTGCCAATAGCTGATGAATATTAATAGGTGACTGATTTAAAACTATGTTCTTCTGTTTTATCTTAACCAATATCACTTGGAAAAATATTCCTGGTTTATTCATTTTTTCCTGGAATTAAAAACCATGAAGGTAATAAATCTGGTCTCTAAACACAATGGTAACTAAAAAGATAGAGATAAAATTAATTCTATGAAAATTATCAAGTGATGATGAAATTGACCCCTAGTTTTCCCCATTATTAGTAAATGATATTGATATCAAGGATTATACCTCCTGGTGTTTTTCTAAAATTAGTGTTGTAAGTTCTGTATAAGAACAAATTGATCAACTTATGTTTTTGATTAAAAACTCTACCCAGTTACTTTTCACATTCTTAAACGAATAACCAGGTCTGAATTGTCTCCAAGAGTCTCCTGTTACATGAAAATTTTACGTGATATGGTAACTTAATACAATGTCTGATATAGAACCTAACTGGCATTACTTGGAGACTAACATCGAAGTTCATTCTCTAACCTTGACAAAATTGTGCCAATTTTTAGTTCAATGGAGTGTATATTTATTGGGTGCCATTATGCTGCAAGCCCTAAGGCTATACATTAATTGACTCTTACACATTCACTAGTCATTCGTAGGATTATTTACATAGTCCCAAAACAAATATTTTAGGAATGAGAATGATAGTGCTGGCCCTGGATAGCACTGGATACCTGATGAGACTAGAAGAAAGCAGGCAGATCTAAAAGAAAGGCAGAGATGTCAACATTTCCACCATACTCTTGCTTATTTGTTTTGCCTAATTTAATGAAAATGAAGTCATTGATCTTTCAGTGTGTTGGTTGCTCTACATATGATCTTATCTTCAAATCCATCTGGTGATCCTTGCAAAACCAGCTTTCTACACATAGACAAAATTTCGTAGGAAAAGTGAGCAAGAGTATGCTTTAGAAAAATCTCACTAAGATGACCCCAGATTCGTTTTTAACAAGATTCTTTTCTGGACCCTAGACGAAATACACTCATGAGCGAATGGGTGGCTAAGTCCCTTGCAGTGGGGAAAAAAATGGTTCATGATAATCAGCCGATGTTGACACTGATGGATGGGATCAGTAAGAACCAAAGGGAGTACTTTCTTAAGAGAGTGACTAGTAAATTGAACTAATCCAACTTAAATGCCCATTGATTCTTAACCTTGTTATGTTATGGCTCCAATGGACATATAGAATAAAATAATTCTTAAGAAGCAACAACACAAGAGCCTATTTAACTGGAGTGTTTCCAAATCTCAACACTGATCCCTCTTAAGCATTCTCTAACTTATTGTGAATCATGCAGTAGGGAAGATCACACATGTCTCTCTCCCTCTTTTTTGATTTATTTATTTATTTGAGAGAGAGAGAGTGAGAGAGAGCACAAGTGGAGTGAGGGGCAGAGGGAGAAGCAGACTCCCCGCTGAGCAAAGAGCCTGATGCAGGCTCTCTGCCGGGGCTCCATCCTGGGCACTCTGGGGTCATGACTTGAGCTGAAGACAGACAGTTAACTGACTGAGTCACCCAGGCACCCCTGCATATGTCTCTTTATAATGCCAACAAAATGTATGAGTTGTCATTGTTTCTTTGGCATTAGAGATCAGTATCGAAGGTGATGCTCTAGTCTTGACAGTACTGTGCCATTTTCAGTTCAAGTGTGTGTACATGTATTAAGAGCCTATTCCATGGTTAGCGCTAAGAGTCCATAGCACCTGAAAACTGTAAAAATAATCCTTGACCTCAAGGGGCTCACCACTCAGCGGGCTTCTTAACCTGAGTTCTCCTGATCTGGCAGAGGGTATATTCAGTGTCTGAGAGGAAAAACCCAAGCTTCATTTCTCTGTTAAGAGTCTGTCTCTCCAAACCTGTATGGAGCGCCTGGTGACGGGTCTTTCTTGTCCTGGTGATCTCCTGACTCCACCTCTTACTCAGACTTCTCATCTCAATGATTTTATCAGGGCAGCCGAGAAGCCTCTGCCATCCTTTAACTTTACTTACAGTTATCTATCGCCCCTCAGCAGTAGACAGCTGTCAGCGAGACCCGCTTGCATTCATCATTCACCAATCAAGCAGCGCAGCTCCGAGATGAGATAGAGAGCCTAAGCCAACGGTCCATTACCGCTATCTCAGTAAGTCACGGACAGCCATCTCCGCGGGAAGCCTCCCCGCCTGTGAAAGACCAGCCCGTTCAGGCTCCACAGTAAAGACCACTGCTCCGCTTTGCTCCCACGTCTAACCTCATCTGAATAAGGGCCGAGAGTGTCTGTAAAGCTGCCTGAAAACCTGCAGATGTGTGATGTATGTAAATTATGGATTCTTGGGGGAAAAAAAAAATCATCCACAGGACATATTTTTAGCCCGTGTCTGTACACAAGAAATAAGCAGACCAGGCATGACTAATTCATTCATATCGGCTGTGTTAGCAAATGATGTGGATCACTGCACAATCAGTTCAGCTTCCAAACGGGTCGGCGCCAGACTTCTAGCTCCTCCTTCAGATTTGCAAGTGGAGCTCAACTAGATCATTAGGAAGTGAGGGGGATCGCAGAGCCAAGACTCTATTTGGGGTTAGGAGAAATGATACCCAAATTCAGTGATATATTCTGCCATTCTATAAAATAGGACCTACTGTGTGCTATAGACTGGCACGGATACAAAGATGAATTCTTTTCCTCTCCCCTCAATCACCTCCAAATGTTTATAGTCTAATACGGAAAAGAGTGATGCACATGATTACTTATAAAGATTATTCCCAATAAATACATGTATAGTCACCGATTCAGCAAGTAATTGCTATTTGTTAGGAAGTGTACTAGGGACACTTATTGTATTATATCATAAAGAATTCTAATATAAAGATGGTATCTCAGATCATAGTGTGGAAGGTTAGAACTAAAAGTAGGCTCTATAATTCAATATACAATGTTTATATTAGAGTTCTTTATATTATTTCTGCACTGTTATTTTCCCCACCCTTTCTCCTCTGCCCCCTACTTCCATGTCCATGTGACTTCTAATGCTCCTACATACAACTGAAAGTTTCAGATAAGAGTTGTAAGAAACCCAAAAGAAAATATAACAGTTGTGTTATGGCCCACATGTCTGCCTCTTCATGTTACAGCCTTAGACTCTTAATAAGAAAATGCACACCCGAAATCCTATTTTCTAGATATTAAAAAAAAATACCTATTGTAATACTGCTCTTCCCGCGTCTTTTATATTATGTCACTGCTCCATTATGGATAGCAATAAGTAAGAACTACATTTGTGCCTTCATTTTCATTAAAATCTGATTGTTCTATGCCTCTCCAAACTCAGTGTCAAGTACTGTGACTGTCATATGCTTCCGCAAATCTTCCGTTGAACGAAACTATATGTTCTGAATATCATTAGAACACCCAGCCCCTGCCCCCTTAGAACCGTATGGTCTGAAATTATGAAGAACAGAGCACTCAGGACAAAGAGCCAATGCCCATCTCTTTAAATTTCATGACCAGGGAACATGGCCCTTTCTTGAAATAAAACTAGACAGTTCTGTCCCCAGGAACTCTGACAGCCCGCTTTCTTTGAGATGAGTGCTCAGATCAAGTGGAGCTAGTTCACATTCCCTTTAAAATTAATGCAGAATTGAATGAGTACTTTATCCACTTACCTACTTTATGAAAAGTGAGTCTTATTCTACTTAAATGAAGACTGAAGAAACCACAAGTCATTAGCCTGGAAATACTTTTGATGAAAGACAAATTTTCTATTGAGTTATGTTTAAAACCAGAGTCGTTTTCTCTCACTTTCCTTTTTTTGCTTAGTTATTTTTCTCTTCTCTGATTGTGCCTTTGTATTATAAGAAGGAGGCTGCTGTGTTTCATTGTCACAAATGGATCATACATTTGTTCCAGTGTGTGACCTATGGAAAGGAGAAGATTATATTATCAAGGAATAGAAGGAAGTTATGTACGCTGGATGGTCTGTTAAGGGGGAAAATGTTAAGTGTCCTGAAAAGAGATGCTTAGAAGCCCAGGAAAGGTCTGTCTTTTATGTTGCTACAGCAGATGAATATTTTGCTTAAAAAAAAAAAAGATCATACAATAAAGACACACTTCATTATCAAAATATTAAGTGCATACTTTTTTTTTCAGAGCAAAGCCTTTAGGCCTTACTCTGTCATTAACTCACCAGATGGCCTCAAACTCTTATCTACTATTTAGGGTTATTACATGGGTTAAATGAAATGTGGTACTCCAAGTGCTTAACCAAGTGCCTAGTGTAGTTTGAGGCTCTCAATAAATTCCAGTCATATTACATAGGACTAATCACCATTATTATTAATTGTTACATTAATGAAATAGGCATTACTAAAATCATTCAATTATTCCATATTCTGGAAAGACTATATACATGTACACATATAGTTTTTTATTTTAATTTTATTTTTTTATTGTTTGGCTTGAAATAAGGGGTTTATTTGTATTCAGGGAAAAAGATTGTAAAGAAAGCATGGTCAAACACAAGTCATGGAGGGATTTGAGAAGAAAAATCCATTTTGCTTCATTAAGGAATAAAGAGAAGGCAATATAAAAAAAAATGATCGCTTAAGGAATGAGAATCTGATGCAGGGAAACTTTAAAATGAAAAAGTAAACACAAGTAGAAAGCATAACTGAAAGCCTAGAGGAAGACTCTGGAAGAGAAAAGACAAAAAATTCCACCCTGGCTGAATCAAAGAGGCTGAAAGGAAGAGAGGGAAAAGGAGGGCATGTTAGGGGAGCAGATTTCATCCTAGGCCTCCAAGCTGAGTTTGAGAAGTTAACATTCCTTACTTCTGATCTTAAATAATTTAAGAAGTATGGCCCAGCTCAGGGAAAGGAGCAGCTGTGACCTAGGATATATATATAATCAAATATGCATCATCCCTTCCACCCTCAGAGCCTTACTTGTTTCTGGGAGTCAAGTTTCTCTGGACAGAATCTGACATGCTGTTTTTATAAAGAAAGGGATTTTTTTTTTTTCCATTGAGTACTGTCTTGTTATACTAGCTCACCTTAGTAGGAAATCAAGCTTTGCTCGATCACCAAACTTAGAGTCAGCCTATCAAGTGTGCTTTTGTAGAATTTTTCATCTTAGATGATAGCACTATCCACTAACTCCAATTTAAAAACAAAAACAAAAGGAAACTATGTACAAAATAGAAAGCTGCTAATTTTGTGACTCTAAAATAGTCACAGAAATGGTCACTAAGAAATGAAAATTTTTCAAATGATGGCCATTTAATGTTGGACCAATTTGTAGGATACAATATATTACTTGTGTTTTTTCTTTGTAAGAATGGTGGGTCTCAACGTCTAGGAGAAGAGGTTAAGCCTGTTGATAAGCAAATCCAGTGCCAAACATCTGGCAGAAACTTGTTGTGGACCTTTTGGGCCGGCCGGCTACCACTAACTCTACCTTTGCGTAACTCTAATAACGCTTTACCTTTGTGTAAATTAGAAAAAGTCGCCCACTGCAGGCTGCCTCCCTTGTGCCATGATGATTTCCTTACCACGAAGTTGCTTATGGAAACTCTGTGGCACCTTGTATAAAAGCTGGTTCGATGTCTACCAGCCAGGGGTTCCTCTTAGATAGCTAAAAGAAAAAAAAAAAAATTCTTAGCATGCTGCATAATGATATTTCTTTTGGCATGGATAACAGATGAAAAACCTGAAGAGCAAATTATTTTCTGTAGAATTTATTAACATTGCTTTTGTTATAATTAACTTTATTCAAAGAAATTACAAATTAAACGACTATAACTTGGCTCCGATCAACAAATATCCATCTCCATTATGCAATTTATCCATTTATATAAGAGTTGGAAAGTAGTTCCATACAATGTAGACAAAAAGGAATTGGATTGTTTTGCCTCAAGAGTAAAGATTTTCCTTGAATACCCTGCCAGAAGAACCTGCCAGATGTTTTCCATCTTCTTTGAGCACAGAAGAAAGGAAACTGGCTTAAGCTACATAGATACTTTGGCTCTGAAAAGACTTTCCTAGCAAAGAGAATAATAGAATTAGTTTATAAGAGAAGATTTTTTTCCTCCCCAAAGTAGTTAGAACCTTAAAAGTAGGAATAAAGATTTTATTGCCTTATATTTTAAAGTCCAGTTTTTCCTTTCGCTTTGGAAGTATAAGGATTATTTGTAAATAAAAATTAGCAGTTTTAACTACAGGAGAAATTAATAAAGGTGTACAGAGTAGGCCTCACATAATCATTTTTTGTTGTGGGAGATCTAATTTTTGCATGGAAAAAGACTCTTGCTTGTCTAGATAGCTAAGGATGGATGAAAGGTAGTCTGGAGAAGACTGGTCAAGAAAGTAGAGAGTTTCATATACCAAACTTTTGTCATCATAGTCCTGAAACAGAAAATTATATGGAAAGAGTTGATTAGTAAAGCAAAACCAAAAAAAAACCCAAGAGAGAATATAGACAATGTAATGAATTGTTTGAATAAAGAAACCCAAACCAAAATATATATATATATATATATATATATATATATATATACACACACACACACACACACAGAATGTACTGAATCATTTGAGTAAGAGCCAAATTTTTAAAATATTTTTATTTATTTATTTTGAGAAAGAGAGAGACAGTGAGAGAGAGCATGTGAGGGGAGGTCAGAGAGAGAAGCAGACTCCCCATAGAGCGGGGAGCCTGATGTGGGACTCAATCCCAGGACTCCGGGATCATGACCTGAGCCGAAGGCAGTTGCTTAACCAACGGAGCCACCCAGGTGCCGGCGAGAGCCAATTTCTTTGAAACCAATTCTTACTTTAGAAGCATTGGGCTTAGTGACCAGAAAAGTGGGGTCCTACCCAGCTGTGTGCCACCAGGCAGTTTATATTCTCTCTGATCTTCAGTGTTCTCATCTATAAAATACGTGATTGCACTAGTTCAATGAAGTTCCTTCCAGCCCTAGTATTTTTGGTCAGAATTCCCTGCATTTTTTTACCTTTAAGACATCAGAGTTTTCAAATTTTAGTTGCATCAAAATCACCTTGGAACTTGCATATTCCGCTCCAAGACTCTGGTTAAACAGGTAGAGTCCAAGGAATCTTTTTCGTACACTCTTTCCATGATGAGATTGCAGGAAGACCAAGGAATATGTTCTAGAAACATCCAAACAAAAACTAACTTTCTGAAGAACAGAGAACAGATCTTATTAGTCTTATATATTGAATAACTAGCAGAATGCCTGGAAAGAGTAGGTACCCTCCAAATGTGGATTTAATGAACCACTTTTCATTAAAAGGTTCGTATTTGTGATATTAAATGGTCTTCATGATTATTTGAATCCCTAAGAGAAAGAAGGGTTATTCCTAATAGGGGGATCATTGTCTATATACAGGTTCCTCGGGAAGCACAAAGTGATAAGAAGTGGCTTGTAGATCAGCAAATTAAAGAAAAAAATGCTTTCTCTTCAATATAGCACCCCTCCGGTCCTCAATGTAAAGGAAAAAATTGAATTCTGCACTTGTGTGCCTTTTACTAAGTGCCATAATGACAGGATGCTCTTTTTATTCTGAAAAAGGACTAAGTCTTTCCATTAAAGTGCTAGAAAATCAAGCTGTCACTTCAACCCACGGCAGCTGTCTCTTGCACCACCTCTGCCAAATGTCACCCTTCCTCTGTGGGGTTTGATTCTGCGCTGGATCTGGGGGAGTATGCCTCACTGCACAGCTTGTAACATCAGTCTCCGTGCCTTCGAGTCTCAGATTCTTTCTCATTTCACCTCATGTATATTAATACAGAGATTAGTTTCACTTTTTTCTTGAATAGCTAATCACTTGGCAGCCAACGTCCTACTGTGGCATTGCAGGTCAAATCAGCTGAAAAGGACAGTGACTTCAAACTGGAAAATATAATGCTTAGTGAAAACTGCACCCAGAACAGGACCTCAGACTTGTCACCCAGACATGAAAGATTTATTTTCAATTACAAATCCAAGCTTAATGTGAGGGTACCCTGGGGGAGATTCAGATCACTGCTTCTTCTAAATTGACCTTCTACTTGTTTCAATATTTCCTTCCCTATTCAATAGCATTCCCTGACCCGCTGAGCTGAAGATCCATATTAGCTACTGTAGGAATTGCTGGTCTAGGAAAGCTTTTTGAAAAATTTCTCCAACTGAAGGCCAAGTTACATGAGTGATACTCTCCTTGGTGAGCTTTCACACATTAACACAGCAATAGATTTGGGTCTCCAGACACTACTTCCAATGGATTGCAGGGGCCAATATCCCCTTGTTATTTAGGCTTAAATACAAGCCAAAAAGTTATTCCAATTTCCGATATTAGGTGGATTTATTGTTAACATCTAAGTAAGACCTATGACATATCCCCTTGGCATTAGTGAAGGAGATTACCTGAGGAGAGCTGCTGGTGCTACCACATCAGCCTCTGAAACTGGTTTGCCTCGGGATATTTTGGGTCAATTCTAGTGCCTTTATGTATACTTAGCAGCTGCTCTAAAAGGCATACCATATGGCTCTAATCTAGGTAGGGTTCACAAACTTTTAAGAATCACTAATTGAAACTTCCTAGGAAATGTTTGTTTAAAAAAAAAACAAATAAACTTTGTAACTTAAAATTTGAGAGTGAGAAATTTGGATTATCAGTCATTATCAAAGGTCTATTAGAAGTAGTTTAGGTGTAATTTTCTTTATATTGTAGCTTTCGCTACTTTATATTATAGATTTTCACTATATGTAACTCATATTACTATGCTCTTCCCATAATCTATATACTTTGAGGCACTAAAGTATTTTTAACTAGGGTGAGTCATAGATTTGTTATCACCATCATTTTTGCTTGGTATGTAGATGTGTGTTTGTGTTGTGCAGTGGTATGTCGGTACTTCATATGTGGTGTTGGTGACATTATTTAGTGTTGTTCCAGGTTAGTGGTTTCGACCTCATTATATGACACTTTTTCACAAATGAGATATCCCTATACCCCAAAATTCAAGAATAACCTTCCATTTGTTTTTTGTAATTACTAAGTTTTTTCATAATTTTAGTAATTGTAAATTTAGTAATTAATTTACTTTTACTAAATTACTTTTAAAATTTAATTTTATAATTTACTAAGAAAAAATAATTAATTTATATATGAAAAGACTACTCAAAAATTTTAACCAAAGGGAAGTCTAAGACCGCAAGAGTTTCTTGCAAAAATACAATTTTTATTGTGCCAAGGAGAAGTAAGGATGTGCTCAAAGATGATAGAGACATGTCAAGATGATATAAAAGCCAGCTTGGAGAGAATCCCACTGGCCAAATAAGGGACAATATAAGCATCAAAATAAATAAAAGGAAAAGATTATAACCCCTAGAAAAAAATTTAAAATCCTGAGTCCATGATGATATGAATAAATGAATGAATACAAACTGGGGAGAAGGGAAATCTTTTTCTTAACGCCAATTCAAACTAATTATAAGATAAATGATAAAATTAATATTTGTTTAATATAAGAATTATAAACAGATGCCAGAATTAGCGATGACCATGTGACAGGAAACAGAATACTTACATAGAATCAACATAATCTGCCTACCTTATATTTATTAACTACAAAGAGAAAAAATAGTAACTTAATGGTGGGGAAATGTGGAAAAATACCACCTTAACCAAGTGGTCATGAGACAAATCAACATTGTGTGCCTGTTGTTTTGATGAACTAAGATAAACACATTACTTCTATGGTCCTTCGGTCAAAAATTCATAATCTGGGGAAATGCAATCATGAAGAAACATCAGACAAATCTTAATTGGAAGACGTACTACATAATAACTGACTTTTATTCTTGGAAAAATATCAAGGTCAAGAAAAACAAAGAAAGACCAATGAACTATTCAAAATTAAGGAGTTTAAATAGGAAACTAAATCCAACATGTGATTCCAGATTTGATGGGGGGCATGGAGTGAAAGCTAGTAGAAGGAAGGAAGGAAGGAAGGAAGGAAGGAAGGAAGTGAAAAGGAAGGTAGGAAAGAAGGGAGGGAGAGAGGAAGGAAGGGAATGGGAAGGAGGAAAGGGAGGGAGGGAAGGATGAAGGGAGGAATGGAGAAAGAAAGGGAGTGAGAAGAAGGGAGAAAAAGAAAGGAAGATGTTAGTATGTGGGGAATCTGAGTGACAAGTACCTGGTAAATGTTTGTATTGTTTTTGAAATGTTTTGGTAATTTTGAAAGTTTTCAAAACAAAGTTTTAAAATCACTGAATCTGGCAGGTTAGCTTTTAATAGAGAAGAATATAATGAAAGTAGCATTTAATGACTATCAAATTTTTCTAGTCATACCTTAAAATAGTATTTATCTTCTCAAAAAATCCTACTATGATTGAAATAAAATACGTAAAACAATCTTGTTTTGTCAATATTCATATGAAATTAGTTGTCTTAAGTTAATTAGGTTATTCATTACCCAGACTTTATCTCCCACCCTTCCACTTTTTTTTTTTTTTTTTTTTTTTAACTGTGTCATTCTCAGGGACAGCTAGTGTGGAATTGGGAACACAACATCCCACCATCCCTTCTTCCCACCCAGGTCTCAGCTTTGTGCAGTTGACTACTGCTGCCTACAATAGTCAAAATTATTCATATATCACTCATCTTTTTTTCTGCTTTTTTTTTTTTTTGCATCTTAAAAAATGTAGTACTAATATGTTTAAGCAATTTTGCTAACTATTCTAAAATAGTGAGTGATCAGCAAATCAAGACACAATGTCTTCTGTTTAATCATTGTCACAGTATTTTGGCTTATAAAAAACTATTCTCATTACAATACAACCCAGTTAAATGTTTGAGTTGAATTCTAAGGAACTATGTACAATGAATACAAATATGCTTTCTACACTTAATAGGATTCACTAAGTGTGTTTATTTCATAACAGATATCCTCACTACCTGATTAAAGTTTAGAGGGAAACATACATATTTTCAATTGTCTTGCAAACTATAGCCTGCTCAACAATTTCAAAACCTCTGTGACAAAGAACAGACTGATTGTTGCCAGAGGGAAGGGGTTTGGGCTGGACAAAATGGGTGAAGGGGATCAAGTACAAACTTGCAGTTATGAATAAATAAGTTATACCTGAGTGTAATGTATAGCATGGGGAATATAGACAATAATATTGTATTAACTTTACATAGTGATGAGTGATAACTAGATTTCCTGGAGTGATCATTTTATAATATATATGAAAGTTGAATCACTACATTGTACACTTGAAACTAATATCATATTTTATGTCAATTATACTTCAGTAAAATAAAAAATAAAATTGGGACACCTGGGTGGCTCTTGATTTTGGCTCAGGACTTATGGTTGTGAGGTCTAGGCCCACGCTGGGCTCCACACTGGACATGGAGCCTGCTTAAAATTCTCTCTCTCCCTTTCTCTTTGTCCCTCTTCCCCAACTCGCTCTCTCGCTCTCAAAATAATAAAAAATAATAACAAATAAAAATAAGGGGCTCCTGGGTAGCACAATCAGATATCCATCTATTGGTTTCAGCTCAGGTTGTGGTCTCAGAGTCTTGAGATGAGTCCCATGTGGGGCTCTATGCCCCATGATCAATGTGCTCAGCATGGAGTCTGCTTAAGACTCTCTCTGGGCGCCTGGGTGGCTCAGTGGGTTAAGCCTCTGCCTTCGGCTCAGGTCAGGATCCCGGGGTCCTGGGATTGAGCCCCGCATCATGCTCGCTGCTCAGCAGGGAGCCTGCTTCCCTTCCTCTCTCTCTGCCTGCCTCTCTGCCTACTTGTGATCTCTGTCAAATAAATAAATAAAAATCTTTAAAAAAAAAAAAAAAAAGACTCTCTCCTTTTCTCTCTCTCTGCCGCCTCCCCGTTCTCTCTCTCTCTCAAATAAATAAATGTTTAAAAAAATTAAAAAATTTAATAGTAATAAAAACTTAATGAAATAAAAATAAATAAAAATAAAATAAAAACCTCTGTAGTAAATTTGACCTTATTATCTATATGCATACATTTAACTTCTTTGTAATTGAAATTTTTTTAAATTCTTTTGACATTCATATTTTTTCAAGAAAGATGGAAGAATTTTTTTCACAAAATAAGTGATGATAAGGAAAATGTCGAATTCAGTTGATTAAAACCAAAGCAGTTTAACCTAACATATGTTAAGTTCGTATACCTCTGTATACAAACACATTATCTTTTTTTTTTTTATTTGTCAGAGAGAGAGAGAGCACAGGCAGCAGGGACAGCAAGCAGAGGGGGAAGCAGACTCCCCACTGAACAGAGAGCCCAATGCGGGACTCTGTCCCAGGACCCTAAGATCATGACCTGAGCCGAAGGCAAATGCTTAACCGACTGAACCACCCAGGCACCCCAAGACATTATCTTTTAATAATGATAACTCTGTAGGGTAGGTGCTACTATTAATATTGTCTGTTAGGAACCTGAAGTGCTCACACAGTAACTTGCTGGTACACCAAGCTGTCCTACCAACTTTGGTGCTCTTTTCATAACACTATTGAGAGACGCCCAAATGGTTCTCAATCTTTGTGTCCTTAGGCCAATAATCTGGGCCAATATTGTGGGCCAGTTTGCTTGTCGGTGTGTCCTTTTTCTTCCTTTGGGTGGGCCCTACCCAGTATAGCCTTATTTTCTCTCTTTAAGGCTGCTACTACCCAAAAGCATTTTCCCAAACAGATCGGCTGCTGAGAGGGTCTTAAATTCCTACCTCATTGCTGTCATCAAAGAAAGACATAGGCCTCTTTCATTCGGAAAGTTTAATTGTTGATCTCCATGTTGTAACAGAATTGTAACGTGTTAATGCCTGCCTTCGCTCAGAAAACAAGTCCAGAATGGTGATTTGGGAGCAGATGGAGTCCAGAGAAAATAAAGAAAAGGAGCACATCATAAATACAAATGATAAATTACAAAATACATGTACACACATTAAAACAGGAGCATGTAAGAGAGACCGAAATATGTATTAGACAGATATTTGCGATATTTTTATAGTCCTTACTGCTCCTGAAGCTATGTAGTTCTGAACTGTATAGTGGCTGAAGATTTTCTTATACATAGCCATTGTGACTCCATGAATGTCAAGCTTTGAAGCAAATTAGTCTTTTAAATCATTAGACACATTCCTGCATAGTCAGAACAATTACAAATTAACAATGTGATTTCTTTCCTCTCAGTAGCTCTTTTAGAAGGGAAAGGTCTCCTTTTTCATTTCTCACTGAGAGCAGTTATTCAAAAAGTGCAGGAATTTTATCAGTTTTGATACCAGGTCTGTTGTCCAGATTCAAATAGACAGGAAGTACACAATTGCTGAATTCAGGGAACATTGCATAAGCATTTCTTGGCAGGTAGACCAAGGGCTGTGTACATGAACAGCCTCAGGTTGGGATGAAGAATAGAGGTAATGGTGTGGGATCTGGGCCCGAGTATCTTGGGCCATTCTTGAAATTGGAATAGTGTACACAATTCAGAGCTAAGCAAACCAGGGCCTTTTTCCTCCATTACTATCTGTGGGAGATGGAATCACAAATGTCCGCATTGGCTATGATACAGAAGGATCAGTCTCACCTGTTTACCTTGGAGATGGCAAAAATATGGGACATTTGGGGATTGAAAAATAGAGAGGCATCTACAGGTGTCTTCTTTCCAGGCATCTGTTAGCAGTCACCTTTACCTTCCCGGTGTCCAGCTGTCAGCAATCAGGAGACTTGGCCAGTAATTCAGTTTACTTTTCCCAAAAATGAGCCATTAAAAAGCAAAGTATCTCACAATAAATAAAGAGAGATAGATGATAGATAGATTATCAATAGATAAATATGTGAAAATATAAAATTTTGGAAATACTGCCAAGTTATATGATATTAAGATATCAACCATTTCGTGCAAGTTTTTTTCCCCAGACGATACATACAAAAAGGAAATTATTTTGACTTTATCCTTTGTTGTTTCTAAGAAGAATTAGACAATAGCTCTCAAGAGAACATATTAGCAAGGAAGTTAGCTTGAGGTGATTAGTAATTAAATGATATTATGTGTGTTCCTTTTCCCTACACAGACTCCAGATTGTCTAATTTGAGAAATTTTAAAGCATTGTATTTTAAACAATCTTGACTCAAAGGGAAATTAAGGGAAACTGTCCAATATGTGTTAACATAGGGGTGTTATTTTGATATAACAGCGTCCACCATTATAACACAATATCTTTCAAAAGTGATTCTGGTGACAGAATAGAAGGTAGGCTTGTTTGCTGGAAGTTTGGAGGTTGAGTGACTAATTAGAAGGATTTCATGAATCTAAGAAGAAAAGAGGAAGACGTACAATAAGTCAGTGGAAAGCAGGAAATAGAAACAGAGCTAAGATTCGGCAGCTAAGAAGATAGGGTGAGTTAGCACATGGGATTTTCAATTGGATTTTTAGCTGGAAGGATTTGAGACATTGATCCCATGTTGGCTTTTTTTGTTTGTTTATTTTATGTTTGAGATGCAAAATCCTTAATGAGTTATTTTTCTGATCTATAGTCCCTGGTCCAAAGAAGAATATCTCACTATCATTCAAAGTCTCAGATCAGCAAGGCTGGCTCTTTGATGCTCACTATGGGCTCTGTTTTGAAGTTCTTATCAGTTTGACTCAAAGACCAACCACATCCATCTGTATCCAGGCAACAGCATTGATAAACACAGATTTCTTTTCTACTTCTTTATAGCATGAACACGTGTTAATGCCTATATATACACACACATATATAATATATATAGCTATATATATTTTGTATTTTATATATATTTTATTTTATATATATATACACATATACACATATGTATGAACACTTTCAGATATTAAACACTATAAGCATAGACTACAAATTTTCCCTCCTCCACCTAAAAAGGAAGCAGACCTACAGTGTAGAGTCACTAACATCTTCAATTTCTGATATTCTAGATGTCATCTCGAATGTAAACAGTCTGCATTTTTCCTAGTCTCAGTTTCCCCTTGAATATGTTTCAATCTTTTTTTCCACCTAGAAGCACCTTGCTTTCCTTTTGTTTTACATTCTGAATATGTTGCCTACGTGGTTACTCTGTAAGAGACCCGAATATAAATTGGGTCAGCCCATCGGCTGCTGGGTTGCTGCTGAACAAGTTAACTTAGCTTCTTGTATTCCTTCAGGTCTGCCCATCTGAATTTGGTGGACATCAGCAGCCCAACCCGGTACCTGGTTACAGTGATTATCTGTTTTTATTTATTTTCCCCTTGCCCATTTATTGTATGCTTGATCTTATTTTTCCATTCCAAGGGCTTGTGGACCCATGTTCAGTTGCTTGGTTTCTCACTAACACCTGAAAGTAATCCTACTCACCAGATGAGATAAACATCACATTGATGCCAAACCTGCTCAGTAAATTTAATCAGATCAGTAGAACTAGTAGTCCATGTAGGAAAAACAATGTTTGACAGAGAGAGATCACAAGTAGGCAGAGAGGCAGGCAGAGAGAGAGGAAGGGAAGCAGGCTCCCTGCTGAGCAGAGAGCCTGATGCGGAACTCGATCCCAGGACCCTGAGATCATGACCTGAGCCAAAGGCAGAGGCTTAACCCACTGAGCCACCCAGGCACCCTGGAGATGTTTTTTAATGGACAAATTTTTAGGTGGGAAGAATGATATTAAATAAATTCTATTTGAACATACAGTCAGGTGAGTATTGTAGTGTATACATGAGCCACTTGAAATAATCCTTGGCATACTTGTAATTATGAATTTTGAAAGTTTACCTTGAGTTCCAGAATAATATTTTTTCAAGGTTTTATACTTGTGAGTCAAGTAAATTAGACAGTTGAATATTATTTTCTGGAAAATTCTGTTGCTATCTCCTCCCAAAAGAGAAGATCATGTAATCATTATTATTCTGTCTTACAAAAATAATGTGTCATTGTGTCAGGACATCAATTAGTCATACATTCTAGGAGCTTACAACTGAAGGCCAGGAGAGGCTGATAAATGCATGACCATAGGGAATGACTTAAGTGGTATTAAGGGAAAAATCATCTCAAAACTAATCATGATGGTAAGCAACACTTTAGGATCTTTGTAAAATTCGGTTCTGCCATGCCTAGACTGCAGTTGGACAGTCCAATGTAAAGTTCCAGCTAGAGTGGTCTGAAATAATTCTACTGTTAAGGACACAGCTGCTACATCAAGTCTAAAGAGAACTTTAAATGACACTTCACTGGGGAGCAAGGTATAGCGAATGCTGCCGATGCCTATCCCTCAGGTAATTAGCAAACTGTGTCTTTTGAGGCAGTGATTTACTCAACATTCATTTTTCACCCTTGGCTGAACCACAAAGTTTTGTTTGAATAAAACATCAGAAATCAAAGAATTCATACAAGCATGTAATATTACTTTCTCAGGTCTTAAAAGGTAGATTTGATTGGTTGGCTGACCTTAATAAAGACAGCAAATACCTATGATTTTTTCTAATCGAAAACCCATAGTGACTCTCTGTACTCATGCGAATGATCACTTGCTTTTAGTTGGAACACACATAGATAGGTAATAGCTAGAGAGATAGATAGATGATACAGACAGATAAGCTATAGCATACACATGAAATAAAAATCAATAGTGAAGGAAATTCAGGAGTGAAAGGTAAAAATGAAGTTTGACAGAGTAGCTTGGACACTCCAAGTCTACTTAGGACATAGTCTTTTACTTGATGATTTACTCCATTTTTCATGCTATGACTTAACAGTGCAACTTTGAATTGAATTAATTTTGTTCAAGATTTTTTATTCTTGAAGATGCTACAAGATTTCTTTAAATTATATAAAAAATGGACATTGCCTTTCAGGCAATTTACATGCTTTTACAAGTTTGTTGTATAAACACAAAATTATTTGACCAACCTACCAGAGTGTTTTAAATGATGCCACTAAAACTGGAATTATAGAGGGGATTTTTTTTAGTTAATGTAGAGATAATCATCTTATGACCATGGTTCTCCACATGCTACATATTGAATTATGATTATTTTATTGGTAAGTCAATTTTGTATGTATATAGAGATTCATTTAATATTACTGGAATTATTCAATATTATTTCAAGAGGAATTAAATACAAATCCTGGAGTTTACACTGAGTAGCATTAGCTATATTCAGAAATCAAATTTCATCTGAATGTATTTGTGGTATAGAAATCTAGATAATAAACTGGAGTGTGCTCTCATTCTCACATTTACTCTCTTTCTGTCTTTCTCTCTCTCTCTCTTTCTCTCTCTCTCTCTCTCACACACACACACACACACACACACACATATACTGGACTAGAGATTCTGGTTTTGTGTTTATAGAATTTTTGGTCTTATAGAAAAGAATGACTAATCATCTTCTTTTTTTTTTTTTGCAAAAGTATTTATGATTTGTCTTCATCTATTGCTTCCTACAATGACCCTAAAGAGCTTCTTTTTTTTTTTTTTAAGATTTTATTCATTTATTTGAGAGAGAGAGAGAGAATGAGACAGAGAGAACATGAGAGCAGGGAGGGTCAGAGGGAGAAACAGACTCCCTGCTGAGCAGGTAGCCCAATGTAGGATTCGATCTCAGGACTCCAGGATCATGACCTGAGCCAAAAGCAGTCGCTTACCCAACTGAGCCACCCAGGTGCCCTCTAAAGAATTTTTTGCCCTTATATTCACTTTGGGTATAGATTGATTTATTCAGCTGATAGGTACTATTATCACAAATATAACTGACTTCTTGGTTTAGTTATAAAATAACTATATTCAATAAATAAACGTATATTTCAAATTGAACAAAATAATTTTTACTTTTTTTTATATTGAGTTTCTATAATGGGCCTGCAATAAGAGAATATCTCTAATTCAAAAAAAAAAAATTAGTTCTGGGGCGCCTGGGTGGCTCAGTGGGTTAAATAAAGCCTCTGCCTTCAGCTTGGGTCGTGGTCCCAGGGTCCTGGGATCAAGCCCCACATCGGGCTCTGCTCAGCGGGGAGTCTGCTTCCTCCAATCTCTCTCTCTGGCTGCCTCTCTGACTACTTGTGATCACTGTCTGTCAAATAAATAAATAAAGTCTTTTAAAAAAATTAGTTCTATAAACTTGGTGGATTGGAAATTATATCCCTGAAGATAATCACTTCATATGTAGTATATCTCTAAATAATTTCCACACAATATGTGAATAGTCAATAAAATGGAATCTTTTATGAATTACTTTATACTTTCGCATTTATACCAAATGTGGAAATATATTAGAGAGGAGATATTTGTTTTATAAGTTATAATGAACATTATAAAAGCTATTAAGTCAGTTAAAAGAATGAATATATTTTTTAAAAAAAGAATGAATATATTTAAAGTATTATTAAAGTAATATCTTCCACTCCTCTTCTAAAACAACTTCTGTGTATAAGAAAGTCACTCAGTTCTTATAGGATTTTATTTTTTCTCCTTTTTTCTCTTTGCCACTCTGTCAGATCAGATCCTTGTAACGCTTCCTCTACTTTCTTTCTTTTTCTTATGCAGCATATATGCCTCCTGATTTTCAGATTTACTGTAAAACACAGCTTTAAACATTCTAGATATATGAATCTAAATCTTTCAAAAATCTCTAATTAAAAAAAATCTTTAATTATTCTATGTTGTTTTCTAATTAAACCAATACGCTTTCTTTAGCATTTAAGGTATTCCAAAATGTGGCCCCAAATTATTTCAAACACAGTGACTCTTTCTTAAGCATGGGCCATCTTTGATAAAAATGCACGTATACATCTACATACAAAGAGTTGCATATAATTTTATGCACAAATGTTGGAAAAATACCCCTGCTCTTCACCCTTACACCCTGCCACTTTGCAACACATTCCTTAAATTCCAACCGTGTTAGACCATAAGTGACTGGTGGACTGACACAGTGTTTTATGCAAAACACATTCTCATATGCCCCCATGGTACTATCCCAAATGTCTCTAAGTAATCTGGCTGGTAGAATGTCTCCCCTGAGGTTTTTCAGAATGTTTTTATTCTCTTTATCTGCCCCCTGTTACCTGTTACCTGGGTAACCTGGAGAAGGTAAATGTCATTTTTCAGACTTCAGTGTCTACTCTTCTTCCTAAAGTATATTCTTTTGTTCTGGTGGGAAATAAGTTTTTAATTAAAGAACTTGGACTCTACTCACCTTGATGAACACAGGCTTCAACTGCATTTAAATTGAATGTCTATTTGATTCATGTCAACTCAAAAAGGTATTCTGAGGTGTCTTTTCATTTTGATCTTCCAGGTTTCTTGAGCACAGGGGATCAGGCTGCAAAAGGAAACTATGGACTCCTTGATCTCATACAGGCTTTAAGATGGACTAGTGAGAACATTGGATTCTTTGGTGGTGACCCCTTAAGAATCACTGTTTTTGGATCTGGCGCTGGGGGTTCATGTGTCAATCTCCTGACTTTATCCCATTATTCTGAAGGTAACCGTTGGAGCAATTCAACCAAAGGTATTATGCAGGTTGCAAATTTTGACAATTTTGGTGTCTGCATGCCACCACCATCAGTAGTATGTGATGCTCTGTATATATCTCTCTGTTCAAACTGAATGTTAGGTTGAGCTCAATAACTGTTTAAAATTTTGTTTCTTCAGCTTTTCTATGCATGTTTCAATTTTTGTCAAACTCTTTTCTTTGTCTCCCGTGGAGCTTGGTAAGGATGCCCTTTCAAGCACACTTCAGAACAGTTAGCATTATAGTTACTTTTCTTTCCTCTCAAAGGGTAATTTTGGGGAAAATAAAAGATGTTCACAGTTGTCATCTCTGTTTATTCAGTAATCAAAAATCAAAGACAGGTTCTTTTTAAATGCAAAGATTGTTTATAATCTATTTTCAAGACAATAGATGTAAAACCCTTTATTGGTAAGAAGATAAGGAAGCAGTGATAAGCTGGTTTGTCTGGAAACAAGATTTTCACTTGTTATCTAAGTACAGAATGGATGTTTGATTATTTTGCATGCATGATCCAAAATTGTCAAAGCATCAAGGTCACTAGTAGAGCTTTTCCTTAAAAGGAAAATTAGGTTTGAATCTGTGCTTTTACTGTTTTCAACTTCAAAATGTTTATTCCACTTCCCACCCACCCAAAGCTTGGATTTAAAGCAGCATGAAGGACTAAGCTGCATAAACCCATGAAATATTTTTTTTTGTCTCCTTTTTCTGGCCTTGACACCCTTTTTCCAAAGTGCCTGTCCAAGGCTCATCACGTTGGTTTTTTTATGGATTCCCATTTTACCATGAGTTTAAGTCACTCATTCTAATCCCATTATTAACTTGAAATATCCACCAGAACAGAAGTGTTTTGTTGGAAAAATCTGTAAAAGCAAATACTTTCTCTCCATTATACATAACAGATAGGAAGATGAAGAATACACATTAACATAGACCATTTTGTGTTTTCTGCTTTTTTATTGTCATTTTATATATATGAAGGAAGTACATGCTGTCAAGTGTAATTCATGAAGCATCTTGATTTGTAAGACTGAGTTTTATGATGTGAGCATCAGACATAGAATATTTGTTTTCAGTATCAAAGATACACTGATGTGTTATTTCTGAAGAACAGCCCATCATTAAATGAGTATATATATTTGGAGAATCATATATTATCATAGACTTAATTTATAGATATAGTTTATATAGCATCTCATTTATGTTAGTAGAGCTCTGATTTGAGATGACAAAATGAAACATATGAGAACATTTCCAATTGTATAGAGATCTTGGTCTGTAATTAAGTGGCTTATTTTGAAATAACAAAATTTGTTGTTTAGGTTCTTTTCATTGAAGAGATTAGATTGTTCTAGCTGAGGACTGTACTAATGCCAGTCTTTATCTAGTTAACATTAGACAATCCATCAGACTTCATAGGGTCATTTGATCTCAAATGTTATTTCTTCCTATTTAGTCTAAAAGTTTTTCTAGATAGAGAGCAAAAATGGGCACCAAAGCCGGTCAACTAATCTAAAATTAGCAACTGATAAAGAGATAAGCTAATTAGTTCATTGGCTAGCACTGCTATTCATTAATTGATGATATGGTAAACAGTGGCCAGTGGCTATGCCAACATTTGAAAATATAAAATTCCATCACACTCTTCAAGGAAAACTGTCCTTGTGGGGCCAGAGAAGTGGACTTACATTTGGCTTAGTCTTAAACCTACCTCCACAAAAGGCTGCTTGATTTTTTTTTTTCTATAAGAATATGTTCTGGAGACATCTTAAAATCATCAGGCTAATTCTGTCTCTGGTGCAGACATAGATTTAAAGTCTAAAAAACCCCAGAGCTACAGCAATGCTTAGGACTGTTTATACCAGGAGTCCACCATGGATTATATAAACATAATAAGCATTTTCACAAATGATAAAAATATGTGATTTTTCCAATACTATCTAGATGGCACATTTCAGACTATATTTAATATGATGTAAATTTTTCCCAAAATTTTTTGGGTATATTTAGTTAATATCATTGAGCCCCTGAAATGGGAAATAATCACCAGGTTTACCTTAGTTGAAAAGTTTTGAATTAGTAAAATATTTCTCTGAGCAAATGTTAACAAACACATAGCCTATGTAATTTTTAGAAATTGTCTGTATTTATATCATTCGCTCTAGCATACTTTGCTCTGGCAAACTAAAAATACGTTCATAAAGATGTCAGAAACCAAAACAAATTTAAATTGGTACTGTTTGACTTTTTGAATATTTTTAGAATTATCTAGGAGCATATTATAGACATTTTGAATAAATATGTATGTTTGGAGAAAAATCTAAAACTTTGCTTCTAGTTCAGACACTGCTTTAGTACTTTTGTGAAAAGAATTCTTATCTCATTAACACATATGAATAATTGAGCATGTGTTTAAATAACTGACCTACAAAGCTATATTTGGAAATTGATAATAAATATAATTGTTTAAAGAAAATAGGTAAATTATGTTTTTAAAACAAGAATTTTATTTGAAAATACCTTAATGGGTAGATAAAGTACATTTGTAAATTTGAATGGCATGCAGCTCTTATCAAACTGCATATGGGACCATGATTTATAATTCTTAAATGCAATTAAGTTAAAAGCAGTGGACCATGTATTTTTCATCTTTTATGATAAAATATAGCAGTGCACATTCAACAGTGGAAAAAGTTAAATCACCCCCCACTGAATCTTTCTGCTGATGGTTTTTTCTTTAACCTAGTGAAAACACTTCAAATGTTATATCTTCTTCCGAAAGATGAATATTCAGCATATTATGTCTGACATGAAGAGCTGGAAAGAGTATGTCTAAAGTGATATTCTGTTTTGTGTGCCTTCAGGGCCATCCCCAGGGTATTAGCAAATCCCCAGCCCCAGTAGTTGTGTAAGCTCCCAACAATCCTTTTTTTAAATAAATCTGAATAAAACAAACATACAGAGCCATTTTGAAGGAAGATGTGTATAGCCAAGTTGGAAGAAATAGTCTCAAAAAACAGTATCAAACAAAAACAAAAACAAAAAAAAAACAGTATCAAGTCTAATGAGGAGTTAAGGGGGAGAGAGCCCATCTGGTTGACTTTTATAATAACATGAGTGTTCATATGTGGATTGAAAAAAATATTTGGGACTTCTTACCACTAATATTTACACATTCTCCCTCTCTCCTTGCTTATTGCCTCTCTGAGACACCAAACAATTTAGACCTCTTGATCCCTAAAGCAGTTGCCACTCAAAGCACAGGACTTAGTCTACCTCTCGGACTCCTTATACCCTGGGGATGACTTTATGTACCTTCTCTTAAGCAAAAATGTCTCTATCTTCCTGTTTCTTGAGTTGTATATGGGTTTTTATATACACATCTAAAATATCAGATGTTACTGTTTTGCCACAACATTATTCTAAAGTCATCTCAAATTCTTTGTTGTTTTTCCCATAGGACTTTTCCAACGAGCCATAGCTCAAAGTGGAACAGCCCTTTCCAGCTGGGCTGTTAGTTTCCAACCTGCAAAATACGCTAGAATGTTGGCCACAAAAGTTGGTTGCAATGTTTCAGATACAGTAGAGTTAGTGGAATGCCTACAGAAGAAGCCTTACAAAGAACTTGTTGACCAAGATATTCAACCAGCACGATACCACATAGCCTTTGGACCTGTGATTGATGGTGATGTAATACCAGATGACCCTCAGATATTGATGGAGCAAGGAGAATTTCTCAACTATGATATAATGTTAGGAGTTAACCAAGGGGAAGGGTTGAAATTTGTTGAAAATATAGTAGATAGTGATGATGGTATATCAGCTAGTGATTTTGACTTTGCTGTTTCCAATTTTGTTGATAATTTATATGGATATCCTGAAGGCAAAGATGTTTTAAGAGAAACCATTAAATTCATGTATACTGACTGGGCTGACCGTCATAACCCTGAAACCAGAAGGAAGACATTATTGGCTTTGTTTACAGACCATCAGTGGGTGGCACCAGCTGTAGCTACAGCAGATCTTCACTCAAACTTTGGTTCACCTACATATTTCTATGCCTTTTACCATCATTGCCAAACAGATCAAGTTCCAGCTTGGGCTGATGCAGCTCATGGAGATGAGGTTCCCTACGTACTAGGAATCCCCATGATTGGACCTACAGAGTTATTTCCTTGCAATTTCTCCAAAAATGACGTGATGCTGAGTGCAGTTGTAATGACATACTGGACAAATTTTGCCAAAACTGGGTATGTACCTAAGGAATAAAATTTTCTATAATTTAATAAAAATATCCTTGTAAGCATTTAAAAATAATACACATTTTGTGTCCAAGTGATTTCATTTAATAAATTTATGTCAATAAAGTATTAGGTTTCTTTATTCAAAATTCTATATAGTGCTATTTCAGAAAGCATTGCTTTATTCTTATTTTTTAGAAGTTTACTAAGAAAGCCTTGAAACCTGTTGCATTACTCAATAATTAAACTTATTTTGTGTTTTTTATTACACAAGACTTGTTATTATTATTTAGTAGTGATGAATATTTTATAGTGCTTTCCAATTTATATTATTGTTTGCCCTCTGATCCTTCTACCTTCTTTGTTAGATGGACAGGTTGGGTATTGTTAATCAATTTTGCAAATAAGGGACTGAGGTGATAAGAGGCTAGCCTCAAATAGATATTCATATGTCTTGTATGTTGTTAGGACTTAAAACCTCATAAGCCAATTCCAAAACTCAAGTCTTTTCCTCAATCCCATGCTGTTCTTGTTAGTTTGCCTAGGAGACAAATGCATATGTATATGAATTTTTATATCTTTGGGTAGATAGCAGCCCATCTTTAAATGGGCAAAGAGAATGAGAATGTGAGGCTTACTCTTATTACATTATCATCCACCTAAGCTGCCTGCAATAGGATCTGTGTTTCTAAGTTGACCCCGTTGTTACACAGTCTAAGGCCTTGCTAACCTGCTAATGTACCTCTCCAATTCGATGTTAAACTACTGCTCTTTTGGCTAAGAAAAAGAATAAAACAATTTGTTTCATAGTGCTTTTTTCTTTCCTAGTGACCCAAATCAACCAGTCCCTCAAGACACGAAATTCATCCATACCAAACCCAACCGCTTCGAAGAAGTAGCATGGACCAGATATTCCCAGAAAGATCAACTTTATCTCCATATTGGATTAAAACCGAGAGTTAAAGAACATTACAGAGCCAATAAGGTGAACCTCTGGTTGGAGCTGGTACCTCATCTGCATAATCTCAATGACATTTCTCAGTATACCTCGACAACAACTAAAGTGCCATCAACAGACATCACTTTCAGACCTACGAGAAAGAATTCTGTACCTGTCACATCAGCATTTCCTACTGCCAAGCAGGACGATCCCAAACAACAACCAAGTCCATTTTCAGTGGATCAAAGGGACTACTCCACAGAGCTGAGCGTCACTATTGCGGTTGGAGCATCACTGCTGTTTCTGAACATCCTTGCCTTTGCAGCCCTGTACTACAAAAAGGATAAGAGGAGACATGATGTTCACAGGAGATGCAGCCCTCAGCGCACTACTACCAATGATCTGACCCACGCACAAGAAGAGGAGATCATGTCCCTCCAAATGAAGCACACTGATTTGGATCATGAATGTGAGTCCATCCATCCACATGAGGTGGTTCTTCGGACCGCCTGCCCCCCAGATTACACACTAGCTATGAGGAGGTCACCTGATGATGTTCCCTTAATGACACCCAACACCATTACAATGATTCCCAACACTATACCAGGGATTCAACCCTTACACACATTCAATACATTTACCGGAGGACAGAACAATACTCTGCCCCATCCCCATCCCCACCCCCATTCACATTCAACAACCAGGGTATAGCCAGATAAGAGAAACAAACTCTATTTTTTTGATGGATTGCAGTAAAAGATTACTGAAGATTCCTTGGCTTTCAACCTACAAGACTCTTACTATTTAAATAAGGAGGAATATTATGTGAATATACATATCAAGAACTTTGGGGGTTTTGAAAAAAAATAAATTGTAAATATATACACAAATCAACTTTAAAAATGAATTTCAATTGCTTGAAGCAATTGTTCTGAATGATACTTTTTCATTCACATTCAAGAATTAATTTTTTGAAGATTTATGTTACATAATGGAATTAGGCATGTGGAACACCAAACAGGAAAGAACTATGTCTGAAATATAAATCATAAAAATAAAAAACAACCATGAATATGCACAAGGGACACACCAATGGAATGTCAGATAATTTTCACCAGTTTTTATTTGGAGGCGTTTTATTGTGTAGACCATATTTACATATTTGGATAAGTACACAAAGCACCAATGCTGTTAATGGCCTTAGCGGAGGCTCATGCTGAAATTTGCCAGTAAAACAAAGAAGTTTAAAGACTGGCAGGTACGACATTATCACATAAGTGCTGTCAGTATAAAGTTGTGGGGATAAAGGAAACTGGATATTTTTAGCACGATGTGCATGATAATTTATATGCTTGGTGGCTGTGCTGCTGATTAAGCCGTAATTAAAATTCTTCTCATCCCATTGGAGTCTTTAATAGAAGCTTCCTCTATCAATTGGCAGACCTAAAGAAGATTTTAAGGGGCAAAAGTAATTAGAAGTAAATAATTCACAGTAGTTTTGATAATAGGAAGAATTAGTTATTAAAGGTATTTGAAGAAACTATAGGCATAGTGGTGAATACTCGCTGATACGAATCCCAGGAAAAAAGAAATTCCTGTGTTTTTAATGTTCTTTTCATCCCAATCTAAATAATTTATAGAAATACAACCCTAATTGGACATGTGTTACAGGATCTATAATTTGCTGTGGTTTTTGTTATTCTGTATTTTGTTCCTTTTGGTAAGGTGAAGTGTGTCCAAAGAGTTACTTGCAACAGTCTTCTATGATATGAGGATGCCCCAAATTACCACTCTGATTACAGTTCTCAGTTAATTGATTTACTCATGTTGCATGACAAAATGTTTACTAATAAGAATTCAGTATACAGTTATATCCCTCCTCATATCACTTATCTTTCTCACTGAGGCTCATTCACTGGAATTTACTCACCCAATCTCAGTAGAGTACTACATAGATGCAGAACCTAGAAGGAGAGTCAACACCTGGAGGATTTTAGTCTTACACGTATGTGTGATTTTAAATGACTACTCTTAAGACCACAGGAAACTCTTCATCCCCCTGTTGTTTACCAGTAACAGTATATCACAGACCTTTCCAAATGTTTGTATATGTAATCAGATGTACATTTATATTAAAAAAATTGAGATGGACTTAAAGAGCACATCCTGATAAATACTTTCTCTCTTACCTGTACTATATTTCTATTAGACTAAAGTTATGTGATTTTTTTTTACATTTTTTCAGATGACTAGCAATTTTGATAGTTTGTAAGATAATGCAAAGAACTTTCTCTGACAAACTAACTGCAGTAACAGAAACCTTTCTTTTCAGTTACTCTTTTTCAAGAATGAAAGCTTATTATACAAAAAAAAAATTGTATACTACTTGATGGAAACAACTTTGTACATCTTGGCCATGTCACTGGTCATTGCGTGAAATAAAGATAATCTGGATAATGACTATTAGTCCAATGCTAAGAGACATGATCTTTGCTCATTAAAGAGCTAAAATGTTTATTGCTGTTTTGTCTTTTTTTTTTAATAACAAAAGAAACATGACTGTCTCAGAGAGTCATTTTTCTAGACCAGTTGGGTTTTTGAAGACATATAGATAACTTCTATAGAAAACACACGTGTATTTAAAGGCAAGTCTCATCTAAGATGAAACCGATAAAACTTTAACATTGTGAATTTATAAGCCCGGGAACTCATGAAAAATATTAGCTTTGTATTTTTAAATACCTCTTATGTGAAAGTGTTGTAGAAATAAAATGTGCCAATTCTTCTCAGTTAGAAACAAGGTTCTGATTTTCATCGTCAAGGAAAAGGCCTATTGGAAATAAATGTGCAATATTTCATGGAACGAGAATTGCTAGGTTCATAATATAAGGGTGATTAAACTATCATAAAGTAATGGATAAAAAGTTACCCTCCTAAGAGAAATAAAAAATGCTGAGCAAGACATTAAGCTGACACTAAGAGATAAAATCTTCTGTATCAAGAAATTTCTTTGCTTGTAATTCCCATTCCCAATTATTAACTATCAATTAAATGTAGATAGTACTCTATAACTTCAAGTAAAAATCTCTGTTGAAGCAAAAAGTCTTCAAAACCCGGAGCGGTCTACATGCAGTTTTTGCTTAATATGGCTATGCTTTTAGACTGTGAACTGCCAATGTAAACCAAGAAAAAGAATTGCTTAACATCTGAAATATTGCTAATCACAAAACTGTCTTTTATTACACCAGTTAAACAAAAGATAAAAAGAAACAGAAATGGCAACAAATAAGATAATGAGTAAAATCTTTCATATGCATTATTTCACTTGGCAAAATCAAGCATTCTCTTCTATCTTAATGATGGCCGTATTTATATCTATCTGCATACCTGTTGCTCTAAATTAATCTATCAATCTACCTATATATGCCATAACTGACATCTGTGTTATATTAATTTAGGGAAATGATTTAGGAAAACAAACACAGTCCTAGTCTTTTTTCTAAATTAATGTAGTATCAATTTTGTGGAAGATAAAAAGCAGTTCTAGGTTTTATTACTGTTCTCAAGTTGTGATAAAGTCATTGTGAATGAGTGTTAGTTGTTAGTTTTATAATTACAGCAGCTAGTTTTCTGAGTGTAAAATGGTTTCCCACAATAAACAGAACATTAAGAACAGTTTTTAAAGCTGAAACATAATTTTTAAATGCAAAAAATATTCTTGAATATTGTTACATTTTAACCAATGTCTTTAAAATGTATTTATTTAGACAATTTTCTTTAGAAAAAATTAAGTCACAAAATTAAAATGACATTTTTGGCATTACCTATTAAAATGATATTTTGGCATTTTTGGCAATTCAGATTTTCCTCCCTCAGGAGGAAATAGCCAAGTGTGCTTAGAATTTATATAAACATTAAGCCAAAAACGGACTTCATTTCATTGTTTTGCTATTATATAAAATTATTACCAGGTGTTGTATGTATGTAGAGTATGGGGTTAGAAATATGAGTGTAACAGATTTCATAGATTTACATTTCTATTGAGTATGTTGACTATGAACAAAATCTGGTTGAATACTACAGATGTATCTTAAGGCTCATCATTAGCTTTATGGACATTGGAAAGTCATTTGCTAAAGCATTAAAACTATCCAATTTGAATTTGGAGAGATCATGCTCACAGCTCAAAGAAAAAAGTCTGAGTAAAGTATAATTTATTTCATCCCTCATTTCAAATTTAAAAGTTGGCCATAATGATGCTTTAATTCAAAATTTTTTTATCTGAACAACATGAGCACAGCAACCAAATTTTTAAAAATAACTAACCATAAGTGATATGAAAGAGGAAAACAAGGCACTAATTTTCTTACAGAAAAGAAATGCCAAAACTCAATTGTTATATCTGTAACATGTTCTTCTCAAGTTATTTTGCCTGTTGACATACTCATACCGACACACATATTAGTATCATGAAAAGATACAAAGAATGTGACAAACATGTTTCAGCTCTAAAAACACTACTACATAGAAATTACTGGGATTTTTTTCCTATGGCGAGTTTCACTGAAAGATTTTCACAGGGCAAAATGATGAATGGAATTTTTAGGAAGCTGTCAAATATCATGGCAATCCTTTGATGTTTGTTTCCTTCTGTGTTGTTGGTTCAAAGTATGGCCTTTTACTTCATCTCTAATAATTAGTTGTTATAGACTATCAGTTTTTAATGTGAGTGAAAATTAGACAATTTGGTTATACTTGTGACAACATGCTCCCAAATAAATTCAATTAATGGGCATTTCCCTGCTGAGATTTTGTTATCATTCATTTAATTATCTTGTCAAGCTTTACTCTTAAATAAGACAATTGTTTTGGCTTCTTAGTCAATTAACAGAGGGAATTTCTCCAACAGCCTTATACCTCTCCTGCACTTGATATGATAACACACTTCAAATTTCCATCCAAAGCCTCTAAAGAAATATCCTACCGATATGAAGCGTTTGGTAGCCAACTTGATTCTCTTTCAAAAGCATTCTGATTTGAATTTATTCTGGCATTTTGATGTATTTGTACATAGGCCAGAAATCCATTCCATTTGATAAAGGTTACAGAGTATACAGACTAGAATAACTGTGTGCAGGGTATAAGTGCCTTTCTTCCTGGGATTTTATTTATAAACCTTATTGTCTTTTTTAAATCTGCAGATCCTGATAATTCAATTGAAAAGATGCAATAGGATGACCATGTTAAAATTTCCAGTAAGAAAATTTTATTTAGAAAGGTCTTTTCTTGCATTTAACTTGATTTTTTGTATGACTGCAAATGGGTCCAAACTATTCCTAGAAAAGAGTAAGGTGATTTTTTTTGAAAAGAACAAATAATTATTTAGGCATCAGATTTAATAGTATTTAAGGGTAGCAACTTAAATCTCTCACAAACTTTGATTTTTTTCTAAATAGGTAAGTTTAATTTAAAAGGAGTCTGAAGTTGTTAGGGACAAACATAAGTTAGGAAGTACATCATTTTTTCTAGTCAACCATTATATATACCACATGGTATATATTTGATATGTGGTTTATTGGATGTCTGTGATGGCCCTTTCAGACTCACATATTTACAAATGACTTTGTGTACCTTACTGCATATGTACTAATGTCATAGAGTTTAATCTTCTATAAAAGGTCAAGCCAAAGTGCTAGCAGTTTTGTGTTGAAATGAATGATAACAATTAAAGCTTTAAAGAAATCTGTAAAGGTCTAGTAAAAAAACTCAGCAGATGAAGTTAAAGGGACTATTTTTGAATGCCATGTCTAGGGTTGATGTCTATTATTAGAGGGTATGTTTAAAAGAATTTTAGTGTTTTTGATTCATCTTTTCTGCACTCATATCATTTAGCAAATTAATGGGACATATGTCATGGTTTTTGTAAAAAAAAAAAAAAAGGCCATTGGGTGTCATGATTCAGTTTGTGTTTGGACATCCGTGGCTTTCATTAAAACACGTTTATTATCATGAATAAATATTACCATGTTTTCCAAGTTGTGTTGACTATTTTTAAACTCAGAAATAATTTCTTCTCTGTGTGACACACAAAAACATTTCCAAGATAAATGTTCCTTTCCAACTTCTATATATTGCCCATACATGTGCTGACAGTTCCAATTTGATGGAAACAATGACAGCTTCTGGTCTGTTCACCTCTGGTGAATGCAGGGAAAAAAATCTGGAGAGTAAATTTCAGGAACTCAGGCACACTCATTGCACAGCTTGTCATAAAAGAGAGGAAAGAGGGAGGAGAAAAAAGGAAAGAGTGAGGAAGTGAAGGAAGAAAAAAAGGAAGAAAAATTTCTCAATTTTAAATCAGTGACTTTTTGCCTCCAAATAGTTCTTTCATAGAGATGTATGGCAGCTTATAAAAAAAAAGAGAGCAGAGATTTAAATAAATCTCTTTAACCCATAATCCATTGTCCTTAGAGAATAAGATTAATAGTATTTAGGATGAGACAATGAATTTAATCCTTGATCCAGGCCTCACGCTAATTGTGTCACTGGAAACAAACAAAAATAAAATCTAGAGTGATAGATTTCTAGTCTTGTTCTATTTAATCACTACTGATCTCAGTAGGGAGGACCGAATGAACTATGGGCATTGCTCATCTGTACATAGCCCTAGGTAAGAATACAGTTAAACAAATAAGACATCATAAAATTTCCCAAAATAGAGCCTAAAGGTCACTGTTCCCAAATTGCTACGTAAAAGAACTGTCATTGTTTTTGCAGGTCTCTGTGGCCACACACAGCCATCAGTACCACATGAACAGTTTAAAGAATATTCAAAGAGTTTCACATTCCACAAAAGGGCTTAGATATTTTATAGGGTTTGATGCTGTTTTACATGATTACATTTTTTTTACTACATTTTTACATTTCCTTACAGGTTACGGAATGTTATTTCTGAGTTCAAAAAAGAAACCAGTCCCAAATATATTCTATACATGTTTATATGAAAATAACATTTTCCGATGAAGTGCCATAATTTGAAGTACTTCCTATTGCCCCAGTTTGGAAAGTTTCCTTGAATATCCCCTTAAAGCATTTCTCTCTCTACCCTGAAAATATTCAGCCTCATTCTTGGAGTTGACTTCGCCTGCACCTTTCTACTGCCTCCTGCAGCTTCTCTTTGCATGCCCTCTCCCATTGCTCTTTATGCCTTCTTCTCTAAGAAGGCAGAATTTGTGGAGAATGTGTCCAGATAATCTAAATGAGTGGTGCTTTTAGGAATTAGCTCCCTCTGTTCCTCAGGCAGGTTAGTAGCTAGCATACATCATTCGTGCAATGAGAAGAATTACTCATTCATTTGTTCAATGAGTTGTGTTCACCATGAGCCAATGGGCGGAACATTAAACACTTGCCAATAAAATACAACTATTGCCATGCTTGGAATAGGTTTAAACACTTAAACTATTCAGATTTCCTTCTGTATTATCCGGTGTGCCAAATCATTACACAATACTTTATTTCAAATTTGTTTTATAGGTGTCAAAATAGTAAACCTAAAACAGTACTTGCTGAGTTCACAGCAATATTAGTTCAATTCTATTGACAAGTCCACCAAAAACACAGGTGTGGGGCAATCCTTCCCAGTAATAGATATAGCCATATCTGAAGCCTCACTGTACTATGCCAAAATAAATCAAACATGAAATATCCAGCTTAAATTTCATCGGATCCAGCCACTTAACTGATTCCTTAATCCTCTACCACAGTCCCAATGCATGGCTGTGAAACTTACTACTGCACAGCACTGGTCTGGAATTCTAAAACAGGTGGCTACTTTTGAGATCATCTGGAATTTCTTCCTTATATCCACCTGTCGTTCCATCTTTTCTTTTGAAAGTCACAAAGTCTCCATCTCCTGCCTTTTCAAATATTTGAAGATAACGATCATATCTTCCCTGAGTCATTTTCTTTGCAAAGAAAAATTCCCATTTTTAATACAAAATAGCTCAGTCTTCACTACTCTGATCACTGGTTTTTGTTTTTTTTTTAATAGTCTCTCAAGCCTATGTTTCTTAAGATGTGTGATGTCTAGGACTGTATATAATAAATGCTTCAGGTATATACTGATCCCTACCTAGTAGAACACTACTAACAACTTCCTCATTGTAGAAACTGTATTCTTTTAATATAACTTTGGTAATGTTGTCTTCTTTGGTGGCCATAGCTCACCAGTAATTCAAATTGACATCTATTACCTATTAAAAGTCCTTGAAATTTCTACACATACTGTTGTTAAGGAAACAAATGCCTTCATCTGGCCCTTGATCATTTGAGTGTTATTTCATCTTCAGGATATTGGACACTATTAAATTCCACCTTCATTAGACTCATCACATTTTTCCAGCCTATGAAATCTTTCTATCCATCCCAGAGTAATGAAATCTAATAAAGTGATAGACATACTTTTTTATTATCACCCAGTTAATTTACAAAAGATATTATGCAGAATCAGGTTGAGGACAAAGTTTGGGTCTAAGGACCATGGAAATAGTATTTATAATACTGAGAAAATCAACTGCTGACATTTACTGAGCACTTACTGTATCCTACATACCATCTTCAGAATTATACCATATGAGTTTACTTTTACTCTTCATTTGTTTCTCTCATAAAAGTAAACTCATATGGTATAAACATACCACCCACAATAAACCACTACATACCACCTTCAGAATTTTATCAATACTTTCAGAGGCACTTATGATGGACCTTTTATTATATGTGAGTCTCTGAGCTACCAATGATATAAAAGCGAAAGTTTTTGTTCTTTTATTACTAACAAGCAATTGATTAATTCTTCATTTTGTCTATACACATAGCACAAGAGACATTATCAGATAAATTTGAAAAATCTGTTTTCTTCCATTTAAAATATGTTAATGATGCATTAGTCATCCTAAGTAAGAAAATTGGGATACTTACTTTAGGCCTTCTATTTAGAGGTTTCTGAGTTACGGGTGCTTATTAAATGAAAGAAATTATGTAAAAAGAATGTGGTTCTGCCACTATGATATTTTCCCCAATCCTCACATCAATAACCTGTCATAATTAAAGTACTGATGTCAGCCAACCAAGTGCAGTCATCAAATGGGATTACTTAAAAGAAAAAGTAACACACGCACAAGGTTAAAAAAAATCCAAATACGATAAAATATTTTACAGTGAAAAGTAAACATCCTTCTCACATCAGATCCCAATTTCTTAGTTCCCTTCCCCAGGGACATTGATAGTTGCTTATTTGTATATCTATTTCTACAAATATTCCATAAGATGTGCAAATGTGTACTGTCTACATAAATATGTGGGCATCATTACATATATATATTCTTTATGAAGCTCATTTGGACATGTTCCATGAAAGCACACTTTATGTCTGCTTTATGAGAAAACTGAAATAAACTAAAAATAAGTCTCAGACTTATCCATAAATCCAAAGTTGTCCAATCAAAATTGCCCCAGAGTATGTTTGTGTGTTCGTGTTTAGACTTTAGACGGGTAAAGGTCAAGAATGGCCAAAATCATTTTGAAGCAAAAGAATAAGGAGCAGCTACTTCACCTATAATATTTCAAGAGTTAAAACTGCATAGTATCAACTCAAAGAGAAACAAATGAAGAATAAAAGTAAACTCATAAACAGACCAATGAAAAAGGAGAAATTTAGTGTATACTAAACATTACAAATCAATAGGAAAGGATAAATTCTTGAGTTATCTCCATGGAGAAAATGCTCTCTGTGTCAAACTACACATAAAAATTAATCCTACATAAATTACAGCTATAAACATGAAAAGCAAATTTTAAATGTTTTAGAAGAGCACATAGGAAAATATTGCCATGTCCTAGAAATAAGAAATAATTTATTAAACAAGACACAAAATCAAATAAACCATAAAGACAAGAATAAGAATTGAAATGAAAATCTCGATAAATTAAATAATAAGTTTTTTAAATGACAAGTACATACTAAAAGTAAATATTTATAATATGTGTAAGCCATGAAAAATTAACATGAGTTAGATAGAAAATTTCTATAAATCAATAAGAAAATACAATCCATAAGAAAAATGAGGCTGATTAAATATTGTGGAGTGAAAACATGTCTTTGTTTCTTTCCTCTCCCTAATCCTCACAAAAATATACAAGGGATGAAAAAAATTCCTAAGTCTATCAGAACAAGAATAAAAGATGAGTTAACAAACAGCTAAGGAGTTCTAAAATGTTTTTAGAAGATAAAAATTAAATAAACTAAAAGGTGCTAAGGAAATAATACAACCTATAAATAACATAAATCAGAATTAGAAAAGTTAAGAGATGCTTTAACAAAATTAAAGAAAGAATTACAAATGAAAGAATGATTTCAAAAGCAAAGATTAAATTGAAGGGAACACAAGACCAAAGAATGCCTTAAGAGACTTAAAAAATATCTAAAGTGAAATAGAAGGTAAGTAAGAAAAAATGTCAATAAAGAAAAAAGAAAGGGGTGCCTGGGTGGCTCAGTTGGTTAAGCAACTGCCTTCGGCTCAGGTCACGGTCCTGGAGTCCCGGGATCGAGTACCGCATCAGGCTCCCAGCTCCATGGGGAGTCTGCTTCTCCCTCTGACCTTCTCGCCTCTCATGCTCTCTCTCACTGTCTCTCTCTCAAATAAATAAAATCTTAAAAAAAAAAAAAAAAGAAAAAAGAAAGAAGAAAAAGAATTTAAGAATACATGACTAATAAAACGGTAGACAAAAAAGACTCAACATATGTATATAAGGAGAAAACCAAAATGGGACGAAGAGAATACAATAAAAACTACAATTCAAGAAAACTTTCTTAATGTAATAGAAAAGATTTAAAATTACATTTCAAAACAGTACCTTCGGTATCTGAGAAAACATTTACTATGACCACCATTAAGACATATTCTTGGAAGATTATTGACTATCAAAGAAAAAATCATTTGGGCATTCACATCCAGGTAAAAAAAAACAAGTCTCTTATAACAGAGACTCTCATTATATAATTAGGTTATCATCAGACCTCTTTGAAAACAATACTTTGTGCCAGAAGAAAATTGAGTAACATGTGCAAAATGCTTCAGAAAAGAGAATATGAGCCAGTGATTTTTTAACATTCAGCCATAAATTAACTTTACTTAGAATACAAATATAAAGGCTTCAACAAACTGTTATCAACATTCAAGAGCTCAAGTAATACTGTTCCTATGAACACTTCCAGAGAAATTTAGCAGACAGTGCCTTCAGACAAGCAGACAGTGATGTAAAGACTGGTGATAGACATTTAAAACATATTTGCTAAAAGAACTATGACTAAATGAGGGTTGTAAGCTAGACAGTACATTATACAATGGCTATATGCTTCGACAATGTAGACACAGCGCAGCTATTTTAAAAATGTGAGGAGAATAGGGAAATCATATGCAAAAACTGTAATGCCCTCCAGTCATACTGGTTTTGGTAATAGTGTTATTGCTACTCTGAGACTGCTACCTGTGTAACAAGGATTACCGAAGATGAGGAATATTATGATATGCGAATTCTGTTATTTCCACTGTCTTGTGAACTGGCATTTTTAATGTGGAAGAAAGGATATTCTGATGCAAGATAGAAGAGGTTAAGTTAAAACTCCATGGCTTGGATTTTAAAATGGAGGTATCACAATGAAACACTAAAAAATATTACGCAAACAATAGCCAAGCCAGTAACAAAGAGCATCTCCCGGTCTCAGACTGTGATCTTAAAATCACATTCCCTATGCCTGTGTGCAAACACACACACACACACACACACACAAACAGAGTGAGAGTGAGAGAGAGAGAGAGGAGAAATGGGGAACAAACTCTACAAGATGAACCTGGAACATCTTGTCAAAGACTTCTTTGGATATATAAAAAAGACTCAGAAGTCAACTTGCAGATCTCACTATCTAAAGAAGGGAAAGTTTGAGCATCATTAAGGATAATGTCTAGTAACTGAAAGAAATCAAATTAAAATTAATAACAATAATTGTTAAAAAGAATATTCTGTCATTTACTGAGGATAACTGGAATTCAACTCATTGTTTTGAAAACTGAAAAATAAAAGTAAGCACTGAAGAATTTATCCTAATATTCCTCTATGAACTATATAGCTAAATAGCCAAATAGTAAATAAAAGGAATTTACCCCTTGTAGAATTACTTCACCTAATAAAAGAAGGAATAATTTTATTAGAATTTTACCCTATTACTAATGAATTAATAGATGTAACTATCGAGCATCAATGGCTGGTATCATGATAAAAAACAATCAGTTATTATATCCTTCCTGAATGGAAATATACAACACTACCTCAGAAAAGGCCTTGCACCCCAACATGAATCTGTATGTGATGAAGTATGTAGGTCCAAATATCAGGAAATACATAAGACAAAAGAGCAGGTTAAAATATACCTTGGGGATGAAATCAACAAAATCCATACTGCAGGAAATTTTATCAATTAAATGTCTTGGTTTCTTCAACAAATAAATTAAAAGAAAAATATGGTGGAATAACTTGTAGGTTTAAAGAAACTTACAAAAACTTTAAAAAAATATAGCCTCGGGAAGTACCTTTGGGTGATAAAATTATAAAGAAAAGCAAGATGGGTAACAGGCCCACAAGATGGTGATTATTTTTATAGGAGAGGAAAGATGTGATTGAGATGGTGCCTATGGAAAACTTCGGGGTGATTTGCCAAGTTCTATTTCTTAATCTGGGGTTTTTTTCTCCAGAGTATTTCTCTCACGATGACGTTTTAAAAACCAAACATTTATTTCATAAGGTTTTTCTGTACCAGTGTTATATTTTACAATAAAATAAAGAGGAGTGTAATATAAGAGATAATCCATAAAAATGTTTTGGACTTAAAGATAATGAGTTTATTAATTGGAAGCCTTCCAACTGCCTACTAGAATGGATGTAAAAAGCACCTATCAAGGCCTACCATCACGAAATGTCAGGACAGTAGAAGAAAAGTTCCCACGTCTCCCAGAGAGGAAGAAAAAGGGTTCTCAACACCAGCCCTGAAAGCTCTAAGAATAGATGCCTTGAATAAAGGTCTTCACATATTTTAGGGGAAATTATGATCAACCTAGAATTTTTATATCTAAATAAAATATGAGTGCAATGTTATTAGTCCAAGGAGGCATGGATCCCGGAGAAGAATTCAGGGGAACACCCAGAATGTCTGATCAGGCAGCCAGAGAACAATCAGTTCAGCTTCAGAGTGTGATGCTGGGGACCAGGTGGACATGGCTCTAGAAAAAAATGGAAAGGGACAGAGTATCTGACATGTTCCATCACGTGAGAAAAATGTGATTCGTATGGGTGTTACAACTCTTGCTGAATTTGGGATGGATGTAAAAAACTAAGCCACAAACAAAAAGATCATTGTTAATCGGGGAAAAACAAAAATTACTATGAACAATGGAATGTTATCCTTGAACATGTATTTGTGCACATGAATGGAAGTACGTTTAAGGAGTAATTCTTACAAATAGAAAGGTTGAAACAAAAGGTGTTTCCTCTTTTTCTTGACTATTTCCTGATTTATTTTCAAAGATGTTATACAAATTTACTCTCCCACCAATATTGTATTTGAGTGCCTGTTTCCCTATACTCTGGCCAAAATTGTAATTATCACTTTTTTATCTTTCCATTTTAATATAAATGGAATGTCATTATTGTATTAATTTGCATTTTTAAATTTAGGTAAAGCATCTTTTCTTATGTTTATAAGCCATTGTATTTCTTTTTATATTAAATGTCTTCCTTTACTTTGTATATTTTTTCTATTTGTTTTTTAATCTCTTATGGAATTATAAGCTCTGTATAGATAAATAAAAGCAGTACTTTTTGTCATGTGTGTTGCAAATAATTTTGCTCGATTTTCCTTTGGATTTTTTGTTATTCTGTGCAGGGCAGAAATGCTTGTGTTTTATCATTTAAATGTATCGGTGTTTCTTTCGCGTTTTCGGGATTTGGTGTCTTGCTTGGAAAGATGGTCCCTATTCCAAAGCCTTAAATCTAATCATATTTTCTTCTGTATCAACAGCCTAATTGTTTATAGTTAAATCTGAAATTTATGTTTTCATAACAGGTAAGAAAAAAGTTAGCTTTATTTTGTCCCAAATAAGTCAGGATTTTAACACATTTCAGACCTGAATAAAGTGGATGTATTTTATTGTAAAGATAAGAATTTTTTCTTTTCAGCCATTGACGTCTACAAGACTGTAGAAGAGCAAGATGCTAACTAAACCACTAGCAGATTATTACTACCTCTGCCTGTCTTCTTACAAGCCTATGACTGAAACCTGCCTGCCTCCTTAGTTTGTGGCATCTTATTTCCAAATAGGAAACTGCCAGAAAGTTTAAAATTACCCAGCCAATGAAGGGGAAGTCCTCCGGTTTATGATCCCAGTTTGCTCATGTGTGCTCCATGGGGCTTCGAGTTATAAAATATATTCATATCTAATGACCTTATTTTCTGCCACTCAATGTAAAAATAGTTTAAAATAGCAAGTTGGCTGAGTCCCATAATCAGAAAATCAGCAACAAGAAAAGAACTATAATGGGTGAGTGTTTTGGTGGAGACTGGAGTAAGGAAAGAGCAAGAACAGCAAAAGTACACCTCCACATTCCCCTAGACTTACAGACCTAAACCAAATGCGTGGTTAAATGCCACCAGAGTCCTGTCAGGGATTTCTACCAAGTACAGTATCTTAAAGACAACAGTGGTTGTCTTGGCATCGTTTAAGCATTTTCTTGGTGGTCTTAGGTTTCTTCCCTACTCTATTGTAAAACGATAGACAGTTTCTGAGTCCTTTTTCTCCATTATTGAAAGAGATTTAATTTCACTCTGCCTAATTTCCTCAACCATTGCCCAAGACATCTATTGTACCTCGGATTCTCTGCCATCATTTTTTTTTCCCTTTAGGTTGAGTCTCAAGGCACACACTTTGCTACATGGCTTATTTCTATACTTTTTCACTCTAAACCTTAAAAAGCCTAAGAACAGCTATTAATAAAAATTAAAAGAAAAAGAAGAAGAAGAAGAACCTGAATCTAAAAGGAAGCAGTAAAAGGATGCACATTAGAGCTCAAGAAAATTTAATGGAAACTACTTTTGTTCAAATTTCCATGAAGGCTTTTAGCAAAGATGAATGAGTTGATGCTATAAAGCTGTGTATGTTTTAAAAAGTGATAAAAGGTTAATTAAGTACCATGTGAGCAAGATTATATATAGAGAAATCCTTTAGTTGATGGTCCAAATACACTTAACATCCATCTATCTTTTGTCTACATCAGGTTGCCATTCTGCACAAAGTCTACACAAATGTAGAGACAATATTAAAAAGCTTAGCAATGTGTGCATAGTTTCCAATAAAATGTTTTCGGGAAGGGAAGGAGAAAAGAATTGGTCTGTCCAGCAGATGTGAACACATGTATTAAGGAGGGAGAACTGTATCTTTTTCTTCTTGCCACCAAAAATTCTTTGAATAATAAGCTGATACATTTATTTCAGGGGCTAAAAACTACATGGGGAAACATAGAGAAAGATTGAGAGCCTGATAATCAGAGCTAAAGCTGAAGGAATCATTATTTACATAGAAAAATCTTAAGAGAGAAGAAAAAATCAGCAAGATAATAGTCATCAGTAAGAGTTAATCTTGTCAATTTTTCCTTGGATTTTCCACAGTTGAATTAATTTTCCAGTGTTAAGGGTGCCAGTGGCTCAGTCAGTTAAGCATCTGCCTTAGACTCAAGACAGGATCCCAGGGTCCTGGGATCAAGCCCCATATCTCAGCAGGGAGCCTGCTTCTTCTCCCTCTGCTGGTTCCCCTGCTTGTGTTCTCTCACCCTCCGTCAAATAAATAAAATCGTAAAAAAAAAAAAAATCCAGTATTAAAACTACATTTCCTTTCCCTCTCTTAAATTAGAAAATCCTTTTCACCCAAAACCAAGAAATATCAAACTGTACTTTTACATGCATTTGACATGAAGTATGTCTCACCTGTTAGGAAATATGATATCCTGTCTTTGCTATGTAGACCAACAAAACAGAAAAGTAGAGAGGTGATTTGAGATTCATGAGATTGTTTCTTTCTTATGAGGATTCAGCCTTAACTATCTTGCCCAAATCATCGAACCACTCTTCTATATATTAGGTAAAAAGACTCATGAAGTTTCATTTACCAGCTAAGGTGTCTTCATTGTAAAGCTACCTTCTATCTACATTTGTCTATACTTGCCTCTATTATAAAGAACATATTACAAACTGTGAGTTTCCTAAGTTCCTCCCTCAACCTTCATTTTTCCATTTGTTTTATCCTTTCTCTTTGGATGCACCACCTTGTCTTTCTCACCTTGGCTTTATTCCTGAGTAAATTTTCATCAGTGCTCTATAACAATACATTCATAGAGACCCCTTGTGGTAAAATCCCTCCATAATAAACCAGGTTTGTAGGGATTCTTCTTTCACATAGTTCTTACCTATCTATCACATATGTATTCTCTTATTAGTCCTCATTGCCATTTCATAGTTTTGACCCTCAACCATTCTGATCTGGATGTTAAAATAGCTGCTTATCTAGTCTCCAAAATCTGGTGTGACCCAGATGCTATTTACATCAATAGATTTCTTCATCCTCTTCCCATAAATCCTGGACTCTCACCATAAAGAAACTTTCTTCTTCCTCAAATGCCTTGCGCTCTTGGCCTCTCTGCTTTTTGACTCTCTGCACAGACTCCTCCATCTTCCTTCTCTTTACATGGCCAACTCAAAATCATCCCTCTGGACTTAGCTTAGAAGGCACCTCCCCTGGGTAGCACTCTCTGGTCTTTATGACTTCTAGGCTAGGTGAAAAACTGGATTCTGTTTCATTTCTGCCACAATATAAATCACACTTTATTGTAATTGTCTGCTTCTCTGTTGCCTTCCTAAGGCTGTAAACTCCTTGAAGTCAGGGACTATCTTATTTGCAGTTGTGTTCTCTGTGCTTACTGCTCAGTTCTGGTTTGGAGATAAAAATAGCAATGTACAGTCCCTGAAAAAGTCTTGATTCTTCTACCTCCATGATTTTGCACATGCTGGTTTTTTGGTCTGAATTGCATCCCTACCAATTTACCATACCTCCAGCCCTATGTACACACCTTCATCTATTGTAAGCCTGCTTATTCCTACAGGTCAGATTTAGGTGTTTTCTCCTGCATTAGCATTACCTTAATCAGAACCACTAAAATTGATCTGATCTATATTCTACCTATGTAGTATAAATCACACATTGCTTCATATCTCAATATCTGTTTTTTTCACCCAAAATAGATGGATTAAAAATAGGGACTATGTCTTAAAATATTTGAATTCCCTATATCATCTATCACAGGGTTTTGCAGTCATTCTTAATATATACTGAATGAATTATTATGAAATAATTACCCAAAGCTACAAACTTTCCTGTGTTTTCTCCAGAAAATATTCAGTAATAATACTTTCTCCCCTCTAAATTTCTTGCTCTTTCCCATTCTAACAAGGAAGTATGTGATTTATTTCTATGTATCTTCCCTACCAGACTGCAGCAGAAATTTCTGAAGACCTAGTGAAAGCAGTAGAGGTGCGTGAATAATTCTGTTCAGTAGAAGTGAAATTGAATTAGAATTCACATATCTTCGACTGATGTTTCAAACCAGAAGATCTCCAACAGGAACTTCTTTCTCCTCTTCATAAGAGCGTGGTGCAGTATGTGTCCTTTTTATGTTTTCTCTCATCTCCAACATGGCAAAAGCCCAACTACCCATCGTCAGACACTCCAGCTCAAATCAGAGATCATTTGTGAAGTTTTTCTTGCTTTCTGTAAGCTCAAAAGCCCTGTATACACATAATACTATATATCTCTCTTATGATAGTCATTTCTTTCTGCCTCAACTTTTTGTGAATATTTATGTCCATGTCTTAGATCCTTTCTAAAGTGTGAGTTTCCAGAAAACAGAATTTGTACCTGATTTTGCTATTCTTTTTTGCCCATGGAAAAGTGTCTTGCATATACTTATTTGTCTTATTGCTTGTATTATCTGTTGAATGGCATATGACATATACATAAAGAGTATGTATAGGAATATAATATGTTTATATAGTACCCATATTTATAACTTTGGAGTACAACTAATATCTATATGAAGCCTATCTGCTCACCACTGTAAAAGTAAATCAGATTGATTGATTTTATTGGGTCCTAAAATGCAATACCAAACATTTAGTGTCATTATTCTCCCTCCTAAAATGTAACAAGAGTCTCAAATAGAATTTTAATCACGTCCTGGATAGCGTTCCTTTCCAAGGCCTTCCCTTGGAAGGGTTTACTATAGCTTTTATTATAATTCCATAACAGCAATTATAGTATATTTTACCTGCCCACTCATTTAACTCCTCTGTCTTTTATGTTCTTGAAGGCAGGGACTGTATCATCATACTGACTTTTGTGTTCACACTGCTTAGGAAGATAGCTATGATAGACAGAATAATGACTCTCTCAAAGGTGGCCATGTCCTAATCCCCAGAAGCCATACATATGTTACCTAATGTGCCAAAGGTGACTTTACAGATGTCCTAAGTTGAGAAATTCAAAATGAAGATACTATCTGGGATTCTCCAGGTGGGACCTAAATGTAATCACAAGGGTCTTTATAAAGGAAAGAGAGCGGCAAGAGAGTTAGTAAGAGAAGATAAGACAGTAGAAGACAAGTTGGAGCAATGTAATTGATAGGTTTGAGGGTAGAAGAAGGATACAAGTCAAGGAATTCAGGTGGCCTCTAGAAACTGGAAAAGTCCAGAAAATGGAGCCCCCACCTCCCCACCCAGAGCCTCCAGAAGGAACATGGTTTTGCCTACATCTTGATTTTAGCCTAGTAAGATCTATTTGGACTTCCAGTAACCAGAAGTATAAAATAATAAAGGTACTGTTTAAAGCCACGGTATGTTGCAACATATTACAGCAATAATATGAAACTGATACAACAGGCAACACATGGCAAAGGATTAATAAATATTTGTTCATTAAAAGAACCATGGAGGGGGCCTGGGTGGCTAAGTGGGTTCGGCTCAGGTCATGATCTCAGGGTCCTGGGATTAAGCCCCGCATTGGGCTCTCTGCTCAGCAGGAAGCCTGACTCCCCACCCGCCTCTGCCTGCCTCTCTGCCTTCTTGTGATGTCTCTCTCTCTGAAATAAATAAATAATAAAAGAAAATTAAAAAAGAACCACAGGATATTTGGCCTAAAAAACATCAGAGAATTAATGGATGTTGGATGGATGTTGGTAGCAGTTGATGGTGGGCTTGAGGAAGAAAGGCAGGTAAAGGGAAAATTCCCCATTACTAACTAAAGGTGGGCTTAAGAGAGAGGTATAGGTAAAAAAACAAAACAAAACAAAAAACAATAAAAATCCCCCATTTCCTGGCTTAGGAAACTTAGTAGACTATAAGAAATAGAGAGAGAAAGCTTATATTCTTAGTTTTGGGTATGTTTGATATTAGGGTCACTATGGAATAACTAGATAGAGCTGTTCAGGAGACACTGGAAAATGTGGTCCAGGAACTCAGGACATATGATTTAACCAAACAGCCTGGGGATATAAGAAAAATAAAAAAATAGCTAGAGATAAGCCTAGAAAAGCAGCATAATATTTCTTAAATGCCAAGGGAAACCAAACCTAATTTGTCAGAAGGAGGTTGGAATGGGCATTGAAGGGATTTGAGCTGGGAAATGATATAATCAAAGTGATGCCTTAAGAAGATTAATCTGGAGAACTTATGTAAAAAAGATTGGTAGGAAGTGAGATTTAAGACAGAAATACCATTTATACTTTACAGCTCACTTTTGAAGACATGTCTTATTTGATCCTCATAGCAATCTTGTGAGGCAAAGCATTATTAAAATCTAACTTTTTTATATCATCATAAATCATTTGTATTATATTGACAATCATTTTAATCTACTTTTAAAGCTTTACATATAATTTGCAGTATTCTCTATTTCTTACCACTTTAAAACAGTGTATTAAGGGTTTTGGTCAAATTTCTAGCCTCTAATATTCAGAAACCATCTATCAATAGAAAACCAACAGAAATAAATTAAATTCATCCATGCAAAGTATTTCTATCCTTATATTTGCCTAATCATCTTGAAGGGAAAAAGGGACAACTTTGTTTTATTATTAGATAGAATAATAAGATATTCCTATAAAACCAGTTGGATCAAGTACTTTCATCACAATTAACCATTTTTATGATACAGCCATATTAATCCAACATTGTTGCAGAAAAAACATTTGGATGAACCATGCAAACCTTCTCTAGAAGGTCTCTCACACGGCACTTTGAGATTTCAATATTGACTCTAATATCCATCAGACAAGGCTTTAAAATCATAGAGCTTAAAAATCACATACTATAATGAAAGAGTCTCTGGGGCTAAATTTAGGTGCTGTTAAATCACTGGGAATGATTTGGTCAGAACAAGAGAAAGATAACTGAGAGGTGCCCAGGTAAATCCAGTTAGGAGCTCTGAATTTCTCACCATTACAATTCCCAATTCATTTCTCTTCATTTGATTTATAGAAAGCTGCTCTGAAGCATTCAAATGAATAATTCAACACTTATAGACATGGGAAACGGTGTAGACCTGTCTTCATAAAAATTAAAAAAGATTCTGAAGCTGTTTTCACTGTGACTCAAACTCACCCAAAAAGTTCATTTTTGACTCATTATTTGGCTCTCCACTATCATTAATCCAGACAAAACCACCATTTTTTGGACCTGTTTACTGCTGAAAATACATTTTTTTCAAAATGCAAATATTAGTAATTATTTAGGGGATCTCAGCATTTCAGCAACCCAGAAATGGTCAACATAGTCTAAAGCTTTACTGCTCAAAGAATGGTCCTTGGACCAGCAATATCAGCACGTATGGGTGCTTGTTAGGGAAGGAAAACCTGGAGAACTCCCAGGGACCTACTGAATGAGAATCTGCATTTTCACAAGATTCCCCAAGTAATTCATTTACATGTTATAAACTTGAGAAGCTCTGATCTAAAGCACATACATTTCAGAAATTGCTTTTCATTGTATTTCCTAAAGTCCTCCCAGCAAACATTTTTATGACATTATAGGAATGCCAACCCATCTAAGTTTCCCATTTCTTTTATTTCTTCTGATCAGTTTCCATGAGAACATATAAATAGCCAATTATCTAAAGGGTTTTCTGACTCGTTGTACTGGAACATAGTGGTTGTATGGGAGAGTTAATTTTTTTCATTATACACACTTCTAGCTTGGCTATACACATGCCACATTGCCTTTTGCCCAACTTAATTTGTACAAATCTTAATAAGGAAAGAAGAGGGAGTGCAGCTAGCAGGAAGTATGTGTTGAGATGAGTGGAATGTTTTACGTCTCAATATCTATTTCTTGAGTTGGCCTTAAATGACAGGTTAGAGACGACTAGATAGAAGAAAGAATTGAAAAGAACTTGAATGGTTTGTCATTTCGGCCTGACCCAGTATGCCCGAGTGGAATTGTGCAAACAATCCTGAACATCTCTGCCATCATGAGTACGTAGCACCCTGGTTAAGTTTAAAAACGCATGAAATGAACCATGCTACAATGAAATAGAGTGTTTTTCAGTTTGGTCTTTAAAGTTCCTCCTTAGCTATTTATACTTTCTCTCCAAAACCTTAGAACAAATTTAGGTTCATGCCATATATGTTCACCTTTTTCTTTTTTTTTCTCTAATATTTCAGTGTGAATAGTGAACTTAAGGGTAGAAAATCTGAGAACCTATATCTGAATTTTAAGGATATTATTATGGTATCATTAGTTCTTTACAAATATATGCATGCACTTAATTCAAGAAAAAAATAATATATAATATTAGAAGAATTAAGTAGAAATATAATGAAACCAATTAAAATAGTTCCTAAGTGACTGTTTAAGGATAAACTGGAACAATAACTAAATGATTTGAAAAATAAATGAACATTAGTTTAGCCTATATTAAGAACAATGGGTAAAACAGAGGCTGTCACCTTTGTGAGGTGGCGATCCTGGTGATCAGACCTGAAGTGATTGGGGGGACTACTGACTGATGATCAGTAGATGTCTTTATTTCTTACAATCACTTCTTTTATATCTTCCACAAGATCCTATTACAAACAGGATATAGATTTATGTGCAGGGCGTGGGCTACGTGTGAGATGTGTTTTACAGGCTGGCAATCAAGTGAGACAAGTGAACAACAACGATTATCTTAGCTTTAAATGACAATATCTCTTAGCTTTAAATGACAAGAGCAAGTTAAGGATTTTCCACATTTATCAGATCTATCTAAAAAAGACATTAAACTACTCCAGAGATCCTCCCGTGCTTAATCTGGGCATTGGCCCAGGAAGACTCGTGCCCTCCATCTCCTGGTGTTTTCTCATAGGATTCGACATGACCCCAGTCACATTGGCAAGGATCCAGGCTGTGTTCCAACAATAGGGCATTTTCATGTTTGATCAATAATTAAGTTGATAAATAAATCTTTGCTATATTAATAGGCAGTTTGTTTTTAAATTTATTTATTTTATTTATTTATTTAAGAGAGAGAGAGAGAGAGCACGTTAGTGCAAGTTGGGGAAGGAGTGAAGAGAGAAGGACAAGCAGACTTCACGCTGAGTGCAGAGCCTGATGTGGGGCTCAATCCCACAACCCTGAGATCATGACCTGAGCATTTAATCCAAAATTGGACGCTTATTCGACTGAGCCACCTAGGTGCCCCAACAGACAGTATTAATTACATTCAACTTTTAAATAATACTTTGCTGTTAAGAAAAAAATGACAATTTCATTGTTTCATTATTTTTTAGTCTCTATTTTTCATTTCAGCAATTGCATTTGTAAACCTGAATCCAAGGTCTTTAAGCATTGGCATAGTCCAATTCCTTTACTAGCAAGTGGGAAAGAATCTGCATCCGGGTTGTAACATCTGCAAAAGGAAGACCATCTGGATGGAAAATAAAATTGATCTAAGAAAACCAGCTTAACTAACCTAAAGACAACTTTTCTATTACTGAGGTCTACTTCTTCCCCTAAACACCGGGTGGGATAGTGAGTATAGTTCATTAGAAGAGAAACCCAGATTTGGGCCCTGCCAATGAGCTGGTAGCAGAAAAATTAGATACTCCAAGGATTTCCCAAATACACCTAGTCAAAACTGAGAGACTAAAACATGGCTGATGCAGAATATGCAGATACAGAATATGCACACCCCTCACAGACAGCTCAAATATGGGCTCTCCATATGACCCCTTCTCCCCCAATGACCCCTTCTGCCAAAAATCTTTTCCATATCTCTCCACAAACCCATGGCAACACCCTCTATCTTTCCCCCTATGTCTAGATGTCCATTTTCATGCATTACTTCATCCAATCTGGGCTCCTGGAACCTCAGCAAGGTCATATCCCAAGTCAGCCAGGGTCAATCAAGAAAATAGAGACTTTAACTGGTAGTTCAAAGGGGACTTAAGTATATATATACTTAAAGTCTAGGGATCAGATACAAAGATGTTGGAAGAGATGCAAAATGAAAAGAGGTGATAAAAGAACCTTTAGGATAGCAATAGCAGCTATCAACACCCCTTGGGTTGCAGGGATTTAAACAGAAAAAAGAAAAAATACGGAATTATTAGAACCCAGGAGCCAGGGATGCCAATAGAAAATGAGACCACAGAGGAAAAACTGAGTGGTAAGCTAGTACCACAAAAAGAGGCATGGCCAGTACCATAAATGTCTCCCAAGTCAGAGTACAAGGGAATAAAATTCTGGCTACTTGACTTCTCTGCCTTCCAACTTCCTGCCAATTTTCTCCATTGGCCAAACCAAATGGAAACCAGCAGGGTTAAACCTTTGTGATACAAAGCAGAGCAAAAGAAGACTGGAAATGGATGTGAGACCAAACACTGAATGGCTGTCCTAATCTGTTTTTCACCTAGAACTGGAGATCAGGCAGTTATTTTACACCCCTTCCCTCCAGGGGTCTTCAGGATGACATCTGGGATCCACATACAAGAACATCTTGGAGTAATATCTTTCATGAGCCTCTCTGTAACCTTAAGTGACTAATTTTTCTCTGAACAACTGAGATTTACTACAGAGCTTAACTTGTGGCAGCTGCTGAAAGTTCTCTCCTAATTCTGTCAGCCAGGAACCATGATCTAATCACTGATGTGGAATCTACCCTCTCACTTTAGTACTCAGAACCCTCATCCCACAAGTGCCTCTGAAGTCCCTAATGCCATTGCAGTGGTTCACTGTGGACCTGAAGCTCTTCCAGTTTTTTCTCCCAATCATACTGCATTTAATGAGGATAATCATTTCTAGCTGCCATAATAAAGATACATCAAATGCTCAGCCTCAGTAGTAGCCTAACATAATAAAGATTTATTTCTCTTTTGCACAAAGACTGATTTGGGTCAGGATCTCTCCCCCATCTTGAAGCAAAGTCATTTGGATCACATGGCCTCCAAGGCAGCTCAGCCCTAAGTTGCAGCTTGTGACAATCTAGGATGAAATGGCCACTAAGGACATTTACCAGCTTTGACATGAGGCAACATCAATGACAAACAAAGCTATGCAATTCTCGTACCTCAACCAAGAGCAAGAATAGAATAACAGAGCTGAGAAAGAGGACTTGCGGCCCATATTCACTGGTGCCAAGATTCAGAAACATCCCACAGCATAACAGTCCAAACCTTGGTCATGTAATGCTAATTTCGTGTTAAATGGATAGCAATTCCCATTGATTTAGATGTAGAGAGCATTTCAATCATTTAGCCATATCACCCACCCACTGCCCAAGCTACTTAAAGGTCCAGTGTCTGCTCTGGCTATCACCAGACTATGTTTTTATTTTTGTTTTTATTTGTTTGTTTGTTTTAGAAAGCAAGGATGAAGACCTTTAAATGTATATAACCTTTAGAACACAAAGAAGTGTCATCAGGATTCCCTCTCCCTCAGGGGACCTTGTATTTTTGTTGAACAAACAACAACAAAATCAAACATAAACATGAGAATAGGTAGCAATTTCCCCATTACAATAATAAAATGTGAAGGATCTCGCTGCATTCCTCTACCCATAATGGTCTTTTGTCTCTTGAACAAGAACCAGTAGTTAATATATTAGATTTCTAGGATATCTGCAGCCTATCCATGAAACTAAGGTATAAAGAGACAATAACCTTTAGGACATAGTAAGTCAGGGGATATCTGGGTGGCTCAGTAGGTTTAGTGTCTGCCTTCAGCTCAGGCTATGATCCCAGGGTCTTGAGAACCCACACTGGGCTTCCTGCTCAGTAGGGAATCTGCCTCTCCCTCTTCCTCTGCTGCTGCTGCTGCTGCTGCTGCTCTCTATGTGACTAAATAAAATCTTTGTAACTAAATAAAATCTTTTTAAAAAAAAGACACAGTAAGTCGGGAAATACAACTACTGATTTCATTTAATTTATGAAATAGCCAAAGTCATGTAATTTTTCATGAATAAATAATCTTGTATTACTTCTTAAGAAAGATTGCATTGAGTGGCCATAGAGAATGTTGTCCCCTCTCCTGGCACTCAGATTCCTTCTGTTTTTTTAATCTCCGACTTACTCCCTCATATGTCTGGGCTGATTGTATTCTTCACTGATGTAATGCATTTTTTTCCCTTATACATGTAAATAAAACTATTCCAGCAAATTCATCATTGGGTTTTCCAGTTCCATGAAGAATCTAGCAATCTGATCTCCCAGTTTGCCTATTTGATTGTTTTCCTTTTAAAGTTATTGTTTAGTTTTTGTCAAAGTAACATATTCAGAGGGCTTAAAAACTAAAAAGTATTAAAAGTCATATAAAGAAAAATAGCAGTCAGCCACTATTATCAGATATTTTCTCTAGAGACAATCAATTTAACTCTTTTGGTTCCTTTATGCAGCATTTACCTTAGTATTTATAAATATATTTGTATTGTTTCTTTTACCCTCCAATTTTTATTTTCAGAATTTTCAAAGCCATAGAAACATTGAAAGAATGGCACCTTTCACAGAGATTCACCAAAATTGTGGCCAAAATTGTTAACATTTTACTACATTGCTTCATCCTTCCTTCTCTTTTGACTAAACTATTTGGATATAAGTTGCACATATTATGACACTACAAATACTTAGGCACATATTCTTCAAAATTAGAGTATTCTTCTCCGATGTCCCTGGCTTTTGTTGACATTGTTTAGGGAACTCACAGGCTATATTAACAAATCCCCTACTTAGAAATTAAACTGATGGCCTAGTGGAGCATATCCCCTGATCTGTATTCCTCTCCTGCCTACTAGCACATTCCTAGCACAACTACCTTGACACCAGGGAATTTGAATATGGCTCCTTTCATTCATTTACCCAAAATAGTAGCTTCCACAGAGATTATAACTTCCTTTTCCAATGCTTTCCTTCAACCTTCAGTGCCACATATGCCTTTTACATCTACTAATAATCTCTAGATGATTTGTACAACCAGTGACCTAGGATCTCAAATATACCTGCAATTGTGTAAGAATTACATTAGCATGGTGTGAGACACTATTTGGGTCTTCCTGAATATCCACACTTAAGCAGAAAGGACTAACGATGATAGAAACCTCTATCTTAATAATTCTATTTATCTTTCTCCACAGGCTTATCCATACCATTGTTCATAAATGGGCTTATCCCCAGGCTCCAGAGCCCCCACTGAATGATACAAGATGAGAAACTACTGTGTTAACCAGAAATGGTTCTCTCTCTAATGGTACAATCTGTTATTCCTAGAGGACCAGGAGTAAAAGTCCTTCTCCTTCCACAATTTGGAACACCCCATTAGAGGACTAAAACATTCCACAAAGAAATCTGATTTCTGTTGTATCTGGGAAAGGATATGAGGAAATGGCATATGAGCTAGCATAGGAACCCAGAGCTCTCCTTCATAGGGCAGAGGTCCAGGTACCTCCTGAATCATCTTTCCTCTACATACTTAGCAATCAGGGCAAGGGAGGGGGAAAACAGAATCATGATCCCCAGAGTCTGAAATACAGCCTTAGTGAAAGCAAGAAGCAAAGGCTTATCTGGATCTGGTCTGAGACCAGAGATGACAAGAAGAGGTAGGATGTGCAGTTGGGATATTTAGGAAAGTAAGTTGAAAATTTAAGTCTCCAATGTGAAAGCTTTTCATTTGGAGTCCAGCATGGGCAGCCCAGACAAGAGCAAATCCTTAAGGGTGTTTTACAGACAAAAAAGTTGATCTTTGGTATTCATTTTCTTTTTGGAATGTTTGGTAACCACACATCTCGGTCAGTCAGAGTTACATTTGTGGTCAATAGAGATCCAAATCATTTAAAATTATGCCTGCTGAGAGTGTTTTTCAATGTCTGTTTAGACTTTTTTTTTTATTTTGTTTTGTTTTATTTTATTTTCAGTGTCCCAAAATTCATTGTTTATGCACCACACCCAGTGCTCCATGCAATACATCCCCTCCATAATACCCACCACCAGGCTCACCTAACCCCCATCCCTCTCTCCTCCAAAACCCTCAGTTTGTTTCTCAGAGTCCACAGTCTCTCATGGTTTGTCTCCCTCTCCGACTTCCCCCAACTCACTTCTCCATCTCCCAATGTCCTCCATGTTATTCCTTATGCTCCACAAGGAAGTGAAACCATATGATAGTCGGCTCTCTTTGCTTGACACTACAGACAAAGGACTGATATCCAAGATCTATAAAGAACTCCTCAAACTCAACACACACAAAACATAATCATGTCAAAAAATGGGCAGAAAATATGAACAGACACTTCTCCATACAAATGATTATAGACACATGAAAAAATGTTCATCATCATTAGTCATCTGGGAGATTCAAATCAAAACCACATTGAAATACAACCTTACACCAGTTAGAATGGCCAAAATTAACAAGACAGTAAACAACAAGTGTTGGAGAGGATGTGGAGAAAGGGAACCCTCTTACACTGTTGGTGGGAATGCAAGTTGGTGCAGCCACTTTGGAAAACAGTGTGGGGACTTCTTAAGAAAGTAAAAATAGAGCTACCTCATGACCCTGCAATTGTACTGTTTAGACTTTCTTGAACAAGAAAAGCTTTCATCTCTCTAGTGAGAACCTCTGCTTCCTTACAACTTATAAAGGAGATATCATTAGCTTTTCCTCACGATGATCATTCTACTCCAAGAATTTTGGCCAAAAGTTAGCTTGACTTTTAAGTCTTCCCACTCATCTTTCATCTTTCTCCTTCTCTCTTCTTGAACAGAGTCAAAACTGGAACTAGAGCACCCAAGCCTTTCTCCACCATAAGAATAATTTTCTAACTTTTCCTCAGCCAATGAGAAGAATGCCTTTTTATATTTAGCTGCTGTTTACTTTTTTCTGAGAAACCCAAATTTATCTCTTCCCTCCCAAAGAGTACTAAAGCTATGCAATTAATAAACTTAAATAATAATTACCATAGCAAATGTAGACAGGAACAGAAACAATGCCTTGCTAAAGCAAACGTCTCCTTAAAAAGGTAATAAAACCTCAATTTATGTAAGAATATAACATCTAGGTTTTACTTACATCAAACTTAAAAATCATTTAAACTAAGAACGAATGTAGAATCATCATGAAGGGAAATGGCAAATGGTGCTACACTGATGAGTTCTAAATACTTACAATGAACACAGAAGGGGGAAAAAAACCTTAAAAGTGGCCTTCACATGAAACATTTTCCTTTTAACTTCACTGAAATACTTTGAAACTCTAGTATGAATTTCTACAGTCATGCCTTTTAGAATGGGCTCCACAGATCAATAGCCTCAAAACTTTCAGTATGTGTGTTTAAAATGCACATTCTTGATCTCTACCTTAGATGCTTTCCTAATGATTCTCCCCTATACTAAGGTTTGAGACCTATTATGCAAGAGAAAAAATGGAGTAATTATTTGAGAGGAAAGATTTTACAATCATAAAACATCAAAGATAACTATAAAAATAACAATAAACATCCATATAGTTGGAGATAAGTACCGACACCTAGTTCAAAAGAAAGGACATGGTATCCAGGTAAGGCATTAACTATCCTGAGTTGCTCATTTTGAAGGTGGGTGATAGAAATATGGAGCCATCATTATTCTACTTTTACACATATATTTAAATTTCCCAATGATTCCCAAAATGAGGAAGAGACATTGGCCATAGGGTGACTTATCTTTTTTCACCCGATGAACTAAGAAAGAGTAATTCTGTGTGCCCTGAAATCATTCAGTGTTCATCTGGTATTTAATCTAGTTGTAACTGAGCTTGATCCAATTAAGTATACATCAATTTGTATTTGAAAGTATTTTTTCTTTTGAAAACAACATTCTAAGTTATAATAGTCATTTAAAATTATGTTTTTTACCTTCTTGACATTTCTTACAGTGTTTCCAGTAGCACTTATTAATTATAACTACTCTGTTGTGACATCACCTTTCATTTTCTGATCTTATTCTTTCCCACATGACCCTGTCTCTCTTGAAAAATAAAACTCTTACTTTGGAAAAGCAACTTTAATATCTGGGATCAGTGGAAAGGGTCATGTCTCATTTATTAATGTATTGGAGTCTTTGTCCCTTTAGTCTTTTTTGATCTGAAGAAAAATAACTTCATTTTTTTCTACTAGCCCCAAATACTCCAAGGCATTGAACTCTTAGCCTCTCTATGCCCAGCAGCTGCTTTTTAAAGGACTAAACTCTTCTTAGATTGGTTTGTACAAGTAAAACAATTTGAAGTACATCCATAAGTTTTATGAGATCAATAGTCTGGTCTACACAGGAGATGGCAGAATGGTACTAAGAGCTGTCCAAGCCACAACTTTCTTTCAAATGGCTCAACAATCTTTCTATGCATCAGCAAGATTGAATTAAACAATATCTGCAGCTTTTGTGAGTTACACTGTTGTGTAGACAAATAGCAATTATTTAGCTTAATCGAAGTCAGGTTGGAACAGTCTACAGTCATGAATGTAGAAATAGCTCAATATGTAAAAACAAAACAAAACAAAACCAAAAACACCATCATTATGAAAATATGTTTTCACATTTATATCCAGTGACTTTTTTTTTAATTTTAAAGATTTTTTTAATTTATTTGACAGAGAGGTCACAAGTAGGCAGAGAGGCAGGCAGAGAGAGAGGGGGAAGCAGGCTCCCCGCTGAGCAGAGCCCGATGCGGGACTCGATCCCAGAAGCCTGGGATCATGACCTGAGCCGAAGGCAGAGGTTTTAACCCACTGAGCCACCCAGGTGCCCCCTATCCAGTGACATTTTTAAAGGAGCAGAGAGATTAAAAGGAGGAATCAAGAGAAAAAGAGCCTAAATGAGAGAAAATATTGTTTGAATATCAATTAACTTCCTATTAATAAAGGCAAAGCTAGGCTGGTTTGAGGGAACACGGCTCGCTACTGTCCTTGGATCATATTTACTTGATCAGTACTGAGAGGTGATGAGCTGGGTTTCCACATATGCTATATCATTTCTAGCCAAAAATATATTGCCCTCATAAACAAGCAAAACTAAATTCTCTTGTTTAGCAATGTGGCCTGTGGTGTTAAAATTATAAAGCAAAACAAAGACGTGATTACCATAGAAGCTGGATTAGTGGTTCCTTCTCAGAGGGAGACAGTTATAATTGAGGAGTGCACAGAGGGCTTTAGGGGCACTAACAACATTCTCTTTCTGAAACTGAAAGGTGCTACAAAAGTGTTCGCATTTACAATAATTTGTGAAACTATATATTTATGTTTTATGCCCTTTTTAGTATATAGTATATTTTACAATTAAAAAAAATGTTTAAATGAAACAGCTACTTAAGGGGCAATAATTTATACATCTGATTTGCTCACCATGGTTCTGACTAATTTAGAACAGAAACCAAACCAGAATTTCCAAGAGGAATTTCCCCATTAAAAATAATATATAAAAAGATATATTATATATTTATATTAATGTATATATGCATACATACACATTTTTGGACATTGTTTTATTTCTTCAGTTAGGATGTACTGGAAGCAACATTTCTGGCATCTGGTGAAATCTAGAGGATCCTACCTTCAGCTAATATTTCAGACTAAATCTTTTGGTTTGGGTACCATTAGAATCTAAATCTCTTTTCAGCTTTATATTTTTCATATTGGGACTTATATTTCCTAGCCATCTTCTCTAGTTTGTCTTTATATGTTCTCTAACCAAATTACAAAGGCCAGCTGTTGTTCTATCACTAAACATGGGATAATGTGACTTCTAGAAGTCTTCCCAAGCACTCCCCAGACTGGGCTAAAATAGAACATAAACTAAAGCTCAAATAGCATAAGTGACTTATACATGACTACAAAACTAGAAATATATTTTTTGAGGCCAAAAGTAGGACGGATATCATATCATAACTTCAAATAAATCTTATTTGAATAGTCACATAATTCATTTAATTCTAGGCTTTGACCTTTTCTAAGAATCAATATCCATATTAGTTCGATAGAATAAGAACTGTTAACATTCTTAAACTTGAACCCAGACACTATCAGGGAAATCTTATCCCACCAATATCATACCAATAAGAAATTTTAAAAGATGAAAGTAGGAGAGAGAGAGAAAAATACTGTGTTCTAAAGAATGCTGTATTTGTAATTGCAGTGGGAGGCTACTAAAATGAAAGAGAAGATATGTTGTATTAGCATAGGGCTGGACTAAGCTTAGTGACACAAGTTACCACTTAGTTACTACTCACCGCCTTAACAACATCTCCTAAGCATCTGACTCTGTCCCTGTTTCCAAGTTGCCTCCAAGCTTCCCACAGCCTCCTGACTCTAACCTTCCCACATCCTATCCGTCTCATGGAGTCAGCTTCTTTCTGTTTTCCCCAATTCTTTGCTCAGGACTTTTTTTTTTTTTTTTTTTAAATTCTTTAACTCTCAACACTTTTTCATTTAAAGCTACTTCTGGACTAAAAAATAAGACCTATCTGGAGCCTGGATTCAATTCACCCAAGGAAAATAGGGAAAGTGTGGGGATTTTAGGGTAGGGAGTGTGCCCAGGAGAGGAGTGGATGGTTACCAACCCAGTCTCATTACAGAGGTGCTACCCGCTCTGTGGGTGTGGATTGACCAAGGAGTTGAATCCTGGCACAATACAGCCTAGAATTCTTGGACCCCAGGCACCGAGAACGTAGCCACACAAATCCCAAATAAATTTAATATTTTTAAAGTCCTTAGAGAAAAATCCTATTCTCTCAAAATGAGACCATGGTAAACTGTTGTAAACAGTTTGCTTGGAATACAAAATATTTGACTAAACCATCAGTAGAGACAAATTACAGAAAAGGGCCCTTGGTGGTATATGCTGGGGAACTACTGCTCCAGATAATAGGGATTTAAGCTATTTATATTCAGAACAAAATCTAACATATATGAGAACTCTAAAATGTATTTTTTTTGAAAACTACCTTTCAGAAGTGATATTGGGATAAATAGCTGGTCCTTTGAAAGTGATTAACAAGGAGTCCTAAAAGAAATAATTGATTTTCTGCCATCACAGAATGCTACTGCAAGTAGGCTCCATATTTTATCAATTGAAACATTTTATTACTATTGTTACAAGCCTTAAAAGACTTCAAGGAAACTGAAGTGCTAGTTGTTTCAGTGCTGGCAATAAACTTTGTTTATGCATGGATATGCTAATTGATTGTTAGGGATTGGTTAGTTTGTTCCAGGAAGTAGGATGCATTTGCTTTTCTTCTCATGGCTGAATGAGAAGCTTCATAAAACACACACTCAACAGATAAGTTCCTAATAGGTTTTCTGTAAAATGCTCCCTGGTATGACCTGAATTCAACGAACACCTCCGCTATACACTTGAGCTGAGTGATGCTGGGAAGTTGCTTAACTTCTCTGACTCTCTGAACCTTTTATGATGAAAATAATAATATGAGTTGGAGACAAAATAACATGTGTGGGAAAAAACTCATGTGAAAGGATTTTGCAACTATTCGGGCAAAATTTTTGTAAGGAGCTGAAAAAAAAGCCATTATTTTGATACTATATGAAACCATTGTTTTCTCCCCATGAATTTCTCTTATATTATTAAATATGCTATTATTCTGGTCAGGTTGAAGAAAGAATTATCAGTATGGTTTGTCATCAAAATGGCCTGTGTCAATTACATCAGAGTTACACATATTTAAATTTCTTGGATATAGTTGGGAATCTCTATTTGTGATTAGTAGGAATAAAGCTTTGCCCAATTAGATATGTTAAACTTAAATATAAGGCAAAGAATAAACAGGTAAAAGCAAATGCCTTTTCTGGCAACAAACCAGAATAAATAAATTTAAGATGATTTTGGCATACAAATATTAAATGAAATGTGCAAACACTTAAAAATTAATATGAAAGCAAATGTCTTGGAAATCTGTTTGACTCAAATAAAAATACAATATTATGCATTGATTTTACAAATTTAAACATGCTTTGATTGCTATGAGCTGAATGGTATGAGTAAGTGATTGATATATATCAATTTTCCAGACTTTCTCCTTTTCTTTTTTCCTCTGCCTGCTGTCTACTCCTAAACTTTTTCTAAAAATTTTCTAAAGTCTTTTATTTCACTAAGGGAAACAACAAAACAACAATATCACATTCTGAGAATTAAATGGTCATCTACTTGCTTTATTAGAACAGAGGCTTGTGCTCAAAATGTGATGCTTCTCTAGAACACTAAAATTACTAAAATCCATATTGCCCTTGAAGAGAAAAATAAAATATAGCACTTGCAAATAGGTTCAAAACCGACAATTTCTGTGTTAGTTGCTCTAGGGATAGGGTAGGAAATTGACTTTTGTAATGAATTGTTATTCATGTCTTCAAATGTGGGATTCCTTGTTGTGCCTCCTGGGGTTAAGACATGGATGTCACTCTCTCCTTTCAAAACCTCACACTTCTTAAAATTGTGATGGATTTTTGAACTCAACATTTAAAACATACAGTTATGTCTGGCACATATTCTTATTGATTGGGGGATATTAAAATATACCAGACACACAAATATTTAAATCCATTAATTTGTTCACTGATCCAAGAAACATTTACTGCTGCCCATAAACGATCAGCCACTGAGCTAGGCACTGTAAAGGCTAGATAAGATGGTACTTTCAATGTAGTCACAATCCAGGATGCTGTGTACAATTGTGTAAGCAACTATTAGAATGAAATATGATATGAATAACAATTGAGAAGGGTACAGAGAAGAATAGAATTGCTTAATGTCCCACAGGCATACAAAGTAAAAACAATTATCATAAAAGACATATACATGCCAAAACATTCATTTAAAGGCCCATCACAAATATGTGGAAATTAAATAACATATTCTTGAACAACCAATGAATTAAAAAAATCAAAAGAGAAATTAGAAAATATCTTGAGACAAGTAAAAATGAAAATACAATGCACTAAAACTTAAGGAACCCAGCAAAAGTGGCATTGAGTGAGAAGTTTATAGCAGTAGGCACCTGCATAAAAAGAGATGAAAGATCTCAAATAAAGAAAATAACTTTATACCTCAAGAAACTAGAAAAATAAAAACAAATTAAGACCCTGTTAGCAAAAGGAAGGAGATAATAAAGATTAGAGCATAGGGGTGCCTGGGTGGCTCGATGGGTTAAAGCCTCTGCTTTCGGCTCAAGTCACGATCCTGGGGTCCTGGGATCAAGCCTGCGGAGAGCCTGCTTCCTCCTCTCCTTCCCTGCCTGCCTCTCTTTCCTGCTTGTGATCTCTGTCTGTCAAATAAATAAATAAAATCTTAAAAAAAAAAAAAAAGCTTAGAGCATAAACAAATGAAATAGAGAATAGGAAACAATATGATAAATCAATAAAACTGAGTTGATTTTTTTCAAAAAGATAAATAAAATTGACAAATATACTTACTAAGGGAAAAAAAAAGATTCAAAGTCAAAAATAAAAGAGAAGACATTACAACCGATGCATCGAAAATAAAAAGGATCCTAAGAGACCATTATAAACAAGTATACACCAGCAAGTTAGATAATCTAGAAGAAATGAATAAATTCCCCAGAATATACAACATACCAAGACTGAATCATAAAGAAATAAAAAGTCTGAATAGATCTTTAACAGTTTGAAGACTGAATCAGTAATCAAAACATCTCAAGAAAAAAAAATTCTAGGACCCGATTGCCACACTAGTTAATTCTTCCAAACATTCAAAGAAAGATTAATGCCAATCCATGTCAAATTTTCCAAAACATTAAGAGGAGGAAACACTTTCAAAGTCATATTTTATAAGGCCAGAATTATCCTAATAGCAAAGGCAGATAGGAACACTACAAGAAAAGAAAACTATTGGTCAATATCCTTGATGAGTATAAATGCAAAAACCCTCAACAAAATATTAGCAAATTGATTTCAACAGTATGTTAAATCAATTACACGTGAGGACAAAGTGGGATTTATCCCTGGGATTCAAAGATGGTTCAACATAGGCAAATCAATTATGAATTAGTGTCAAAATTCAACATCCAGTCATAATAAAAACTCTTGAAAGATTAGAAATTGAAGGAAAGTATCTCAATATAACAAAGGCATTACACAAAAAGCCCACAGTTAACACCCTACTTAATGGAGAAAAACTAAAATCTTTTCCTCTAAGATAGGAATAAGGCAAGGATACTCCTTCTTACCACTTTTATACAGCATAGTACTGGAAACTCTAGCTAGAGCATTAGGCAAGAAAAATAAATAAATAAATAAATATAATCTAAATCAAAAAGGAAGGAACAAAATTATCTTTGTTTGCATATGACATGATCTTATATAAAGAAAATCCTGAAGATTCTATTAAAGAAATGTTAAAATAAAAAATAAATTGAGTAAAGTTACAGGATACAAAATCAATTGCATTTCTATTATACTAATGATGAACTACCTGAAATGGATATTAGGAAAACAATCCCATTTCCAATAACACTAAAGAGAATAAAATACTAGAGAGTAAGCTTAACTAAGGAAGCGAAAGACTCGTACACTGAAAATGATAGAACACAGACAAAACAAATTAAGCAAGATGCAAACAAAGGGGAAGATGCTGTATGTTCATGAATTGGAAGATTTAATATGGTGTTTGTCTCATATCTCGGTTTCTCTTCCTAAGGACTAAAGTGGCAGAAGGAATGGGAACACTTCCAATCATATTTTCTGCTTTGAGTTAAATAGAAAAGACAGAGATTGGTAGGATGCATAAAAACACACAATCCAACTACATGCTGCCTACAAGAGACTCTCTTTAGATCTAAAGACGCAAATAGATTGAAAATGGAAAAGAGAAAAAAGATACTCTATGCAAATGGTTACGAAAAGAGAGCAGAGGTGGCTATGCTAATATCAAGCAAAATAGCCTTTAAATCAAAAGCATTTTTGAGAGACAAAGGAGGGCATTATATATTAAATAAAGTTATATATTTTAATAAATAAAAGGTTCAGAACAGCCAGAAGTTAAAACAATCATAAACATGACAGACCATCAAATCTATGAAGCAAAAACTGGCAGAACTGAAAGAAGAAACAGACAATTCTATAAAAATAGTTGGAGACTTCAATCCCATGCTCTCAATAATGGGTAGAACAACCAAACAGAAGATAAAACAATGCAAGAAACCAACAGATCTAGCCCACATATGGAACACTCTTCTCAACAAGAACATGTACATTCTTCTTTCCAAGAAAGACCATATGTTAGGCCACGGATTAAGTCAATAGATTTTTAAAGGATAATATATATCACACGAAATATCTTCTCCAACCACAATAGGATGAAGTTAGAAAGAAAGGACCATAAAAGACACAGAGGAGACTTACATGCATATTGCTTAGTGAAGAATGTAATCTGAAGAAGCTACATATTGTGTGATGCCAAATATATAACATCCTAAAAAGGCAAAACTAAGCAGTAAAAAAATCAGTGGTTCCCAGGGGTTCAAAGAGAGAGATAAGTGGGTGGAACATGGGATTTTTCTGGCAGACAAACAATTTTGCATGATACTCTAATGAATGGACACTTGACATTATTCATTTGTAAAAGCTCTTAGAAAATACAACATCCAAAAATAAATAAATAAATAAATAAGAAATAAATTTTAAAAAAAGAAAATGCAACACAAAGAATGAATTCTAATGTAAACTAAGGACTTTAGTTAATAATAATGTATCAATTTTTATTCATTAATTGTAACAAGTGTACCAAACTAATGAAGATATTTATAATGAGGAACATTGAGAGGGGCAGAGGTATTCTGAAAAAGTCTCTGTATCTTCTGGGATATATTTTTGCAAACCTAAAACCTGTTAGGACAATTAGGACATAACCTACTTATATCTACAATCCCTTTATAATCTAGGTGTGTACAGGATATAATAAGAGTGGAGAGAGAAGGGTATTTGAGGCAGCCTGTTAAACAGGAAAGTCCTCAGAATGAGAAGACTGAGTTGAGACTTGAAGGAATCTCGGGAATTATCTGTTGAGCTCAAAACACCAAGAGAGCCGAGAGACTCAGTCAGTGAAGATATAATGAGTCACTGTTAGATCCAAAGAGCTTATTACTTGCATTGGCAGTAAAAGGAAGAATAGCTGAAAAGGCCAACTCCCTGAGTCTGTGCTACACACCAGGAAAGGATGACCTGAAAACGAAAGAAGCTGTGGGCTGGAATGGGAGTTGTGGGATACCCCATTGCCAAGGTTCTACTCCCAGATTGCTGTTAAATGGTGTTATGGTCTGCAGCTGAAGTCTGAAGGAGACACGACAGAAAACCTCATACCTCATCAGTACATGGAAGGTGATGAAAATAGGGAGGTGAGTGAGAGATGACCTCATAGAAACTCCTCACAAACCTCCCACCCTCTCACATCCTGGAAAGATCACAAGGCATTCTTCTAAGCTTCAGATAAGCTGTGGTTCAAGCCTTTGCCGGCACAACCTATGTAGGTGTGTGCAAGGCTGCCAGAGCACCATGGCAGAGCCATTCTCCTCCATGGCTGAGGGAGACTAAGAAGAAGACATCTAAGAAAATAGAACAATATGCAGAAAGGCAAAGGGGTAAGACATCTAGCTAAAATATGGCAGGGATGTGGCAGAAGCATGAGATAGGACTTGAAAAGTAGGCACAGGTTAACCTTGCACAGCCTTATAAGTCATAATGAGTTTTCCATTTGAACAAGTTTCAGGAGAGAAGTGCATTATATTGAGAGTTTAGAAAGGACCCTCTGACAGCACTGTAAAGGAAAACTTGAAATAAGGAAGAATTGAATAAATCTGGATTGGAGGTGAAGTTGGGACTGGGTTGGAGTAGGCATATCTTGGGAACCAGGGAGAGAAATGCATCATCCAATTGGTGTACTCTCCATTTATGGCTGGGAAGAAACACTCAACAATCCATAGCACGTGGTCACCTTTAAGTACAGATAGAAAGCAAAGAGCTCAATGTTATATGCCCCTATTCCTTTTGTGTTGTGAATTTTGACATTTTAGTGTTGTTGTTGTTTTTTTCCACCTTGTGTTAATTAAATAGAACTCTATCACTTGGTCTTGAAAATTAAAAGTCCAAATGAGTGATGAAGACACTCTCAGCAAGAAGGGGAAACTGTTGTGTATTCCCATGACCTACAGAAAACACAGTACTATCATGTGTTTATAAAAGTGTTCATGAAGGGGCACCTCCGTGGCTTGGTTGGTTAAACATCTGCCTTGGACTCAGGTCATGATCTCAGGATCCTGGGGTTGCCCCCTCATGTCTCCCAGCTCAGCAGGAAGTCTGCTACTCCCTCTCCCTCTGACCCTCCCACTACGCCCCACCCCCCCGGCTCATGCTCTCTATCAAATAAACAAATAAAATCTTTTTTTTAGAGTGTGCATAGAAATGTGGTTTCTAACAGAGGAGTGTAGCAAACACCCACGCTAGGTTTCCCTGCCTGCCCCCAGGCCTTTGCCTCCTTCTCACCTGACTACTTGATTTGAAATTATAATCTTTCCATGCCCTCTCAACCCTGCAACATTCTCTATCTCTCTGCAATTCTTCTCCATGATAATTATCACCATATAACATCTATTTTATTTATTTTATTTTAGGTTTCTTTCTTTTTTTTTTTTAAGATTTTATTTATTTATTTGACAGACAGAGATCACAAGCAGGAAAGAGAGGCAAGCAGAGAGAGAAGAAGGGAAGCAGGCTCCCCACTGAGCAGAGAGCCCGATGCGGCTCGATCCCAGGACCCTGGAATCATGACCTGAGCCGAAGGCAGAGGCTTTAACCCACTGAGCCACCCAGACACCCCAAGGTTTATTTCTGCTAGAATATATTCCCAGTGTGTCTAGAATAAAGTCACATCGTTATTTAATTTTTTTTTCAAAAAACAGTATATACTGTGGATTCCATTTATGTAAAGTTTCAAAACAGGAAAAGCTATTCCATGGTGATAAATGTCAAAATAGTGATTGCCTTTTGGGGAGAGAGTTAATGACAGGTAAATTTCATGAGAGGTGCTAATAATATTCTTTCTTGATTCAGGTAGTGGTCACACAAATGTGTGCTGTACTCATGATTTCTACACTCATGATGTATAACAGAGTTCTGTATCTGTTATACTTCATCTAAAAGTTCATCAGAAGAAGAGGAGAAGAAGGCAGTTCTGCCTAGCTGCTGTGCCTTCTTCCTGCTTTTTTTTAGGTTTGTTGCCTTTACGTCATGACCATTCAAGGTGACTGTTCCCCCTTCAGGTGGTATTTCTGCATTCCTCCCAGGGAAAGGACTGAAAGGGAAGGAGTGCAGGAGTTTCTCTTGTGACCTTTTGTTTTCCATTATGAAAGGAAGCCCTCCATGGGTCTGTTGCCTACACATCACTGAGTTACACATTAGTCCTGCCATCAGTATTTACCTTCCACTGTCTATACTGGAGAGATATTAAAAATGGATTTTCAGGGGCCAATTTGTATTATCTCTACAGATTCAGGAGAAATTTGAGAACAGTGTAAATACTAGTAATCGTGAGTATTTATATTTTTATTTGTAAGGTGAAAGAAAGATATCAGGACCCAAAGGACTTAAAACTACAAATCATTAACTAATTCCATAGTTAGTACAGATGTATACCCAAAGCTACACATGCCCTTTACTTCCAGCTGTTGCTTGGATCTGAATCTTCATCAGGTGTATGATGAAGACAACTGGACCAGGTATGAGCTCCATGCTTTGTGTACAAGGCTTAGAGCAAAGACAGACATGTGTGACCCTCACTACTCTTTCCTCTGGACATACCCAGGCTCTTGCATTTCTCATGTTCTCTCAAGTCAACCCTATCACATGTCACAAATGCCAGTGAAAGAAATCAAAGAACACAGTGTAAGAAAGATTTAAGAGAGGGCCCAAAGAGGGGTGTAAGAGAATGATCAAATGAATCCACTTAATTTGTTTCTATATTTGAGAAATTTATCTGTTTCCTACCCAACTTGTTTCAGAAAATATTCAAGGTAGATTCAATTTTACTTGTGATATGAATATATCTCTTACAGAAAATCAAGCCCCAAGCCATTGGCCTAAGAAAATGTGATTGAAGTTTCCATTTCCTATTTGTATCTCATCTAAATTACCCTTCCTGAGAACTAAAGTTCCCCTTAGAGATTAAATCTTGTAACCCACACTCCCAAACATGTTTTCTTCCTTGAGCTAAACCAAAGTCTTTGTAAGTCTATGGTCTTCTCTGGCTGTTGTTTTTGTCTCTTAAGGATTATTCCTGAAAATGGTCTGCTTCTTTATGAGAATTATTTCCAGTTTTTCCTTCCAGCCCCAAAATCATTCATAAATGCTGTTTGATATTACTCAGAAGTCAATGAAATATTTCAAATGACCTTTAGTTTAAATACTAAGTCTGGCAATCACACGTAGACTATTACCAGTCCTCAAAATGTTATTTGTTCTATTATCCAACTACACTGGAACCTTATTTATACTTAACATTAATTAATTACTATGTGTTGGGCACTATGCCAAGTACTTTGACAGACATTAATCCATTTGACCCTCCCATAACCCTATTTAGTAAATGCTAGTACCATTCTCATTTTATAGATTAGAAAACACATAGGTTAAGTAACTACCTCTAGTTAATTTATCCACTAATCGAGGGGATTAGAATACATGCAGTCTGACTCCAAAGAGATATTTTTCCCCTCTACTCTATCTTTTTCCCCAAAAGTGGTAACATTTCAATCCAGATAAAACAATATATAATTGTCTGGCACTTCATTCCATGAAATTTAAAGCTTCAAACCCTATCTGATTTTCAAGCTAGTGAAATCACCTAATGTATATTTTTTAATTAACTAACTGTACGTAAATGACCACTAAACTCCTAGCTTTCTTCTTTTGAATCCTACTCTGAGGGTCACTGGCTAGAGCCTGGACTTCTCAATCAGCAGCTACAGCTGTAATACTCTTCCACAATCTCCAAAATTGTATGACTTCAGCTCCAAGACTCTGTTATCAATCTTATGTTTTCCAGAGTCAATCACATAAGAATATGTTAGCACCACACCCACAAACTTTCAAAAACCCAATCAGTCCCTGAATGAAAGTAATGACTTGTAACAGCTATTAATCTACACAGTATTTCTCTTTATAATAGTATTTCCCATTCAAAAATTGAGTAACAGATTCCAATACATTTCTTAATTTCTAGGCCAGATATTATCGAACAATTTTTCAATATCAATACATGCAAAAGATAGCATCTACTGCCATTGGTAAGGTGGCTTGTTACAACAGTGATTTGAGGGTATGGATGAGCAAAGGGTAAACAAAGGAAAATACTTCTTAGGATATGTAACAATATATAAAGGGTTGGGGAAAAATTTTTTTAAAATTAAAAAAAAGAATGTACCCTACTTGAAATTTATGTTCCCTTTCAATCTGAGAATCATCACTCTTTTTTTTTTTTCCCTTAAGATTTATTTATTTACTTTAGAGAGAGAGAGTGAGTGGGAGCAGGGGTAAGGGCAGAGGGAGAGGATGAGAAGCAGGGTCCCTGCTGAGCACAGAACCTGACATGGGGATCCATCCCAGGTCCCTGAGATCATGACCTGAGCCAAAATCAAGAGTCAGCTGCTTATCTGACTGAGCCTCCCAGGCAGCACAAGGATCAACATTCTGAATAAGAAATCAGAGAATTAGTGATTAAGTGAATTAGGGGAGCACACATATCACTAAACAGGGGAGAGGAAAGCTCCAAGGTCTGAATTCCACCTGGTATGGGCCATTTGGTGCCATTTCTTCAGAAACTATCACAAGTAAACTTCCTAACACTTAGAAGATCTATCTCTAAAGGAGATAAATTCTAAAATTAAGATTTCCATAGCCTTGGGTTAAAAACAACAACTCTACTTAAGAAGACATTCTTCTCTCTCAGTGAACAATTCTGTAACATTTCTCTTGAGCCAGAAAAATCGGAAGGTTTTTTGGTTCTGTTTTTTGTTTTGTTTTATTTTTTGGTGGGCAGCAAAGCAAGGTTTATTGAGGAATAGCAAAGTGATAGTACAAAGCTCTGGAGGGGGGAGGGGACCTGGGACCATTGCCCCAAATTGGAAATTTTTAAAAAGTAGACTCTCCAGTCCTCAGCTCTTTCATCATGTCCCTTTCCACAAGTTTTTTATATATAGGGACTTCCTGGATATGATGAAATAAACTGGCTTTCAGTAAGTTAAAATAAAAACTTACAGATCAGATCAGAGATAACTAACGCCCTCTTAAGAAAGCAGACTGGCCCTAGGACTAGCAACACTTGAGTCTTAAAATATATCTTATGTCCATTAGAAGATGATGTGGACATAAATGTTGCATAGAGAAAGAACAAGAGAAAGAAATCGAAGTGAGAGAGAAGCAAAGGTGAGATTTAATGAATAATCTATTAAAATGTGCACAGAGCACCTTTTAAAACTGCTCTTTAAAGATCTCTCTTTTCTTTTTTTCTTTTCTCTATAAGGCTATGGTGCCGGTGGGCCACCACATTCTCACCTTTTATTAAAACAAAAAATTTCAAATTTAAAAAGGTACAGTTTTGATAGATTATTTCAATATGTGGTTTTCAAAATACCCAACACCAATGCAAGCAATGTCTAGGACAGTCATATTGGGCACATGCAACAGTTGTTCTATTAAGGGAATGGCAATAAAACAAAACAAAATGTAGTACAGAAGGGAAGCAGACCTTGAGTCCTTCAAACCTAGATTCAAATTCTGACTCAGCAACTGCTACCCCTAACACTTTGTGTAGACTGTTCTCGGGCATTCAGTTTTTCACCTCTAAAATAATACCTACTTTATAGGGTTTTGTGAAATAAAATAATGAAATAAGGCATGAAAAATGCTTATATAATCCCTCACACAGAGTACACACTCAATAAATGTAATGAGTGTATTTAGGCTGAATTCAAAGATGCTCCCCAAATTCCTTCTTCTTATATATGCATCCTGTCTAATCACTTCCCTTTGCCTATGGCAAGAACCATTGAATATGATGGGGTATCACTTCCATGTTTAAGATCTCTAATCAGTTGTCTATAATTTAAGAAAAAAATAATCAAAAGGAATATTACCCTCAGTGAGTTAGGCATAATCTGGTAACACCTTTAGAATTAGAAGGACTCCCCCTGGCTTCAAAAACTAGGTGAACTGCCATTTTGTGAAAGGAGGCTGTGGATAAGCAGCTGAGTGGGAGCTTGAGGTACTAAAAGGGGTCCTAGGTGAAAACTACCAAGAAAATGGGACCTACAAGTTATGCATGGAAATAAATCCTTCCAATAGCCAGTGAGATTGGAAGAGGACCTTGAACCTCAGGTGTGACTCTAGCCCTTGCTGAGATCTTAGTTTCATTTTGGTGAGATCTTGACCACACAACCCAGGTAAGAAGATTCCTGACCTTTGGAAACAATAAAATAATAAATTAGCGTGGCTTTAAGCCACAAACTTTGTGGCAATTTGTTATATGACTACAGAAGATTATATACATAGTACCTGTTATTTTGATAGTGTTACTATTACTTGCTGAGTCTAGGATCACTTCAATGCTCTGATAATGTTGGGATCCCATATGGTTTGTTTATAAGCAGAGAGTACTGGTCAAGTGAACAGTTACATAATATATTTCCTATTTATACTTCAAATTAATTTATTGGTAACACCTAAGAAGGCACAGCTACTTAGAGTAAGGAATAAATAAACTAACAGTCACTCCATTTTTCTGACTTTTTCCATCCCCGTCAGTGATCTCACTCATATACTGGTTAGAGTCTGAGGGCCACCAAAGAGAATTAGTTTTTATCTTTGTGGTCGACAACACTTTGTGCTCAACAATATCCCTCTTGCTATTGTAAAGGGTCATAAGACTTTCTACCCAATGAAATGTGATTGAAATTGACTTTAATGACTACTAGACTGAGACAATGACAAGTCCTTGAGCAATCTCCATTCTTTATCTTCTTTGTCCAAGCCATCTGAGGAGGCCATGATATAAATACAAGATGGTGAATCCACCATTGGCCTAGGTCCTTGAGTAACTACATGAAACAATACCCCACATTAATTCTCATTAAACATGTAGCATGAGTGAGAAACAAATGTATCACTTAAGCATCTAATATACTTAGCACAGGAAACAAAGACTATATTAAATAAGTAGAAATGAATTGCACGGAGCCACTCATTTCAAATTCTCTTTCTTTCTCTGCCCTCTGTACATCTTTCTTCTCTTCCTTATCTAAGATGAACAGTTTCATGCCATTGAGACTGATGGGACTTCTCACTCCCTTCTCAGTAGTAGGTAAAGTAAACCATACAACAGGCTAAGTTTGATCCTTTAGATTCACAGGTCTTCCCTGATAGCGTGATTAAAGCCATAGCATACAAGAAAAGGTGTCCATTTGGCTGTCATATTTCACATGTAAAACTAGGATAGGCAGTATCAACTATATCAGCAACTGCTGATTGGAAGAGATTAGAAGACTCCGGAATCCTGGCTATATTTTCTTTAGAAATGACAGCCAGAAGCCATCCTTATCTTGTTCATGATTTTTAAAGGCAGTCTTTTAAATGTTTCACCATTAAGTGTGACATGAGCTATTGGTCAAAGTAGATATTGTTTATGATTTTAAGTAAGCATTTTTCTTTCTGAGTTTTCTTAAAGATATTCTCAGCAAATAACATATTTGGACTCAATTGGGATGATCATAAGACTTCTCTTCCTTGACAGTTTGAAGCGATGAATTATATTAATAGATTTCCTAAGCTTGAATCATCCATACTTTACCGGAATAAACTGTACTTGGTCATGATAGATTATTTTTTTAAATGTAGAGTTGAATTTGACATGCCAATATTTTATATATATATATAAATGACATTGGCCAAGAATTTGCTTTGTTTTCTGTCACACCCAAAACTATCAAGGTTTTCTAGTTTATAAAATCAACTTGGATAGTTTTCTCCCTTATGTTATGCAACATATTATGTAGTATAAGCATTATATGTCTTTTGGAGTTTTGAATAATTGGCTAATAAACCATCTTACTCCAGTGATAAGCAGGAAATAATTATTTTATAATATTATCTATTTCCTTATATTACACCAATTATAATTTTTAAATTATTCTGGATTCAAATTTGGCAATTAATACTTTGCCAGGAAACTATTCATTTAATTAAAGTTTTCCAATTTATTAAAACTTTTATCCTTTTTGTGGTCTTTCTTAATTTTAATTTGTTAATTTTTTTTCTCATCTAGAGTTGTTAAATAACTCACCTTAGTAGTTAATCTATCAAATCAGAGTTAAAACATGCATACTGTGGTATCTGTGGCAATACAAGAAATGGCTTTTAATGTTATATGAGCTCCATTTCCAAAGCATCCACTGATAACATTTTTAATCCAAACTTTCTACAAAAGAATGCAAGTAATGGCAAAGTGATACCTTAAACTATTCAATTATAATGAGTGAAAATAACTCAATGTGAAAAGAAAATTATTTCTGGGTTGTTTTATAACTTGTGAGATACCAAAAATCATGCAAATTATAGTTGAAATATGGAGAGTTCAAGGAACATACTCTGCTTATTGTCAAAGGAATCCTATTCCATGAGAATGAAATGAAATAGAGATAAACACAAACATGACTCTAAATCATGGTGCCCATTTTATATATATCCATTTCAAGCAGATATAGAGCATTTAGGAAGACCAATATGTATCATAGTTATAAAGAAAATCAAAATACAATATTTTACAATAATATTATATTTAGGTATAATGCAAAGAGTAAAATGAGAAATAAAGTCTTACTAATTTAATCAAAGTATAATGTAAATGGGTTGGCAACGGATACAGAAAATGGTTTATTTTTCCCAGGAGAGCTATTCATAAGAACAGAGTCCTCTACAATGTCTGGCAATATCACTTATGGAATATTATCTTCTCAATATACTAAGATAGTAATTTGTAATTTGATTAAAAATGAGCTTCTTGATCTCATCACACTCTTTTCCACATCAGAAAGATAGAGACACAGTCTTGTGGGTATTCAGTTTATTTTCATGGAACCAAAGTATTACGAAAGCTCATTTAAGCTATCAAAGCTATTTTCAGATATTAGGTGAAAACTTTTAAAAAATACATTTAACAAGCTAAAAGATACAGAAATACCTCAACAAAGGCTTGGGCTGCATACTTTCAACAAATTGAAAGATACTAAAGAATTTCTGGAAAGTTGATACAGTGAACTAGAAATTGTGATCTTTGATGTAGAAGGATCATGCACATAGATATTAAAGTATTCACAGTAATGGAAGAATTTGAAATGGAAAAGAAAAATGTATTTTGTGCACCCAAAGCTCGGACGGATGTTGAACAGGAATTTGGTCAATGATAGCTCTGAGGCAGAATAAATTGGGGCATATATTTCAGAGAAGTGAGAATTTTTATACTAAGACAGAGGAGTAGTAGTTTTGGATTACTAGTGATATAAAGGGTGGATTAGAGAAATGACTGGATGCAGAGAGTCCAAGTCTATTATAATTATCCATGCAAAAAACAAAACAAAACAAACAAACAAACAAAAAAACCCAAAGAATCCTTGACTCAATTAAATTCAACAAGTGTTTATTGAGCACAGACCATATACCAAGTATTCTTCTTGATGCCTAGGCTACAATTGTGAACAAAGTAATATAACTTCCCTTCCTCCTTGTAACTCACAAAAGAGCAATTGAAGACAAAAACAATAGGAAAGAAGACTATGACAGCAAGAGATGTTGCAAAGATTGAATTAACAGAACCCTCTTTGTATTGATGGTCGAGAAAAGGAAGAATTCCAAGAAAATGGCCTTAAACCGAAGTAACAAATAAAATATAAAGGCCATTGATTGAGAAGGAGTAACTTAATCAGTGTATGTTGAATTCTTCCCAGTGCCAAGAACATTCTGAAAAAGTGACTGGTACAATGATGTTGGCAATCCTGGACAAGTTGAAATTTTGATTCAGACAGGACATCCTTGTGCAATAGTCAACAAAACAACTGAAAAGGTGATTTTGAAATTCAAGAGAGAAATTAGGCCAAGGAAACTCTGATGAGGAAGTAATTTTCAAGTTATCATCATATATGAAATTACCAAGAGAAAGAGAATAGAATAAGAGACAACATCCAGAAACAGAAACTGTAACACTGACATTTATAAATATACACTGTAAAAGTAAACAAAGGCGACTAAGTGAGAATAGAGATGGATATAAAATAATAGGAAAAGAAAAATGCTAGAATATCATCAAAATGATACTGATCTACATAAAAGAGTTTCTAAATGGATGGGGTTGTTAGTCTCAAAATGAGTAGAGGTCAAATAGAAAAAGATCAAAAAGAGAAATGTTTCAGAAGAAAAGCATGAGTTTAAGGCAAAAAAGCCAGAATACAAGAGATTGTTAGTTCAAGATTAGAAATGGGGAAAGTTCATGTAGATTACCATTTTCAGAAAACTTGGTAGCAGGATGAATAGTCAGCAGGTTGAGGTAATCTTGGTTCTTCGTAGGAGAATTAAGAGATGTTTGAGTGTGATTATAAACTGAAGGGTAGCAGATTGTGCCAACCCAAAATATGCCTCTTTGGCATAAGGATTATCTGGAACTAACTATTTTGAGAAACTGCTTGCACAAGAGAAGCTCTGAAAATAGTAAAACTTCCCTTTTGTAGAGGAAATTTACATTAGAAATAGGGCTTGTAGAAGGAAGGGAGTTATTATCAAAGATCACTTTTTTTGTTTCTTTGTTTTGGACTGAAAGACTTATCTGCATGGCAGAGCAACCTTTGTTTACCAAACATTACCTCTTCTCACTTACCCAAAAATTACTTCCCCATACCCTGCCCTCCCTAACCCGCCCCCCTACCGACACCACTTCAAGACCCAAACCCCCATGCCTTTCTTTAGCTCAGGATGGTGTATAAGCCCCAATCCTCTAACTGCCTTCTGAGTCTCATATACTTGTGGGGCTTTCCTTTGTTACATATGTAATTAATTTTCTTTCTATTGTTAATCTGTTCTTCTTACGGTGTATCTCAGCCAAGAACCCTAGAAAAGTAGAGGGAGAATTATTTTTCCTCTCCTACAAATCTAAAGAGAAGAAGTTAGTGGTTAGACTGAAGATCCAAAAGCAGGTGGTGATAGAATAGTTCTCAAAAAAGACATTATCATTTGGAATCTGGACCAGAGTCAAAGGGATTAGCATTAATACAGTAATGCATTAATACATTCCTTCTGTCAGGCAAGCAGAGAATGCCATATAAATATACTTTGGGTTACAGAGAAAAAACCAGAGGGTGTTTACGTATGAGAGCTTAGATTTTACTCAATAGAATAGGAGGTAGTTCATGTTTCATGTCTTCAGGTGAAAAAGGTAATGAGAAAGGTAATGAAAATTATGGAAAGTTTATAAAGTACCTTCTTTATCTTACAATACCTTAGTGAAATTCAAGATCCCAGGAATTTAAACAAAGAAGGAAAAGAAGGGAGGAAATAAAAAAGAAAGGACATGTGTCAAGGGAGATATTGAAGGAAGATCTGAACTTTAGGGAAACAATCTGCCTTTCAATCCATTGAGGAATCGCTTTAGAACGTGTAATTAAAATAATAATGATGAAAGAAAGAAAGAGGGGTGAGGGAGTAAGGAAGGGAAGGAGGAAGGGAGGGAGGGAGGAAAAGTAGGAAGGAAGGAAGGCAGGAAGGAAGGGAGGGAAAGGAAAGAAAGAAAGAAAAGGAAAGAAGGAAAGAAAGGGAGAAAGGAAATTATTTTCCTGGAAAAAAGTTATATGAAAAGACAGTACCAAAATAAATAAATAAATAAATAAACACATTGATATATATGCTACATTTTCAACCATACTAGCTGAATTAATATATTCTAGAATTCACTTGCTTTGGTAATCTTCAAATATTATCATCACATATATTTTGAAATTAATAAATTCAGTAATAAAATCAGGAAATATTTACATGTCAAATGGAACTCTGGTTTTAAGCAGCCAAGATTTTTATCTAATAGTGGAATTAGCAGGCATAAAAATGTGATAAATTTTTCTTATACTGGTTTGTGTGAATGGGTAAATAAAAGTGATGCTGGTTATCCATGTTCATTTATTACCACAATCGTTGCTGTTAATGGTAATTGAAAAGATTTATTTGCATTTCAGCAGGTAAGACAAGGTGAGCATTTTATATAGATTACAATTCCTAAAGAGAGTATTTGAATTTGTATCTACTACATTGTTTTTCATAGAGTGGCAAAATCATGAAGGAAATTTACTGCATGCCTGATTGCAAATGTTAGTTGAAATGCACAAATTTCTTCTTTGAAGTGTTTAATACTTTCCAGAGACAAACAGGGTTTAATTTAATGATGGGATGAAAAACCTGTGAAAATAAAATATGAATAAACTGAAGTCACTGTAATTAAGAAAAAAAATGAAACAATCCTATGTTCAGAGTAATTTTAAAAAAATTGTCTAAGAAAAGCAGTTTTTGGACTGTGTTGCTTATGATGGTGCTATTTTTCATTTTTCATTTCTCATTTCTCTTCATAAATCAAGACTCTAACTCTGTATTTAGACTTTAACTGATGATCCCAAAAATACAATGTCTATTTCAGCATGAGTGCATAGTCTACTGTGTTTTCTCATGTTTTGCTCCATGATCATCATTATGTATGAATGAAAGCAAAATGCAGTCAATATTCATGATGCTTCATCTCAATGAAGAATGTGTACTATAAACCTAACAAAATTGTAGCACAGATTTTAAAAAATGACATTTTTAATGATGACAATCAAACATTAAAACTCTTTTTTTAAAGCAATTTCTCTAATGATATTTGATGGTTTGTGGAGTTTTTTCACTGCTTTGTTTCACATCCAAAGTTGCTTTACATTAAAATAATCTGCCATTTGCAAGACTAGATAAAGTGGACTTCAAATTTAGTTCTCAAATATTTTCAGAAATCTTACAGTTTGCAAGTTTAAAAAATGCTGTGTAGAGCAGCCCATGAGCAGCATAGGGGCCATACCAGACTATAAGGATCACTACACAGATTTGAATCCATAGTGTTTCTTGAACTGTGTTCTGATTGCATACATAAGAATCACTGCATTTTCCTTAAAAAAATTTAAAAAAAAATTAAAAAAAACACTGCATTTTCCTGAACGCTCTGAGAGCTATTGAGCCTGAATTTCTTAGGAATGGTAGCCAGCAAGCTACAAATTTAATATTTTTCCCAGAAGACTCATCACCCTTAAGTTTGGAAACCACTGCCTCATGTTGTGCCATAGTCACAGGCAATTTTCACGGTTGCTGAGAAGGGAGGACAGTGATAGATATGTAGAAACAGGTTGAACACTGAGTGAGGATTTCTTTGCTTGAAATGCAGACCATTGTAGACTTAACCATCTACATTTAGATGAAAAAGAGATACTGTCCTACCTGTGCTAGGCATAATTTTAAGATAATCCCTTCCAAGATATCCACTACATATAGCCTGCATAAGCCCTGGAACTGTGAATATGATGAATTTTACTCCTATTATTAAGGTTCTAATATATGGGACAGTTGATCTTAAGAAAGAAGGTTTATCTTAGGTGAAATTTGGTGACTTCTTAAAAGGGACTGGGCTCTTCCAGAAGTCAGAGATTCAACAAGATTCCCCATTGCTGGGTTTGCAAACAAACCATGGGCCATGTGGCAAGGTATGCTGGCAGTCTTCAGGACAGGAGTAAACAGAAGCCCCCAGATGACAGCCCACAAAGAAACAGGACTTTTGTCTTAATAACACAGGGCACCAAATTTAGTTAACAACCTCAGTGAACATGGAAACAAATTTTTTCTCACAACCCCCAAATGAAAATAAAGCAGGCCAAGAATTTGGTTTCAGCTTCGCAAGATCCTGAGTGGAGGATCAGCCATTTCTCCTTGAATTTCTGACCTACAAAACTGTGGTCTAACAAACGGGTATTATTTTAAGTTGCTAAACTTACCGAGATCTGTTTCACAGCAATAGAATTAAAATATTACTTTAACATTTTAATACACGGATATGTACTCACTTAGCCCAAAAAGTGACTCTGGCCTGTGGTGATAGAGTATAACCCAACCAACGTGAGCTCACTCCTTGATGAGTCACAGAGAGAAACCACACCAGCTGAGTTGTTGCTAGTTTTAACTGTATTTGCAGCAAATAAGATGGGTAGTGGGGTAACTTTCAAAGCTGTGACTCCCCAGGGAAGGGTGAATGGGTCCTTTTTACTTGGGATTAGGATAAATGTTGAGATAGGAAGTCTTTTTTTTTTTTCCCCCTTCAGTTTGTTTGTATTTTCCTGATGCCAGTTCTCAGGCCTTGACCTTGTACTTCAATGGCGAGTATAGCCCCTCCTTCTGCTGTTGTTTCCTGGTCTTCAAGTTTTCCTTGTGCTTATTCAGCCAGCAGCACATGGCATGTGTCTTCTTGGACCACAGATCTTCTTGGCTTAAACTTCTTACCCCTGAAGAGTTCCCTGCAGTGCACTTTCTGAGTCTGGTTGATGATGGGGAGAACACAGGTGATAGATTGGCAAACAAGTTCAATCTTGGAGAGCTTGGAAGCCACACCACCTGCCGCTTTGGTGGTATGCAGCCGGGACAGCTCCAACTTTGGGTCTTCTAGTTGCTTAAGCAGCTCCTCCCCCTTCTTGACAAAGGTCTGGAGGCTTAATCTTGGCCAGGTCTGCCCAATCTGCCAGCCCTGCAGACTTGTATTAAGAAATAGGTACAAGGTCAAGCATGCGCCTTAAGGAAACATGCTATACATACATTGCATGTTATGTAAGTGAGGCTTGTGCTCCTCCCGGGGCAGAGATTTTAGTATTTTAATGAGATAAAGGTCATTGTCAGTCATTCCAGAAGTCATTCCAGGCCCATGTGTTTAAAGATGGGAATTGGGGGTTTAGCTCAAACTGGCCTGGGTAGTCTGGGTCACCAGAGCTCTTCTCTGGGCAGTTATTACTGCTTGAAGGATAGTTTCAGTTCCATCACAATATGTTATGCCTGTAGGGTCTCTTGTTAAGAGATAAACTGGAAAGAAAAGTTTAAAGAAAATGTGGGACTAAGGTCATTGGTATAAGCAGGTAAGCAGTAAAGGTCAGGTCTTGGGGCCTTGCTGGTGACAATAGGTATGATCTGAACACAGCCACTCTTATGCACACTTTTACTTCCCTGGACCATGCATATGAGTGAGATTGGGGTTATAAACCAGCAGATATTACATACTGGAGTTAAGTTATAGAATCACCAAAATCTGCTGTGTCTAGGTTAAAAAAAATTTTTTTTTTTATTAAGAAATCCTTGTAGGAAGAGCAGAATCCCCCAAATTTAAAATTTTCCCCATCAGAAGTGATTTTTAAGAACTCTGAAAAGTTTACATATTATAACCAATATTGTAAGGTAAATTAATATTTTAATCGCTCTTACCAAAGAGGCATAAGAGCTTAATTGCAGTTGATGGTCCAAGATTGGGCACTAAAGCTGCCGGCACCATGCCTCATTCTCAGAACAATTCTTTTCCTCACCAAAGAGAAGCTCATGAGTTCCGTCTATTCAGCCAAAATAAATCAATTTTTTTCTCTTAATGTGTCCATAAGCAACATCTACTTTCCATTATTTCTTGTGGTCATGCGAGCATTTCATTGACTATTTCCATACATAGTTCCCACATCCCCATGCCTCCTTTAATGACTTTGTGAGTCTAATAAAGTGATTAGAACTCCTTACCCCTGCTGTGGCCTCTGCTAAACGATGTGAAAATACCCCTCCTGCTGGGGTTGCCCCGCCAGCAAAATTCAAATGACCCACCAACAAGTACATCTGTTGTAATTTGACTTTCTTTGCCCTTGTTACATATTTCTACCATTCTATAAGACCTTTAATTTTCCCCCTTGAGGCTCTAAATTCCTTTTTAATTATTTATTTGTAGAGAGTCTCTTCTACAAATAAAATCAGTTTAATTCATCTTCTAGTTTATCTCTTCTGGAGTTTTAACCTGTCACTTGCTCTCTCAAACCTCGCAGAGTCCCTAGCTAGTATGTCTGCAAACATGACAGGATCATCTGGTTTGCTTTACGTAGTCACTGAATGTTCACTTATGGGTCCCAGATATCCTGACTAACATCTGTACAGTTGCGCTCTTGCTGAGGAGAAACGTAGCAGTGAATCTCTGCAACACCCAGTCAATAAGATTTTGGCAAGTAGTTTTGCTAAACCCAGGAGGTAATTTATAATGGCGAAACATTTAGATGAAAACTGTTGAATGTTTCATCAATCTTCAAGAAATGTTAAAAACAAAACTGGGTTTAGCGGAAACATTTCTCTTTTTTGGACTTTCTGATTTATACGCTATACACTGGCATAAAGGATACTTGGTTCTTTGCTGGTTTTGCCTTTAGCCTTGTCCTCCTATGGTAGCACCAGTTCCTCCTTTGGGCGGGCAGCCCATCCCCCTCTGCCCACTCTGGTCCGGATCAGACAATTTTGACATTTGATTCTAGGATACACCTGTGACCTGTCCTGGCTAACCGAAGCTGCATTTCATGGACCACAGTGGGAAATTCATTGCCGTCGTGGGCCAATATGGTCTGGGGATTTTCATAAAATTGTTGGGAAAGCTGTCCTTATTCCCCGGGTTTGTACGTAGGTTGAGAAACCTCTGAAGCCTCTATTGACCAAATTTGCTCTTAACAGAGGAGAATCTGCCCAACAATGATAATAACCTCTGAGAAAGCAGAACTGAGAAGAGAGAGTGGTCATTTCAGTATATTCTATCCTTTGAAACTCTCCACCTAGCCATGCCTGAAGGTCTACCACCCCCAGCCTTTTCAATTACTTGAGCCAATCAATTCCCTTTAATAGTTAAGCTCCTTTGGGCTGGGTTTTCAGAGTTGCAACTAAAAGAATCCTGCCTTATAGAAAAGGTCTCTTTCACAAAAGTTAAATTAATTCAAGACTCTACCCTTTGAATTTAGTAAAAATGACATTATAAAGCTAATTTATTGACTTAATAATTTTTGAATGGAATACAATCACACTCCCGAAATATACCTTTGGTGACCATTTTAAAGTCATAACCATTTACATAGTTTGAATTTTTCCAGTATTTAAAGGTACTTCAATGATATAATCTCATTAATTCTTACAATGTCCTTTTGAACTAGCCAGGGGACAGGTATGCTTATCTAATAATATAATAGTCCTGTTCTCTCTTGCACTTCATGACACATTTCAGTGAAGGTTGAATAACAAAGCATGAGGTCACCTAAGTAAGCACCTAGAGAAAACAGTAATTACTTACCCAATGGTGTAGGTAGGATATCTCTGTGGAAATCAGAGTAAAGATTATAGCACAAATTCATCACCTGTGAGGTATTGTGTGGCCAATAGAACTTTTAATAATGTAGGTACATGGAGATAAAATTTATGTGGCACATATTATACGCACTATATATGTATTTAATTGACACATTTTAGTGAAAGCTCTTCTACTTCATTATATGTATATTTTATGTAAGATAATGCTTCTGGATCTATTAAAATATGTCAAATTATTTAAACCCAAGTGCTGTGCTTTATGAATTCATATGGCTGCTTTTGATAGTTTCCCATTTTTTTGAATTCTGTGGAATACGTGTACTTTTCAATAAAACCTTTCTTATTTGAGTGGAATTGAGTGAGTTGCAATTCCTTATGAAATGTTTTAGGATTTTAGGAGTGTTTACAGGAGGCATTTTATTCTATTTTATTAAGATATTATTTATTTATTTGAGAGAGTGAGAGAGAACACAAGCGGGGTGAGAGGCAGAGGGAGAAGCAGGCTCCCTGCTGATCAGGGAGTCCAATGGCGGGCTCAACCCCAGGACCCTGAGATCATGACCTGAGCTAAGACAGATGCTTAGCCGACTGAGTCACCCAGGTGCACCTAAGGCATTTTAATACGTAGCCTTAAAAAACCTGGGTATAACCTACTATACAATATGTTCAAAAATGTTCAGAGAAGCACTAGTCACAGTAGTGAAAAACTGGAGATAAAACCCTAATATCTATCTAGAACTGGTACATGGATTTGAGTATATTCCTATAACGGAATATTACAAAGCCATGAGACTGAGTTAATCACAGAAAACAATATGGATGAAATTCCAAAACAGTGTTGAGTTAGTGAAGCTGGACCTAAGACAGGTTGGTGTGTGAAGGTCTACAGTAATTAAAAAAGAACAGTGGTGCCTCGGTGTCTCCGTTAGTTAAGTGTCTGACTCTTGATTTCCACAGAGATCACGATCTCAGTGTCCTGGAATAGGGCCCCACATCAGGCTCCCTGCTCAGGAGGGGGCCTGCCTCTCCCCTTGCTAATCCCCCTGCTTGTGCTCCCTCTCTCACTCTTTCTCTATCTTTCAAATAAATAAATTAAATCTTTTTTTTTTTTTTTTTTTTAAGAAAAAGAGCAATAAGGGGAACTTTGAAGTACTGGGTGCCAATAGTACTCTTTTCCTTGATCTGAGTCCTGGCTATACAAGTATGAATACATTTTGAAAAGCCATTGAACTTTGCTATGATGTGTGTGCTTTTCTGCACATGTTTTATAGTTCAGTAAAAGTTTGCTCAAAAAGAAGATAAAAGTTAATTATCATATAAGCCTTTACATTTGTATTGAACACCACTTTCAAAGCACAAGTGTTATTTTTCAAAAAGCACATGTATTATTCCATTTCACTCATTTGTTCAATAATTGTTTATTTGTTTGTTTTTTTTGCCATCATGATCGAGGTAGGAGGCAAGGGTCAGGGGCTACAACACAGATTAAAGTAGACATAATCCTGCTTTCACAGAGTTGATAACAAAGCCAACTTATGCCCACCCATAACGTTCCTGTGAGGTGGGTAGAGTAGGCATGGTCTTTTGAGTTTTGCTTATCTGTTTGTTTGTTTGTTAGGATGGGAGACAATTAAGCAGGCTTACAGGATTTAACGAAGGATGCTTTGAGAGGCAGCAGATGCAGTATGTGAGAGGGAGGGAAGGATTTCAAAGTGAGACCCCTGAGGAGGACAAGAGAAAGAAACCTAGAATGTAGGAGAAAGGAAGAAAAACTAAACTAGGAATTGTCAGGGGTCATATGCTGTTTGTCAGCAAAGCATGGAGTGGAGCCAAGAACCTGACACTTCAAGCACATTAAATTAATCTGCGCTTTATTGCTGCCTTCTAGAATGCCAACAAACATACACACACACACACACACACACACACACACACACACACACACAGATACACACACACTTTAAATAAGGAGCTTTGGTTCTATGTACATAGTTCACCATCATCTGTTGGTGATGTGTTGTTTTTTCCTCAAATGAGTCATGCCAAGACACAGTCCATGGTTTAATACTACGGTGGAGTTGTTTGCTTTCTCTGTCAGTGGGGAGAACTAGAAAGGGAAAGAGAGAAATTCGAGAAGTGTGAGGAAAGGTCAGAAAATAAAATAATGGCACTAACTGAAAATATGGGAGGAAATTCCTCTTTGGAACTCATTGGTTTGGATAGTGAATTTCTGAACACCTTAGGATTTGTCATCAAAATATTTTCTAGAAAAGCAAAGACCTGAGCAAGAGACAACGTCATGGGCCTTGGGGAAAAGATTCCTTTGTGTGTTTGTTCAGGTTCTTCAAGAAGCAGACAACAAGATGAAAGTAAATGTGGAAAATATTTACAAGAGGGAGTGTCTCTGAGAGGAAGTGAAGAGGAGGCTAGAGGAACTTGGAAGAGCTGAGAGATTGCAATATAAGTCTGACTCCTGTAAAAAAGACAGGGAAAGAATGAAGGTCAAGTAGAAGAAGCTTATGTTAGGGTGCATTTCTAAACACATTAGTAATAATGTCAATGGGGAGTCTTCAAGCAAAAGTTGTCCATTGAGCCTGCCTTAGTATCCCTGCCGCACTCAGTCAAGGGCCTAGAACAGCCCCCAGAATCTGGCACTGTCATAAATGTTATGTATCCAAGAGTGCAGCAGTGGGGGGTCATACATGAATTATATTCTTCCCTAGTTAGAGACCTAAGTGAGGCATTTTCATGGCTACATCAGCTTACATGTCCTGAACTTTCCATTTTGGATAAAAACGAGATGAGATTCATTTTGGGGATAAGAGAGTCTGGGAATTTTTTTAACAATGTAAATCATCATCTGGACTCTGGGATGTCTGGAGATAGATAGGTAGATAGATAGATATCACTATTTTAGAGAAAGCCATCATCTGATAGGTGACAGAGAGTTGTCTCTGATAGGTGACATCAGACAGTGGCTTGAATCAAGTGAGGAGGTAATCCACTTTGGTATCTGTGAGGGAGCATTCTAGACAGGGGGAAGAGTAAATGCAAATGTTATGCAGAGTATGTATGCTTGTCTTGCTCCAGGAAGAGCAGGGAAGCCAGCTTAGAGAGAGAGAGGGAGAGTAGAAGAAAATGAGATCAGGGAATTAACTGAGGACTGGGTGATATTGGCCTGGATGCCATGAGAGAAGCTGTAGATTCATTTCCCAGTAACATGGAACATTCTCAGAGAGCTTGGAGCAGAGAATCTATATGATCTGACTCACATTATTAAAGGAATCATTCTGCTGCCTGTGTGAGGGATCAATTATAAGCAGAAAGAGACTCCAAAATCATGTTTTCTCAACTTCTTAGTATTTCTCCCCCTCTACTAATCATGGTCTCAATCCTTCTTCATGGACTGAAGACCTTCATGGATTGAAGAATGCCTTCTTCATGGGCTTCTTCCCAATAGGTAATACATTTTAATGGGGTAACTGAAAAACATTTAACTGAGGGTTACATATGAGAAAATGTGAAGGGTAAAAGGAAACCATTAAAAGAATGTGATGCTTTCTATTTTCCACCCATAGGCCTGAAGAAGAAAGAAGAGGGGACAGTTACCAGAAGGCAGGAAGAGAACAATTGCTATAGAAGTGTACCACCAGACAAAAGCTATGGAGAACTTCGTCCTGCTAACCCATGACCCCAACAGAAAGGAGAGTGGAACAATAAAGATCTTGACCCCACTTTTGGACAACCTTTCATCTTCTGCTGGTGCCACCCATTGTGCACACCTAATCAGAAGTAGAGGCCTAGAGAGCCTATTGATGCAGTTCATATGCGTTGACTTCCTGAAAGAACAGAGAAGGGTACTGAGAGCATTTGCAGGGACACGCAGCAATTAGTCACCACAGAAATGCAGTCTTTATCTTTGAAAAGAGTTATCTGAAGACCATGAATCCATGTGCCTCCGTTGTCTTGTTATTCTCATCTCCCTCTTAGAGAAACTTCTTGAATCTACTTCGTGTCACCACCTCTTGATTTCCTCTTCTTTCCTCTGTCTACTGCCATCTGGATTGCACTCCCAGCACTCATCTGAAAGGGCTCTGCCCAAGGTTTGCACTAAATTCCTGCTTGTCCCTTCTGGCTATCTCCGTCTCTATTTTATTTGACCTCTTTTCAGCATTTGATCATAATAATAACACTCTATTTCTTGAAGAGACTTTCCTATTGATCCCCTCTCTTCTTCATCTTATCCTTATTAGTTTCCTAAGGCCACCTTCACAAAGTACCACAAAATAGGTGGCTTAAAACAAAAGAAATTTATCCCCTTACAGCTCTAGAGGTTAGAAGTCTGAAATCAAGGTGTCAGCAGGACGGTGCTTCCTCTGCAGGCTCTAAGAGAAAATGTTTCCTTGCCTCTCTCTAGCTTCCAGTGGTTGCTGGCAATCCTTGGCGTTCTTGGTTTGTGGATGCACCACTCCAACCTCTGCTTCTGTTGTCACATGTTTTGTGTGTGTCTGTGTTTGTTCCATCTTTTTAAACAGAAACCAGTAGTACTCAGGGTCTATTCTAACCCGGTATACTCTCCTCTTATCTTGATTATATCACATTCACAAATTCTAGGTGAAAACATAAATTTCAAGGGGACACTGTTGAACCCAGCACAGGCTCCTTTCTTAGATCTTCTTCCAACCTCCCCTTAAAATATGCTTCCCCAGGGTTTCCCTCATCCCCTACTCCCTTATTCTGTACAGATTTCAATCACAAATACCTACAAGGAAGCAAATATGTAACAAAAATGAGTGATATGGTTCTGTTATCAGGAAAACTAACGAATACCTTCATGATAAATAGCAACTGACCCTCAGTCCACAGGGGGAACAGGTGGTGCGGCCTGTGTTTGATTGGAGTGAACTTGTTCTATTCTAAAGCGGACATGCTATTCAGACTCATCTGAGTGTTGTCATTCAGAAATGCAAGCTTGGTGTTGGATTTTTATATAAAATAAGTTAGAAAATGATTCCAAAGAAATGAAAACAAACAACAACAGCAACAAAAATACAAATATGTGGGGAAATAGTATTCAGACCAAGCAAAAGCCATTTACATATCTGACCTGTGGGGTTGTAACCTCTATTCTATATACACTTCTCTGATGATGTCAAGGGTTACTTATGATCAGCGGTAATTTGCCCTTTAGACCACTTGCCTCTTTAGCTTTAGATGTGCAAAAAGAGATCATAATGGACAGTTATATTTGTCTCCCCATAAGAATATCAAGCTTCAGATGTCAAATATGAATTTCAGCACTTCCCACCACTAATCTGCCTCTCTCTCACAGTTTCTTTTCTCAAAGAATGGTAAAGTCAGCATTCTGAGAGCCGTCTCAGATTCCTCACTATCCCTTAGCACATGTCTCCTTTGTTATACCCATCTAGTATCTTAAAAATCCCTCAAATCAATTTCCTTCTTTTTGTCCTTACTACCATGATTTAGGTCTTCTTCTAAGAGCAGACTTTATATACTAATTACTAAAACCCTTTCAAGTAAATATCTTAAGCTTCATAGCAAAGAGTATGATAGTGTCTTAGTTTAGCTTCTAAAGCAGAGGTGAGAGAATGGGAAGGAAAAGCCAATAGAAGGTGCATTATCATGATTGCGGCTATAAACAACACAAGCTGCACCATCTGAGGAACCAACAGAATGCCTCCAAGGAATGGCCATTCCTAATACCAAAGTTTGGAACATTTACTATAGCTGCCTTCCCCCTTATCAGAGGACTGACCCTGGGCCATTTTTGCATTGATTGAGAGGTTCCCACAGCCCAGGGACAAAAAGAGAAAAGATACACAGTACACATTTGAGCTGGATGACTACCAGAGCAAGGTGAGCCTGAGCTCACGTGGACCTGTTAAGCGCAGCTGCAGCTAAATCCAAGGTAAGCCAAGGGGAGGTGACACAAAGCACTCAAGTCCTCTGCTTCTCATAAAGAAAGCTTCTGGAGAGACTGCAAAGTAACCAAGCTAGGAGTTATATCTAGGTCTGACTCCAAAGCCTGTTTGTAATTACCATGGGCAAGAAGTTTCAGCCAACTTTAAAGTTAGAGGGCACAGTCTCCAAGACTGTCCTCAATTTTGACACCAATTACAAGTTTCAGGGGGTTCCCAAAGCCACCCTTGGTTTCACTAAAACAACTCATAAAACTCACTGAAATTTATTATACTCATGGCTGTAATTAAATAGAGGGAAAGTATAAAGATTAAAATCAGACAAAGGAGGAGACGCATAGAACATTGCCCGGGAAAATTCCAGATGTTAACTTTCTTGGTTCCCTTCCCATGAGTCAGGATGCATTTGTCTCCCAGCACCAACATGTGGTAATAATCATAAAGATTTCTAACCCTGGGAAGCTTACTTCACAGTTTTTATTGGAGTTTCATTACATAGGATTGATTGATTGTCCATGTGATGGAGACGACTAATACTTTATGACCCCATAGGACTAGACTCTTTGACATAACTCTAAGGCCCCCTCACCCCCTGCCCTAAGATTATCAGTTGTGACTGGCTCCATCCTAAGGTGTGGTCTGGTCATCCCCCACCCTGAAGTCAAATAATTCTCTCAAGTTTGAATCAATTACTTCTCAAGCTGAGGGCAAAAGCCAGGCTTCTCTCTGGGCAATGCCATATTCTTAGCTACATACTATGGAATGTGATTAATCATATTCCTTATAACTGTCTTTCCCCTCCTTGAATATTCACTGGCATTTATCATCTTCAGAGTAAAATCTATTCTCTTTAGAATGGCATATCAGGCAATCAAGATCTGTCCCCTGTCTACCTTTCCCGTCTTATACTTTCCACTCTTTTCTTGTTAGTACCTTATAGCCTCTCCAAATTACTGGCCCATCCTCTAATGATCACCCTGTCTTCATTGGCAGCCTAAATAGTAAAAGTGGGTGACAGCAAGTAGAAGCTTACTCAACACAAGAGAGAAAGAAAGAAAGTTGCTTTTCTTCTTTTTCCTTTGAGCAGTACAAATAGATTAAGACAAGGTTCTGTGACGGATGAGTGTATGTAGAAACAGCCTCTTGATGAAATGGCATTTTGATGTTGTTTTGGAATATAGGTCAGGTTCGAAGGAGTGAGGTCCAGAGCCAATGACCAAGAGGAAACTCTTGAGTTGTCTTTGGTGCAAAAAGGTAGTTTATTAAAGCACAGGGACAGTACATGTGGGCAGAAAGAGCTGCACTGGGTTTGTGAGGAGCAATTGATTATACTGTGGGTTTGAGGGAGGTAAGGAAAATGGGAGGTTTCCAAAAGAACTTTCATATGCTAAAGAGTACCTACAAGATACCAGAGGGCTTGCCCTTGTCAAGTTAAGGTTGCTTTTCCCTGAAGCAAGGCATTGACTGTTAAGATAGTTGGGAGCTCCGTGGAGCTTCCTCATGAGTGGGTTGAGGGGAGTTTGCAGGGTGTCAGCTTGTGCTTTTTCCTTAGCTAGCTTTCTTCTCCCTCATCAGTTTGGAAGAGTAGAGAAGATCAACAGGATAGGAGAGAAGGAGGGATAAATTCTCGTTTGGCAGGTGAGTGGCAGAAGTAGGATTGAGGCTCAATTTCTCATCTACAATTTAGAGCATGGACAGAAAGCTCAGGGTTCTATCAAACTCTTCCACAGGTGGCCTTCTTGCCTCAGGATATCTGCAGATGCAATAACTTCTCCCAAGAAAGCAAATACACATGCACATAATTATTGCACACAGCTCTACTTCAAGATGCAATTCAGAATGTCTTTTTGACCATTACCCCTTCCCTCTCTCCTCTCTGGTATTTACTGCACAATACTCTCCCAACAGTTATCAGGGCAGCTTCTTACTGTGGATTTGTAGAGCATTCTCCTGACTATGAGTTCTATGAGAAAAGAAACTATATTTTTTATCTTTTCACCCATATCATCTAGCACAGGGCTGAGTAAAATTGGGATAAAAATTTATAAACTACATGAGCAAACCAACAAGAAAGAGAGGCAGGGAAGAAGAGAGAGAAGAAGGGAGGGAGGGAGAGAGAGAGAGAGTGTTGAAAATTCATTTGGTTTGCAGATATGCAGAGGAGGAGTTAATGCCAAGTTTAATAGAATATTATCCCTTCAGACCCCCAATCCTCGGCCCCCAAGCAGCAACCCTGGTTCTGATGGCAGAGTTTAGTTAGCTTAAGGATAACACATGACATAAGCTGAATGACATTAAATGGCTCATGGGTTCATGCCCAAACCAATTCCCTCTGCAGGGAGGTAACATTTCTGTAGTCTTCTATGATACTTTTAGAATCTCTCCAGGCTATGGCAGCAACAGATTTAGTAGATGAGAGGGATCTAGCAGCATATCACATGCACTGAACTGGAAAATGTCCTGGCCAATTAACAGCAAATGTCTGTGGCAATTAACAAACAGCCTGGGAACAAAGACTATCTATGTTGTTGTTATGCTCAGTCCTAGAATGTTTATTGTCTCTTCATGTCTTCAATTTTATAGTTTCAACATTTGAAAGATGTATATTCCATTCTTTTCCTAGTTTATAAACTCCCTTGAGGACCCAAAGCCATCTAATACATCTTTTTATTCATACAGTACTTAGCACAGTGTTTGACTCAAAGTAGAAATGCCATAAATATGTTTGAGATAAATTAAAAATTCTACCCCAAACCTGAAGCTCTAATTTAAGTCTCCTGCTACCAGGGGTCCACAGTCTGGCATGGGCACACACGTTAAATACAGTGGCTTGAACATTTCTCCAGGCTTTTTAGTTGCCTCTATGGAAATTAAAACCAATAAAGTTAGGTTTGTATTAGGAAGGACAGTTGGAGGTCATTTAGGTCAAGCCTCGCTTTCAGATGAGAAACCTGTTAAATTGGCTTGTCTAGCATAATGGAGCAGGAAATATGGCAAGGCTGTAATCAGAAGCCCTTCCCCAGTGTTACTTTTACAGCAAGCCTTTTCTCATCACTTCTTTCTAGGGATCAGGACAGCAGGGTGTATTTACAATGCTTAAGAAAACAAAGCACTTTGGTACATTTTGGTAGCTTTCTCAGTGACACACATCAACCAGCCTTGAATCTTTGTTAGCTTATATTCAAGAGCTACTTTTGACAGTTTGTCATTAACCCTTCCCTTCTGAAAGAATAGAGGACATCAGCCAAAGTCATTTGTTACTTCTGATTCCTTCTGATCTACAAATTTATCTAATTTCCTCTCTATTAACCTTTGAGAAAGAGGTGTTTCTTCTCCTTTTCAAGGCCAAGATTGCTATCCTGGCACTTGATCTAATTCTTGTCAGTATCTAAGAGATTTGTCCTATGGTCTATCTTCTCTCTTTCCCCAGGCTCAGACCTTTCTCTACATACGAGCACCGCAAATAGGCTCAACTTTCTTCCATCTTAAAACCATCTGACCCTATGTACTTGAATAATTACCTCCAAATCCTATCCTCCCCTTCTCATTGAAACATTTTGAAAGACTATATTTGGTCTCACTTAGGCAGCGTCATTCATTTCTTAACTCACTGTAATCGGCTCTCCACCCCCAGAATGCTACGGAAGGGCTCTAACCAAGACCACAGATTGCTGGCTAATTATCAAAGCAGGAGAAATTTCTAGTCATTTGTTACTGTCTCCTTTCTTTCTTCTAGAAACTACTCCCTACTTTTTTTTTAAAGTTTCCATGACTCTGCACTAATTTGATCCCCTAATATGTTTTTGATCTGATCTTTTCTTCCATTTTCTATGTAGGTTCTTCTTTTTCTGCCTATTCTTAAAATGCCACTTTCCCACCAAAAATATATATATATATATATATATATTATATATATATATATATACACACATAGATAGATAGATAGATAGATAAATAGATAGAGATTTCAAGTACCAAATACATACTGATGGCCACTAAAGTTTTGGTATTGAAATATATGTGTTCCTATACCTATTTAATGGGTTCCATTTTTATGCATAATAAGCACCACAGACTCAGTATTAAAACTCATCTTGACATCTTTGGGCTATCCCCCTCCTATATAGTAGAACCCCCACCAAAATGCCTAATGTGGGGTCCAAAAATTGTGTCAGCTAAAATTCAAGGTCATATTATTGCAAGGTTAATTTAAAAAATCATGCTGTAAAATTGTAATAGAAACAAAAGTAAAGATAGTGAAACATGTATGGAATATAGATGACCATACACTGAGAATGTCTCAAAGAAGCGCATGGCACTCACTTCCCAATTACTACCTGCTCTGCATTCCTACCCCCTGATTTTTTCGCCCTCATCTTTCCCCGTTTGAGAACTAAGGCTGGGAGGAAAATTAGAACCAATCATAAATTCCATTATATCCAAATTTACTGAGCAATTTTACTGAATTCTCTATCTTACTTAATTGTACCACCATCAACCTAAATGGTACCACTTAAAATAAAAACTTGGAGCTGATCCTTGTGTCCTCTTTTCATTACTCTCTACACCCAGTTCTTGGAAATTATACTTCTTTAAAATTATACTTCTTTTAATTATCCTTCCTTAAAAGTCCTCAAAATTGCATAGTGTTTTCATGTTCCTAATCTCTACCTTAGTCTTTCCCTGGATGACCCAAACATCCTCTCTTGGGTCACTCTGTCTCCAGCTTGTCCCACTCAAACTTTGGAATTGGTATTCCAGAGAAAATTTAAGATATTAAGGCCCTCTCCCTGCCCTACATCCCACAATCCCACTTGTGATTTCAAAATATACCAAGATTTTTCACACATCAGTGGTTTGTAGCTTCTCTGCCTAAAATTCTGGACTACCTGATTGTTCACTTGGCAATTGTCCATTGATCTATTAAGACTCATCTCTAATTTTATCTATAAAGCCATCCCTGTCCTTTCCTTTCTCTCTCCAATGAATACAATTAACCATACCTTGTTTTTGGCATCCACTCTTTATATTCAGGCATGGGTCCTTAAGAGTATCTATAACACTTTGTTATATTTAGTCACTTACTGTTTCCACTTTTCCACTAAAACTGTAAATTTATTGAAGAATGGAGCTATATGTGATTCAACACTGGGTGTGAATGGTGATACAGTGTACAGTATTTTTTAAACAACAGTACATTTTACACATTGTGTAAGATATCTCACAACTTTAAAAATAAAAAGAAAATAAAAGAGATTATATAAGATCATCTGAAAGGCAGAAGTAAAATTAAAAAGAAATGGGATGCCTGGGTGGCTCAGTGGGTTAAGCCTCTGCCTTCAGCTCAGGTCATGATCCCAGGGTCCTGGGATCAAGTTCCATATCAAGTCCCTTGCTTAGCGAGGAGCCTGCAGCTCTGCCTGCTTGTGTTCTCTCTCTTTCTCTCTCTCTGACAAATAAATAAATAAATAAATAATCTTTTAAAAAATTAAATTAAATTAAAAACAAATAATAGGTAGGTGCAAAAGAAGTATATGGACAATTACAGATAAGGCAAGCATAGGTAAGGCAGGCACAGTGTGTTTGTTGTCTCTCACTTCCCAAATCAAGACCACTCTTTTGAAATGAGTCTTTTGCCTTGATTCCTATTCCTCTTTCCCATCCAGAATGAAAAAAAGCCACCAATGGACAGAAACATTACACTGATCACTCTAACTGAGCCTAAAGCAAGAAATTAGTAAAAAGGAGCAAAAGAGAAAATATTCCCCCCCACCAAGTTTATAAAACCCTCTAAAATTGCTTCTAGTGAGTATTACTGCATACAAATGACCTTACCCATCCTTTTGTTCTCTTTCAATAGTTTTTATTCCAGACCTCTTAGGGATCTCACAGAATTCTGACTTTACCCTTTTGTCATAATTTAAATCATAGACTACTACAAATAATAAATATCCAGGCTTCTTATTTTTCTCATCCTCTGGAAGTATCTTTGAAGAAGTGGAAAGTTTTTACAAGAACTAGGTGTTCCAGTGAAAATGCAACTAGTAGTAACTTGAGAATTTCTATATAGTTAGGACTTGGGGAAAGTAATTTGGCTGGAATGAGAGGCTCAGAGACTAATCTGAGAGATATATTGGACATATGTGCTCACTGTTTCATCCGAGTGTGTGTTTTAGGGGAAAAGCTCAAGGAAGGGAAAGTGGCCAATAGAGACTGTGAAAGGGATACATCATCTCAAACCATCCATGTGTGCTGATACCTTACACCCTGTGTGCCTGGATTGTTGGGATTTCTGGTTTTGTTTTTCATGTTATAAATGCACCAAAATACACAAAGAATTTAGAATTAAATTATCTGAAAAGAAGTCTGAAAGATCACAGTTATGAATATTTCTAAACTGGGAAAACTAAAAATGTATAAAATGACAATGGAGGAATCAGTGTAAAACTTTTCTTTGTATTATATTTATTCTTTAAATATTTTTTTATTTTTATACACATATAATATATTTTTTTCCAATTTACTTATTTTCAGAAAAACAGTATTCATTATTTTTTCACCACACCCAGTGCTCCATGCAAGCCGTGCCCTCTATAATACCCACCACCTGGTACCCCAACCTCCCACCCACCCGCCACTTCAAACCCCTCAGATTGTTTTTCAGAGTCCATTTTTATAAACATATAATATATTTTTATCCCTAGGGGTACAGGTCTGTGAATCGCCAGGTATACACACTTCACAGCACTCACCATAGCACATACCCTCCCCAATGTCCATAACCCCACCCCCCCTTCTCCTACCCCTCTCCCTCCAGCAACCCACAGTTTGTTTTGTGAGATTAAGAGTCACTTATGGTTTGTCTCCCTCCCAATCCCATCTTGTTTCATTTATTCTTCTCCTTATATTTAAAGGCACAGAGAAATCAATTTAAAAAGCCCTCTTCTACCTCCCTCTATATTCAAGCTTTGATTGATATCAAACATTATTGCACAATATCCCTCACTTCATATTATCTGACTTGCTTGAAGGACACTATTGCATATTCTACCTGAGGACACATCATAAAATTGTGGGATTCAGTGTCCTAAATTTCACTGAAGTCACAATAAGATGAGTGGAATCTCTCGCTTGCCTTAGTTTTTATTTGAGCAGAGTTTGAAATGTGTGCCATCAGACAACCACACATTTTCCCTAAACAACAGTTTTTATTCCCTAAACTCTTTTTAGTTGTAGGGTGGCATAATGTGACAGTAAGTGTCTCCAAGTACTAGTCGAACCAAATTATACTCTTGAGCCTGTGCGTGCTCTGCGTTTTGATGGCAATGTCCCTGTTCTACCACCCTTCCTCATCAGCTATTTTGCTAAAGTGTGCAGTGAGTAATGATTACGGGTGATATTTAATGAAAACGCTACCCATGACTCTGAGCCAAATGTGACCCCTACTATTCTTCTACTATTAAAGAATAATTACCCATTCCCCATGCAATTGCAATTGCGGGCAGCAGAGATGTTGAGTTGCCAAAACATGCCAGTAAACTATTCAATTTTAAAAATTTCTCAACATACAAAATGCTAATATTGATATAGAAATACATTAAGACGTAAAAAGTATGGCTCTTGGGAAAATTAAATATAAATAACCTTGCTTTCACTAATTTGGGTGAGAGTTGCAACATCTTTTTAAACTCGCTTTTATAGAGGAAATGAAATGAAGATGCCAAAGATTAATGCTGTCAATTTCAATGGCCAGCATGAATCCAAAAGGCAAACATATAAATCTAAAGCAAATAGAAGTGCATTGCTTAATTTCTGCTTATCATTCATTACACAATTGCCAGGAAGTTAACCATTACATTATCAATTCCATCACATCTTAAATTCATCTTGGAAAAGTTCCTTCTTCCATTATTGTATTGGGCTTTTATGGACCTTTGATGGCTCTCACAGTAATCAGCACTGGGGGATCTACAAGATTAACGTAGACTAAAGTTCTGAGAAAAAGAAGATGAATGTATTTTACATTATACTTTAATTTTTTTCAATGCCTCTAAACTAAAAGCATGAGCTCTTAATCTGTTATGACACTTTGCTTTCACTGACCATAATTCTAGCAAGGAAGAATTAAGTTTAGTATTTTCAGTCACCTGTTACTCAATGTAGACAAAATAGTAAGCAAATTGTAATTTTTCATAATGCCCCAAACCAAATGCTTTTAACATTGGAAGAAATGGTTTAATAGTACTTTTTTAAAGTAAATCTGTTTTGGAATAAATAAATTTATTTTTATAAGCATCACATATATTCTCATATTTCTTATTCAATTTTTTATTCAATTCATTAGTTATTCAATTAAGGATCCTCCCCCCCCCTTTTTCAGGCTCTGGGCTAAATAATTGTGCTCATATAAATAATTTCTGCCCTTAAGAAATGTGTATTTTAATAGGCCAGATAATATAGAAGTGTTGAATCACTATATTGTATACCTGAAACTAATATTACACTGTATGTTAACTAACTGGAATGCCAATAAATAAATAAATGAAGAGAGAGAGAAAAAAAAAAGAAAGAGAGATAGAAAGTCTAGATAAACGTAAATGAATATGGACACAAGAATAATTATCATACCTGTAGTAATAACAACAGGTACAAGGAAGAGTGGAGGTACAGTGGAGCACATGGTCAATTTGAGAAAGGAAAAGGAGTCAGGTGGGCATGGTCCTGGTCCAAAGGCTTCATAGTGAAGGTGACTGTCAAGAGGCATCGTGAAAGATAACAGATATTTGCTATGTATGTGTGGTGGTCTAAAAACATGTCTACATTCTTTTACACACCTCCCATCAAGAGATGGGAGTCTAGTTCTCCTTTTCTTGAACATGAGCTGTCCTTAGCAACTCAGCTCTAATGAACAGAATGCAGCAGAAGTAATGGTGTCTGACTTTCCAGGCTCATATAAAAGATGATACAGCTATTACCAGACCCTCTCCACCTACTGAGACCGGTATTTTGAAGGCCCAAGCCAGCATGTTAGAAGTCTGACTCCCCGAAGCTTCCATGATGAAGAGACCATTTCAAGAAACCACATAGAGAGATTCTCAAGAATCCAGCTATTCCAGATACCAGGTGTTCAAGTCCTTCAAGCCCAGCAATAAGACGTGAGTTAGCAAGTCTCAGACAATTCCAGTTCCAGCCATCTGACTGCACCCGCAAGAGATACCTCACTAAGCAGTAACCGCCTAGCTATGCCCTGCCAGCTCCCAGAACCACCACTAAGTGTTCGCATGATTTATAACACAGCAGTGGGTAACTGGAACAGTAGACGGTAGGAGCAACCTGTGAAAAACTATGGAGGCTTAAAACATCCCGGTGTTTCCAAGCAAGAACAAGAAGCTAAATCTGGCCAAAGGACAGAATACAAGTCAGGGCAAGGCAAGAGTCAAGACTAAAGGGAGCAGTAGAGGCCAGGTCATGGAAGTCCTAGTAATTCATGGCACAGAGTTTGATTTTTGCCCTGGAACCAAAGGATACACCTCCATATTTTGAAACATACCTGTTTATAAAGATTAGTTTATTACTTGTGAAAGTGTTGTCAGAATATTACTTATTGACTTGTGGATACACATACACTCTATACATTGTCAGTTTAAGAAATAACATGCTCTGGAAGTATGCTTGTTTTGTTGATATGTGTCCTCTTTAGTCTTTGGGAACTCTGAAGAACTAACTACTTAGATTAGCATTTCACTTTCCTGAAATCAAAGCAACCCATCCTGGATAATGGCTTGTCCAGACATATTATCAGTCAGGGGTGATTTTCTAGTCAGCAGCTTCAGTGGCTCTGGCTTTATTTAGAAGGATTTCAGTGCTTCCTTGAAATGGTTCATCGAAACACTCTGCATGGTTAACCTTTTGTGGCTATAAAGATTCCTTAGTAAGAGTCTTTAATTATAGGAACCCTGAGTGGAAGAGAGGTTAACATATTTGCCAGGCTCATACAGCTATCAGTACTAAGGCCAAAAACAAGATCTATATCTTTTTTCAATTAGCAGTTCTTTGCAGAACACTTGACCAGCCAACTAGTGGCTGTGTTGGAAAGAAACCAGAATAAGGTAGTAAATTCCTTAATGCTTGCCTGTAACTGTTTCCATAGAAATATAGTTGAATTTAGCAAGTACTGACATTCTGACAATCTATAGTCGCAATTCAATATTACATTTGCAGTAGAAAACACATACCTCATGTTCATAAAAGACAACAGAGATAGAAAAGAGTTTCACAAAATAAGGACTGCTTACTTTTCATTTTGTGCATATTTATTGTTATATTGAACTTCTAAATTAAAAGGGGGTATTTAAAGAATGTGAGTAGATCTATGTAAGGTGAATTTTGGGAAATAGCATATTATAGTGAAAAGACTAGGAACTCTAAAAACAATATAACAGGGTGTTAAGTGGTTTTGTCCTATTGCCTGAATTTCTGCTGAAGCCCCAAGAAGGAGAATAATGGGTGATACGTAGTCCTCACATTTTTTTTAATTTAATTTAATTTAAATTAATTTAATCACATATAGTGTATTATTAGTTTCAGAGGTAGCGTTCAGTGATTTCAATTGTATATAACACCCAGTGCTCATTACATCACATGCTCTCCTTAATGCCTGTCACCCAGTTACCCGATCCCCCCACCCCCTCCCTTCCAACAACCCTCAGTTTGTTTCCTATGATTAAGAGTCTTTTCTGGTTTGTCCCCCTCTCAGATTTCATCTTGTTTTATTTTTTTTCTCCTTTCCCCTATACTCCTCTGTTTTGTAAATTCCATATATGAGTGAGATCATATAATAATTGTTTTTCTCTGATTGATCTATTTTGCTTAGCATAATTTTTTTGATGGCCAAGAATATTCCATTGTACATACATACCACATCTTCATTATCTATTCATCTGTTGATGGACATCTAGACTCTTCCCATAGTTTAGCTATTGTGGACATTGCTGTTATAAACATTGGAGTGCATGTGCCCCTTCTTTTCCCGACATCTGTATCTTTGGGGTAAATACCCAGGAGTATCATAGCTGGGTCATATAGTAGTTCTATTTTTAACATCATAAGGAACTTCTATACTGTTTTCCAGAGTAGCTGTACTGGCTTGCATTCCCACCAACAGTGTAAGAGGGTTCCCCTTTCTCCACATCTTTGCCAACATCTGTCATTTCCTGACTTGTTAATTTTAGCCATTCTGACTGATGTGAGGTGGTATCTCATTATGGTTTTGATTTGTATTTCCCTGATACCAAGTAATGTGGAGCCGTTTGTCCTGTGTCCGTTGGCCATTTGGACCATTTGGATGTCTTTGCAGAAAGAGTTGTTCCTGTCTTCTGCCCATTTATTGATTGGATTATTTGTTCTTTGGGTGTTGAGTTTGATAAGACACTAGCTCTTTATCTGATATGTCATTTCCAAATATCTTCTCCCATTCTCTTGGTTGTTTTTTGGTTTTGTTGACTGTTTCCTTTGTTGTGCAAAAGCTTTTTATCTTGATGAAGTTCCAATAGTTCATTTTTGCCCTTGCTTCCCTTGCCTTTGGAGATGTTCCTGGGAAGAAGTTGCTGCAGCTGAGGTTGAAGATGTTGCTGCCTGTGTTCTCCTCTAGGATTTTGATGGATTCCTGTCTCATATGTAGGCCTTTCATCCATTTTCAGGGTTTGTTTGGTTTTTTTTGTGAATGGTGTAAGAAAATGGTCCAGTTTCATTCCTCTGCATGTGGCTGTCCAGTTTTCCCAACACCATTTGTTGAAGATGCTGTCTTTTGTTCCATCAGATATTCTTTCTTGCTTTGTTGAATATTAGTTACCATAGAGTTGAGAGTCTGTTTCTGGGTTCTCTATTCTGTTTCATTGATCTAGTGTCTATTTTTGTTCCAGTACATACTACCTTTATAATTACATCTTTGTAATAGAGCTTGAAGTATGTAATTGTGATGTCTCCAGTTTTGGCTTTCAATAGATGCAGAAAGTGCATTTGACAAAATACAGCATCCTTTCCTGATTAAAACTCTCCACAATATAGGGATAGAGGGAACATAGCTCAATATCATAAAAGCCATATACGAAAAGCCCATAATGAATATCATTCTCAATGCAGAAAAACCCATTATTCTCCTTCTTGGGGCTTCAGCTGAAATTCAGAGACAATAGGACAAAACCACTTAACACATGTCAGCAACATGACAGGGATGTCCACTCTTTTTTTTTTTTTTTTAAAGATTTTATTTATTTATTTGCAGAGAGAGATCACAAGCAGGCAGAGAGGCAGGCAGAGAGAGAGGAGGAAGCAGGCTCCCTGCTGAGCAGAGAGCCCGATGCGGGCCTCGATCCCAGGACCCTGAGATCATGACCTGAGCTGAAGGCAGCGGCTTAACCCACTGAGCCACCCAGGCGCCCAGGGATGTCCACTCTTACCACTGTTGTTCAACATAGTACTAGAAGTCCTAGCCTCAGCAATCAGATAACAAAAAGAAATAAAAGGCATCTGAGTCGGCAAAGAAGAAGTCAAACTCTCACTCTTCGCCGATGACATGATACTCTATGTGGAAAACGTAAACGACCACCCCAAAATTCCTAGAACTCCTACAAGAATTCAGCAGAGTGGCAGGATATAAAATCAATGCACAGAAACCAGTTGCATTTCTACACACTAATAATGAAACAAAAGAAAGAGAAATTAAGGAGTCCATCTCATTTACAATTGTACCCAAAACCATAAGATACCTAGGAATAAACCTAACCAAAGAGGCAAAGGATCTGTACTCAGAAAACATAGAACACTCATGAAAGAAACGGAGGGAGACACAAAGAAATGGAAAAGCCTATACATGCAGTGCAATCCCTGTCAAACTACCATCATTTTTCACAGAGCTGGAAAAAATAATCCCAAAATTTATATGGAGCAAGACAAGACTTTGAATAGCCAAAGGAATGTTAAAAAAGAAAAACTCTTCATCTTCATATTTTAAAGAAAGGTGTTAGCTACATCTAGGAGGGACCAACTTAAGATAGCAATCTCAGTGTAGCATTTGACCTCTATTTTCTAACTATATATAAGAGCACTGTCAATGAAGTTTATTAAAGAGGTTAATCAAGGTAAAGAGTTATCAGCCTTGTTGAAATATTCCCCTTCACACACATCAAGACCAGTCAGAATGAATAAGAGAATTGGCATAAATATCAGGAGTGTCTCAAAGCGAACACTGGAAATCTCACTCCCCAGCTGGCTCCTGGGAGAACCTGATATCTATTCCCTAGGGTCTGTACAAACATAGAGATTGGCCCCTCTCTCTTCCCCAGATGGTGCTAAAGGTGGGAAGATAGTAAATGGACTTGAATGGCAAGGCAAGTAGAGAGGGCAGCCGTGGGAAGAAAACTGCACTTCTATTGCTTTGTGAAACAGGTTGCTTTGAGTTTCTTCATGCCAAATGGATATCTCAGAAGATTGGGTTTAAAACATATTGATGGACCCCAGCCAAAAGGGCATCCCACAGGAAGAAGCTGGAAATGTGCCTTGCTGTAGGGGAAGTGAAGTTTCAAGAAGTCAGCCAGAAAGTGAATCCCCTATGTCAGCCAGCATTTGGAAGTTTGCCATCAAAAGAGAACACAGGGAGGGAAGATGATTGCTAAAGCCTACTGTGAGAGAGACATTGCTTTTTCCCTCTACCCCCATCCCTCTCCAGATCCCTCTTCTCAGGCCTCCACCCCCACACCTAAACTCTGGAGAAGCCAACTACAGAGAAAGTGGGGAGAAGGAATGAAAAAGTCTACGGCAAGTTTATCACTTCCAGTCTCTCATGCCCATCTCAGGCCTTGGGGGGGCAGGGGAAAAATTCTGAATTAGGTGGATGTTTGGCATTTGGTTTTAGGAGAATTTGACTGGAGAACACCTGAAAATCGAGAGCATCCTTAGGATGAAAGTGACTTAAAAGCTATGTGATCTCCTGGTCAAGTAATGGGGAGACAGAAAAAAACTTTTTTCAAATACAAACATGGAAGGAAAAAAAAAAAAGCTGTATCCTGGTTATAAGCTGTCAGAATATTGTTGTTTCTATAAAGTGGTTATATACAGAGAATTCTGAATCTTAGCATTGTCACCAGATCTGTTTGAACCCAGCTTCATTTATAAAAATGGAATAAGAAGACCCATGTCATAGGCTGTTGGGAGGACTGGTGAGGTGATACATATATAGCATGTAATATATCATTTATAATAAAGTTCTGTTTCTTTTTCTTTTTTTCTTGGTTACCATATTAAAATGAAAAGGACTGAAGGCCACTTATACTCAGGTTACTTAGTTAGAAAATGAAAATCAAAATAACAACCAAAAAAGTAAGTGGCAAATAAACCAACAGAAGAGCCAGGTTTATAATAGGATTAGACCTTGCATTTGAATTTATTAGAGACCAGAACAAAACAGGGACAAAATTCTTATTATCTGATTAAAGAAAACTTTCTAGTTCTTTAACAGAGAGAAGTTCTTATCGGGTGCTAGACTCCAAAAACAATTTTGTTATATTAAATATTATCCAAGAGACTCTCCTCTTATTTATGTCAACATTTAACTATTAATTCCAAAATTTATAAGCCACTTATATGTACACATGTATTATATTTATTTTTATTTTTATTTTATTTATATAATATACAAATATTTATTATATTTGTATATTATATGTGTATTATATATTATAAATGCTTATTATTTTTATCTATAATTTGAAATTCAGAAAAATGTTCTATCCAGGTCAGTCCTGGATACACATTTTTACACATAAAAGCTGTGTAAACCACAGTATAGCTAATCCTTACAGTTTTTGGCATTTCCTAAGTTCTATTTCCTGGCAAAATGGAGATCTCGAAAATAGCCTGTGCGCGTGTGTGTGTGTGTGTGTGTTGCCTGTCTGTATGTATGTGCATAGAAAATAGATGGTGCTTTAAAAAAAAAAAAAAACTCTATTCTTGTAATTAACCACATCTATCTTTAGTATGTTTCCTGTCCCACAATGTTATCCATGCAGGTTTGGTCTGCAACAACCCAAGTGTTCTATTTTCAAATGATTTGCTTTCCTTTCTCCAAACACTCATACTGCTAAGGGCCCACCGAATTCAGGAAGGAAGTAACTTGATAAATGAATTCTTATTTACATGTCAATGCCTTATACCCGTTTACCATTCTCAGAAATGTTTGCAATTTTATTGGAGTATTTTTTTTTAGTCCAAATATTCTAATTATAGGAATTTCAGGTCGTATAACAAAATGAAATAAAAAGCAAGTACCAGAACCCAATCGACATGGCCTATCCCTTAAAGCTCTAAGTCTGCATACAGCACCCGTGCAGTGATTTCCTGTGCTGGGAAGATGGAGCAGCAGAAATAGCAGTGAATGTATGCAGAGGCTGTGTATGAAGTGGGCCTTTCTCATTTGAAGTTTGACTTCCTTTATAAAAAAAAAAAAAATTAACTTCCTTTATTACAAAATCTCATTTAATATATACACCTCTCATCTATATTATATTTTTAATTAAATTGGGTCATTTGCAACATTTGTAAATGTTTCTAAATTGCTAATAATCAAGCAAAATGAGAAAGAAACATTTGCAAAAAGATAATGTCACAGAATAAAATGTACTTGATTTGTTAAAAGCTATGAGCTTTGAGCTATCTAAAACAGAAGCCAAGGGCATCTGGGTCAGTTGGGCTTTTGTCTTCGGCTCAGGTCATGGTCTCAGGGTCCTGGGATCAACTCCTGCATCAGGATCCCCAACTCCTGCATCAGGATCCCTGCTTGGCAGGGAGACTGCTTCTCCCTCTACACACCCCCACCCCCACTCATGATCTCTCTCACTCTCAAATAAATAAGTAAAAATATTTTTTTAAAATAAAATAAGAAAAAAAACAGAACAGAAGCTAAGTAGCCTCTTGAACTGGTGAGGTCCACACAGCAAAGACACAGCAGAAACTTTGTGTTCCTGTTCTTTTCCAAGATTTTCAAATGTTTTGGAAATCGCAGTAAGGCTGTTTATTTATGTGTGATGAACAATTTTCTCTCTAAATTTAGAGAACTTTGAAAGGACTAAATTGTCCCTGCAGCCAACAATGCTGGGCAGGCTCCAGGGAGCAGAACAGTAGAAGGAGCAATAAAATAGTCATCAGGCACCCTGATAACTTACCATTTTCCCTGTGAATTAAGACATTTTGTTTAATAAATGTTGATGTTCACTTGGTTGGGGCAAATCATTGTTAAAGCAGTTTTCAAACAAAGAATATCCTTAAATTTCTCTAAGCCCCCTTCATTTTTTAGAGGCTGACAGTTACGATGGCTCACAAGACACAAGTCTGAATTCCAGTACTATGTCTGTTAGCAAACCCTTGCTATGACTTTACTGAATCAATGAACTTCTCCTTCTCCTTTTTTTTTTTTTTAAATATTGTATGTATTTATTTGGCAGAGAGGGAGAGAGAGAGAGAGACCACAAGGAGGAGCAACAGGCAGAGGGAGAGGGAGAAGCAGACTCGCCACTGAGCAGGGAACCTGATGCAGGGCTCCATCACAGGACCCTGGAATCACGACCTGAGCCGTAAGCAGTAGCTTAACTGACTGAGCCATCCAAGTGCACCTCCTTTATTTTTTTAAAATATGAATTACTATATTCTGTATGCCTCCCCTTGTGTAACATTGACTATTTCCTTATACTGCAATGCATGTCCCACAGGTTACTGCTACCCCACAAACCCACTTCTGACTCAGGAGATATTTTTTTCAGGTTTTGTTTTCAGCAGTGTAGCTGATCTATCTCCCAGTGAATCCGCAATGAAGTCTTGACCTTTTTGCCTTAATATCTTAACTCATCTGCCTACTCAACTCATTTTGCCACTCTGAGATGTGGTTAAAGCACACTTAATAGAGGAGGAGTCAAGATGGCGGAGAAGTAGCAGGCTGAGACTACTTCAGCTAGCAGGAGATCAGCTAGAGAGCTTATCTAAAGATTGCAAACACCTGCAAATCCATCGGCAGATCAAAGAGAAGAAGAACAGCAGTTCTAGAAACAGAAAAACAACCACTTTCTGAAAGGTAGGACTGGCAGAGAAGTGAATCCAAAGCGACGGGAAGATAGACCCCGGGGGGAGGGGCCGGCTCCCGGCAAACGGCGGAGCAACGGAGCACAAAATCAGGACTTTTAAAAGTCTGTTCCACTGAGGGACATCGCTCCAGAGGCTAAACCGGGGTGAAGCCCACGCGGAGTCGGCATGACCTCAGGTCTCGCAGGGTCACAGAAGAATCGGGGGTGTCTGAGTGTTGCAGAGCTTGCGGGTATTGGAACGGGAAAGCTGGCTACAGAGACAGAGCCGACAGTAAGCTCGCAGCTCGGTGTTGCCTTGAACCGGTCGCAGGCTCGGTGAGCTCAGAGCGCGGCCGGAGGTTAGGCAGATGGGAGTTACTAGGAGCTGTTCGCTGAGGGCGCACTGGGGAGCGGGGCCCCGGGCTCTCGGCTCCTCCAGGCCGGAGACCAGGAGGCCGCCATTTGTATTCCAATCCTCCGGAACTCTACGGAAAGCGCTCAGGGAACAAAAGCTCCTGAAAGCAAAGCCGTGCGGATCATTCAGCACGGCCCCTGGTAAGGGCGGTGCAATTCCGCCTGGGACAAAGACACTTGAGAATCATTACACCAGGCCCCTCCCCCAGAAGATCAACAAAAAATCCAGCCAAGACCAAGTTCACCTACCAAGGAGTGCAGTTTCAATACCAAGGAGAGCAGCAGAATTCCAGAGGAGGAGAAAACAAACCACGGAACTCATGGCTTTCTCCCTGTGATTTTTTAGTCTTGCAGTTAATTTAATTTTTTTCTTTTTAATTTTTTTTCTCTTCTGCTAAAATTTTTTTTAACTTTTACCCTTTTCTTTTTTAACGTTTTTTAACTAGTTTATCTAATATATATATATATTTTTTCTTTTTTATAATTTTCTTTATTCGTTTTTTTATTCTTTTTTTTTCTTTCTTTATTTTTGAACCTCTTTTTATCCCCAAATCAGAAGAGATCTTCAATCTCTTTTTTTAATTCTTTTTTAAATTCTTGATTGAATTTTTAATTAAATCTCTTTTTTTAACTCTTTTTTTTTCTTTCTTTCTTTTTGAACCTCTTTTTATCACCAAATCAGAAGAGATCCCAATCAGAAGAGATTGGGAGATCCCAATCAGAAGAGATCCCAATCAGAGGAGATCCCCCCTCACGATTTGGGATCTCTTCTGATTTGGTTAAAGCATATTTTCCTGGGGTTGTTGCCACCCTTTTAGTATTTTACTTGCTCCTTCATATTCTCTTAGCTGGACAAAATGACAAGGCAGAAAAATTCACAACAAAAAAAAGAACAAGAGGCAGTACCGAAGGCTAGGGACCTAATTAATACAGACATTGGTAATATGTCAGATCTAGAGTTAAGAATGACAATTCTCAAGGTTCTAGCTGGGCTTGAAAAAGGCATGGAAGATATTAGAGAAACCCTCTCCAGAGATATAAAAGCCCTTTCTGGAGAAATAAAAGAACTAAAATCTAACCAAGTTGAAATCAAAAAAGCTATTAATGAGGTGCAATCAAAAATGGAGGCTCTCACTGCTACGATAAATGAGGCAGAAGAAAGAATTAGCGATATAGAAGACCAAATGACAGAGAATAAAGAAACTGAGCAAAAGAGGGACAAAGAACTATTGGACCATGAGGGGAGAATTCGAGAGATAAGTGACACCATAAGACGAAACAACATTAGAATAATTGGGATTCCAGAAGAAGAAGAAAGAGAGGGGGAGCAGAAGGTATACTGGAGAGAATTATTGGGGAGAATTTCCCCAATATGGCAAAGGGAACAAGCATCAAAATTCAGGAGGTTCAGAGAACACCCCTCAAAATCAATAAGAATAGGCCCACACCCCATCACCTAATAGTAAAATTTACAAGCCTTAGTGACAAAGAGAAAATCCTGAAAGCAGCCCGGGAAAAGAAGTCTGTAACATACAATGGTAAAAATATTAGATTGGCAGCTGACTTATCCACAGAGACCTGGCAGGCCAGAAAGAGCTGGCATGATATTTTCAGAGCACTAAACGAGAAAAACATGCAGCCAAGAATACTATATCCAGCTAGGCTATCATTGAAAATAGAAGGAGAGATTAAAAGCTTCCAGGACAAAAAAGAACTGAAAGAATTTGCAAACACCAAACCAGCTCTACAGGAAATATTGAAAGGGGTCCTCTAAGCAAAGAGAGAGCCTACAAGCGGTAGATCAGAAAGGAACAGAGACAATATACAGTAACAGTCACCTTATAGGCAATACAATGGCACTAAATTCATATCTCTCAATAGTTACCCTGAATGTAAATGGGCTATTGCCCCAATCAAAAGACACAGGGTATCAGAATGGATAAAAAAACAAAACCCATCTATATGTTGCCTCCAAGAAACTCATTTTAAGCCCGAAGACACCTCCAGATTTGAAGTGAGGGGGTGGAAAAGAATTTACCATGCTAATGGACATCAGAAAAAAGCAGGAGTGGCAATCCTTATATCAGATCAATTAGATTTTAAGCCAAAGACTATAATAAGAGATGAGGAAGGACACTATATCATACTCAAAGGGTCTGTCCAACAAGAAGATCTAACAATTTTAAATATCTATGCCCCCAACGAAGGAGCAGCCAACTATATAAACCAATTAATAACAAAATCAAAGAAACACATCAACAATAATACAATAATAGTAGGGGACTTTAACACTCCCCTCACTGAAATGGACAGATCATCCAAGCAAAAGATCAACAGGGAAATAAAGGCCTTAAATGATACACTGCATGAGATGGACATCACAGATATATTCAGAACATTTCATCCCAAAGCAACAGAATACACATTCTTTTCTAGTGCACATGGAACATTCTCCAGAATAGATCACATCCTCGGTCCTAAATCAGGACTCGACCAGTATCAAAAGATTGGGATCATTCCCTGCATATTTTCAGACCACAATGCTCTGAAGCTAGAACTCAACCACAAGAGGAAGTTTGGAAAGAACCCAAATACATGGAGACTAAACAGCATCCTTCTAAACAATGAATGGGTAAACCGGGAAATTAAAGAAGAATTGAAAAAAATCATGGAAACAAATGATAATGAAAATACAACGGTTCAAAATCTGTGGGACACAACAAAGGCAGTCCTGAGAGGAAAATATATAGTGGTACAAGCTTTTCTCAAGAAACAAGAAAGGTCTCAGGTACACAACCTAACCCTACACCTAAAGGAGCTGGAGAAAGAACAAGAAAGAAACCCTAAGCCCAGCAGGAGAAGAGAAATCATAAAGATCAGAGCAGAAATCAATGAAATAGAAACCAAAAAAACAATAGAACAAATCAACAAAACTAGAAGCTGGTTCTTTGAAAGAATTAATAAAATTGATAAACCCCTGGCCAGACTTATCAAAAAGAAAAAAGAAAGGACCCAAATAAATAAAATCATGAATGAAAGAGGAGAGATCACAACGAACACCAAAGAAATACAAACTATTATAAGAACATACTATGAGCAACTCTACGCCAACAAATTTGACAATCTGGAAGAAATGGATGCATTCCTAGAAACATATAAACTACCAAAATTGAACCAGGAAGAAATAGAAAGCCTGAACAGACCCATAACCAGTAAGGAGATTGAAACAGTCATTAAAAATCTCCAAACAAACAAAAGCCCAGGCTTCCCGGCTTCCCGGGGGAATTCTACCAAACATTTAAAGAAGAACTAATTCCTATTCTCCTGAAACTGTTCCAAAAAATAGAAATGGAAGGAAAACTTCCAAACTCATTTTATGAGGCCAGCATCACCTTGATCCCAAAACCAGACAAGGATCCCATCAAAAAAGAGAGCTATAGACCAATATCCCTGATGAACACAGACGCGAAAATTCTCACCAAAATACTAGCCAATAGGATTCAACAGTACATTAAAAGGATTATTCACCACGACCAAGTGGGATTTATCCCAGGGCTGCAAGGTTGGTTCAACATCCGCAAAGCAGTCAATGTGATACAACACATCAATAAAAGAAAGAACAAGAACCATATGATACTCTCCATAGATGCTAAAAAAGCATTTGACAAAGTACAGCATCCCTTCTTGATCAAAACTCTTCAAAGTGTAGGGATAGAGGGCACATACCTCAATATCATCAAAGTCATCTATGAAAAACCCACCGCAAATATCATTCTCAATGGAGAAAAACTGAAAGCTTTTCCACAAAGGTCAGGAACACGGCAGGGATGTCCATTATCACCACTGCTATTCAACATAGTACTAGAAGTCCTAGCCTCAGCAATCAGACAACAAAAGGAAATTAAAGGCATCCAAATCGGCAAAGAAGAAGTCACATTATCACTCTTCGCAGATGATATGATACTATATGTGGAAAACCCAAAAGATTCCACTCCAAAACTGCTAGAACTTGTACAGGAATTCAGTCAAGTGTCAGGATATAAGATCAATGCACAGAAATCAGTTGCATTTCTCTACAACAACAGCAAGACAGAAGAAAGAGAAATTAAGGAGTCAATCCCATTTACAATTGCACCCCAAACCATAAGATACCTAGGAATAAACCTAACCAAAGAGGCACAGAATCTATACTCAGAAAACTATAATGTACTCATGAAAGAAATTGAGGAAGACACAAAGAAATGGAAAAATGTTCCATGCTCCTGGATTGGAAGAATAAATATTGTGAAAATGTCTATGCTACCTAAAGCAATCTACACATTTAATGCAATTCTTATCAAAGTACCATCCATCTTTTTCAAAGAAATGGAACATACAATTTAAAAATTTATATGGAACCAGAAAAGACCTCGAATCTTCAAAGGGGTATTGAAAAAGAAAGCCAAAGTTGGTGGCATCACAATTCCAGACTTCAAGCTCTATTACAAAGCTGTCATCATCAAGACAGCATGGTACTGGCACAAAAACAGACACATAGATCAATGGAACAGAATAGAGAGCCCAGAAATAGACCCTCAACTCTATGGTCAACTAATCTTTGACAAAGCAGGAAAGAATGTCCAATGGAAAAAAGACAGCCTCTTCAATAAATGGTGTTGGGAAAATTGGACATCCTCATGCAGAAAAATGAAATTGGACCGTTTCCTTACACCACACACAGAAATAGACTCAAAATGGATGAAGGACCTCAATGTGAGAAAGGAATCCATCAAAATCCTTGAGGAGAACACAGGCAGCAACCTCTTCGACCTCAGCCGCAAGAGCATCTTCCTAGGAACATCGCCAAAGGCAAGGGAAGCAAAGGCAAAAATGAACTATTGGGATTTAATCAAGATCAAAAGCTTTTGCACAGCAAAGGAAACAGTGAACAAAATCAAAAGACAACTGACAGAATGGGAGAAGATATTTGCAAACGACATATCAGATAAAGGACTAGTGTCCATAATCTATAAAGAACTTAACAAACTCAACAGCCAAAGAACAAATAATCCAATCAAGAAATGGACAGAGGACATGAACAGACATTTCTGCAAAGAAGACATCCAGATGGCCAACAGACACATGAAAAAGTGCTCCATATCACTCGGCATCAGGGAAATACAAATCAAAACCACAATGAGATATCACCTCACACCAGTCAGAATGGCTAAAATCAACAAGTCAGGAAATGACAGATGCTGGCGAGGATGTGGAGAAAGGGGAACCCTCCTACACTGTTGGTGGGAATGCAAGCTGGGGCAACCACTCTGGAAAACAGCATGGAGGTTCCTCAAAATGTTGAAAATAGAACTGCCCTATGACCCAGCAATTGCACTACTGGGTATTTACCCTAAAGATACAATCGTAGTGATCCAAAGGGGCACGTGCACCCGAATGTTTATAGCAGCAATGTCCACAATAGCCAAACTATGGAAAGAACCTAGATGTCCATCAACAGATGAATGGATCAAGAAGACGTGGTATATATACACAATGGAACACTACACAGCCATCAAAAGAAATGAAATCTTGCTATTTGCGACAACATGGATGGAACTAGAGCGTATCATGCTTAGTGAAATAAGTCAAGCGGAGAAAGACAACTATCATATGATCTCCCTGATATGAGGAAGTGGTGATGCAACATGGGGGCTTAAGTGGGTAGGAGAAGAATCCATGAAACAAGATGGGATAGGGAGGGAGACAAACCATAAGTGACTCTTAATCTCACGAAACAAACTGTGGATTGCTGGGGGGAGGGGGGTTGGGGTTATGGACATTGGGGAGGGTATGTGCTTTTGGGTAAATTGGAAGGGGAGGTGAACCATGAGAGACTATGGACTCTGAAAAACAATCTGAGGGGTTGAAGTGGCGGGGGGGTGGGAGGTTGGGGTACCAGGTGGTGGGTATTATAGAGGGCACGGCTTGCATGGAGCACTGGGTGTGGTGAAAAAATAATGAATACTGTTTTTCTGAAAATAAATAAATTGGGGGAAAAAAAAGCACACTTAATAGATATTTAGAAATCCTAATGTTCGTTATTGTTTGTTACGGTTTGTTAGTTCCTCTCTCTCTACTCTACAAGTAACCTTAGTATAACATGACATTCCCTGTTATTTAGTATAAGCTACCTGAAAGCTACAGGACAAGAGTTCCTGCTGTATCCAGAGAAGAAGCAGCAGCATCTTTGAGTTCTCAAATACCATGAGGACTTTTTGGTCTTAATTTTAGTAATCCTATTATGTTGTATAGCCTCTGAATTTAGTGCCTTCAGTTAATGTATTTTTCTTTAATAGCTAGAGCCTGTAAACCTACTTTGTAATCGAATGTGTGGAATGTTCTTTCACAATATAAAATTACCTTTCCATTTTTAATTACTCAGAATGTATACTTTTTCTTCTCAAAATAATCCAACTTTTCTGTGTCTGATCCATTTAGATTTTGGAATCATCAGCACATGAATGGAGGCCTCAGCCCTGCTAATCCATGGGATCACTGTGTATGAGCATGTTAGGGTACGGAGTTGACCACCCCTCAATTAGACAGAGAACACTCTCCATAATGCAAGTCACACAGCGAGGTTTATTTCCAGCTAGCTGGGGTCCAAGTATCTGCCCGGCGCAGCGGGTTTCAACAAGGACCCCGAGCACTCAAAGCCAAGGGTTTATATAGCATTTTCAAGGCACTTCTTCATAGCTACATACATATCTTGTGCCCCATTTTGACAGTTTAACTTTGTTTAACCTTTTGCCACCCCCTCATCACCCTGGCGCCATCCTGTCAGTTAAGTGAGATTTAGTTTTAGAAGAAATTTAACTTTATTTACATTTCCTTCTGCCTCCGCCTCCCTTCGTTTTATGGTGGGAAGGGCAACCTTAGGCCTTGAGGAACTGAGCCCTCTGTCTCTGGAAATTGGGCCAATGATGAGATAGCCCTTTTTGTTGTAAATCACCAGGACATTTGCAAACCAAGGGAGACTCCTGTCTTGCAGGATTGTGATCTCTACAAGTTAACTATTTGTTTTTCTTTAACATCTGGTTCCCTGTGGCTCCATCGCCTAAGGGCCCTGGTGGTATATGATTAAGTTGTTTCTTAGGTTTTAGCTACTTTCTCTTATCTCAAGTTACATGCTCCCTGTGGACTGGTTAGGGAAGCTCAGTAAAATGGCTTCCCAGTCTTCAGGATGGCCATTCTTATGCTAACCCACGCTGGCTTTTGCTTTGCCAAGATGGCTGTACTTATGTCAGGGCTAGACTCGAGGTGGGTACAGCCTTGTTTTTCTTGGCCTTCACACCTGGAGCTGGTTTCTGGGACTTGTTTTTAAGTACCTTGGGGAAAGGGGAGCAGGGACAGTTTAAGGGTTAAACAACAAAGTTATTGTTTAACCTCAATGGAAGCCTCTGGTTAAAATAAAATATAAAATAGGTCCTTACAAGCACAGATTGAGAAGGCTAGGGAGAGTAAACCAACAGGCGACAGAGGACACACTGAAGAGATCAAGAGTCTTTATTAAGAATAAAAACAAAACAAAGACAGTTTAGTAAGGGGAAAAAAAAAAAGAGCATTAACCAGGAGGCCAAGAAAGAGGAGATATTTCATGTGGGCAGCGGGGATGGGTATGTACAGGTAATAGAGTTCATGTCAAAGGATAATTTAAACAAATCTGACAGGGCACCTGGCTGGTTCATTCAGTAGAGCATGTGACTCTTGATCTTGGGGGTATGAGTTTGAGCCCCACAGCGAGAGTAGAGTTGACTTAAAAAAATGAAGAGATTATTTTAAAGATTTTATTTATATATTTGAGAGAGGCAGACAGAGATAGCGAGAAAGAGCAGGAGCAGGGAGTAGAGGGAGAAGCAGGCTCCCCACTGGGCAGGGATCCTGACATGGGGCTCAATCCCAGGAGCCTAAGACCATGACCTGAGCCGAAGTGAGACACTTAACAGACTAACTCACCCAGGTGCTCCGTAAAAAGGATTATTAAAAAAAAAAATTTAAATAAAGAGATCTGACAATATGAAGATAATAATGAATCAGAAACAGTTGCAAACAGCAGATTGCAAAGGGTTTGAACATGCATAGTAGCTGAACAAAGTTTCACCACATCTATAGGTGAATGAAACAAGAGTTACAAATGCGATAATAAGGGAAGGGGGGAGCCTTGGTGACTCAGTGGGTTAAATCCTCTGCCTTCAGCTCAGGTCATGATCCCAGGGTCCTGGGATTGAGCCTCACATCGGGCTCTCTGCTTGGCAGGAAACCTGCTTCCCTTCCTCTCTCCCTGCCTGTCTCTCTCTGCCTACCTGTGATCTCTGTCTGTCAAATAAATAAATAAAATCTTAAAAAAGAAGAAGAAGAAGAAGAAGAAGAAGAAGAAGAAGGGAAAGGTTCACAAGAAGTTGTTTTTTGAATTAACATTATTTAGGAAAGTTATAGAAGTAACTAACACAGAGGAAGAGGTAGAAGGTATAAGAACGAGGGAAGACAAGCTTGCTAAAGTGGAAAGAGAGAATGAAATCTGCAATTCAGTTGTGATGTAAGTTAAGTCTTCACAATACAGGAGACTCCCCCCCCCCCAGTTTTCTATTCAAAGTGATACAACTGTTGTTTTCCTTCCATTCTAGTTACTTAATGACCCCTTCTGTATTCGATGTTCTGTTTTGCGTAGTCCATACCTAAGTATAATGCTCTTTACCATTTTAGTGTGCTAGTCTATCATACTGCTGATTATACATCAATAAATATTTTAAAAGGATCTGCTTTAAATATAAATAATTAGGTTTTATATAAGTATTCTGCTGATTAAGCTGGTATTTTTATCTTGTTCTCTTCAGATTCCTAGGAAATAAATAAGAAAATATGTCCCCAAGTGATAATACACTTTAAAAAGCACAATTATATTAGAAGAAATATATTCCCATGGAAATAAAACACACCATAACAGAGATTTGATGAAGGGAAGGACATACTTTGAAGAATTCATTTCTCAGTTAAAGTATCTGCTGAAGCTTTGAAAGATGGCTAAAGCTATCTTAAATTAAGTAATATCCTACTGACAAATACCAAGAGGATAATGTTGGGTTTTATTGCAGTTTGATACCTGACAAAATGATTGGATCAAAGACAATAATTAAAATCATAAGCTGCTAAATTACACAGTGAAGAGTGTATAGGTCTTGGTCTTTTAACACAAGGAAGAGTAGTCTCAGTCAACTTGCCAATCATTTACTTAGATGTAGACTCCCATGTTGGATAAAATGTTACAAGTAATAAAAGTGTTGCAAATTAAGCAGCAGCCATTTACACAAATAATATTTGAATGACTATTAAAATACAGGTAATTTAAATGTGACATCTGATGGAAACCATTATACAGAGTACCATCACAAACAACTGTCTTTGTAGTTTCCCTCCAAAACAGTTCCAGGTGATCCTCTGTGGGACACCCCATGATGAGTTACTTAAATGGTAAGAACCCACAGGGCCTAGAGCAGGAGTCTACAGTGTTTCTTCCTCACTGAGAACAAATTAGGCCTCCCAGTTTCAATCCTCAGTGGGGGTAAGTATAGACCGGGGTTTTTTTTTTGTTTGTTTGTTTTTGTTTGTTTTGTTTTGCTTTAGACCTAATGCTGCCCAAGCCACCCCACCAGTGGCTCTTAGCTTTTCTTGGGGAAGCAAGCACAGCAGGACACCAACTGACCACTTCTGGTGCAATCTCACAGCTTTGTTCTGCAACTCTAATAGATTAGAAAATCAAACCAGTCTCAGTGGGTTAAGCCGCTGCCTTTGGCTCGGGTCATGATCTCAGGGTCCTGGGATCGAGTCCTGCATCGGGCTCTCTGCTCGGCGGGGAGCCTGCTTCCTCCTCTCTCTCTCTGCCTGCCTCTCTGCCTACTTGTGATCTCTATCTGTCAAATAAATAAAAATAAAAAATAAAAAAAAAAAAGTTCAGAGCTGATGAAAACACTTGCCTTTCAATCCATAAACAACCTAAATAAACCTGGAACCATTTTGGTTTCTAGATGAAGCAATGGCAGTAACTGGAGCTAGGCAGAGGTTTGTGATCACAGTAGATGTAATAAAATTAAAAGGAAGGATTAATGTCAGTAGCGGGGTGTGGGGGGGGGATCTTACTTCCTAAATACAGGTTTATAAAACTCAGGATTAAAACTGGAAATAAGAATTTTAACAAGTCAATTTCTTAATTATCAGGAGAAAGTCAAAATCATAAAAATAAAATTTGAAGTCACGTTTAAATATTTTAATTTTTGCCTGTTTCTCCCATCTATGACTTCAAGAATTCAAATAAATTAAAACCTTCTCTTTTAGGGCGCCTGGGTGGCTCAGTGGGTTAAGCCGCTGCCTTCGGCTCGGGTCATGATCTCAGGGTCCTGGGATCGAGGCCCACATCGGGGTCTCTGCTCAGCAGGGAGCCTGCTTCCTCCTCTCTCTCTGCCTGCCTCTCTGCCTGCTTGTGATCTCGCTCTGTCAAATAAATAAATAAATAATCTTTAAAAAAAAAACAAACCTCCTCTTTTAGGAACAAGTGATGATTTTAGATATTATGGAGGTATAGATGACAATATCTTTAAACATTATCATACATGTGCCTTAAGAAATTAATTAAACAAATTTTCTATTAACTTGTCTATACTGATACTATTAAAATTCCTTATTTATCATAAGGATGTTGTGAAAACCCAAGAAAGAAAACCCTCTTGAATCTTGTGGTCAAGAGAAGCTGGTGTTGGGGCGCCTGGGTGGCTCAGTGGGTTAAGCCTCTGCCTTCAGCTCAGGTCATGATCCCGGGGTCCTGGGATCAAGCCCCGCATCGGGCTCTCTGATCAGCAGGGAGCCTGCTTCCCTTCCTCTCTCTCTTCCTTACTCTCTCTTTCTCTGTCTTCCTCTACCTCTGCCTGCCTCTCGGCCTACTTGTGATCTCTCTCTGTCAAATAAATAAACAAAATTTAAAAAAAAAAAAAAAAGAGAAGCTGGTGTTCTCCTGAACAAGTAATTTTCTTTTTTAATATAGGCTTATGTATAGTAGAAGTCCTATAACTTGCTTCATTCTCTGCTTTGACTGCTAGGAAACTCAGAAGAAATATGTAGTCCACCTGCATGAGAGAGCATAAGAGAATAGTAGGAAATTTTTGTACTAATTTTACTATAGCTTTATCTATACTTTCCTTCCAAATTCTTCATCTTTTTAACATTTATATCAGTATATTCTTATGAATATTTATTTTATACTGTGGGTTATAATCCAGTACTATGTTGCTTATTTTGATGCTCAAATTTTCCTCAGTTTTGACCATTGAGAGCTCTCTCAATTGGCTCCTGTGTTCCACTGACATACCCTTATTATTGTAGATTTTGATTTTTGTTTTAAACACTTTAAAAAAAAAGGTTTGTCACTACTGGATTTTCCAGGATTGTCTCATATATTTCCAGCTCTGGTACTAGAATCAGCCACTTCTCCAAGCAGCCCTGGATCCTTTTACTGGAGAATGATATTAAAAACAGGATCTGGGCACTAAGTAGGTCATTTCTTCTAGACCCTCACAGCTGACAGAGCAAGGAAGTATGTGTGTGTATGTGAATCTATACATGCACACATATTTCTATGTGTAATCATCTCTATCTCTTTTAACTAAATAAGGTTTATACTTATATCTCTAATCAGTTACTACATGGGTCATTCTAGCTTCCATCACGTGCTTATCTGTACATTCATACTCTGATAGTGAGACGTCTGGTTCCCTCTATCCATCATTCATTTACTTATTTGTTCAATTCCAGTAAACACATAAAGAAATTTCAGAGTTACCAACCCATCCTCTTTTAGGAAAAAAAAAATTTATCAGAGTACAGTGCTATGTGCATTTCCTTTTGCTGTTAGTCATACAGACTCCACTCATTTCCAAAAGTACTCAGGTTGGTGCCTTTCCCTCCCATGCCCTTCAGTGAGGTTATTTCATACATTTGTAATATGGTTAAAGTCTCGGTACATTGTGTCATATATCTACCATTACAGTTTTATACCAAATAATTTCACCACCACCATAAATGTATCCTCTGCGATTCACCTTTTTCCTTCTGCCACTGATGTTTCACTGTCATTGCAGTTTTACTCTTTCCAAATGGATTTAATCAGATTCCTACAGAATGTATACTTTTTCACGTGGACTTCTTTAACTAAGCAATATGCAATTAAGATTCACCCATGTCTTTTTTGTGGCTTGATGATTCCTGTCCTTTTATTTCTTGCTGACTAATATTCCATTACATGGATGTACCACCTACTTTTTATCCCTTCATCCTTTTTTTCTCATCATCTATTATTTTTTCTAGTTTTGGTGATTAGGAATAAAGCTACTATAAATATCCATGTGTAGGTTTTATGTGTCTATACTTAACCTCCAGCAATTCATTGACATTCCCATTTAAGTGTTTCTACCCGTTTATGGCTCCAGTTGCTTCTGCTTTAGGTGAGCAGACCTCGGTTGTGACTGTCTGGATTTACCCATCTCTACAGAGGTTCTGGGTGACATTTTGCCCTGCGATGGGCTCAAGAAAAGTGGTTGCTTTTCGATTTCTTTAACTTTTTCAAATAAGGATAAGAGGGCAAATTTCCAAGCTCTTTAAATGTTGGAACTGAAACCACAAGTTCCATTTACTTTTTATCCATTTTTCAAAGCTATTCATTTTGTATGTTCTAACGGAGAAAAGTATAGAGATCCAAGAGGAAAATTAACCCATAATTCTGTTACTTAAAGCCACAGTTTCCTCAAGACTTATTTGTATTCAACTTTTTAATCTTGATATAATATTTCCCCATGTTTTAAAAAGTCACCCACAAATATTGCTGCATTTTACCTTACGTAATGGCTATGCTAAGTTCTGCTTCACGTTTTGCAGGATGTGGAACCAAGCGTGTATTATTATTTCCTCTTCTTTAATTTTGCAACTGGTAGAAATTCCTACATACACTGCCATAGAAAGCAGAAGATCTTTATCAAGTTCTATTCAATCAGTTACCAGATTTATTATGAATATTCATTCACTTTATAAAACTTACTAATATTCCCAGTATATAAACCTTCATGTCCAGTTCTAACCGTTGAGGCATATAACTGCGAAAAAAATGAAGCATGAATATGATATAAGAATATGTCTCTATGAAGATTAATTTACATAAAAACTGAGCTGAATACTTTGGAAAGAACTAAATTACTATCATTAAATAAGGAGTGAACTATGGAATGGAAAGATTTGGCCAAAAAAAAAATAAAATCCCCCAAATATAGAAGAGTTTGCAAGTCTATTTTACTGATGAAAACTATAGCACATAGAAAGTAATTAATAATTTATATTATTTATTTTATGTCTTTAAAATTACTTCTTTGAGGGGCACCTGGGTGGCTCAGTGGGTTAAAGCCTCTGCCTTTGGCTCAGGTCATGATCCCAGGGTCCTGGGATCCTAGAGCCTGCATTGGGCTCTCTGCTCAGCAAGGAGCTTGCTTCCACCTCTCCCTCTCTGCCTGCCTCTTTGCCTACTTGTGATCTCTGCCTGTCAAATAAATAAATAAAATCTTAAAATATATATATAATATATATAAAATATTTATATAAAATATAAATAAATAAAATCTCAAATAAAAATAAAATAAAATTACTTCTTTGCAATGGCTTTACATCATGTCTATGTAAGAAATTCAACTTGAAATCCCAATATCCGAACATAGTCTATAAATGACAGCCAGCACTTAATTAAGACTCATACATCTTAAGCACAGTTCTAAGTGTTTTATACATTAAGTCTTACAAAAACTCTATGATATAAGTTCCATTTGTATTTCCACTTCTTTAAAAGATTTTATTTATTTATTTGACAGAATGAGAGAGATCACAAGTAGGCTGAGAGATAGGCAGAGAGAGAGGGGAAGCAGGCTTTCTGCTGAGCAGAGAGCTCAATTCGGTACTCGATCCCTAGACCCTGAGATCATGACCTAAGCCAAAGGCAGAGGCTTAACCCACTGAGCCATCCAGGTGCCCTTGTATCTCCATTTTATATATGAGGAAACAGAAGAAGTCATAAGAAACGTTCTCAGGCTACACAATTTATGGAACTAAAGATGTAGCTGTTGTTAATGTTTGTATAAATGAAAAACCAAGTTATGAAGAAAACAATGTGGCAGTTTATAAAAAGTTAAATATAAGTTTACCATACAAACTAGGAATTCCACTTTTTATATCCTACCCAATGGAAATGAAACCACATGTCCAGAGACTGACATGTGAATGTTCAGACCAGAATCATTCATAATAGGCAAAATGTAGAAACAACTCAAGTGTCCATGAGTGGATGGATTAACAAAATTTGGTTTACCCCACAATGAAATCTATTCAGAAAAAAAAAAAGAAATACTGACATATGAGAGAATGTGGATGAACCTCAAAAATATTATGCAAAATAGAAGATAAAAACAAAAGACAATAAATCACATGATTCCATATATGTGAAATGTCTAGAAAAGGCAAATCTAAGGAGACAAAAAGTGGATTAGTATTTGCCTGGAACTAGAAGTGAGAGTGGAAGTAAAATCTAAATGGACACAACGAATCTTATTGGGGTGATGGAAATGTTCTGAAACTGGATGGTGGTAATGGTTGTATAAGTATAAGGAACTCCTTGAATGTTGCATTTTAAATGAAGAAGTTTTATGATACATAAATTGTACCTCAGTAAAAGTTGTGGACAGGAACTAGATAGAAGTGATGGCTACACAGCATTTGAATGTACTAAATGTCACTGAATTGTACACTTTCACATGGTTAACTTTAGGTTATGAGAATTTTACCTATATAAAAACTAAACTAAAAACTAAAAAGTTATGGACACTGTCAAAATATGTGGGGTTTTTAATGTAGTTTTTAAGTTTGTTTTATGATTGCCCTATTCATTTATTTATTTTTAATATGCAATTTACATTCATTATATAAAAAGCAGGAAATAAAAAAGATAAACCTTTTTAATTGTCCATTATTCTACCACCTAGCAATAACTTCAGTTACTTTTTGGCCATATTTATTATTAGTCTCTTTCCTGTGTATTTTTATAAACAAAAATGTGCTCATACTATATACATAGTCATATAATACATTTTTGCAGCTTAATAACATTATGCCAATAAGATGACACAGTTTTAAAATTTGAAAACCAGGGCGCCTGGGTGGCTCAGTGGGTTAAGCCGCTGCCTTCGGCTCAGGTCATGATCTCAGGGTCCTGGGATCGAGTCCCATATCAGGCTTTCTGCTCAGCAGGGAGCCTGCTTCCTCCTCTCTCTCTCTCTCTGCTTGCCTCTCTGCCTACTTGTATCTCTCTCTGTCAAATAAATAAATAAATAAAATCTTTAAAAAAAAAAATTTGAAAACCAAATGCTCACCTCGCTTAAAGAAGAAATACAATGACCAATCCACCAAGTACGGATACATGGAATAACCACCCTTTGTATGTCATGTACTATAAATTGAACGGTGCCTCCCCACACACGCAAAAAAAACCCCTCACACATTAACGTCTTAACCTCAATGTGACTGTGCTTGCAGAAAGGACCTACAAGGAGGTAATTAGGTTAAATGAAGTCATAAGGGCAAGCTCCTAACTCCATAGAATTAGTGTCTTTTTAAGAAGAGACACCAGGGAGCTTGCTCTCTCTCTCTCCACTATATGAAGTCACAGTGAGAAAGTGGCCATCCACAATCCAGGAAGAGAGCCTTCACCAGAAACCAAATTGTCCAGCGCCTTGAGCTCATACTTCCTAGCCTCCAGGATTGTGAGAAAATAAATTTCTGTTATGGAAGCCACCCAGTCTGAGTACTTTGTAATGGCAGCCCAAGCTGACTGATTCTTAATCCTTAAACTAGACAAGAAAAAACATAATAGTCTTTCTCGAGTATGAATTATTATATTTCAGACACTATAGTAGGGACTTTAAATGTACTTCATTTTATTCTTAGAACCCCATGAAATCATTTTCCAAATGAGAAAACCAAGAGTCAGAAGACTAACTCGCTCAAATTACGCAACTAGTAAATGTACAAATTGCAACTTGAACCCAGGCATGTCTGACAGCAGAAGTTGTGCAAACATCCTGACAATTTGCTGCACAATGTCTCCCAATAGGACAGGAGATTGCTAGAGCTAAGAGACTACGCTAGAAATTAATAGTGCGGGGTGTATTTCTAGCGTAAATTTTTACCTAGATTATGCTTTTATTGATCACCTGCTATGTACCAACTACTATTTATGAAAGGCCATAAATGCCAGACTGTAGAGCTTTTATTTTAAGCTGCAGTCCAGAGGTCAGCTAACTTTTTTTCTGTAAGGGGCAAGATATTGGATTTTTTAGGCTTTGTGGGGCATACCATCTCTATGGTGAGTACTTAGCTACTACAGCAGAAAAGCAGCCATAGGTGATATATAAATGAATAAGCATGTCTGTGTTACAGTAATTTCCATTTATGAAAACAGGCAATAAGTTGGATTAGGTCCTCACGCCATTATTTTCCAATTCCTGCTATAGTCAAATTGTGTACGTGATTAAAGGTGCTTGAGGGGGAGCTGATCAAAAATGTGTTTTTTGAAGATAGATTTGGTAAGAATGTATACTCAAATTTGGAGAAGAGAGAAAATAGAGGCAGAGAAACCTTGAGAAAACTAAGACTTAGCAGGTTTGATACAAAACATGAAGAGAAAGGACCAATGTACATCAAGTATGAATACGTCAGGTTTTTTTTTTTTTTTTTAAGATTTTATTTATTTGTTTCACAGATAGAGAGCATAAGCAGGGGGAGTGGCAGGTAGAGGGAGAGGGAGAATGTGGAACTCAATCCCAGAACCCTGACATCATGACATGAGCTGAAGGCAGACACTTAACTGACTGAGCCACCCAGGTGCCCCAATATGTCAGGATTTTAAATCATAAGTTGGTCTCCTTTAGAATTCAAACTTAAAACTTAACCTTTTGAAAATGCACAAGAAGGGCACCTGGGTGGCTTAGTGGGTTAAGCCTCTGCCTTTGGCTCAGGTCATGATCTCAGGATCCTAGGATCAAGCCCCCCATCAGGTTTTCTGTCAAATTAATAAATAGAATCTTAAAAAAAAAAAAAGAAAGAAAGAAAGAAAAGAAAAAAGAAAATGGACAAGAAAAGATTATGTCAGTTTAAATCAATGATTTTTTTTTCCTTTTTCTTTCTTTTTTTTTTTTCTGGCCAAAAAATAAAATAAAATTCAATAACCAGAGAGCTTAAAGATATTTAAAGCAAATCTCTCTTTCCTTCTCGTTCTCTTTGTGTGTGTGATATAGTCCAAGAAACCATACAAATCAAAGAACCCAAGAATATCCACCAAGTGTCTTTATTTGTAATCACATTACTTAGTGAGTCAACCCAAAGAATGAGGATGTGAAAAGAATGATGAGCCAAGGAGTTCATGGCTCACAAACTGCCATAATTCTAACACAAAGCTGGACTGATGAATTCAAGTAGTCATTTACAAAATCTTCCTTGGGAAGAGATAAGAATGAAGCCATTTGGTCTTCTTTTTCTCTCTATAAAATCCTCTTATAAAAATGTCAGCATGACAATGTCCTTAGGAGGCAATTATCAGGCAGAGTTGACTATACTCCTAAGCAGATGGAGAAAGAGAAGACCCAGAGAGATTTTAATTTACCTGGTCAAGATTACCCATTTAAACATTGCTTTATCTAGGAAAAAGACAAAACACTATGAATTTCTATCTACATGAACTAATAGCAAAAAACTGGAATGCGAACAATCCAGTTAATGAGCCAATTTCTGTCTCTGTGTTGACAAAACATTGGTTTGACTCCTATTCCTTTTGAATTAACCAGCTGTCTAAGTAACATGGTACAAAACAACTGGCATTCCAAACCACCCATTACTTCTTCCAATTAAATTGTATTGCCTTATAACTGTTAGCAAAAGAGCAGTCAGTCATTTGTTCATGCATTGTTTACTAGTTAAGCAGTTAGTGAGTACCGGCTGTTTCCCAGGACAAAGCGCTTTGCTTAATAATAAAGGAAATACAGAGATGAGTGAGACACAACCTCCACCTGTAAAAAGTTCTTAATCTCATCAATGACATAAGATAACAAAGCAAATAATGATAAGTAACTGGCAGGATATGAAAAGTGTCATATGCTGACAAAAAGTCAGGTGCTTACAACCTCCTGGGTTTCTATTTTTGAGGAAAGAATATTTGATGCAACTCTGGTATGCTGGATTCAGGTCCTAGCACGGCCACTAACTAGTTGTTGGCTGTTTGCTTACTCACAACTTTTCCAGGCCTCAGTATCCTCATCTACAAAAGGATAGGTTGCATTAAATGTTTGTTAACATTTTTCCTATTAGTTCTATCTTAAGTTTCAATATCTTAAGTCACAGAAGGACATGAATTGGTGTCTATTACAAAGAATAAAAGAAGCTATAATTGAAATACAGATGTTCTTAAAGACACAGCAATGGGTCTTTTTAAAAATTTTTTTTTAAGTTTCTTTTTTTTTTTTTAAGATTTTATCCATTCGTTTGACAGAGATCACAAGTAGGCAGAGAGAGAGAGAGGAGGAAGCAGGCTCCCCGCTGAGCAGAGAGCCCAGTGCGGCGCTCGATCCCAGGACCCTGGGATCATGACCTGAGCCAAAGATAGAAGCTTTAACCCACTGAGCCACCAGGTGCCCCACAGCAATGGGTCTTAACTGATGCGGATTGGTTAGGTAAATTTCCCAAGTAAAGGGAACAGAATGAGCCAGCTCTATAATGTAAGAAAGTCTCTTCTTCCTGAAGAGACTGTTAAAGAAGTAGTAAGTAGCTCTGTGATCTGTCCTGCTTCACCAAGTTTGATAATAGAGGATCTGTTGAGGGATAGCTATAAGAGAGCTTGTAGAACACATGGCCAGCCCCAAGTCCTAGGAGATACTTAAGCACACCAAGATGTCTAATGTACAATGCCTTAATTGCATGTGGACCAGAAAAGAAAACAATCCCTTGCTCCTTCCTCCTTAGCATGGTCCTAGAAACACCTGAGACTTGAGCCCATTCTTTCTGCATTTTGTGGTATCCAGTATCTGAGCATAAGGATACATTAAGGCAAAAATTAAAGTCAACCCCTGCAAATCTGGTTGTGGGATATGCCCAAGGGGAGCAGCACACCATCATGTTAAATGACTCAAGGGCATTTCCGGAACAATCTGGGAAGATTGCCTTGTGAAAGATTAATTACCTGAGGGATCATGTTAAAGGACTGTTGGCTAACAGGATCATTACTGAATCATAGCCCATATGCCTCTCCAATTTTGGTAGTGAGAAAGGAGTCTGGAAAAAATTGAGTGTGTGAATTATCATACCGTTAATAGCTGAGCTAAGAGTGATCAATAGTCTACTTGGAAAGAACACCTAGAGTTCACCTTGTTAGATTTGCAGAATGGGTATCACCTGATAGCAGTTCCAGCTGATGAGGATAAAGAGAGGAGTGCTTTTATCAGCAGAGAAAGGTTTCATCCATCTCACTGATGCCTCAAGGTCTCTCAGGGGGCCCTGCTGTCAAGCCTTCATGGAAAAGGTTGTTAGTGACAAGAACTAGCTTCAGGCATGTTCTTCCCTTCATCAGAAACATCTATGTTTCTTGAGGATAAGAGGTGAATTAATTCTCACCTTGTATTAGCAAAGTCCCCAACTCGGGGAGTGGTTGCTGTCCATGTCTCACATATATATCTGCTCAGTGTTCACCTCTAAGCTGCTTACTCTGAATAAGTACAACTCCTTACTGGAGAGCTGCTTTCCCCCACCACTCCTGGCTGAGTAGCACAATAGGCCAGCTATCCAGGCAGGACAAAAGTGATAAAGAATTAATTTCCTTAGAAATTTTCCAATAAAGAATACTCATCCCTTTCTTGAGATAATTCTAAGGTATGCTCTACACATAGTTCCCCAATGAAATTAAGCTCCAGTTGTCAAAAGTTATAATTTGGTTGATAATTTACTCTCTGGTGGCCTCCTCTTTCCTGCCTCACTTCTCTACTCCCTTCCTTGTGTTTCCTGGGACTACCTTCCTATTGGATCTCGAAATCTTTGTCTCAGTATTTGCTGCTGGGGGAATCTAAACAAAGACACTTAGGTAACAAACCAATCTCAAAATCTTTTTGATCTCAGTTGTACCTAAAGATTCAGGGAAAAAATACATATATGTATATATATATTTCTAATTAAACACAAAGACTTCCATCTTTTTCTACCCCTTAGCCGAAAATAGGAAGGAAGGTCAGGAGAAATCTATAATTTCAGGACACAACTCACATCTTACCTATCTGGTCATCTGAGCATCCTAACTGAGGGAAATGGGGAATAGGAGCTCAAGTCTACAGCCTCTAGTTCCTTTAAAAACTTGCTACTCAACATTCAGTCCTCAGTATTACTCTGTACCTTGCTACAAAAACAAAATGTCAGATCCCACCCAGACCTACCAGATCTTTTTTTTAACAAGATCTCCAGATGATTCATATTAATATAGTCTGTCACTGCCTTCAGACTCGGGATTGTGGTCTTTTAAGAAAGAGGGAACAGTATTTCCATCAGCAGATCTTAGCAGCTGTAGGTCTCTGCTTAGTTGTATAGTGTATTACCACTACATCAGGTAACCCAAAAAGGAGTCCTAGAATTTCCCTTTATAAGGAATTACCTAGGTGTAGATGAGATTTTACCAGTTACCAGCAGGTGTAACAAGCTGTCAGGTGTAACAATCCCCTCCGGCCAAAGACTCAAGAACATAAATAATTGAACAAGTTGGGTTTATTATTGGTTGCCTGAAGAGAGAACACACATCATGAGGAATCCTGGGGTGTCTCAGTAAGACGGTGTCAGAAAGGAATTATTAAAGGATTTGGATTTTGGTTGAGTGATTTTGGACAGGGTCCAAGGATAGGGCATTTCTGTGAATTGCATGCTATCAGAAAGAAGGGATAATTCTGTAATTGGGTATCTCAATAAATCTTATCTATAGAGAGGACACACTAAAGTGAGGCTAAAGCTATAATTGGAAAAACCATAGAGTGAGAGTGAAACAGAAGATATGAATCTGCTTTTTTCCTTTATAGGTCTCAGATCCCCTGTGCCACATTTTATCACCCTCAATTTAGATTAAAGATACATACTATCTGTGCAATGTGGCCTTTAAACTAACCAACTACTTCCTTTAATGTTCAAACCAAGAAATAGCAATATGAGTCTACTAAAAAAAAAAAAAAGTTGTATTTGGCTTATCGAAAAATTGTATCATTCAATCATTTGCCTAAACAAATGATTCTTACTGTTCAGCTACTATGCACCACACTGTATTTCCCTGTTGCCTAGAGATACATGGTGAAGAAGACAGATCATATCCCTACTCTAACAGAGCATGTAAATAATGGAGAGAGACAGACAGTTAACAAATAAGATAAAAATTCAAGTAGTGAAAGTGCTATGAATAAATTGAATCATAGTGGGATAGAGAATTATGAGAAAAATAAGAAGGGGCTGCCTTATTTAACTTAGGGAAGAGTCCTCTGAGGACATGACATTATAGCAGAGACCTGAATGATATAAGAAAAAGCCAGAGGTATACAGGTCTAAAGGAAGAGTCTTCAGGACAGAGAGAACAGATGTGGAAAGCTCCTGAGTTTGATACAAAATTGGTGTTTTCTAGAAATAAGTAAAAGGCAGTGTGACAGGAATGTGATGAATCAGGAAAAGAATGGTAAAGAAAGAAAAAGAGAGAGAGAGAGAGAGAATGGTTTAAAAAAAAAAAAAATAAAAGAGGCCAAAGGGTAAAGAGATGTCTGCAACTTTGTTTGCAATTTCTGAACCTGTGAAGTTCAAGATACCTAATAGACAGTTGGCAGCTAAATATTTGAGTTTGGGGTTTGAGTAAAGAGTTCAGGCCAGAGATGTAAATTTGGGGACCATCAGTTAAATTGTATGCTCTGTTGTTCAATCCTGACTTTTGCTTAGGCTAGGTCTTCAGTATATATATTCTAGAAACCAGGGATAGCAACTGTTAAGTAAAGAAGATAAAATAATCAGAAACTATGGCTGTAGATCAAAGCAGATATCCTTGGAATGGGGCAAAAAGCCATTGTAAGGTCTTTGAAATGTTTTTTTAGGTAGCATTGGGAGAATATGTCTTCCAGTTGACAAAATCCTGAAGAATAACGAATTGAACTCACCCTCGAGTTGAATCTGCTTATCAGTCTCCAGTTAAGGTAAAGAGTGGCTGAAACTGGAAGATGGAAAACACAGTTCTCAGAGGGCACAGGAATGGGAGAAAAAAAGTGAAAGGGGAAGGACTCTCGGGGATTATTGGGCAGGTTATTAAGATACAACCCTACGCAGTGACATAGGGATGAACTGAATATAATGCAAACTTTAAAGGAGGAAATGCTATTTATTACTGGAACAAATAGCCTTCAAGTGTACTAGGGATCATAACGGTCTTCAGATTTGGGGACTTTGTTTATGTTAGCCCATTAATATGTCCTACGTTTTCTCTTTCTACTGTGTCTGTTAGTAGGGTCTTGCCCTTGCTGGACTCATACTTGAATTTTTAATTCTCATCCTCTTACTTTCTGTTTTTTGGTATTTTCCACCTATTTTCTTTGTTTTTAAAATATTTTATTTATTTATTTGACAGACAGAAAGAGAGAGAGAGAGAGATAACAAGTAGGCAGAGAGGCAGGCAGAGAGAAAGGGGGGAAACAGGCTCCCTGCTGAGCAGAGAGCCCCATGTGGGGCTCGATCCCAGGACCCTGAGATCATGACCTGAGCCGAAGGCAGAGGCTTAACCCACTGAGCCACCCAGGTGCCCCTCCACCTATTATCTTATAATACTTTTCTGTATGTAACTTTTTAAAGTTTCATGTATGAACAGGAATCTTAAATGGTTATATTTAGGGCACCTGGGTGGCTCAGTGGGTTAAAGCCTCTGCCTTCGGCTCAGGTCATGATCTCAGGGTCCTGGGATCGAGCCCCACATCGGACTCTCTACTCAGCAGGGAGCCTGCTTCCTCCTCTCTCTCTACCTGCCTCTCTGCCTACTTGTGATCTGTCTGTCAAATAAATAAATAAATAACAGAAAATGGTTATATTTAAGAATATAATGATGCACTATTGTGCACCTACTTTTTAGAAGATTTTATTGATTGGTTGATTTGAGGGGTGGGAGGAGCAGAGGGAGAGGGACAAGTGGTCTCTACTCTGAGTGTAGAGCTCTACATGGGGCTCGATATCATGACTCTGAAATCATGACCTGAGCTGAAATCAACAGTTGAACACAACCAACTGAACCATTCAAGCACCCCTTGTTCTGTACATTTTTACCATGTGAATCATTACTTTTCTTTTTTTTTCCAAATAAATGTTTTAAAAGTCATAAAGACTGGGAAGTGCATAGTGAGGAATGGATACAAAACCCCTACTATTTGGTCAAAAAGTTCTACTTTCAGGAAATAATTTAAGGAAATAATCAGAAATACAGATAGAGTTTTATAGAAAGATACTCAGTAAGACATCATTCATTCAACATTCATTAAATTTCTTTTTTGCCTACTAAGTAAGCTTCAAGTGTTATTTTTAGCTGTCTTACAGAATAGAAAAAGTATCTGCCCTCATTGATGTTACATTCTTGCCTTATTTAAAACATGTAAAACTGTGAAAACAGTCTTAATTTTCTGTAACATAGAAATAGATAAATTACACCCATGTGATGAAATGCTGTGTAACTACTAAAATAAAGTTTACCCATAAGTATTAACTTAGAAAGTTCACCAAGATATATTATGAAGAGTCTAAGTTGTTCTCAAAAGCTAAGCATATGGTTTCCAGAATACATTTGTATCTGGCATACAAATGAATATTTTGAAATGTCAATATGTATGCTGTCTCTTTGGGTGGTTAGAAGATAGTGATATTTATTTTCTTAGTTATACATTATCTTCTCAAAACTCTTACCACTTCCAGGTATTATGTCTATAATTAATAAATGTATGTTAATAAATGTTAACAGTAGTATATACTAATAAATAATATTACTAATATTTTTCTAATATTTTAAAGTATTAATAATAAATGATTCTTTTTAGTTATAAATGAAAAGTCTAATATAATCTGGAAAGGCACTAATATTCACAGTGACTTCGCGAGAACGTCACTGAAGCATTGAAACCATTTTTTCCTGGGTCTTCTTTTTTTGTATACTTACCAGGAATCTTTCTTCAAAATGAATAATTTGTGTGTGTTTTAATATTTGTCCATCTTCTCTCAGTTATAACTCATTCTATATCAAGAAGAAAATCTGGAAGTATTTCCATTTTTCACATGGGATTTCCTATAGGCTAAAAACAGAAGAGGAAAATAAAAATCTCTGCCATCTGAAAAAAAAAAAATTCTGCCATCTGACATAAAAATGTCTTATGGTTAAGATTATTGAAATTATAATAAAATACAATGACTTACTTATATATGACAGGGACAATGAGAAGCCTGAAATAATAATCTTAATTTTAATAATAACTGTCATGAACTGAGTTCTAAACATATTCTAGGATTTTTGCTTTATACAGTACATGAATTGTTATTTTGTTTTTTTCCCCAAATTTTTATTTAACTTCTAGTAAGTTAACACTTAGTATAATATTGGTTTCAGAAGTAGAATGTACTGATGCATCACTTACATATAACACCCAGTGCTCATCATAACAAGTGTACTCCTTAATACCCATCACCCATTTAACCCATCCCCTACCCATTTCCCTCCACATCCTTACCAACATCTGTTGTTTCACGTGTTGTTAATTTTAGCCATTTTGACAGGTGTGAGGTAGTATCTTATCATGGTTTTGATTTGTATTTCCCTGATGATGAGTGATGTTGAGCATGTTTTCATGTGTCCATTAGTTATCCAGATGTCTTCTTTGAAAAATGTCTATTCATGTCTTCTGCCCATTTCTTAACTGGATTATTGGGGGGGGTAAGTTTGATAAGCTCTTTATAGATTTTGGATACTAACCCTTTATCAGAAATGTCATTTGCAAATATCTTCTCCCATTCCATCAGTTGTTTTTTAGTTTTGTTGATTGTTTCCTTTGCTGTGTAGAAGCTTTTTATCTTGATGAAGTCCCAATAGTTCATTTTTGCTTTTGTTTCCCTTGCCTCTGGTGATGTGTCTAATAAGAAATTGCTATGGCCGAGGTCAGAGAGTTTGTCACCTGTGTTCTTCTCAAGGATTTTTATGGTTTCAAGTCCATATTTAGGTCTTTCATCCATTTTGGATTTATTTTTGTGGGTGGTATAAGAAAGTGGTGCAGTTTCATGTTTCTGTGTGTGGCTATCCAGTTTTCCCAACACCCTTTGTTGAAGAGACATCTTTTTCCCATTGGATATTTTTTCCTGCTTTGTCAAAGATCAGTTGACCATAGACTTGTGGGTCCATTTCTGAGTTTTCTTTTCTGTTCCACTGATCTATGTGCCTGTTTTTGTGCCAATACTGTACTATCTTGATGAGTACAGCTTTGTAATAGAGCTTGAAGTCCTGAATTGTGATGCCTCCAGCTTTGCTTTTCTTTTTCAGAATTGCTTTGGCTATTCACATCCTTGTGGCATTATTATTTTTTAAGTCTACAAGAAATTTGTTATGCAGGAACAATGAGGTTTCATTCTACAGATGAAAAAGGGTACAGCGGTTTTTAATATCTAGCTAGTCAGTGGTAGAACCCAGATTCAAATCAAGGTTTGTCTTGCTCCAGAGCCAATGGTTGTAACCCCTCTGCTTTTGTGAAAATATAAAGTAATTCAAAGGCCAAGTTTTTTGAGGTTGCTAATCGTAAACTACTTTAAAAAGAAGATAACGCTCATGCAGAGGAGAAAGAGCATAAGTCTCCCTTCCTGCCTTTTTACCTAAGGAAGTTTCTGATAAGACTATTGGCTTTGTTAAGACCTTCCATGGCCAGTGTTGGGTCCACAGTTCCAATATCCCAGTTTATAGGACACTGCTACTACACACACTAACCAGGGTTGCCTGGTTCTGAATTGCACAGTCTCTCCCCAGTCGAGTAGTTTCAGTACTACAAGACTCATCATCACTGGCTCCAAGAATATGTAATTAGTAACCAACTCAATAAAAAGTTTGGGGAGGCAAGACTGATTAAGTGGAAGAATCAGGGAGCAGGTAATTCCCTTGAGCAGGGAATCAAGAATCAAAAACGACCTGGAGAGGGGGAACACACACACACACACTATATATATATACATACACACATACATTCATGCACACACACACACACACTATATATATATATACATACATTCATGCACACACACACACACTATATATATATATATATATATATACATACACACACACACATTCATGCACACACACACCACACACACACAATAACAAGATTACAGAAATTAGATGCAAACCAGCGTAAGCCAACCATTTCAATTCATAAGATTCAAGTAATCATTAAAAATGCTGCCCAGTGTAGGCGAGGGTCTAGACACAGTGCATCAGGAGCATTTTCCTACAGACAGGCAGAATCTAAGGTCCCTTTTCTGGCAAATGATGGAGAAGTATGAGCCATTCTCTACCTTAAAACTTGATTTGAAACGTTGGGAGTCCCTGGATGAAATCTGAAATTGGCCCCCGAATTTGAAATTGGCCTCTGAAAGTGCACAGAGGGCAGGAAGAGCTCAGAGAAAGAAATCAAAGAGATCACCACTACAGATTAGTAGGTGGCAGATTTCATAAGCAAAGCAAGGGAACTTAGATACAGGCTTGTCTTGGGTGGCCATAAGTCGTGTCAGTCTCCGTGCCTGCCAGCCAGAATCTTAGTTTACAGAGGCCTTAACAGGGTTCAGGCACCAATACCATCCAGGTGGTTTCAGCAGCACATTGATCTCTCAAAGTGGCACCCTTGAAAACCGCTCAGGCTGTGGGAACAGCAGTCCAAGAACAGGCGCAGTGAGGAGCCTCCGACTGCCCAAAAGGGTTCAGCCCCAGGTCAGCTGGTGGTCACATCACTCACGTCCTCTCAATAACCTCCTCTAACAGTTACTTAACCACTATAAAGCTCCATTTTCTCCTCTGTTAAGTGGAGGAGAGTTAAGGGCACCTGTGGCTCTATTGGTTAAGTGACTTGACTCTAGATTTAGCCTCACGTCATGAGTTAGGGTTGAGATGGAGACCCACGTAAGGCTCTGCTCTCTTCCTGGAGGCTGCTTGGGATTCTCTCTTTCCCTCAGCAGCAGGTCTGCCCATTCCCCAGCTGTGTGCCTGTGTTTTCTCTCTCTCTCATTCTCAGAAAAAAAAAAAAAAAAAAAAGAATGCTTTAAGCATGCTTAAATAGCACCTGGTATTGCATAAGTATTTACTATTTGAAGAAACCTTTTCAGACCCTCAGAAACATTATCTCTGAATGCTTAGTCTTTTGGACTACCAATGTGAAAAATCTAATTACAAATAAAAAAGTATAGTATCAAAGAACCAAGATGCCCGTCAACGGACGAATGGATAAGGAAGATGTGGTCCATATACACTATGGAGTATTATGCCTCCATCAGAAAGGATGAATACCCAACTTTTGTAGCAACATGGACGGGACTGGAAGAGATTATGCTGAGTGAAATAAGTCAAGCAGAGAGAGTCAATTATCATATGGTTTCACTTATTTGTGGAGCATAACAAATAGCATGGAGGACAAGGGGTGTTAGAGAGGAGAAGGGAGTTGGGGGAAATTGGAAGGGGAGGTGAATCACAAGAGACTATGGACTCTGAAAAACAATCTGAGGGGTTTGAAGTGGTGGGGGTGTGGGAGGTTGGGGTACCAGGTGGTGGGTATTATAGAGGGCACGGCTTGCATGGAGCACTGGGTGTGGTGAAAAAATAATGAATACTGTTTTTCTGAAAATAAATAAATTGAAAAAATTTTTTAAAAAAGTATAGTATCATTTAAATGATGATACAAACCAGTTATATCTCTCTTCAGGATATATTACTATGACTACGACAATTAAAATACAGGTGCTACACAATCTTAAAAAAATGTAAAAAGCAAACAACAACAAAAACAGTAACTCTCAAACTTTTATTAACGTAAGAATCTCCTAAAAAGTTTGTCCAGCTGATAAAGTCTTAGGTAACATGCAGAAGTTTGCATTTTGAGAGACACTAGCATAAAGGTAAGTCTCATTCTCCTTTAGCAAACTCGAGTGAATGATAAATGTGATTGTTTTACTTGGACTGATGCTATCTCTATTGTAAATAGTTTGGAGCTAATAAAATGACACTTCTTTTCTTTGTCACCCTATAATTCAGAGCTTTTATTAATTTGGATAAATCTTAACAAATGACATTAATTAGTGAAGTTTTACTATTGACCCAAATTCTGTGTTAACTATTTATTACCTTAAGTATTTAATAATTATAATTTCAAAGGATGTGAATTTGTGCTTTATATAACTGATACATCAGTAGCTTAAAAGGTAACATTCATTCCCAACTCTCCTAAAATGTTGTTCCACAGTGAAAATAGATTTATTTTTTTGTTGTTATATAAATACATGATCATTATAAAATAGTTGAGTAGTATATAAAAGGCTAAATAAAAAATTAAGCATCACCTAAAAAGGTAAAGCTGTTAGTCATTTAGCAACTGTGTATTTTTGTATTTCTTTATGAATATAAACCCATACGTATATGTATATGTAGTGTTGTATATGTTTGTATACATACATACAACATTTTATATAAAAGATATACTATCATATATGTTGTTTTATCTTCAACTTTTCATAAAGCTACCTTTGTGGGGCTTTTTTTTGCTTGTCTCTCTTCTTCCCTTCTACTTCCCCATTCTATATCTGCGTCCCTGGTACTACATCTCTACTCCACCATGTAACCATAATGTAATATTTAGCCTTCTCATAAAAGCATGTATATTAGCTTACCTTTGTTTCTTTTACAAAAAGATCATCACCTTATGTACAACTCTTTTGCATCTTTCTCTTTGCAACAGGTATAGAGCTCATTTATTCTCTTGAATCCCAACCCAGTCACTTAGTAGCTGTGGCTTTAGGCAAATCATTCCATTGCTGAGTTCTTGCCTGTAAAATGGGGATATTTATAGTCTCTAAGTCATTGGATTGTTATTAGGTACAATAAATATATACAGAGTATTTAGAACACTACATTAGTAAATTTTATAAAAGCCTTAGCTACTATTATTTGCAGTAGTTGCAAAATTTTACTTCATGGCATAGTTGTACCAAAATGTATTCAATCAGAAAACTTCTAATGAAATAATGGATCTAGTCAATGATTATCAGGGGATGCTGATACTTTTGATAAAGAGTAGGTAGGGCATCAGACACTAACTGAATGCATTAATCAATGTTAAAGTTGAAAGTGGAATAACTAGATATTATATGCCTGCAAATGTGATGCAAAGGAAGTATTTAGCACCATCTATGACACATTTCTATCCAAACAATTTAACTAAAACCTGTAGACCCTCAGTATCTAATTAGACTGAGTGGTTTTCAAAAGGGAAGAATCAAACAGTATGTTAAATAAAACAAGGAAACAAAGAGCTAAATCAAGAATGTAGAAAATGCTATGACATAACCAAGTTTCTTCAACAAACATATTGTATGAAGAAACAAGAGGAAGTGGAACCCTTGAAGAGCAAAAGAACCTTGAGAAATACACCAACTAAATGCAATGTGTAGATCTTGTTTGGATTCTGATTCAAATAAATCAATTGTAAAAAAGCTTTTTTGGGGGCGCCTGGGTGGCTCAGTGGGTTAAGCCACTGCCTTCGGCTCAGGTCGTGATCTCAGGGTCCTGGGATGGAGTCCCACATCGGGCTCCCTGCCGAGCGGAGAGCCTGCTTCCCTCTCTCCCTTTCTCTCTGCCTGCCTTTCCGTCTACTTGTGATCTCTCTCTGTCAAATAAATAAATTAAAAAATCTTAAAAAAAGAAAAGCTTTTTTGAATTAAAGAGGAGATTTGAACATCAAGTGGATATTAGATATTAAATAATTACTATAAATTTTCCTAGATATAGTGATGTTATAATAGTTACTTTTTAAAAAGAATTCTCATTTGGAATAATTATGGGTGAAATTATATAATATTGGGTATGTTTTCATATTCCAGGAAGAAAAAAGTGAAGGGATACATAAAATAAAATTGGGAAAAAAAGTTGATAATTTTTAATATGATTTGATGAATTTGTAGGGATTCATTATATTATTATACTGTCTGCATAGTTCAAATTTTTATAATAAGAGGTTTTCTCTTTAAAAATACATTCAAACATGCTTATATCAAGGGATATTTACTTGCTTCTGGTTCTTAACATCAAGTAGTATCTGTAATATACTTGCGTATATATACAGTGTTACATACTAATGCTTTCTTTTAGCTCTACAGAATAGATTTCAAAGAGTAAGATTGCTAGATCAAAGATGTATATACATTTTCTAAATTTAAAATCTATTGTCATATTTCTTCTTAAAAAGATTATACCTTTTTACATTTCCATCAACAAGGTATATAGCTTTATCCTGTCATGCCTACTAACATTTGAGATTAACACTACTTTTAAAGTTTACCATCTGATGGGTATAAAGTAACATAGCTCATTGTTTTTTAATTTGCATTTTCCTTACAACTAGGGATGTTCAGCACGTTTTTAATGATTAACTGTTATTTAAATGTACTCCTTTGTGAATTACATTTTAATATTCTTATAATTTTTCTATTGGGATATTTGTTTTCTTGTTACCAATTTATGAGTTTGTGCAATAGACGTTAACTTTTTATTTATCATGTGTGTTTCATATATGTTTTATTATCTATAATTTGCCTATAAACTTTGTTGATGGCATGTTTTTCTGGGCAATATATCTTAATGTATATGTAGCTAAATATATCTGTCTTTCCCTTAATATATTTTGGGTTTCCCATCTTGCCTAAAATATTCTCTCCAAAGCCTGTTACACATATAGGCCTCAAAATTTTCTTCCAAATTTGTATTATTTCATCTTTTTAAAAAAATATTTTATTTATTTATTTAAGAAAGAGAGCATGCACATACAAGCAGGGGAGGGACTAAGGGAGAAGAAGAAGCAGACTCCCCACTGAGCAGGGATTTCAGTATGGGGCTCAATCCAGAGACCCTGGAATCATGACCTGAGCCGAAGACTCAGTTTTACTTACATAAAAGCAGACAGTTAAACACTGACTGAGCCTCCCAGATGTCCTGTATTATTTAATCTTTAAAATAAAAAAATGAACTATTCTATCAGGAATGTATTAATCAAGCTTCTAAAGGATTTACTTGTTTTATGCAACCTATTTATAATTGGGGTGTTTCTTTTTCCATTTCATTAGCTCAACTTTTAGCTTTAAGCATTCCCTTCACCTATTTTCTTCTGATTTTGTGGCTGTTTTTAAAAATGCCTGGAGATGGATACTAAGTCCCTTTATTAATATTTTTAACTATGGTAACATTAAAGTCTAAATACATTCTCTCGAGTATTTTTGCAGTGTTCTATAGGTTTTGAAAGTTTTAATTTATTTTTGAATAGTTTGTAATTAAGCTTTTATTTTATCCTTGAGCTAAAAATTATTTGAGATATATTCCTTCATTTTCAAGCAATTAGGGCTTCAAGGTAAACTTTTATTATTTATTTCTAATTTTATTGGATTATAATTATAGAATGCATGGTAAAAATCTCTATACATAAAAGTGTGTTCAAGTTCCCTTTGTGGTCAAGGAGGGATTTGTTTTTGCAATTTGTTTGGACTTATGAAATTTTTTCTTATAAAGGATCTAAAGTTTACAGATGTGTATATACATATATGTATTTATAATCAAGTTTGTTGCTTACCTGCTTTTTCTATGGCCATGCATTTTCTTTTTAGTTAAAATTCTGAAAAAATATATATTAAAATTTTCCACTGTGGGGCACCTGGGTGGCTCAGACAGTTAAGCATCTGCCTTCAGCTCAGATCATGATCCCGGAGTCCTGGGATTGAGCCCCACATCAGGCCCCCTGCTCTGCTCAGCAGGGAGTCTCCTACTCCTTCTCCCTCTGCTCCTTCCCCTGCTTGTGCTAGATCTTTTTCATGCTCTCTCTCTCAAATAAATACATTTTTAAAAAATCAAAATTTGTCCACTCTAATTGTTTTGTTGGGCCTTCATTACATTTTTTAGTATTTTACTTCATTTATTTTGCTGCTACATTATTCGATACATAGAGATATACTGTACAATCATTCACTAAAATATGCCTTTCTTTATCCTTTTAAGTTCTAGATTGATATTATTATCATACCTATTGCTTGTTTTTAGGGTTGTGGTTTTTTGTTTTTGTTTTTTGCCTGATTTCTCTTCAACTAACCTTTTCTTTATCACATTTCACCTTTTTTTTTTTAATCATTGTTGCTTATAAACAACATGTACCTAGCTTTGTGGGATTTTTAACTGCAACTTATATCTCTTTGTGTCATTTTTATCTTTAAAAGAAAAAATTCAATACATTCATAATTAAGTAATAACTTATATAATTGATATTACTCCTTTCATCTTACCTTGTTTCCTGTCTACTTTCCTATTTTATTTTCTTTTTAATTTAATTTTATTTTTTCATGTTCTAAGATTCATTGTTTGTGCACCATACCCTGTGCTCCATGCAATATGTGCTCTTCTTAAAACCCATCACCAGGCTCACCTAGCCCCCCATTCCCCTCCCCTCCAAAACCCTCAGTTTGTTTCTCAGAGTCCACAGTCTTATTTTCTCTTTTTCCCCATCTTTCTATATATTTTTTGTTTTTTAAGCTACTATTTTTTTCTTTCTTGTTTTTTCCCCTAATTTAAAGTTTTATTTCATTTATCTGTAGTTATATACCAACTATTGTAGTATTTTTTTAAAAGATTTTATTTATTTATTTATTTATTTGACAGAGAGAGATGGCAGGTAGGCAGAGAGAGGGAGGAAGAAGCAGGCTCCCTGCAGAGCAGAGAGGCAGATGCAGGGCTCAATGCCAGAACCCTGGGATCATGACCTGAGCCGAAGGCAGAGGCTTTAACTCACTGAGCCACCCAGGTGCCCCTATTGTTGTATTTTTTTATTATTATTATTTTTTTTAAATAATTTTTTTATTTTTTATAAACATATATTTTTATTCCCAGGGGTACCGGTCTGTGAATCGCCAGGTTTACACACTTCACAGCACTCACTAAAGCACATACCCTCCCCAATGTCCATAACCCCACCCCCCCTTCTCCCAACCCTCCTCCCCCCAGCAACCCTCGGTTTGTCTTGTGAGATTAAGAGTCACTTATGGTTTGGCTCCCTCCCAATCCCATCTTGTTTCATTTATTCTTCTCCTACCCACTTAAGCCACCATGTTGCATCACCACTTCCTCATATCAGGGAGATCATATGATAGTTGTCTTTCTCTGCTTGACTTATTTCGTTGAGAATGATACGCTCTAGTTCCATCCATGTTGTCGCAAATAGCAAGATTTCATTTCTTTTGATGGCTGTGTAGTATTCCATTGTGTATATATACCACATCTTCTTGATCCATTCATCTGTTAATGGACATCTAGGTTCTTTCCATAGTTTGGCTATTGTGGACATTGCTGCTATAAACATTCGGGTGCACGTGCCCCTTTGGATCACTATGTTTGTATCTTTAGGGTAAATACCCAGTAGTGCAATTGCTGGGTCATAGGGCAGTTCTATTTTCAACATTTTGAGGAACCTCCATGCTGTTTTCTAGAGTGGTTGCCCCAGCTTGCATTCCCACCAACAGTGTAGGAGGGTTCCCCTTTCTCTGCATCCTCGCCAGCATCTGTCATTTCCTGACTTGTTGATTTTAGCCATTCTGACTGGTGTGAGGTGATATCTCATTGTGGTTTTGATTTGTATTTCCCTGATGCCGAGTGATATGGAGCACTTTTTCATGTGTCTGTTGGCCATCTGGATGTCTTCTTTGCAGAAATGTCTGTTCATGTCCTCTACCCATTTCCTGATTGGATTGTTTGTTCTTTGGCTGTTGAGTTTGCTAAGTTCTTTATAGATTTTGGACACTAGTCCTTTATCTGATATGTCGTTTGCAAATATCTTCTCCCATTCTGTCAGTTGTCTTTTGGTTTTGTTAACTGTTTCCTTTGCTGTGCAAAAGCTTTTGATCTTGATTAAATCCCAAAAGTTCATTTTTGCCCTTGCTTCCCTTGCCTTTGGCGATGTTCCTTGGAAGATGTTGCTGCGGCTGAGATCGAAGAGGTTGCTGCCTGTGTTCTCTTCAAGGATTTTGATGGATTCCTTTCTCACATTGAGGTCCTTCATCCATTTTGAGTCTATTTTTGTGTGTGGTGTAAGGAAATGGTCCAATTTCATTTTTCTGCATGAGGCTGTCCAATTTTCCCAACACCATTTATTGAAGAGGCTGTCTTTTTTCCATTGGACATTCTTTTCTGCTTTGTCGAAGATTAGTTGACCATAGAGTTGAGGGTCTATTTCTGGGCTCTCTATTCTGTTCCATTGATCTATGTGTCTGTTTTTGTGCCAGTACCAAGCTGTCTTGATGATGACAGCTTTGTAATAGAGCTTGAAGTCCGGAATTGTGATGCCACCAACTTTGGCTTTCTTTTTCAATAACCCTTTGAAGATTCGAGGTCTTTTCTGGTTCCATATAAATTTTAGGATTATTTGTTCCATTTCTTTGAAAAAGATGGATGGTACTTTGATAGGAATTGCATTAAATGTGTAGATTGCTTTAGGTAGCATAGACATTTTCACAATATTTATTCTTCCAATCCAGGAGCATGGAACATTTTTCCATTTCTTTGTGTCTTCCTCAATTTCCTTCATGAGCACTTTATAGTTTTCTGAGTATAGATTCTGTGCCTCTTTAGTTAGGTTTATTCCTAGGTATCTTATGGTTTCAGGTGCAATTGTAAATGGGATTGACACCTTAATTTCTCTTTCTTCTGTCTTGTTGTTGGAGTAGAGAAATCAGTTGCATTGATCTTATATCCTGAACACTTGACTGAATTCTTGTACAAGTTCTAGCAGTTTTGGAGTGGAGTCTTTTGGGTTTTCCACATATAGTATCATATCATCTGCAAAGAGTGATAGTTTGACTTCTTCTTTGCCGATTGGGATGCCTTTAAATTCCTTTTGTTGTCTGATTGCTGAGGCTAGGACTTCTAGTACTATGTTGAATAGCAGTGGTGATAATGGGCATCCCTGCCAGGTTCCTGACCTTAGCGGAAAAGCTTTCAGTTTTTCTCCATTGAGAATAATATTTGCGGTGGGTTTTTCATAGATGACTTTGATGATATTGAGGTATGTGCCCTCTATCCCTACACTTTGAAGAGTTTTGATCAAGAAGGGATGCTGTACTTTGACAAATCCTTTTTCAGCATCTATGGAGAGTATCATATGGTTCTTGTTCTTTCTTTTATTGATGTGTTATATCACATTGACTGCTTTGCGGATGTTGAACCAACCTTGCAGCCCTGGGATAAATCCCACTTGGTCGTGGTGAATAATCCTTTTAATGTACTGTTGAATCCTATTGGCTAGTATTTTGGTGAGAATTTTCGCATCTGAGTTCATCAAGGATATTGGTCTATAGCTCTCTTTTTTGATGGGATCCTTGTCTGGTTTTGGGATCAAGGTGATGCTGGCCTCATAAAATGAGTTTGGAAGTTTTCCTTCCATTTCTATTTTTTGGAACAGTTTCAGGAGAATAGGAATTAGTTCTTCTTTAAATGTTTGGTAGAATTCCCCTGGGAAGCTGTCTGGCCCTGGGCTTTTGTTTGTTTGGAGATTTTTAATGACTTTTTCAATCTCCTTACTGGTTATGGGTCTGTTCAGGCTTTCTATTTCTTCCTGGTTCAATTTTGGTAGTTTATATGTTTCTAGGAATGCATCCATTTCTTCCAGATTGTCAAATTTGTTGGCGTAGAGTTGCTCATAGTATGTTCTTATAATTGTCTGTATTTCTTTGGTGTTCGTTGTGATCTCTCCTCTTTCATTCATGATTTTATTTATTTGGGTTTTTTCTCTTTTCTTTTTGATAAGTCTGGCCAGGGGTTTATCAATATTATTAATTCTTTCAAAGAACCAGCTCCTAGTTTTGTTGATTTGTTCTATTGTTTTTTTGGTTTCTATTTCATTGATTTCTGCTCTGATCTTTATGATTTCTCTTCTCCTGCTAGGCTTAGAGTTTCTTTCTTGTTCTTTCTCCAGCTCCTTTAGGTGTAGGTTTAGGTTATGAACCTGAGACCTTTCTTGTTTCTTGAGAAAAGCTTGTACCACTATATATTTTCCTCTCAGGACTGCCTTTGTTGTGTCCCACAGATTTTGAACTGTTGTGTTTTCATTATCATTTGTTTCCATGATTTTTTTCAATTCTTCTTTAATTTCCCGGTTGACCCATTCATTCTTCAGAAGGATGCTGTTTAGTCTCCATGTATTTGGGTTCTTTCCAAACTTCCTCTTGTGGTTGAGTTCTAGCTTCAGAGCACTGTGGTCTGAAAATATGCAGGGAATGATCCCAATCTTTTGATACTGGTCGAGTCCTGATTTAGGACTGAGGATGTGATCTATTCTGGAGAATGTTCCATGTGCACTAGAGAAGAATGTATATTCTGTTGCTTTGGGATGAAATGTTCTGAATATATCTGTGATGTCCATCTTGTCCAGTGCGTCGTTTAAGGCCTTTATTTCCTTGTTGATCTTTTCCTTGGATGATCTGTCCATTTCAGTGAGGGGAGTGTTAAAGTCCCCTACTATTATTGTATTAATGTTGATGTGTTTCTTTGATTTTGTTATTAATTGGTTTATATAGTTGGCTGCTCCTTCGTTGGGGGCATAGATATTTAAAATTGTTAGATCTTCTTGTTGGACAGACCCTTTGAGTATGATATAGTGTCCTTCCTCATCTCTTATTATAGTCTTTGGCTTAAAATCTAATTGATCTGATATAAGGATTGCCACTCCTGCTTTTTTCTGATGTCCATTAGCATGGTAAATTCTTTTCCACCCCCTCACTTTAAATCTGGAGGTGTCTTCGGGCTTAAAATGAGTTTCTTGGAGGCAACATATAGATGGGTTTTGTTTTGTTATCCATTCTGATACCCTGTGTCCTTTGATTGGGGCATTTAGCCCATTAACATTCAGGGTAACTATTGAGAGATATGAATTTAGTGCCATTGTATTGCCTATAAGGTGACTGTTACTGTATATTGTCTCTGTTCCTTTCTGATCTACCACTTGTAGGCTCTCTCGTTGCTTAGAGGACCCCTTTCAATATTTCCTGTAGAGCTGGTTTGGTGTTTGCAAATTCTTTCAGTTCTTGTTTGTCCTGGAAGCTTTTAATCTCTCCTTCTATTTTCAATGATAGCCTAGCTGGATATAGTATTCTTGGCTGCATGTTTTTCTCGTTTAGTGCTCTGAAAATATCATGCCAGCTCTTTCTGGCCTGCCAGGTCTCTGTGGATAAGTCAGCTGCCAATCTAATATTTTTACCATTGTATGTTACAGACTTCTTTTCCCGGGCTGCTTTCAGGATTTTCTCTTTGTCACTAAGGCTTGTAAATTTTACTATTAGGTGATGGGGTGTGGGCCTATTCTTATTGATTTTGAGGGGTGTTCTCTGAACCTCCTGAATTTTGATGCTTGTTCCCTTTGCCATATTGGGGAAATTCTCCCCAATAATTCTCTCCAGTATACCTTCTGCTCCCCTCCCTCTTTCTTCTTCTTCTGGAATCCCAATTATTCTAATGTTGTTTCATCTTATGGTATCACTTATCTCTCGAATTCTCCCCTCATGGTCCAGTAGCTGTTTGTCCCTCTTTTCTCAGCCTCTTTATTCTCTGTCTTTTGGTTTTCTATATCGCTAATTCTTTCTTCTGCCTCATTTATCCTAGCAGTGAGCCTCCATTTTTTATTGCACCTCATTAATAGCTTTTTTGATTTCAACTTGGTTAGATTTTAGTTCTTTTATTTCTCCAGAAAGGGCTTTTATATCTCTGGAGAGGGTTTCTCTAATATCTTCCATGCCTTTTTTGGGCCCAGCTAGAACCTTGAGAATTGTCATTCTGAACTCTAGATCTGACATACTACCAATGTCTGTATTGATTAGGTCCCTAGTCTTCAGTACTGCCTCTTGTTCTTTTTTTTGTGGTGAATATTTCTGCCTTGTCATTTTGTCTAAATAAGAGTATATGAAGGAGCAAGTAAAATACTAAAAGGGTGGCAACAACCCCAGGAAAATATGCTTTAATCAAATTAGAAGAGATCCCAAATCATGAGGGGGGAGAAAGGGCATAAAAAGAGGTTCAAAAAGAAAGAAAGGGGAAAAAAAAAGAAAAGAATTAAAAAAAGAAAACGAATAAAGTATAAAAAAGAAAAAATATATATATTAGATAAACTAGTTAGAAAACGTTAAAAAGGAAAAAGTTAAAAGTTAAAAAAAATTTAGCAAAAGATGAAAAAAAATGAAAAAGAAAAAAATTTCTTTAACTGCAAGACTAAGAAATCACAGGGAGAAAGCCATGAGTTCCGTGGTTTGCTTTCTCCTCCTCTGGAATTCTGCTGCTCTCCTTGGTATTGAAACCGCACTCCTTGGTAGGTGAACTTGGTCTTGGCTGGATTTTTTGTTGATCTTCTGGGGGAGGGGCCTGGTGTAGTGATTCTCAAGTGTCTTTGCCCCAGGCGGAATTGCACCGCCCTTACCAGGGGCCGGGCTGAGTAATCCGCTCAGGTTTGCTTTCAGGAGCTTTTGTTCCCTGAGCACTTTCTGTAGAGTTCTGGAAGATTGGAATACAAATGGCGGCCTCCTGGTCTCCAGCTCAGAGGAGCCGAGAGCACGGGGCCCCACTCTTCAGTGCACCCTCAGAGAACAGCGCCCAGTAACTCCCGTCTGCCTGACCTCCGGCCGCGCTCTGAGCTCACCAAGCCTGCGATGGGTTCAAGGTACCCACGAGCTGCGAGCTTACTGTCAGCTCTGTCTCTGTAGCCGGCTTTCCTGTTCCAATACCCGCAAGCTCTGCAACACTCAGACACCCCCAATCCTTCTGTGACCCTGCGGGACCTGAGGCCACGCCGACTCCGCGTGGGCTTCACCCCGGTTTAGCCTCTGGAGCAATGTCCCTCAGCAGAACAAACTTTTAAAGTCCCGATTTTGTGCTCTGTTGCTCTGCCACTTGCCGGGAGCTGGCCCCTCCCCCCGGGATCTATCTTCCCGTCGCTTTGGATTCACTTCTCTGCCAGTCCTACCTTTCAGAAAGTGGTTGTTTTTCTGTTTCTAGAATTGCTGTTCTTCTTCTCTTTGATCTGCCGATGGATTTGCAGGTGTTTGCAATCTTTAGATAAGCTCTCTAGTTGATCTCCTGCTAGCTGAAGTAGTCTCAGCCTGCTACTTCTCCGCCATCTTGACTCCACCCCCCCTATTGTTGTATTTTTAATGACATCCATAATCATATATCCCCCAAAATATGAAAACAAGATACCAATTATTCCCCTCAACAAAGATGCCATATTCCCCAACTACTTCTTCCTCCCATCCCGTAAGATGAGAACTTAGCATGCCTTTACTTCCAACCACACATCCCCAGCCAGCCAATCCCCACTTTTTAACTGAGATGGTTTGGGTACTGTTGGCAAGCCAGCATTCTAGGCTGGATTGCATACTCTATTTTCAGGCATCTATGGTGGTAACTCTACCAGTTTCTTGCTGATGAATGAGTTTAATGTCAATGTGATTTTTTTTTTTTTTTTTTGGCAAGCAACTGTTTTCTTTTCATCTATACTTTGGAAAATGCTCTCCTTATTCTTAGGATCCATGGACTTTAGCATGAAATGTCTGATCTTTCTTTCCCCCTCAGTCTGGTGTGGAATTTGCTAAACCCCTTCAATCTAGCTTCAGAATTTTCTTCTACTGCCTGTGTAATTACACAATTTCTCCTCTGTCTATTGTTTTTTGTTCTTAGAGACCCCATATTATTTGAATTTTGGGATTCTTAGATTTTTATCTTTTATGATTTTCTCATTATTTACATTTTTTAACCTGAATTTTTTTTTAATTTTTTGTTTTGTTTTGAGACTTTTTATCACTTCATCTTCAAGACCACTAATTTGAGTCTTAACAGTGACCATTTTCTCTTTCAAATTATCTATTCACTGGGGCACCTGGGTGGCTCAGTGGGTTAAAGCCTCTGCCTTCGGCTCGGGTCATGGTCCCGGGGTCTTGGGATCGAGCCCCGCATCGGGCTCTCTGCTCGGCAGGGAGCCTGCTTCCTCCCCTCTCTCTCTGACTGCCTCTCTGCCTACCTGTGACCTCTGTCTGTCAAATAAATAAATAAAATCTTTTAAAAAATTATCTATTCACTTTTTAGTTCAAATATAAAGTTTCTCTCATATTCATATATATATATATATAGAGAGAGAGAGAGAGAGAGAGAAAGCACATTATATCTCTCCTGAAGTACTCATCAGCCTTGCCCCCCAGCACTACTCAGCTAAGAACCTTAATTGGTGGGGTTTTAATTTTCTCAGTTAGATGTGGGTATAGTTGCTAATCTAACTTAGTGGTGATGATACCATAAGTGAGGGGAGATATGGTTGTCTCTGAATCTGTAGACTTCTCAATCTTTAATGTGTCTATAGTTCATCTGGGAATGTTAAAATCCTTGTTCTGATTCAATAGATCTGGGTTGGGGCTGAGATTCTGCATTATTATTAAGCAACCAGGTGATGCCATTGTTGCTGGGGTTCAAGGACCACAGTATACACAGCAAGAGACTAGCACATACCAGCCAGCTCTCTGTCAGTCCCAAATGGAAACATCACAAAAAAACTCTTCTTCTTGCAGCCCCCTTCTGTGCAAAAGCCAGTGTTTTGCAGGCTTTAGTGTTAGGAAAGACCCATACCATCTGCTTGACTTCCTTGTGGGATATAGGAGACCAACCGGTTTTCCCAGGAATATTCATCTTTCCCCCCGGAGAAATCTCCTGGGGATTTGTAGGCCTCTACAGAATAAACTCTCTCCAGAATTCAAATAATTTTGATCAGCATTTCATACCTCTCTACATCATTGGTCTCCATAGGCATCCTAAAACCAGAAGAGTAAAAAGTTCTTCCATTTCTTTTCATCAGTTCTGGAAGAACTAAGACCTGGCTCATACTCTGCAGGTCCCCACCCCATTGGTTCAACAGCTGTTTGCCTCAGGAAAGATTCATCCTACTGATTTGGATTTGGAGCACATGTTCAAGTTGCCATCTTCATATATATAAAAAAAGGACTCAGGACAAGTGGGTGGCTCAGTCTGTTTAGCGACTGTCTTCAGCTCAGGTCATAATCCTGGAGTCCTGAGTCCTGCATCAGGCTCCCAGCTCCATGGGGACCTCCCCTCTCATGCTCTCTCTCACTGTGTCTCTCTCTCTCAAATAAATAAATGAAATATTAAAAAAAAAAAAAAAAAAGGACTCCACTATATTTCTTTAAGCCAGGAAGTTGTTTTCATGATAGTAAGTAATATATACATATTTTTAAAGTTTAATATTTGTGAGTCTGATCTAGCCTTTTATAAAGAGCCCAGATGTTAAGCAGAAAGAAGGGGAAAATCAGATGATATTACATCACCGAGCTCCAAGGAGAAAGAGCTAACATTCTGTTAAAGACTCCCTCTGACATTCCACCAAAGAAAGTCAAGATGGTATTTTATACCTTGGGCTCCTGAGGAACTAAAAACAAAAATAAGAAAAATGTAGGTAATTTAAAATTGAACAGAGTGCAGAATCACCATATTCTCTAGTCACTCTTTATTTGAGGGAGTAGGCTGAGGGGGATCCTGACATCATTGGCCATATAGGTAAATGAGAATGAAGTTTGTACATTGGGTTTTCCCCTTCATATCATCTAGGAAGTGTGGCATCATCTTTTTATACCTTTCCTTTGTACCATAAAAGAGAGAGCCAAAATACATGCTGTGCAAAATCTAGTAGTCTTACTTTGTTTTTATACATCTTCATTCTTGGAGATGTCCCAATACAACTTGTAAGGTATTTTCTTTTTTTCTTTTTTCTTTTTTTTCCCAAAACTCAAGCTATATATTTTTTTATATTTATAATAGCTGGTTAAGCCAACAGTGATGCACTTTCCAGAAGAATCAATTCCACCCTGTTTTAATAAGGCTGGTCTGCATGGACTACAAGGGAACAGAGCAGCTGTAGGCAGAATAAATGCGGCTGCTATGAAGCAGGGAAGGTCTCCCTTAGGAAAGAACTGCTCCTTTAACAGTGTGACCTAATGGAAGAGCTCCAGACATAAAAACGCCGCCTTCCCAAGGCACGAAGCTTTCATTCTTCTGTAACTGCTGTGGTGAGGAAAACTCCCAGAGAGACTATAAAAGAGCAGTGGTGTTGTCATTATCATTCCTGTGTAAAGGAAAAATCTTTTACTTCTAAAGGTGTGTGTGTGTTTCATTTGATAAGGTGTCTCTGTTTGAAAACTTTTAAATATAATTTTAGGACTCTGCTTCTAACCAATACAACAGGTCTAATACAGTAAATACTCAACTTCAGCTACTCAATGATGCTCTACTTAAATTATTTTCTTATAAAAGTTGAAAGGTCATCTATTTACAGCCTTGATGCCAGCTCTGGGATGCTATGGCACATGTGTGAACCAGTAGCAATGTGGTAAAATTTCATGAACCTATAGATAATAAACTCTACAATGATGAGAATTCATGTGTTAAGCTATATTTCACCTATTACACTGGGAACACAATCCTAAGACTATGGATCTAGAAGAAACCTCTAGAGACTCAGGTTTATCCATTTCTCTCCAAATATCTCAATACCATTCAGGACAGATGGTTGTTTGTTCTGTTCATAAACATATTCCAAGACAGATACTCCATCACTTTTAAGGTCTTTAAATCACCAACACCCCCAAGAAGGGCTTCTATTTACCCATCTAAAATCTCATATATATACATATATACATGTATATATATATATTTTAAGACCTGTAGGATTTTTATTTTCTAGAGTAACCAGAGATATAAAATGAGGGAACAGAGTCCTGAAGAGAGTGAGCAGAATTAGAACTCTGTCTTCTGACTGTTAAGCCAACATTCTTTTCACTATATTATGTCACCTTAAAAGTGGACAAAAAATATAATGCATATGAGGAAAGGCAGAATTCGCCCCCCACCAACTCAAGAAGTCTCTTTGGATTATCTAAGGATTATCTTGAGCTGATTATTTCTAAGAAACTGCAAACACAGGGGAAGCTCTGAAAACCTAGTAGAAGTTAACCTTCTGTAAGAGTTAAGGAGAATACTTCTTTATTAAAAATGTCTCCCTCTATGTGCTAGTTAGGAAGAAAAGGATGACCAAATCTGAAACTCTTAGCAATGGGGAAGACAACAATTTCAATCTGCATAACAACATTAACCTTGTTTACTGTGCTTTTCCTAGTAACCTCCTTTTGTCTCTAGTTGGAGATGGTATTTAAGGTGGTGGTATGGGCTATTTCAGGGTGTTACTCAGTTTTCCTGGGATCACTTGTGTATTGAGTAGGTGTTCATGTTATTAAAGTTTTGTTTGTTTTCCTCCTGCTACTTTATCTTTTTATTACAGTGCTAGGTCTTAGGGATTGGGGCACAGGGAGGAAGGGAGAGAAGGGAGGGTCCTCAGCCAAGAACATAGAAGGGTAGAGAGAAATTTATTTTACCTTCTCTACACATGCAATAATATTTTAAAATACCTTCATCCATTACTGTTCAGAATGATTTTGTCTTTTAATGTTTATATCCTGAGTTCTATCACCTGTGGGAACAATATAAGAAGAGGTTGGAAAAGGAACATATAAATGTAACAACAAAAATTTTTTTTTTAGTATTTTATTTATTTATTTGACAGAGATCACAAGTAGGCAGAGAGGCAGACAGAGAGAGAGGAGGAAGCAGGCTCTCCCAGAGCAGAGAGCCCGATGTGGGGCTCGATCCCAAGACCCCGGGATCATGACCCGAGCCGAATGCAGAGGCTTTAACCCACTGAGCCACCCAGGCGCCCAAATGTAACAAAAATTTTTAAAAAGGTATTCTGTGATTGGCTAACAAATTCTTGTGAGTTAAAAAAAATGAATTAATCCAGACAATTTACCCACAAGCAAAATGAAGATATCGAACTAGATGATTTCTAAGACTCTTTGCCATTTTAACACTATTTAAATCAATTTACTCTTCTTTTATGAAAGTTTTCCTAATGCTTTCAACACTAAATGTCATCCATCATATCCACCACGAAAATGCCCAGAACTTCATGATATGTTCCTTTAGAAAAGGAAACTAACATGAACTTTACAATTTCTTGTAAGGGTCTCTCTGAAACTAGCCTAGGTTTCATTAATGGTATAGATGTGGGTTTGCAGTTATGATCTCTCACTTTATGTCTTCCAGTTCTTTTTTGAGATCCTAAAGAATATGGGAGAAATCAAGGTTAATCAATCCATCAGAGATTAGTATGACAGTCATCTATAAATTATGATTCTTTTTTATGCTTCAAAGTTCCTTTCCCACCCTCAGGAATACACTATAATTTCAATGACATATTCTTTATAAACAGAATACAGAAATGAATGGGACTTGGGGAATGGATAAGAATTGGTCTTTGCAAAATAAGAGGCTCTCAAGTTGCACATTCTTATGATAATCTGCACTCCATGAATACCATTGTGGGTCTCTAGCATCCTGCAGCAGGATTTCTTCTGCTAATGTAACTAAGAATGGAATGGTATCTCATCCCCATGGTACAAGGACAAAGAGTACAAGGAACAATGTCAAAATCATCACAACCTCCTTCAGTTTTCCCCACTGTAATACTCAAGGCTTCAACTTTACTTTATCCCCATTAATCCCCTCACTGCCAACAGATGGCCCCATCTTAAAATGTTGCGATAATAACATTTCCAGACTGTAATTTCCTCAGCTTCCTCCCTTTTTCCTCCCTGAAAATTTCTATCATCACTCATTTTATTGTCTACATTATAAAGGAAGCTGCTAGAGTTTAACAGAGGGCTCTGCTTGGGCCTATTCCTTACTAGCTAAGCAATCTTGTGCAAGTTATTTAATCTCTGATCCTCAGTTTCCTTGAAATGGGAATAGCAGTATTTCTCCCATAGGATGCTGTCAGGATTGGAGATACAGTATATTCCTCTATATAAGTGTGCTTAGTAGATTGGCTCTAGTTGGCACATCATGTATACTCAATAGATGATTATTGCAAAGTGTCTTTCCTCCGTGGCAAGTCCAATTTCTTCATCTTTAAATGTCTCCCACTCTTGCTTGGCTTTTTAATGACTAAAGCAGGGTTCCTCCTGGGCTTACAAATGTGTTTAAATGTACCTTCTTTAGGGTATGACTTTGAGTTTTGACAAATGTATACGGTCATGAAACCACCATTGTAATAAAAATAAAGTTTGGTTACCCTCTTACATACTCTGTGTCCTCCCCTCACCCTTAGATAAGGGCAACCACTGATCTGTTTTCTGTTCTAATAGGTTTGCCTTTGCACATATGTCATACATATAACCTAACTTCTTTCATGGAACATAATACATTTGAGATCCATTCGCATTGCAGCACGTATCAGTCATCTGTGACTCTTAAGTTTATTCCACTGAATCAATACACTCAATGTATTCTCTAGTTGTGTGTGTTCTCCATTCTACAGTTGAAAGGGATTTGACTTAATCCAGTTTGGGGCAATTATAAATAACCAAGGTTGAGTTTTAAGCTGTTCTTTTGTTCAAAGTATTTGTTATTTTTATATTCAGCTATTTGAGATTGAGAAGCAGTCCCCTCTTCCACCCCTACAAATCTATGCATTCATAGATTCTATTATAGTCTCCTTTATTTCTGCTTGCCAAGTGGCAATTTCTGTCTGTACTAACTTTCTTGTAATACCTTGTCAGACTCAGGTTATGTCAACCAAAGCTTGCTACTATCATTCTGTTTTCTAATCTTTTCCCCCAGGACAAAAAGTTCATTAGATATATAATCAGTCATCCACATCCTCGTGAGCATCAGTTTTATGAGAAGTTTTGCTACTGCAGAACACAAAGAAATATTCCAACTCCAGTAATAATTTTCTTCCCACATGCTTCCTGGTCTCCATGCCAGTGTGAGGAATTTGGGAGTTTTTTAAAAGTATCTTTGAAATTCTAGATAATAATTTTTTACATGAATCAATTTATGTTGTGGTGGCAAACTCACCAAAAAATGTAGTGACTTAACACAATAAAACTTTACTTTTCCCTCCTTTATCCTGTCCAGGAAAGGCCAGTAGGGGGACTTCTGCTTATATGTCACTCAGAGAGCAGGTCTTAAAGACTGTTATCTCAAGGAGCACTTCAGTTATCATTGCAAAAGCAGGAAAGGAAATGGTGAATTGCATGTCCACATTACTTCCACCTGGAAATTACACCTGCTACATACACTTACTTCTCTTTGGTCAAAACAAGTCACAAGGCCACATTTAACTTCAAAGATGGTGATGAAATACAGCCTTATAATGTGCCCAAAAATAGAGAGCTAAAAGTATGTGAAGGACAGACAGTACTAATAGCTATAACAGGGCCTAATTTTCCCCTTAGCATTTAGCCAATTTTTCTGACACCATTTATTAAAGATTACATCCTTTGCCCAGCAAATTTACATGCTACCTTTATTATCTACTAAATTCTCATATGTAATAATTCTGTTACTGGACTCTATTCCATTTAGCACCTTTTTGCCTCCTGTTACTGTACCTCAAGTACCATAGCTATTCAAAACCTTTTAATAGTGGTAGGGAAGGTTCCTTGTCACTATTCTTCTACTTCTATTTCAAAACTTTACCTGCCTCCCACTGCCGCCCTGAGCCACTGCCTGCCAGCTCCGACCGCCTGGCTCCCCGTGTTAGCCAGATATTTGGAGTTCTTAACAACATGGCAGATATTGACAACAAAGAACAGTCTGAACTTGATCAAGATTTGGATGATGTTGAAGAAGTAGAAGAACAACAAACTGGCGAAGTAAAAAAATCAAAGCACGGCAGCTGACTGTTCAGATGATGTAAAATCCTCAGATTCCTGCAGCCCTTTGAGAAAGACTTGACGATCTGGTAGAAAACACCAACAAGATACATTGAAAGCTTGCCTAGGGTAGTTAAAACACAAGTGAATGTTCTCAAAAATCTTCAAGTTACGTGTGCACAGATAGAAGCCAAATTCTATGAGGAGGTTCATGATCATGAAAGAAACTATGTTGTTCTCTATCAGCCTCTATTTGATAAACGATTTGAGATCATTAATGCAATTTATGAACCTACGGAAGAAGAATGTGAATGGAAACCAGATGAGGAGGATAAAATTTTGGAGCTGAAAGAAAAAGCCAAGATTGAAGACGAGAAAAAGGATGAAGAAAAAGAAGACCCCAAGGGCATTCCTGGATTCTGGTTAACTGTTTCTTAAGAACGTTGACTTGCTCAGTGATAATGGTTTAGGAACATGATGAACCTATTTTGAAGCTCTTGAAAGATATTAAAGTGAAGTTCTCAGATGTTGGCCAGCCCGAGTTTTGTCTTCGAATTTCACTTTGAACCCAAAGAATATTTCACAACTGAAGTGTTGACAAAGATATATAGGATGAAGTCAGACCAGATGATTCTGATCCCTTTTCTTTTGATGGACCAGAAATTATGGGTTGTACAGGGTGCCAGATAGATTGGAAAAAAGGAAAGAATATCACTTTGAAAACCATTAAGAAGCAGCAGAAACACAAGGGATGTGGGATAGTTCATACTGTGACCAAAACAGTTTCCAATGACTCTTTAATTTTTTTGCCCCTCCTGGAGTTCCTGAGGGTGGAGATCTGGATGATGATGCTGAAGCTATCCTTGCTCCAGACTTTGAAATTTGTCACCTTTAAAAATTTTTTTTTAAATTTTTTATTTTTTAGACAGACAGAGATCACAAGTAGGCAGAGAGAGAAGGGTGAAGAAGGCTCCCTGCTGAGCGGAGAGCCTGATGCGGAGCTGGATCCCAGGATCCTGGGATCATGACCCGAGCTGAAGGCAGAGGCTTAACCCACTGAGCCACCCAGGTGCCCCCAAACTGGTCACTTTTTACATGCGTGTATAATCCCAAGATTAGTGTTATACTTTACTGGAGAAGCTATCATAGATGATGATGATGATGATGATGATGAAGAAGAAGGTGAAGAAGCAGATGAGGAAGGGGAAGAAGGAGATAAGGAAAATGATCCAGACCATGACTCAAAGAAGGATCAAAACCCAGCAGAGTGCAAGCAGCAGTGAAGCAGGATGTATGTGGCCTTGAGGATAACCTGCATCGGTCTGCCTTCTGCTTCCTTGGAAAGAATGAATTTACATCATTTGACAAGCCTATTTCAAGTTTTTTGTTGTTATTGTTTGTTTGCTTGTTTTTGTTTTTGCAGCCTAAAATAAAAATGTCAAATATAAATAAAAAACTTTTACCTGTTATTCACACATATTTATTCTTTATAAGACTTATTTTATCAAACCTAAACACACAAGTGACATATGAATGAAAGTAATCTAAGAAATACATATCAATAAAGCTTCAATGTTCCCCTTCAAATTCCTTTCCATTCTCATACTCCTAAGAAGCAGTCTTTGATCTATATTCTGACAGGGTTTTGTTTTGTTTTGTTTTTAATACATGCACATGCATATTTTGTAGATTTACAGTATATTGATTTGTGTGATCAATATTGCTTAACATAAATCGGATTATACTGTTCATATTGTTCTACTTTTTAAAATTTAATTTGGTTGTGGACAGGGAACATGATTTCAAGATTTTGAAAGTTGTTAAGATTTGTTTTATGACTCAACTTGATTTATCTTAATGTATGTGCCATGTGCTCTTCAGAGAAAAGTACATTCTGTAGTTTCTGGATATAGTGTTTTATAAATGTAACTTGCATCAAGTTGATTGATAGCCTTATTCAAATCTTCCATGGTGATCTATAATGATATTTGATCTACTTACTGTATCATTACTCAGAGAAGTATTGAATTCTCCCACTTTGGGGATTTAACTGTTTCTTCCTTTTAATTCTACCTATTTTTGCTTGGTATATATATTTTTAAGGACTTTATTTTTAAGTAATCTCTACACTCAGTGTGGGGCTTGAACTCACAACCCTTAGGTCAAGAGTGATATCCTCTACCAACTGAGCAAGCCAGGTGCACCTTGCTTGATGTATTTTAAAATATTAAGTGTATTCATTTTAAGATTGTTATGTCTCTTCTCAATGAATTGACTCTTTCATGATTATAAAATGACCCTTTTATGTCTGATGATGCTCCTTGTCTTAAGGTCACTGTCGTCTGGTATTAATATAGCATACCAGCTTTCATACGTTTAGTGTTTGCGTGGTGTATCTTTTCCATCTTCTGTGTTCTGTCTTTTGTGTGTACTGTGGATCTCTTGTTGCTAGCAAATAGCTGGGTTCTTTTTTTTATGCAGTCTGATAAACTCTGAATTCAAATTATTGATACAACTGAGACTGTCTCCATCATGATATTTACTCTCTATTTGCTCTTTGTTTCTTTGTTCTTCCTTTCTGTCTCTGTGTTAATAAAATTTTTATATCCCATATTACCTTTTCTATCAGCTATTTAGCTAATATAGCTTTGTGGAACGTCTTTTTTTGTTTTGTTTTATTTATTTTGGTTTTGGATTTCTGTCATGTTTTCTCTACAGGCTACAATATTCATTCTTAATTGATCAAAATCTTCTTGAGTTATTATTATGTCACTTCAAAGATTATGTAAGAAACAGTGGTAAAATTTAATATGTACTGCTCCTGTCTTCTCCAATATTGTTTCTTATATTTACTTCTACATGTGTTATAAACTCCACAAAGTATTTTTTTACTTTTGTTTTAAGTGGTTTATGACTTAAAGAATTTAAGAAAATGAATAAGAGAAAGTATTTTATATTCACCTATGTATATTATATTTCCAGCTTTCTTACTCCTTCTCGTATATCTGAATCCCTCTTGGGTATCAATTTTCTTGGCCTGAAGACATCCCTTTAACATCTCTTGTACAATGGCGTATTCTGCTGGCAATAGGTTCTCTCAGCCTTCACTTCTCTGAAAGTATATGATTTTTTCTTTCATTTTCAAAAGATATTTTTGCTGGATCTAAAATTCTAGGTGAAACTTCCACTTAGAGCCATGATGGTCCAGATTATCTCTTGCTGTCAACTAGAAAATGGAAAAATTATGGAAAACAAGTATTTTCAGATAGTGGGCAATTGGTAGTACAGGACTATGACCCCTAAGAAAAGGAAAACAAATGAGTCCTATTGTTGCTTTGGCTATCTGGCTGGAAGTTCTTGCTAGATTTTGGCACAGGGAAAGCAAACCCCTAGAGGGTACAATATTCTTACTGAATTGAGGAGACAGATTGGAGACCAATGCAGCTAGAATTTTCCAAAACAAAAAGTTTCACAGAGAAATATTTGTCAGTCTACTTGAGTCCCCTTCTCCAAGGTTCAAACCCCCTCCAGATTCTATGATTTTGGTTGCCTTTGAAAAATGTTATTTCAAATGTTTTCCCCAGATTTATAATTATTGTCAGCAAGAGAATAGGTCTGATATTCCTTTGTTAATAGAATCCAGAACTCAAATAGTTTTGTTTTTTACCTATAATATGTCTTAGAGATCGTTTTTCATCAGTGTCCCAGATCACATCTCATTCATTTTAGGGCCTGCTAGCATTCCATAACACAAACGTAGCACAATTTATTTAACCATTCTTCATAGAAAGACAATTAAGTAACTATCGGAGTTTGCTATTAGAAATAATATTACAATGAATAGACTTACAAATGTATCTTTTGCACTTGTTCTAACAATTTTATAGGTTAAAGAGTCAGAAGTAGAATTCCTGTGTCAAAAGGCCTAAACATTTAAAATTTTTAAAATAGACTTTACCAAATTAAACTTTACAATATATATTTTCCTGTTTCATTTACTCCTCAAAAATAACTTGAGAATCAACTTATCAAGTTCTACTTTAAATACCATTAGAATGTAAATTTAAATTATTTCCTGGGCATCTGGGTGGCTCAGTGGGTTAAAGCCTCTGCCTTCAGCTCGGGTCATAATCCCAGGGTTCTGGGATCGAGCCCCACATCGGGCTCTCTGCTCCACGGGGAGCCTGCTTCCTCCTCTCTCTCTCTCTGCCTGCCTCTCTGCCTACTTGTGACCTCTATCTGTCAAATAAATAAATAAAATCTTCAAAAAAAATTAAAAAAAATTATTTCCTTATTTTATTTATGTGTTTTACATTCATCTTAGTTTTCTCTTATATTTTTAGCCCATAAGAATTATTCTTGTTGGTGGTGCCATTCGTGGTTAACTCTACTATGAATGAATATGGTCTTATGTTTCCAGTATAAATAAATAAAACACTAGGGAAATTTTGAAAAACACAGAAGAAAATGTTTTTAAATGAAGGGATGAAGCATTCATTTTCTTTCTTCTTAGGGCATTTTCTTCCAATCTTTTTTCATATGCACAGGTTTTAGTTTTAAGCAATTTAATCATACTGTGTATAAAACATTGTAAGATATTTTTCCACTAACATTATATGAAAAGCATTTCCTCCCTTGTGAAATACACAGATGTCTTTCAATTTTGTTTATTTTAAATAACACTGTAATGATTTTGCACTGTTTGCTTATAATAATCTCCCAGAAATAGAAGTACTAGGTCAAAATTTATTGATATCTACTTAGTAAATATTGCTAAATTATTTCTAATATTTTTAATGGTTTGCACTCATATTTTTAAATTATCTATTCCATTACAGCCTTGAAAATAATTTTGTAAATCTCTGCTAATTTCATAGGTTTATTAATTGGTTTTCTTCTATTGAAAACTATTAATGTCTTTCAGTTATTTTTGATCCTTACCAATACTAGTACCTCTATTACACATAATCTACTAACATCCTAATCGTTGTTCCTCATTTTTTCTGTCTCTCATTTATTAAAAGCTTCGTAAAATTGCTCAAGCTTTCTTAGGCTCTGCAGTTATTCTGGTTTATCTATCAATATCTATCTAATATCTTTGTCTCTCATTTTATCAACTTTCTTACTTCCAATGACTTCCATCCCCACTTCACATTTGCCATACTCTCCTGACTCACCTATCATTGCAAATGCTTCATAAAGTAATAAATTCACAATTTTTTCTAACCTTAACCTCTCTCATCCTTTCAACTTTTCTTTTTCATTATTACCATAATATTCTGTCTTCATCTAATTTCTAAGTACTTAGGAATCATCAACATTTTTTCTGTTCATCAAAATCTATCTGTAATCTATCCATAAAATACCTTATCTTCAGATCTGCATCAGCTCCATGAAGTATTTCCATAATTCTCCTGTAGACCCCATCTCTTTGGCCCATTTGTCTTCTATTGTATATTTTCTTCAAAACACTCAACCCAGTTCAATTCATCTATCCTCCTTCTCTCTAAGTTTTCCTTGATGAACACTACAGATCATTGACACCATTACAAATTCAAGATTTCCTTAGGGGGACCTTCAGAGTTCCTAAGGAGTCCTGTGTATTTCCTCTAATTACATCCACTTCCTCCAGTTGTCAACAATTAACTACCACAACCTTTCTTCACTTTCTTCAACTACCAAAATACCTCTTCTAATGCTATTTTTAGAACATAGGCTCAATAAAGATTACCTCATAAAAAACAGCGGCCAGATCTTTCTCAACTTCCTGCCGCTCCACTTTTATTTTATACTCCCGTTTCTTTTTTTCCTTCTTCCCTGACACAATTAGAAAGTGATTCTTTCTCCTAACTAGAGTTTATGACCTCCATCCTTGCCTTTGTACTTTCTCTGCTCCATTAATCATGCCAACTCTCTCCTGTATCTTCTGTACCTCCAATGATCAAGAATTTTGTCAGAATTTAAATTTACTCAGGTTTCTCTCATATTAGAAAGAGATAGGGGAAAGAAGGAGGGAAGGAAGAAAAGAAGAAAAGGAAGGACTTCAAAAGGGCAGAGGGAGAAAGAGAATTTCCGGGACTCCAATAGCTAATATGCTTAGCATATAAAAGGCTGTGATAAATATTTGTGGAATAAGTGTTGAAAAGCATTAGGTTTCAGTGTGATAAAACTGCTCATGAGCTTTACAGTGTCAAGAAAGAAAACTGTATTATCCTTCTAGAACTATAGAGATCAATCAAAATAATACCTTAAATGACATATCAAACCCCCTACCTATTTTGTGTGATAGCAAAATCACAAACTAAAAATAAAATGTATGCATGTGTATGTTTCTTAATCACATAATGTAATTTAAAAAAAAACAGCTTTTTTGGCAGAGAAAGAAAAGGGGGAACGAGTTCCCTTATTTGAATTTTAAAGAATTCCAATATATAGATTAGTTTTCTTTCTTACTACCCTATAAACATATTATTTGTGTGATTTTTTTTTCAGGTTTCACTGGTTTAGATTAGAAAAGAAATTTTGTACTTTGCAAACCATAAAAATCTTTTACTGTGTGGCAACTTTAAGGGAAGTAATTTGCATTTTAAAATACTGTCATTAGTATATGTCAAAATAACATTTCTTCTAAAATCTATTTAAAAGTTTAATTACTTGGTTTTACTGCTTACTTAAAAGAGTTTAAGAATTTTACTCTCAAATTCTTTAAGTGCTCAAAGTAAATATATTTTAGATTAATTTTAATATTAGAAACAAGAATTATAAGCTCACAGTACATATGAATTCTTAGAAGACTTTATACTACTCATAAGACCAGAGTCCTTTAAAAATTCCAAATAGACACCAAGACCTGAAATTCATTATTTCATGCACCAGATGTCACTGTTTCTCCATGCTAGTAAAATGGACCAACAAATTTTGGCAGTTAAAAATACCCAACTTACTTTAGATTTCTATTCTTAAGTATATACCAACAGAAATGTGTAAGTGTATAAACCAAAAAATAAGACCACAAATGCTCATAGTGGCATTATTAACATTTCAAATAAGAAACTACCCAAACGTCAATCAAGAGTGGAATGGATAAATGCACTGGGAGTACACACACACACACACACACACACACACACACACACAAACAATGGAATACTATACACCCATGAGAATAAAAAACTACAACCACACACAACAAATCTCAAAAATACATTTAGCAGGAGGAGTCAGATTTTAAAAAGTCTATACTGTAAGAGTCTATATATTTTATTAAGTTTAAAAACATTCAAAACTAATCTATGATTTAGAAGTTGGATTAGCAGTTACCCTTGGGGAAAATTATGACTGCAAAAGGAAAAGGGATAGTTTCTGAGGTGCCAGTAACAGTTTGTCTCTTGACCTGGATAGTGGTCATAGGGGTTTACTCAGTTTGTGATAATTTTTTGAGCTACAATTTTATGATTCATATGATTTTATTAATGTGTGTTAAACTTTATTTCAAAGTTCAATAAAATACTCAAGTATAAAGAATTAATTGAAACTAGTTAATAAGTTATACCTCCCTGAAGACCTATTCAGAATACAATTCAAATTTAATTATTACATATTTTAGGTAAAACTTAAGAATTCCCAAGCTTTTCCTTTCAGTTGATTTCAAATCCCTAAACACTTTGGTTCTACTTCCATGGCAGTTTCCTCCTGTAATTCAAGAGAAATTCCTTTACCGTGGATTCCTATTTCGTCCTCCTGTATATCCGAGGAATGCACCCTTATTAATCAGCTCCATTTTTTCATTATCTCAGCAATTGCCTTTATATTGACCCTTATCCTTTAGCATATAAACCTGTTTATATTTCTTCCATCTTCAAAAACAAGCACACAAACAAAAAATTCCTCTTGCTTCTTAGCTTCCTATAGCTAGTATACCTACTGTCAGAGTAGAAAAATACTTATTCTCTACCCTCTTATGTTCAGTATTAGGGGCTGTAAATTATTTAAACTGACAAAATATCAACAAGAGAAAAGACCTTTTTTCCCCTTTTTCTAGTCTTTCTTGGCTTCCGATCCTCTTCTCCTAAGCATATCTCTTATGGCAACACATAACTTCATGAAAATTGCTCTCCCTATGTTCACAAGAATTCTTGATATTGTGAGTAATTAGCCTTTGTGTTATCCTCTAAGGCATTTCACATTACTGATAATTATTTCTTGGGCAGAACTAAGCTGTCTGGAACTTCAAAGTTCTCACCTAATAGGAAATAGAGGACAATTTTTAGCCTTATGTAGTAAGTTAAGCTACATTCTTAGGCCTCATTTTCTTTAGCTAAAAAGTCCTGGTTTTTCAGATATCTATTGCTATTCCAGAAACCACTCCAAGATGACATCTAGGTACAGAATAAGGAGTTCCTTATTGTTTCTTCTTGGCAGTGAGGATAAATGGAGCTCCTTTAATCCCTTTAATGTACTTGTGTTATTTTGGCACTATCTCTTTTTCTAAGAATATTTTTTGTCTGTGATTACTGCTCTTCTAACAACATTTGTGGTTGAAATCTGCAGGATATAAATCAGTGGGTAAAAGGATGATGGGTATTAAGGAGGGCACTTTGGTGATGAACACTGGGCATTATATGCAACTAATGAATTGTTGAACACTATATCAAAACCTAATGATGTAGTATATGCTGGCTAATTGAACGTAATAAGAAAAAAAGGGAAAAAAAATCAGTGGTTTTCCATGAAGATAGTACTACCCTCTAAGGGACGTTTTGGAAATATGTGGGGAAGGGAGAAAATTAGTGTTGTTTGCAACATTGATCAGTAGATGATACTGGTATTCATTGAGTGGAAATGGGCTGTTAGCTGTTCTGCAAAACAAAATGTCCCACATTCCATTAGACTCTATAATATCCTACCAAATGCTTCCATAGATAGAAAATCTCTTTATAACAATCTAACCTGAAACCAGACTTCATTTTATATATTGAAAAAAATACTTCTTGCAAGTTTAACAAACACTGAATTTTCCAACAAAGCAATTACATTGAGGGAAGACTTTGCTAAGAGCGTGAACCATTGCAGAAATTCACAATGATATTACTAGGTATAACCCTTGATTTGGTATTAAAACGTGTTTCATCAGTCCATACTTGCAGTTACAGCATTCATACTGTTACACACAGGTGAAAATATTTGTACACTTTATTATCTATTCTAGTAATTAAAGTGATGGGACATTTATATATTGAAGTACACACTAGTTAGGGAATTCCTTTCATTCCTCCTTTATATTACATTAAATATATTGATTTTTATTATTGTATAGATAGGTTATATTAACTGTAAATTTAACTTTTGTATGATAAAGAGAGTATTAACAAAATATTTATTTGAAAAAGGACTCACTGGATAGAAGTTGAGAACCATTGGTATAATTTATAGAGCAACTACTTTCTGCTTGGTGAAGGCCCAGTAGTGCTTCCTGGTTGACCACTACTATCTTCTAGTTTCACAAATATTCCATAATGATGGACAGAGGGCTTAGCGGAGACTTTCTTACTCATAAATTCTCAATTCAAAGCTTACTTTCTTCAGTAGCCCTAATTATGTTGGCTTGTCTAGTACCTGAGCTGTGTCCTAAAGGGAGTATTTGCAATAATCCCAATAATTTTTATCTCTTGCTGTGTGTCTTTCCTACCACCCCAAATCATGCTTTTATAGAGACTAAACTCAGTCTAACTTGGGTATTTAAACGATCCAACTGCTAAAAAAAGGAGACAAGTTTGCCATGGATAAATAGATAAAATAAAATTGTTCTTAATGGTGGTAATTGTGTGACAATAATCAGTTCAAGGCACAGGTCTAAAACTTTGATGTATTCCCTTAGTTTATCCCTGTTATGAGGGAAATTCAAATTATCATATTCATTTTACAGATGAGGAAATTTAGATACTGAGAAGTTAGGTATCTTGTGCAGAATCAGAGATTTTTTTTTTCCATGAAAGAGCATTGTCCTGTTTATGTCTAGAGAAATTCTTACTATGAAAGTCAACATTACGTAGACATCTAACACAAACAATAAATGTGGGTAGAATGAGACTATCTAAATTACAGGTCAGTATCAAATGTGGCAAAGTCTACTGTTCAGTTAAATGGGAGCATAAGATGTCCTTGGCATTTTCAAATCCAGTTTCTGTTTTTGCTTGTTGATTTTTTTTTTCTTTGCAGAATTTCGGTTTAACAGCCAGGATGAAAGGATGTCTCATAGTATAAGCATCCATTTCCAGATGCAAAGAATCTGAGCAGAGGAGCTTCAGTAGCCCTGGGAATGGCTTCAGAAAGTCTTTTTCTCTTTCATCTCCAGATGGGAATCCAGAAGGGAGTTTAGTAGAAAACTACAGCCTTAACCACACAGGATGACTATTCAGTTAACTACTTCCATCATTAAGATTTTTGAAAACTTATACTGCTTTCAGACAACCACTTTTTCTCAGTATTACCAACTTTTTAAAAAATCCGAAACTATTTTAAATAAATTTTCTACATGAAATGATAATCTTGATGCTATGGTTTCAGGCAAAGACACACCAACTTATCTATCACAATATTTTCTATTGAGAGAATATCATATGAACAAATTTGAATTGTGCACTATGTCTACATATACTCAAAAGGAATGAAGAGGTAGAATCTTCTTTGATTTTTTTCACTCTATTGTGAATGTGGGTTATTACTACATGTTTTATAGCACTCAACATTTTGGCTCTATTTTGTCCTAAAATTGTTTGAGCTATAATTTAAGTGGATTTTATATAAAATAACCATGAGCCTCAGAAGGAGTAAAAAAAAAAAAAAGTTTAAAATGGAATAAAAAGAATACACTTGCGAAAGAATAATTCCCTTATACCCCTTCCTTCTCACTCTCCTCTTCACCATCCTTTATCAACTCTTCTCTCCCTTTATCAGCAGCTGAAATAAACCATAGGTACGTTTTAAACACTAACTATATTTACTTTCAGTGTTTTATTATTACTTCTATCGGCTTGTTTTGTTGTTTAATTGAAGTGTTTCCTATTTATGAACATTCTCTGGTGACCTTGGAATGAAATAGAACACATCATAAAATTGCCCATTTAAACTAATGGAAAATTGGTTTACTTTAAGAACTTTTGCATGACAGTTTTCAGGAAAATTTCACATTGTTCAGCAAAGGAGAGAGGTATGTATCCTTGACATCTGAACACAAACTCAGAGTGCTTCACCTTTCTACCCTTTCAGGGCCATGTCTACAGCGTTCCCACTGTACAATATGAGTCATAGGGAGCTGTTACCGATGTGCCTTGAACTACAGCTACTCTTCAGTCTTTTGTTCCCCCCTAGAGAACACAAAATGAAAAGAAGCCTCTCTCTAAATATGACCCATGTGTTGAATATTTTCTCTCTTGTCCTCTAACAATCTCAGTTGGGAATTTTGGGCAATATCTTGTATGTTATGATTATCAGGAATTTGATAAATTAAGGAAAAAAATATGAGGACATTTAGGACCTATCAATACTGTCTCTCATAAGTCTACTTATCACTAGATAATCAACTGTTGATTTGTTTAGCAAAATCAACTTGTATTTATTCATAAAAGTGAAGAGTACAAAGTATTCTAAGAGTTATAAAGGCTGAGAACACAAAAGCTTGGCAAATTTTCCCTCTGTGGCCTAATTTTTTTCTTTTATCCTCATCTACTACCAGCCTCCTCATGCCCATTTTGCAATTAAAATATCCAGGAAAAATTAATGAGTAATAATTATGATACCAATGTATATGTGTATTAAAATATGAAAACACTGTTACATTAGACATTCTACCAGATACTCAAGTTACACGAAGTAAAATTCTTAAAAAATTCTTTCTGTACAATTATATTAACTTTTCAGCTATTTCACTATAACTTTACTTTTCTTTAAGCTTAGGCACTATCCCTACAAAAGCTATAAAATCTCAATGATTATATTTTGTGTGGGGAAAACATTGCCTTTTATATCTGCTCAACTGCAGTTTCACGAAGAACTTCCCAAATCCCATCTGTCACCCTATTCTTCCTTGTGTAACTTGTCTATTTTCTTAACTTTGATGATAGTGTATTCGAATAAATTGCAAAAGTAGTCTTTTCTCCCCTTGATTTAAGAAAAATGGATAGATGTAGTATGAACTCATGTGAATGCAATAGCTAGAACTACTCATTGTGTCTCATTTTGCCACCGTCAACAAAGTTACGGAACATCTGCAGAGCACCTGGCACCTTGCTAAGCACTGTAGAGACAAGCCATGAGAGACTGTGGACTCTGAGAAACAAACTGAGGGTTTTGGAGGGGAGAGGGGTGAAGAGTTGGGTGAGCCTGATGGTGGATATTATGGAGGGCACATATTGCATGGAGCACTGAGTGTGGTGCATAAACAATGAATTTTGGAACACTGAAAATAAAATAAAATTTTTTAAAAAAGAGAAAGGAACAAAAAAGAGAGAAACTGCCTTAAGGATCTTAAATCTAGTGGGAGAGAGATGATAACCCAATAAACAAATAAGTCTACAATTTCAAATGGTGATAATGGTGTGAAGCAGACGGGGTATAGGAAGAGATGATGATGGTGGTAGTCAAGGAATTTCCCTCAATCAAAGACTAAAGTCAGGGAGTAGTTCACGATGTTTATAACATGGGGCAAAGGAACAGCATTGTAATCAAGAGAACAGCACGTCAAAAGACACTCAGAAAGGAGAAAGCTGAACATGTTCACTGAACTAATTAAGCTTCTCCTTTACCTCTTCTCACCAATAAATCCCTGGGAGATACGGAAAATATGAACCTGTTATTAGAGATTTGCCTGAGGATTCTTTATCATGAATTCTGAATCTTTGAGATTCATACGTCCCATCATGAATCTTGATGAACCTGTTATTAGAGATTTGCCTGAGGATTCTTTATCATGAATTCTGAATCTTTGAGATTCATACGTCCCATCATGAATCTTGAATACTTTCCTCTAATTTCTGATATCTCTGTTTTACTCCACCTTCCCCCTGCCCCACCAAAGCTCAAGACAAGTCCTTGGAATACTTGTCCCTCATTCCTTCCTTCATTCCATCAGTCTGTCGTATAAGAAATGTTTACTTATTGAGCCTGTATTCTGTGTCAGCTCCTTTTTTAGGCATTGAAGATATAGCAGAAAACAAAACATAAGAATTCTCTAATCTCATGGAAATTAACAAAATCATATGCAGTGAAATGAAAGAAAAAACAGAATAGTGCTTATCAATGTTTAATAAAGCATCTATTATCATAATTATTTCATTGCTATATCTATTTGATTCCTAGATGTAATGAAGTTAATATTCATTTCAATAATTATATAAATAGACCCAAATATCTGAGACTGGACATATTTTTATTTATTTATTTATTTACTTTTACTTTGCCCACATGTAGGATCAGGTTTTTCTTCACCATCTTGCATCTGAGTAGTGGCACTTTTCTTTGTAACTAAAAGTCTTCTCCCCCAAAGTTACTCTGGATTCAGTGCTCGTAAGCTCTTTCTCTGCTTGTCACCTCTCTGTGTGGCAACCAACTCTGCAGGTCCTAGTGTTGCCTATGTTGGCCAACATACTCCCTGTTTATAAATGGTCCACTGTTGGTACCCCATTTGGTCCTATTGTTTGAGGTCATATTTTCCTTTCTTTCCATGTCTCCCCCTATCTTTTAAAAAAAATTTAGCCAAAGGTGAATGCTTATAGATCAGATAATGTCACTCTTGCTTCTCATCTTAATACTCAAGCCCCATTCAAAATGTAGATTCTTCTGGTGTATTACTCTGTTCTCTCACCTGAGGATTTATACTGCCCATCCTATAAGGGCTTATTCAGCCAGAGCATCCCCACTCCATTTGAATTGCCATTTTGTTGTAAAAACTTAAATTGACTTTGCCCCCGCCCCCACTAGGGGAACTTACTTAAAAACAAGTCCTGGAAACCAGTCCCAGGTAACAAAGTCCAAATACAAGGGTGGGTCAGGCCAGGTGGAGACATTCAATCAGTGGGGGTGCATACTGTCTCCTAGCTACCAAGATGATGGGCTAGTTTCCATGGCTACTATAGGGTGAATTGTAATTCAATTAGCCACCTGTGTGTGGCCAGGCCCAACCACATGGCCTTTGCTCTATAAAAGTTAGCCTGGAAAGCAGGGAGGGGTCGTCCTCTCTGTAAGAAGAGGCCCCGACCGGTTTGTTTGAGGGTCGATCTGATTCTGGATGCTTGGCGCAAAATAAAGCTTTGCTTGACCTTCACTTTGTATCAGTCTCGCTCCTTTGACTATGGACTCCTTATTGGGGGACCCAACATTGGGAACCCAACAATCCAAACCTCTTTCCCACTTTCTTATTGTTGATTATCATCCAAAACCTTTCACTTTGCTCTCTGAAGTCTTATTTCATTGTCAACTATTTTTTTCTACATATTCAGTCTATTCAGAAAAAGCTCTCCTCATCTCCTTGCTCTAAAGTAATGCCTCAAAGATGATTTCAGGCTGTTTGTTGTTTAAATATTTCAATTATAGTAATTATACTTTTTAATTTTGTATTAGAAAAATATATATCAGAGTCCTCTTTGCATGCATGTTATTACTTAGGTCAAAATTAAAGGAGGACTTTTAATTTTTAAAAAAAGGAGATGTTAAGTTGATTTAAATAAAAATACTGAAAAAACAATAGTTTATATAGAAAGTAAGAAATGGCAAAAATCCCAAATGACTGCAGTTTAAGAAGTGCTACCTTCATTTTCCATTGAAAACTTCAATTTCAGTGTCACTTTCTCCATTGTGTGCTGTGCTTTCTCTTATATCCCAGCTACCATTAGCCCAGGAGATGTCAGTTGCATTCTCTCATTATGTTTTCCAGATCTTGACTTTGTTTGACTTCATCTGGAAACTGTCCTCCTTTGAAGTTCACATGTTCGAACTATAGCACCCTCTAAGCCCCATCTTTTCTCTTATAGACATAAAAAGCTTGAGCAATCAGCTCACAGGCTTACACTCCTGTGGTTAGTCTGTGTATCTGTGTTTGTGAATTATTAAAAAAAGTATTATATTCCCATTTGTGAAAACTTGGAAGATACAGAAATTAATTCTGTTTATCATTGTTAATGTTTTTTAAACATTGTTAATAGTTTGTCATATTTTCTTCAGATTATTACGGATATTACTTTGTTTATACTTAATCATTTGACAGTACATCTTAAGAGCTTTTATGTTATTAAGGTTGTCTGTCTTTACAGTATAATATGACTAATCCTTAATTGCCTAGTATAAATAAGTGCCGTCATTTAATCATCCACCTATTGTTGGAAACTTAAATAGTAATAAACTTTAATTATTATATAATTTTTGCAATGAACATCTTTGTATCAGTCTGAATTACTGCATTGGGCTTGATTCCCAGAAGAGGAGCTTCTTTGCCAAAGGTCATGAAGGTCATGAAATAATTTGAAGGGTAACAGGATAAACTGAGGACTCCCTAGGGGCATTCATAAAGAGCAAAGAAAGTGGCTAACAACCCTGCCTTTGAGGCTTTTGTTGTCTAAAGCTATTCCACCAGCTAGTAGCCTTTTATTATGCTGAGTGTGCTTGGTGAACTTGAATGGACTTTTTGAGAAAACCAGAGTTTTGGAGACCTAGGAAGAGTGAAGAAAAAGTAGAAGAGAAAGATGGGAGAGTAACCAAGAGTAGTGAAACTTTGTGAGAATGAACAGGAATGGTTAAAGAAGATATAATGGGATTTAGGAAAAATCTTTTTATATGGAGCCTACATTCTCTTTCACAAAAAGCTTGTAATGTTTGTTCACACTCTGTCTTCAAGAAGTTCAGGCAGGTCACATGGAAATTTACAGGGCCTGATACACAAAGGCTTGTAAATGCAAACTTCAAAAGAATATCTGCAAAGCTTGCATGCTATGAATCTATAAAGTAGGTATCTGGGTTAAGGCTATAAGCTTCTAGAACACAAAAAGCCATAAAAGAGGCTTTTAGCAGCTGCCTGGTGGTTTTGAATTGGAAGGTGCAGGTGGGAGTGGGGCTTATGGAGAGCCCGGGAATGGTATTTCCTAACTTTACATTTTAAGAACTAGCTGCAAACATGCAGTTTTCAACTGCATGGCTACCCACTCCTCACCCCCATCCCCATTAAAAAGGGATTTGATAATTTCTGATGGGGCAGTTTCAATCTAGCATTTTGTTTAAAATCAGGGACTGAAGAACCAGATTACTTGGGTTCAAACCCAAAATCCAAAACAAGGAAATGACAAAAGTAAATTTAAAAGTTTACCAAAACAAGGAAAAAGAGAACAGGAGAGAGACTGCCTAGGAGAGAAGCTAGTTTTAAATTCAGAATCATGTAAATGTCATATATATTTTTTGAAAAAATAATAAATCAAATTGTTGGGTTGGCAGAAAGGGCTACTTAAGATGGCGAAAGTTCCTGCCACCAGACCTGAACTCGGACAGGTGAACAAAGACCCAAGATGGCGAAATTTCCCGCCACAAGACCTGAATTCGGACAGGAGAACAAAGACCCAAGCAGGAATCTGAGACCCCCACCCCGGGCTCCTGTGGACCAATGGGACCCCGATGAGCAGGCGAGATATCCCAATAAGGGAAACTTGCCAAAAGACCCCTGAGCTCCCCTCAAGACCCCTTAAAAACCCCCTCCTCCCTCCCTTGGGTGTGACTTCCACCACTCTGCTTTCCAGAGTCGTGGAAACTTGCCCCAGGGTGCCCACCTCCTCCCAGCGCAACTTTCCTGGCTCCCCTTCTCCTGAGCCCTGAAACTTCACTGGAGTGTTTTTAATAAATCTTGCCTTGCACCCACTTTGCCTGGTGTTGTGTTTATCTCGCCGGAAAAAACTTTACACAAATGATGGCCAAAAAATCCATGCCCGACATTCAAAAACAAATTGAAACAAATCAACCTAAGTGTATATCTGGTAGATACCATAACTATGAACAAGAATTATTCTAAATAATTTTATTTTTTAAGATTTTATTTATTTATTTGTGAGGGAGAAAGAGAACACAAGCAGGGAGAGCAGCAGGCAGAGGGAGAAGAAGCAGACTCCCCACCAACAAGGGAGCACGACTGGGCGGGGCTCAATCCCAGGACCCCGAGACCATGGCCTGAGCCGAAGGGAGACACTCAACTGACTGAGTCACCCAGGTGGCCCCCAAAAAACTTTAAAACAATATTTTGTCTCTGCATCACTACTGGATATATCCTGAGGAAAACAAACAAACAAAACAAAACAAAAAACACTGAAATTGTTTTCAGTGTTCTTGTTAGTATGTTGGTATCATTATTTTGATATTTGGCATACTGGAATTATTATTTTAAAACCTATGTATATAATATACACATAACAGTAAAGCAAATGAGTAATTATATTTATATCATTAAGAAACAAGGCTTTTCAAAGCAGCAGAAAAGAGATACAGATATAAAATCAAATATGTTTATATAATAAACCATACACTTATGCTTTATTTCTTTTTTAAAAAATATTTAGTTCCCAGCACCATTTACAAAAGATGGAACAAAACCAGCAATAAAAGGATAATGACTGCACTAGATCAAAAAATGTCTCTGATGTATATATATTTATATATTATTATACATATTATTTATATATATAAATCCCTAACTTCATAATTATATTAAAAAAGAAATTCATTGGCAGCTTTGATGGTTGCTAAGACAGGAACTCAAAAAAAGAAAAAAACAAACATTTATTTATTGTCTTTTCTATTTAAGAATATCCCCCCCCCCAAAAAAAAATGATGGAAGTTCTTCTTTACAGAAGAATAAAAACCAGTATATTCAGGAGAATATTAGAATTGGAACATCATCTTATAAACATGCAACTTATAAAAAAATAAATGTCAAAGCTATTTAAGAATCGCTTTCTAAGATTTATGGGCCTTTTTTTAAATGGATGGATGACATTCAAGCCGTCTTAACCTAAGTAAAAGTGGAACAATTATATCATGGTCTGGATGAGATGCAATAGGAATTACACACCATGTCACCTCTCTGTGGTTTCATGTTGATGAAGGAGAGAGGGAGAAAAGAAAAGCAAAGCTGATCTCATGAAGTCTGGATCCATTGCCAGATTACTGCAAAAACATGGGTGTGGAGGATCATGTCAATTAATACCCCACTGATATAATGAGTCCAGTGAACAATGTAAGAAATTCTGAAGTGTCACATAATCTGGTAGTTTTAACGACAAATGGCATGAAAGAGGGTGAGAGAGTGGTCAGCATGCAGTACAGAGGTGACCATACCGCACACCCCCTCTCAGAGGCCTAAACACATGCCTCATTCCCAGGCTCCCAACCTCCTGGACTCCAGTCTTCCAAACATGTTCCCTCCAGACTTCTTACCAAACAGGTGAACCCCTCACCACTGCTTCAGGTTCCAGGTATACCTTTACCGTGGACCACTTCTGTCTCTGCACAAAGTGAATGACCAGATGAACTGCCGAGGTTCTGCCCATTGAGAGGATATCCCTTTACCACTGTCTTTCAGGGCCATGCCTGAGTAAGGGATAGTCTTAAAAAGTTTATTTTCAACTTGCAACCATATACAAAGACAACCCATTCATGAATCAAGTCTAAATTTTCTTCCTCCAACAGCTGACAATGGAGAACCCCTCCCACAAGGCTGAAAAACAGTTGTTAATGCAACCATTGCAGCTGGCATGGGGCGGGGGGCGCTGAGCCATCTGTGCCTGCTGATTACTTGGACTCTCTGGACCAATTTGGGCCTAAACCTCCATATACCACTTCCGTCTTACAACAGATTGCTGTCAGGCTTGCCCAATGATATGACCTGATGGGTCTGACTCAAGATAGATCATTCTTACTACATGGTCATTTGAGATGACCTATGTCATCACCTATGTCCTTGGGTCAGAAGCTCAGGTTCTGAGTCCAGTAGTATGCCAGGAAATGTTCTTAAGCATAACATAGCTTTCTTTTGCAAATTGCGTATCTATTTAGTCTCATTAAGAGAGAGAAATGACTGCATAATTGGAACAGGAAAAGTTTTTAATACAAAGAATTATCAACTATAAGGATTAGAAGAATGAGGAATTGGTTAGTAAAAAGTGGGAAAACTTAACAAATGTAGAGAGTATCCAGTATAGCCTGGGACTGAGATCAAGAACCTAGGGAGGAGTCTCACCACTCCACCCCAGAGATGAGATCCCGGCCTTACGTCAGGAACTGAAAAAGTTTTAATATTTTTTCCTTGCGGGCTGAGAGATTAGCCTGTCACAAATTTGTAGACACTGGAGAAAAACACCAGATTCTGCAGTGAAGACATAGGACTTCATTACTCAAAGCACAGAATGGGAAAATTCCTAATTGGAGGCAATTTACCACAAGCCCCCTCTCTCAATCCCCAAAGAGGGATACTGGGGAAAGATGCTGGCCACTGGGTGATGATAGGAAGTGTGCATTGAAGGAGGCAGGAGCTGGAGAAGCTGTACGTGTTGCAGGAGCCTGATGCTAGAGCCCTGGGACACTACGTGCACTGCGGAGAGCCTGCCTACCAGGGATGATGGACATGGGGAGTGCACTCCTTTTGTCTTTACAGTGTCTCTTCAGTGCCCTCAACTAACAAGGCTTCAGTGCCAGCTTCCAAAACAAAAGACTCATTTAAAGGACTTATTTAAAGGCCTTAGCTCTATTTTAACAGAGCAGGCAGATGTATGAATTTCGAACTGAGAGTAAATAGACTGACAATCAAGAAAATATGACCATTATCCGGAATGTAGGGGGTCTACATGTTGACTCTGCTTTTCAAACTTACCAGAGGTTCCACAGAGCATCTTTTTCTGCCAGAGATTGCTCTATTACCCTTGGATATGTGGGGTTATCCGGTCCAAGTAGATCTACTTATACCACAGCCAGAATATGCTCTAAGGGCATTTGTTGTTCTGAGTCTATGTTTCAAAGCTAGTAGGTTTCCATGTCACCCAATAAATTGGGATAATATTGCAGGTACGGAATATACTGCTTCTAAAATACAAATGAATTTACCAAGCACTATACTTATTTCTTGTTGGTAGGGGGTGCAATAACTTGCTCTTCACTTTGGAAGAGATGCCCCAGCATTGTGACATCATAAATGTAGTGTACCGATGTTTTGTTTTGTGATATGTTCACAAGATCCAGGTCACTTGACTATACATGACAGGGGGTATGTGAATTAGCATGGGCTTGAAGCAAGACCACCAATGTATACTGTTGTCCATTCAATGAATGCATATTGCATGTGACTCTTCTTCCTGATGGGAATAGAGAACTCATTCCATGTGCTAGAGGCTCTGTTAATCCACCCTAGGAAGATACCACAGTGGGTGCAGCAGATGCAATTAGGACTACCACCAGACTAAATTTGAAGCAGTTCACTGCCATTCACCATGACCCATCCAGTTTTTGCAGCAAGCAACCCGGTAAATTAAACAAGGGTATGATGAGAATTTATTACAATAGCTTTTTGTTTAAGTTCAGTGAACCAATGTGTGGGATCTTCAAATTGCTGAGTACAACTGATCTAATTTTATCTTTAGGATTAGGGGAATTACCACCATTTGGGTTCTTGAATCAGCTACAAGATGGACCATAACCAGATCTTCTGTTCTAATCGGGGGCCAGGATGGGGCTCAGGGTCCAGCATAAATTCAGATCCTGTAACCACAAGTCCCTAAAACATATAGGCATTCCTCTTTTCCTAGTGTATGTTTATGTGAGTAAATATCCATAGGTCACCTTGGATAATGATTGAAGAATTATGACTGCATACATCTGTGGTAATATTGTTGAGTTATTCCTCGTAAGAGGCCTCTTATTAGGTAAGTGAATTGTGGGTCTGAGAACTGGCTAAAGTCTGAAAACTAGAAATGAAATTAGAACTTTCTGTCATATCAGCTAATCTTGGCCTTTCGCTCATTCTTTCTTGATCTCTTTGATTATATATTTATATATTGATTATATATATTAAGCTGTAACTTTATATTGGCTGCCTATCAATATTGCCCTTAGGAACCATGTTTCCTGAACCATTTTCATAAAGTCCTTTAGATCAGACCCACTAGCTAAAATTATAATATTCTGACTTTGCTGTTCATTAAAATAGTTACATCTACTTTGCTTTTGATAGCTATCCAATACCTATCACCTTCCCCACTTCCATTGCTACTAGAAAGCCCCATTCTCCTACTTAGTATTGCTGGTGACACTTCATGCATGCATTATTTTTTCTACTTGATGCACAGTGTCCCCCAGGCCCTCCTGAGGAACATGGTCACCTGGTAGATAATTTTTAGCTTTATATAGTGGATATGCTCTAACATGTCCACTTCTTAAGCCTTCAGATTCTTTGTGACTCCGATTTTTCCAAGCTTTGAAAAAGGTATCCCACCAGGGAACTAGAACCTTCATAGGGAATCTTACCAGAATATTAGATCCTGCAACATTGGGATGTCCCTTAATATTAACAAAATCTCACTTGCCCAGTTTTATATTCTGCTACTCACCACCCCATCCACCTTCTGGCCCCTGACTCCCAACCATTCATCATTCCTGGGAACCTGGGAACCACATCCAGGCATATTTTCCCCACACTTGTCTATACATGTTAGCCACATCTCTCAACTATTTTGGTGTAAAATTCCTTTCTACCTGAGCAGGTCCAGCACTTCCCCAATTGGGTTATGCTAAGCATTGATCAATTATCCTCAGCTGAGGGTAAGTAGTCTTAGAAGGTACCAGTCTCCTTCTGCTTCATTTGAAGCTGGGAATGGGAGTCTCTATCATCCAAGAGAGATAATGGGCCATTTCAGCAAACAGAGGTTTTAAGGGATCTGAGCATTCAAAATTTTCAATCATATTTAGCCAGACATTCCTGTCACAAGTATCAGAGTTCCACTTCTCTATCAAAACCCTTACCTGGGCATAGGAGACTCATATATTGTGAATTCAGCTTTTCCGAAGTTTTAAAAATTAAGTCTTATACTTGATTTTCAGCTTTGTCTGTGTCTAGCTGAAGATGAGTGGTTTCTTTATATGCTTTCAAGAAGGCCCCTTGATTCTCACAATTAGTTTTGTGATTAATAGTTGTTGATTAATAGATCTGAACTTGACACTTTCCTTTTCAATTCATCAACATCTATCTTTTCTCAGTATGTCAATGGCATTTAGCAATAGCAACCAATTCCACAGTGTCTAGAGCTGCCATTTATTCCATACCTCTAAAATTCCCGAGACAGCATAACAGCTAATGCATCTCCTTCCAACCTCCCAGTTAGCCATAGGTGAAAGTGTTAGCGATCGCATTGTTATAGAGTAATCTACCTCTCATCCATCTTTGGGTCCTCTTTGCCACCTACCTGTGAGTGAGCCAACCCCAGATCCCAGACTTGGAGTCTGTTTCCCAGCACAACTCCTGGTTTTAACTATTTTATTTCCAATTAGAAGCAGAGCCTAAAAGAGTGGGTTATGTTCAAGTGATTTTTCAAAAAAAGGAAGAGTACCTACAGGAGAATGAGGGAAGAATCTAGGCCAGTGAAAAACAGCTAAGTAAGAATGTGGTCTTAGCTGGAGACTAGCTTCCATCTGATGCCCAAGGTCTTCTGGAGAGCATTTTGAATCCATGTGCCAGTCAGTTGTTGGGTCAGCCAAGGTTTTTCCCTTACTTGGGTGTGTGTGTGGTGGGTGGGCAGAGAGGGTGGGTGATGATGATGGGAGGCACAATTTCCTTGGAAAGGTTAACTCCCATTTTGTCAAATGCAATTCTCCAGTAAAGGGAAGAGGCTGTAAGTTATTAGCCAACACTCACAGAACCTAAGATGGGCGCACCAGCTAGTGAAGGTATCTGTATGGAAGTCCAATAGGGAAAACATGTGATATCTAAGACTGGCTTTACAATACTCTGGTAAAGGAAAAGAAGGAAGGAAAATATGAAGGAGGGATAGAAAGAGGGAGGGAGGTAAAGGAAAGAGAGGAAGGGAAGGGAAGAGAAGGGAAGGGAGGGGAAGGGAAGAGAAAGGAACTAAAGGGAAGGGAAGGGGGAGTCAGAGGAGAGGGAAGGGGAAGGCTAATGGTAAGGATAAATAGAACAAGAGCAGTCGAAATTTTGCAACTCTTGATGTAAAATGAATGGTACATAGGGGTTCACTATTCTATTTTTTTTTAATGTTATTTAAAATTTCAATAATGAAAGTTTTCTTATTTTCTTTTTAAGTCAGGCTCCAGCATTTCCTATCTGTACAATTTGGGGGAGTTTACTTAACATTTCTGTGGAGCAATTTCCTCATCTATAGAATGCATGTCATAGTAGTAATATCCCAATGGGCTATTTTGAGAAATGCCTGAGTTAAACACATGTAAAGTGGTTGGGATAGTTTCTGACAGAGTAAGCACTGTGTTATGATTGTTGTTTTTTAAAAGTCTGTCCCACACAGCCCTTGAAACAGAGCTATGAACTTGTCCCATGATAAAAGGAAAATTCTCAAATCAGTCTGCATCCACAAGGTATGCTGCACATCAAGTTCTAGAGCTCATAACCAATGGACAATCTGCTTATTAACACAGAGAGAAGATGTTGTCTTGGACATCTGAGAATGAAATACCGTCTCTTGAATTTGAGACAATGGAGGACTCCAGCATGGTAAGAAGTAGCAGTCAACACTGCGTGACTTTCCTTTCCTTTACATTTATAAATCTGCAAGACTTGTGATAAATCTAAGTGGCATTAAATGATGAGTCTAAGAACTCCCTTGGCCTTTCCCAAGACAGAAAATTTGGTAGGATTTTTTCAATGTGAATGTGATGCAGTCTTCATCAGTACATCCCATTTTTTAAAACTAGTGCTTTTAGAATTAGTTTGTTGACTCTCTTGGTTTTGTAAGAAGACTGCTAGACGGGTCTCCGTGTAGATTCAGGGTAAGAGCTGAGATTGATAAAGAGGCCAAGTTATATAAGGATCTTCATCCAAATTGCCATATTATTACTGGGAAAATATATTATTTACATTCCTCTCCCAATAATGTGTTAAGATTCCAGTTTTTAAATGCCCTCACTGGCACTGTGAATTACCCATTTTTCAACTTTGTTCACTTGATAGGCATATAACCATATCCTCCTTTTTATTGAGAAAAGAGACATCTGTTGTGCATAAATTCCTTAAGCTCTCTTTTTCTTTGCTTTAAGACTATCTATAATTATACCTTCCTTTATCTCCTCCCCTTAAGCTTTAGAAATTGTTGGCATCCCTCCTTCCCTTCCACATTAACTTACTACTTATGATCTGATTCCTATGCCCATACATTTTCTTCTGAAACTTGCTATATTAGTTTTGTTCTCTCACTGGTAACTTCAATTCTTCCTTCTTTGGTTATTACTTCCTTTATGCCTGAAACATGAGTGAGTTTCTATCATCTTAAAATTATTTTTTTCTTGATCTGCATTACCTGGAACTTGCCACCTCCTTTTTTCTGCCTTATCCAAAGTTTTTTTAAAAAGTATAATTGAGTCACTGAAATAAGATTTCTATGTGTAACTTCTCGTTACAATTATTTTGGAAAAAATCTCAATTACTTCCTTTGTCAAGGAAGGACATTAATTCTAATGGTTGCCTTCCATTTCATGTCATATTTCATTTCTTCAGATTATTTAGCTACAGTGGCACTTTTCTTTTCCTCAAGCCTGTTATCCATTGGTTTTTGTGCTAGGAATTGTTTTATTTTGTTGTTTTCAGATTTTGTCAACAAATATTCATCACCTCTCCTTTTTATTCTTTTCCTTCTAGTATTGCAACTAGAAACTCCAGGACCTGTGTTTCCCAAATTCCCTTTCCACCAGAGTTCTGAAGTAATTTACATTCTGATAAAGAGAATTTGCTCAAGATTTGGAATACAGAAAAGAAGCAAAAATCAATGATTCTTCCTGTGAAATCAGTGGGTAAATGAAAAGGCTTCTGCAAACATGTAGATAGCTGTGATTATTAGCAGCAATTCCAGAAGTTCCAACCCAAGCAGCAGTGAAAACTTCCTGCTTCCTTGAGGTGGGAGGCCCTCTCTGACTCTATCACTTTGAATAGCTTTATATGCACTAAAGTCCTCCTAACAAATCTCTCCCTTATTGTAGGATGGTTATGTCATTGTGACAAGAAGCTGACTAGTCAGCTCCTGTGAAAAGTGTTTTGGTGTACATTCTGATCATCCTTCTAGGTTTTAGCCCTTTCATTCTCTGTCTTCTTTGCAGTATTCATTATCTTTCTGCATTCCTTACATATTCATGATCTTTGGTGCTCTTCTCTTCATATTCTACACTGTTTCTCAACTCACTATCTTATTCTACACTATTTCTACCTCAACCCTCCCTATACATTCTAGAGCTCCAGAACATTCATATTTTTCAGCTTTGCCTTAGGGTGAGAGATGATCCCATAATTTCCATAGCTTAAAACAAACAACAGAGGTTTACTAGTCACTTGGATTTCATGTCAACTGTGGGTCATTATGATTTGGATGTGAGTCTGAGTCCATATTTAGAATAAGCTGTTTTCATATGGTTCTCAAAGCTTCTGCTTGGATGTGGCACATATCACATGTCACATGATCAAGCATAGCATGAATGGGGTAGCGATGTATACTGTTCCTATGGAGGCACTTCACAGCTCATAACTGTAATTGTAGCAATTGTAGGACTATACAGTCTTCCTATAAAGATGTGAAAATGAATATCTAGGAACCATAATTCAACCTAATGTAATATCAATACTACTAATATTATTGATACAAAATAGCTATAATATATAGCATTCCCTCTATGGAAACCTTCAGAATACTTTTCATGTATTACTTCATCCACCATTACTTTCATTCCACCATGTAAACTATAGTCAGATACATCCAGAAAGATAAATTAGCAAAGGTTTGTTTTGCTGGAGTACAAACCAATGTAGTCCATAAGCTGGTAAGAACATTTCAACAATATCTTTGAGAAATTGCTGGAGGATTAGTGCATGCTAGCATGAGAGTGAAAGGCTTCCAAAAATGATTTTCATAGGAAGACCCCACACACTTGCAGAGTTTTCCTTAGGAGCCCTGCGAGGTTTTCAGAGGAGGAATTCCAAGAGAGCACCTACATGAAATTGCCAGGGCAAGAGAAAGAGTAACCGTTGTGAAAACCTTCCCAACTTCCCAACTTTTCTCTTTAACAAAAGAGAGTTACCTTTCACCATTTTAGCATATTACCTGCCCACCACCCCATCAACAACCCTCATTTGTTCTCTATAGGTAAGAGTTTCTTATGCTTTGCTTTCCTCTCACCCTCCTCAACCATTCCCTAATATTCATCTTTTTTTAAAATTTTATTTATTTATTTGACACAGAGAGAGAGAGAGATCACAAGTAGGCAGAAAGGCAGGCTGAGAGAGAGAGGGGGAAGCAGGGAGCTTGATGTGGGGCTCGATCCCAGGACCCTGAGATCATGACTCAAGCTGAACAGAGAGGCTTAACCCACTGAGCCACCCAGGTGCCCTATCTTTTTTGTTTCTTAAATTCCACTTAGGAGGGACACCTGGGTGGCTCAGTGGGTTAAGCCTCTGCCTTCGGCTCAGGTCATGGTCTCAGGGTCCTGGGATCGAGCACCACATTGGACTCTCTGCTTGGTGGGGAGCCTGCTTCCTCCTCTCTCTCTGTCTGCCTCTCTGCCTACTTGTGATCGCCATCTGTCAAATAAATAAATAAAATAAATCTTTAAAAAAAATTCCACTTAGGAGTGAAATCTTACGGTATTTGTCTTTGGAAGACTTATTTCGCTTAGCATAATACAGTCTAGCTCCATTCATGTCATTGCAAATGGCAAGAACTCTTTTCAGTGGCTGAGTAATATGTATATATATGTATATATATATATATATATATATATATATATATGCCACTTTTTCTATATCCGTTCATCAGTGAATGGACATTTGGGCTCTTTCCATAATTTGGCTATTGTTGATAATGCTGCTATAAACATTGGGGTGAATGCAGCCCTTTGAATCTTTATTTTTGTATCTTTTGGGTAAATACCTAATAGTGCAATCGCTGGGTCATAGGGTAGTTTTATTTTTAAATTTTTGAGGAATCTCCATACTGTTTTCCAGAATGGCTGCATTAGTTTGCATTCCCAGCAACAGTGTAAGAGGGTTCCCCTTTCTTCACAACCTCACCAACAAATAATTTTTCCTGAGTTGTTAATTTTAGTCATTCTGACAGGTGATATATTATCCTGGTTTTGATTTGTATTTCCCTGATGATAAGTGATGTTGAGCATTTTTCATGTGCCCATTAGCTATCTGGATGTCTTCTTTGGAAAATGTCTATTCATGCCTTCTGCCCATTTCTTAACTGGATTATTTTGGGGGTATGAGTTTGATAAGCTCTTCATTGTTGGTGTATAGAAATGCAACAAATTTCTGTGGGTTAATTTTTGTATCCTGCGACTACTGAATTTGTGTGTCAGTTCAGAAATTTTTAGTGGATCCTTCAGGTTTTCTACATAGAGTATCATGTTGTCTATGAAGAGTAAAAGTTTGACTTTTTCTTTGCCAGTTTGGATGCCTTTTATTTCCTTTTGTTGTCTGGATGCCTTTTATTTCTTTTTGTTGTCTGATTAGTGAGGCTAGGACTTCTAGTACTATGCTGAACAACAATGGTGAGAGTGGACGTCCCTGTCATGTTCCTGACCTTTGGAGAAAAGCTCTGTTTTCTCCATTGTAGATGATTAGCTGTGGTTCTCTCATATACAGCCTTTATAATGTTGAGGTATGTTCCTACTACTCCTACTTTGTTGAAGGTTTTTATAAAAAATGAATGCTATACTTTGTCAAATGCTTTTTCTGCATCTTTTGAGAGGATCTTACAGTTCTTACCCTTTTTATCATTAATGTTGTATATCATATTGGTTTGTGAATATTGAACCACCCCTGCAGCCCAGGAATAAGTACTACTTGATTTTGTGAGTAATTCTTTTAATGTACTGTTGGATTCAATTTGTAAGTATCATGTTGAGAATTTTGTACCCATGTTCATCAGGGATATTGGCCTGTAGTTCTCCTTTTTAGCAGGGTCTTTATCTGGTTTTGCAATTAAGGTAATTCTGGCCTGATGGAATGAATTTGGAAGTTTTCCTTACATTTATATATTTTAGGACACTTTGAGAAGACTAGGTATTAACTCTTCTTTAAATGTCTGGTAGAATTCCTTTAGGAAACCATCTGGCGCTGGGCTTTGTTTGTTGGGAGATTTTTGATTATTGATTCAAAGTCTTTGCAGATTATGGAATTGTTCTGATTTTCTGTTTCTTCCTGTGTCAGTTTTCATAGTTTACATGTTTCTAGGAATTTTTCCCTTTCTTCCAGATTGCCCAATTTATTGGTATATAATTTTTCATAATATTTCTTTTGTTCATATTTCTTTACTGTTGATTGTGATCTCTCCTCTTTCATTCATGATTTTATTTACTTGGGTGCTTTGCTTTTCTTTTGATAAGTCTGGCTAGGTGTTTATCAATTTATTAATTTTTTCAAAGAACCAGCTCCTAGTTTCATTGATCTGTTCTACTGTTTTGTTGTTGTTGTTATTGTTTCTGAATCACTTATTTCTGTTCTAATCTTTCCATTTTTTTCTTGTGGTTGATTTCAGGTGTTTCATAACACTGTGGTCTGAAAATATGCTTGGTAGGATCTCAGTCTTTTTGTACTTGTTGAGGTTTGATTTGTGACACAGTGTGTGATCTATTCTGGAGAATGTTCCATGTGCACTCAAAAACAACATGTATTCTGGTGTTTTAAGGTGAAATGTTCTGAACATATCTGTTAAGTCCATCTGATCCAGTATGTCATTTAAAGCCATTGTTTCCTTGTTGATTTGTTGCTTAGATGATCTGTCCATTGCTGAATTGGGGTGTTAAAGTCGCCTACTATTATTATATTGTTATCAGTGAATTTCTTCGTATTTATTATTAATTGATTTATATATTTGGGTGCCCCAAGTTGGGAGCATAAATATTTACAATTTTTAGATGTTCTTGTTGGATAGACCTCTTTACTATGAATAATAAAGTATGGCTACTCTGGCTTTCCTTTGATGTCCATTAACATGATAAATGGTTCTCCACCCTCTCCCTTTCAACTTCAGGTGCCCTTAGGTCTAAAATGAGTCTCTTGTAAGCAGCGTATAGATGCGTCTTGTTTTTCCATTCTGATACCCTATTTCCTTTGGTTGGAGCATTTAGTCCATTTTCATTCAGAGTGGTAATTGATAAATATGAATTTAGTACAACTGTGTTACCAGTAAAGTTGGTATTTCTGGGGATTTCCTCTGTTTCTTTCAGTCTTTGTTGTTTTTGGTCTTTCTTTCCCACTCAAAGAGTCCCTTCATAATTTCTTGCAGGGCTGGTTTAGTGGTAACAAACTCCTTTAGCTATTGTTTGTCTGGGTAACTCTTTATCTCTCCTATTCTGAATGACAGCCTTGCTGGATAAAGAATTAGTGGATGCATACTTTTCCCACTGATTATATCATGCCATGCAAGTTTCTTTGGACAGATCTGCTGCTACTTAATTTGTCTTCCTTTGCAGGTTAGGAATTTCTTTTCCTTTTTGTTTTCAGGATCCTTATCTCTCTATTTTGCAAATTTCACTACACCATGTTTTGGTGTTGGCCTGTTTTTGTTGATTTTGGTGGGATTTCTCTGTGTCTCCTAGATTTGGATGTGTATTTCCTTCCCCAGATTAGGAAAGTTTTCATGTATAATTTGTTCAATAAACCTTCTGCTCCCTTTCATCTTTCTTCTCCTTCTGGGACTTCTATGATATGAATGTTATTACACTTTATGGGGTCACTGAGTTTCCTAAGTCTACCTTCATGATCCAATATTTTTCTTCTCCTCTTCTTTTAGCTTATTTTCCATAATTTTATCTTCCATATTACTTATTTGTTCCTCTGCTTTCTCAATTCTTGTGGTCATTACCTCCATTCAGTTTTGTATCTCAGTTTTAGCACTTTTTATTTTGGTCTCACTGGTTTCAGGTGTTTTATCTCTGTGGTAAGGAAATCCTTGATGTTTTCTATGCTTTTATCAAGCCCAGCTAGTATCCTTATGATTGTTGTTTTAAATTCCATTTCAGGCATTTTTACCTATACCTGTTTTTTTTTTTAAAGATTTTATCCATTTATTTGACATACAGAGATCACAAATAGGCAGAGAGAGAGGCAGAGATAGAGGAAGGGAAGCAGGCTCCCTGCTGAGCAGAGAGCCCAATGTGGGGCTCGATCCTAGGACCCTGGGATCATGACCTGAGCCAAAGGCAGAGGCTTTAACCCACTGAGGGCAGGCGCCCTATACCTGTTTTGATTAGATCCCTGACCATGACTTCTTTCCCTTTCTTTTGGGGTGAATTCTTCCATCTTGCCATTTTGTCTAGGTTTCTATCTTCTATGTGTTAGTAAAGCCTATTATGTTTCCCTGCTTTTGAGAGAAATGGCAATATAATGAAGAGGTCCTTTATTGTTCAGGGCATGGTCCTTCAGGAAGTGTTTCTGGTGTATGCTTTGTGCACTCTGCTCTTGTGTTTTGCCTACTTTTTCCTCAGGTTGGTCCTCTGGAGAGTTTCTCTTTGCTTATAGTGGGGAGTGTTTGGTCCTTGTCCGGTGTGTGGTGAGTTTTAACTAAGTGTGTTTTGGTCTGTTTGTTAAGAGGCTAGGTCCTTTTTTTCCCCTACAGCTTAAGTTTTGCAGCACTCTATGGTCAGTAGACTTGGTGTGTGCAAGGAGTTTCTTCTGCAGGAGTGGACTGTTTCTGCTGTGGCTCTCAAGCACATTTGTCCTAGTTCAGAAGCACCTGCAGAGCACAGTGGGGCAGGATTTGGTGTAAGTGGCTCAAGCCTCCATTATGGGGCACTGGGTGCTCACTGAAGACCATCCATGCTAATGTGTGGCAGCAGGAGCAGGGTATGACATCAGCCTGCTTTTTCTTGGGAGAGGGGAGTTTGAGCATGCTGCTGTTCAGGAAACCCCAAAGAAGAACAAAACCCTCATTTGTCCCAGGCATCCTTCAGATCCCTGTCTTCAGCTTTTCTGTGTCTGAACCATCTACCTGCCTGCCAAGTGCAATACTCCTGTGTTTCATCTTAGGCATGCTGGCTGAGTTTCAAAACTCCAAATTTTATGGGACCAGTTGGGCATGGGCCTGCACTGATCCTCTGGTGGAGGGTCTTGCAGCACTGTGACTGGTACCAGTTTGTCCCAGAAGGGCAGTTGCAAGAATGCACACGGGTTTGGGGTTTATGGTAAAGCTCAGCATCTGGGTCATCTGCCCTCAGGAAGGGGTTTCTACTCGTATACTAATGAATCAATGGTGCCCATTGGCTCTTGTGTCCTTGGGGAGGCAGTACTACCTCTCCCAAATGCACTCCAAGAAGGGGAACTGTTTCTCCCAGTGTGACCCAAGGGATCCTCAGACCATGCTGCCCACTCTCAGGCTTCTGCCCCCCTTCTCCACAGGAAGACCTCTATGCCTGCTCCACCTGACAATGGTGCAGACTTCTAAAACTTTAGTTTTTGAGCTCCACTGCTTGTGAAAACTTGCAATAAATCAGCCTCTCTGGTTTTCTCCATCAGTAGTTTTGGGGAAGTGTTTTTCTTTTGCAATGTCCTATGCTCTATTCTCTCTTTCTCCTCTCTCCCTGATCAGGGTTCTCTCCCCTCTATAGCATTGGTGATTCTTTTCTCCCTCAAATCACATCTCCATATCTCCTACGTTTCACAATGTGGCCTCCTTTCTCCCTCTACTTGTTCAGTTTGTTTTCTTAGTCCTCAGATCGATTTCCTGGGTGTTCAGAATGACTTGTTATTTGTGTTTGCAGGATGAGGGAAGCATAAGGTCCTTCTACTATCCTGCCATCTTAACCTGCATTTCTCCATTGCATTTCTAAATATTCTAAAATAGAAGTTAGAAGGCATGAGGAAATAAGCAGTGGAAGGGTGGCAGGCAAAAACTTTAATTTCTGGACTCTTGTTTGTGAATGATAGAAATTGGACTGGAAACCAGCTAAGGGAAAATAGGATATATGTGGCTCACATACCTGAGAGGTGTAAAGGTGTGGAGAGAGCCCAAGGCTACTGCAGTGTTATCAGAGCACTTTCCGTCTCAGCTTTGCTTTCCTTTAGAGACTCTTCATGAAGTGAGGAAGCTGGCCCTCAGCTTCTCTAGGCTTAGAGCTTGTGGAGCTTTACAACTTTCTCCCCCTTAAGAATTATAATTGGTGCTTTTGGATCATGAATTTGCTTCTGGTGATGGAGGCAAGGCCCTTTCCTAGGTAGTCCTATCATTTTCATATGGATGGAGAAAACCACTTCCCGAGAAGCCAGGGCATATGGCAGGGGGAAGAAATTTACATATCCATTGCATAGACTAGAATGCCAGGATGGAAGATGTTGAAAGTTACATGAATAGATAAAATCATATGTGTCATGGGAAAAACAAAACAAAACAAAACGTGAAAGTGGTGAATTAATTCAAACATCAAAATTTATATTTTATATGAAGAAAGTTGGAGAAAAAAATGTTATATAATATTTGGGTGGTTATTTTGTCTGTCTATATAAGACTTAAAAAGTCATTGAAATCAATTTGGATTCTCATAGTCTTTTTTTCCCCTTAATCATTAGAGAATCATTTTATTTCTATATTAAAGAGGACTCTACATCCTATTTATGACTGTTTGTTGTAGTTATTTAAGACACTCTTTGGTAGGGAAGTTGTTTACAAGTAAACTCACAGTTATTCATGCTAAATCATCCATTCAATAAACAGAGCTTGGCTGCATTTGCCATTTAACACTTTTTTTTTTTTTTTTTGGTTCATTTGGTATATTTACAGAGCAGAAAAATTCTCAAGTCTTTTTTCCACCTTATGGTCTAGCCCTGTATCAATAAAAAGTGGAATTTCAAGATGTGATCACATTTTAATGGGTTTATAATATGGTGAAAAAGAAAATTGGCAATGGTATAGTTATTATTCTTTTAGTTAATAAGTCATTCAGAATAACAGAAATATAATAAAGAAAGAAACAAATTACATTGTGCATAAGAGGAAAAGATGAATAGAGGTAAAGAAAACCTGACTTTAATTTTCTGCATAATTAAATTTTGATTTCATGTATAGTCCTCTGATTTTTTAATGAAACATGTCATTTAGACAGAGAGAAAGAAACTCTTTGAACTACTTGAAATATTGATATTTTGAAAGAAAATAAATCAATAGTAATAGTAATAGTGATAAAAAACAGTAATAGGAGCAATAAAAATTTTAAAAATATTATCCTCATTATTTCAAACATAGGAAACAATCCTGAATGAAGATAGAAAACTCAATGCATAGATAAAACATAGAAATGTAGTATTAATCTTAGAAGAATAGTTTTTGGGTATAATATCTGTTTTAGTCTTTAATTCTTTCATGGATATTCATAATTCTTTTATTTTTTGTTGAAGGAAAATTTCCTGTCTGAAATAGTAAAAATAGAGTAAAAGCTATTGCAAACAACACCCAAATCTCAGTGGTTTAATGCAGTAAAGTTTATTTTTCATACACAAAGTCTAAAGCAGATGTTCTGGGTTAGTGGCTCTCCTCTAAGGAGGAAGTCAAGGACCCAGGCTTTTTTCATCTAGTGGGTGCTCCATGGTGGTGACAGAGATTTGACCTCATAGGAATGCACATTTGTTCTGAGTATGGACTTGCTTTACCTGCCAATACTTTGGCCAGAAGCACAATTCATGGACTTACAAAACAGTTAAATTCACCATCTTGAAATCTCACACATCACTGTTTTACAGCAACAGAAGTGTGGCAGAATGGCATTCACTGGTCTTTTCATATATGTCCCTGACTGGGATATTCTCCTATAGCATAGAGTGTATGTTTTGAACACATATGATACTGTTTCTCCCCAGGTCAGAATCTATGGAAATTCTTGAATCTCAAGAATCAAGAGGGAGAAATAGGAATTGCTCCTCTCACTATTATACCTAATTACTCATTTGCAAAAGTTTTCTTCCCATCTTTGAAACTTGTAACTTTTCTGATTTAGTGATCTCAGTTTCCAAGGAACTAAGGAGTGTTTCCATCAAGTTACATGACCGCTGTACCATTGAATTGTAAACTGAGACTGCCATCTGGCCATTTTGAACTTCTCATATCACTAAATTAATGGTAAAAGAGGAGAATATTTTATTGATCCTGACTATCAAGAAGAAATTAGCCTGCTGCTATACACTGAGCACAGAGAGGACTATATTTGGAACTAAGTAGATTCTCTGGATTACCTTTTAGCCCATACATCTTTAATAGTAAACATTAATGGAAAACTACAGAAATGCAATGAAGATAGACTTACTGAGGATAGATAGATAGACTTACTTACTCTAGGAATAAGGATTGGAGTCACTCTATCAGTTTAATACTCATAATGAGCAGAAATATTGGCTGAGGTCAGAAGGACATGCAGCAGGTAATGGAAGAAATTATAATTACAAACCTTCTTCTGATTAGTTACAGAAACAATGACTCTAGTCATAACTGTTGCATACAGTACTTTCCGTCTTTCTTCCTTATGTTCTTATTATAAATAAAGACGGGTAATGATGGTTAGTGTTTTTACTTTTGTGCTAGGTATAGATATCCAAGGTAGGGTTATAATTGGACCAGTAGAGGAACTAACCTCACCAATAAATCAATTGGGTGATACTGACATTCTTGCATGTGTCTTCTCTTTTGTGGGAGAAGGTTAGACTATTTTCATTGGAATAAATGCAGAAGCATGAAGTTATTGCTATAGAGGTTAAAAAATGTGAGGAAGGATGGGCACAGATGTTGAGATGACAAAGGTAAGGAGTGTTCTAATATTATTGACTCTGTTCCCAATCCACTCTTCTATAATGTCTTCTGTAATGCTGGGGCTAGGATAGGTTACATGTCTGAGAAACCAATTCATTTCTGCTAGTAGATGGCACAAAGGGGCTTTGGAAAGTGGAAAAGGAGAGAAGAGACTTTCTTTCTGTCAGCATGGTTTGAACAGCAGCAGTCAGACACCATTTATTTATTTATTTATTTGACAGAGAGAGAGAGAGAGAGAGAGAGAGAGGACATAAGTAGGCAGAGTGACAGGCAGAGGGAGAGGAAGAAGCGGACTCTCTGCTGAGCAGGGAGCCTGATGTGGGGCTCAATCCCAGGACCCTGGGATCATGACCGGAGCCAAAGGCAGCCACTTAACCAAGTGAGCCACCCAGGTGCCCTATTCAGACACCTTTTCAAATATGTTTTATCACCCTCAAAGCTGGACTTGTGCTCTTTCAGGGGTATCAGTGTACACCTTATTAAGAGGTCAGAGTACCATCTCCTGAAATCCTTCCTCTGAGCTCCTAAGATACAATCAGTAGCTGGGAGATGTGTTGTAATAAAGTCTGATTTCATTTTTTGATATTTGATTTCTGACTTTTTTTTTTTAAGTCTTGCCCTCAATTTCCCACTTGTTCCCACATTTGAACAAGCTAAACAGAAGGTCTTAGTGTGCCTCTTCCTTTGGCACCAGTGAGAAATTTAAACCTTGCCAATCTCTATCTCATGCACAGGAATTTTTCCCAGTCCCAATAGAGGAGCCAATATAAAGGCCCAACCCACTCTATCTGCCACACTCAAGTCAGCACAGACTTACTTGTGCATGCCATTCTTTCCCCCAGCAGTCCTTGTGTTGGTAATATACTTTTTCTCAAATTCTCTTGTGTGGGGTGTCACCAGATTTTTTATCTTACCTATAATTGGGAGGGAGTACCTTTAAGAAGTAACCATAAATATGTTCCCCCCTCAGAGGACTAACAACCAAATTACATATGGTCACTCTGGGCTCCTAGGTTTTGGTAACTCATCTTTTCCCTTTTGTTTCCCTACTGTATTTGTCATTATTACTACATTACAAATCACCCAAAATGAATGCTTAACAGCAAACACCTACTATATCACAGTTTCTGAGGATTAGCAATGTGGACACAAATAACTGGATGCCTCTGCATCAAAGTCTTTCACAAGGTTGCATTCAAACTGTTGGCAGGCACTGTGGTCTCATCTGAAGGCTTGACTGGGAGGAGGAGAAATCAGCTTCCAAGATCTCCTATATGGTTTCACAGGTTTTGTATGCCACCTGCCTGAACATTTCTCTCCAAAAGACCATCTCATGACTTGGCAGCTGGCGTTCCCCAGGTGAGTAATCCAAGAAAGAATGGATAAAAGCATGCCGAGAGCAAAACCATAGTGTTTTTATACCCTCAAATTGGAAGTGACATTTCATTATTTTTGATTTATTATGTTCATTGTAAGTATCACTAAGTTTAGCCCATTTTCAAAGGGAAGTTATTGTACAGGGCATGAATACCAGGCAGTGGAGATTATGGAGGCCATTTTATAAAATCTCTGTAACATTCAGTCCTAGAGGTGGTAGTAGTTGCCTGCAATTTTTTCTGAGTTACCTAAATATTCTCTTTCTGCTTCTTTGGTTTCACAGATTACACACTGTACAATCTTTGCCTTAATATTAAATCTCCTATCTTTAAATAATGTGGTTTATTTTTCCTGACTCGATACTGAGGGATACAGTTCTTAGAGTCCTCTGCCAGAATTTCTCCAACCACCCAGCTCAACAAGAAAAGAGAGCATGCCATACTTTTGTCCACACTCCATTGGTCAGAACCCAGTCATGTGACAAATATAACTGTGAGAGAGGCTGAGAAATGTACAGAGTACACAGATATTAGTGAGATTAGCAGTTTCTGTCACGCTGCTTAATTTTCAAGAAGTCATACACACATTGTCAACACCTCCTGGATTCCACTTTCTTGGCTAAGTAACTTTTTCTACACAAATTTCTGCAGAAAATCAAAACACTCTGTAAGCAGAATGATTCTATTTTTTTTCTTTATTTTCATTAAGTTTCTCATATTGAGGCTATTAATTTCTCTAAGGCATTGGAAATAGCTGGAACTTTATACAGGTAACAGTTAAAGAAAATCTGTGATTCAAGGGTATTTATATAAGAAAGATCTTAAGTTGTTACAGAATTAAAATATTAGTAGTTGCTACTATACAGTATTTTCAGCAAAAGAATAGAGAATTGTAGAAATTCTAGACAATTTATTAGCATAAATACATTGTGCCTTATGTATCAATTTCTTTATTATTGGGGACTTTAAAGTCCGTAGAGAGAGACGAAAATGAATTTCATCTCTCTGTGTGTCTGTTTATCTGCTATTTTCAAATACTATGGGTCTTTAGAGTCAAAACAGATATAGACAGAATTCATAGTTTGGATAGCAGGAATTCTTAATAGTAAACTTCAGTACTTTTGGAGTTATGACAAGGAGCTTATTCAACTTCAGAATAAGTTTTCCAACTTTAACTTTTTGCACCTAGTGGATACTATTTGGCATTTGTTTTCTTTTGTAACAATTAATTTTCAGGGGTGCTTGTCTGGCTCAGTCAGAAAAGCATGTGACTCTTGATCTTGGGATCATGAGTTCGAGCCCCATATTGTATATAGAGATTACTTTAAAAATTAATAAAAATCAAATTAATTTTGAACAGGTAATATATTCATATGGCCCTCCAAAGGAAAACAAACAAAAAAACATGCAGTGAAGTGTCCTTTGCACCTGTTCCTCAGTCCAATCAATACATTTGACCCCCATTTACAAGAGTAACTACTGCTGTTAGTTTCTTCTATTCCCCTAAAGAATTCATGCATGTACACATAAATATAAACATATCTCCTCTTTGTATAGACAAAGGTTATTTTACACATTGTTTTGTATTTTTTCCCCACTTTATGTATCTTGTATTTCCCAAAACTGTTTACAGAAAAGTTCGTTCTATTTTTCTTCCCTGACAACTACAGTTGCATGTAGTATATTCTATTGGATGAATGTTCTATAGCAAATTTAACTACTCTCCCATATATGGACCTTATAAGGTTTTACATGTGTTATTTCTGTAGAATCAATTCTCAAAAGTAATTTGATGGTTCCAGGAGAATATAATTTTGTTTTAATTTTGTTATTAAATTATTCTCTGGAGGGGGTTGTAATAATTTACACTCCAATAAGAAATGTATGAGAATGCTTATTTCCTACAATTGGTTATTTTTCCAATGAAAATTTTACTTACCTGAGAATCTGTACTTGTGACCTTTTCCAAAACCAAAATGATAAGTAATCATTCTTCAACCCACCTCAAATGTCTGAAAAAGATCAGAGTGCTAAGATTTGAATAACTTTAAGTAGACCTCTTCTAAACTATCTGCAATGGATTTCATAAGTACCTATATGTTGTTGTTGTTGGAGGAGGACCAGGATCTGTATCTTTAAGATCTTCCTCTCTTATTGAGCTGGATTAGCTAGCAATCTTGTAATACAAGGTTTTCTGCTAATGCTTAATTTTGGTTGGAGAATATCACTTCAGCTTTGATATAGTCTTTGGTAGCATTTCTGAAATTAGTTTTCAAAATTAAACTTGTTGAGACTATTTAACTATTGCTTCTGTTACGTAGTGGTTTAGCAACAGGTAATGTCGAAACAGTGTTTGGAATGTGGCATGAAATATTTACTACACCGAAGTTTTAAGTTATAACAATATTGTCTTTGCAATCCAAACAATCCTTTCCAATATAATCTTATGTGAAGTCTTAAATGAAAATCATATTAGCACAGCAAGGTTAAATTCAGTTGTGTAAAAGGAACTTGTAATGTCATCAATTGATATGATTCCTATAGTTTATCTACAAAATACCTTAAAAAGCAGGTCTTTCTGTGCTTTACATTATTAACATTAATTAATGATGGTTTTAAGAGTTTTAAAAGCAAACACTTTTTAGTCAAAATTCTTCTTTGGATAAATTCATGTTCAAAAACCCATGAGCCAAGGTTTAGTTCACAAAGAGCCAAGAGTTCTACTAAAAAGTGCATTCAAGTAGATTCTGATGATTGAGGTATTGTTAATGGGCATACAAAATCAGGTGGTGAGTTTTTGTCTCTACGTAAAATAAATGTAATTATCTTCTCAGACCCAAACGTTTCAGGCAAGGTAAGATTTTTTATCTGAACTGATAAACAGTTCAGATAAACTGAACAGATCTTTTTGATTCCCAGCTTCAGTTTGTAACTACTATTTGTCTAAAGCAAGTCACAAGCATTCATAGTTCAGCCAAAAGTTCAAAGGTTCCCCTTAGAAAAGCTTTCTAATCTCTTTGTATCTTTCTCTGTTTTTTGGCCCTTGGTCTTGTTTTTTGTTTGTTTGTTTGTTTCTTTTTGTTTATGACCTTCACACCATTTAAGGTTCTATCTCTTTGTTTTATATTAATAAAGGTTTAATGATAATCTGTTTGCTTCAGCCTAAAGGTTTAAGAAAACTGAAACAGAGTGGGATTCTTATCTTACTTAGGGTTTTCCCCAATTCCACAAAAACTAATCCCCTTAAATATTTTGCTGGTGTTTCTCCCCGAAAGAGGCACCTCCAAATCTTTTACCCTGCAGGAGACTTCCTAAGAAATCATTTCAAGAATCTGATAAGAAGTTTTTGTTTGTTTGTTTGTTTTTTGTTTTGTTTTGTTTTTTTAAAACTTCTCTCTGTTTTCTTTCTTTTGTTTCTATTTGAAAGGCTGGGCAGTAAAGCAAGGTACCCATTTTTCTTTATCTGATGGAGAAAAAGCTTTCTCTAATCTTTGGTGCTTACAGTAATTAGGGAGTAGAACTGTTTCTCATTTCTATTTCATTCTTTCTCTTTAGTCTATTTTCCTGTTCGTCTAGAACAACTTCTGGTTTCACATCTGCCAATTTACCCTTGTTCTCATTAAAACTTCAACTGAAAAACCTTTCTTTCAAAAAGTTTGACCCTACTTAGAGAGGCCTAGCAAAAATTCTTTCCATGCCTTGGTATTAATTAAAACCATGTTTCCTCTAGGCAGTTCCATTGTATAAAAATGATAAAATAAAAGTAGATAAAAAGAAATACAGTGAAAGCAGAAACAAAGCGGAGGGAGAGTCAGGCGGAAGAAATGGTTACTTACTTTGTAATCTTTAACTGCATGCTCATTGTGGGTGGATACTCATGTATTAAGTAACTAGTTCGGCTTTTATTTTCAAGTTCACCTCTTAAATCTTTATTCAGATTCCTTTCTTCCAAAATTGACAGGACAGAGAGAACATCATACAGTTATTAAAACGAAGCAGAATACATCCATCTGGCATGCCTTTCAGGAATCCAGCCCACTAAGTTTTGCTATGGGTTTGATGACTCAAACCCCTAAGATGCAGCACCAGGAAGAATTTCCTCATTTTGCAGAACTGCCAAATCTCATTCATTGGAGTGAAGGATCCTCATTTGGGGCTCATTTTTAGACAGTTGTTTATATGTTAAACAAAAAATTTTTTTTTTTTAATCTCTCTCAGCAGAGGGAGTTTGTCATGACTTTCTAAACAGCAAGTAAACATACTCTGCCTTCTTTCCGCCATGAAGCTTCAGATTTTTGGTCACTGCGTCCAGTTTTTCTTCTTCTTTTTCTTCCATTTTTGTACCTCAGCTACATCTCTTAGCTTTATTTTTTAGAGGCTCCAATGTATTTTCCTCCATTGAAACATTTGTCTAATTTACACCACTTGCTAAAGTTCTTGTTTTATTTTTACATTTTCCTTGTAAAGCTGTTCATCTATAAGCTCCTCTGTATTTATCCCCACTTTTTAAAAAATATTGTGATTATTAATGTTTAGTGCGGGCACTATGCCAAGTACCCTCCCAGCATTTTCTCCGGAGAAAGACACCTTTATTATCCTGTTCGACAGATGAGAAACAAAGGCAGGGAATCCAAGTAACTGGCATGAGGTCCCATGGGTGAAACTGAATCTGAGCATTATACCCAGCCATTGGCTCCAGAGGTAATGCACGTATAGAAAAAAAAAAAAAATCTTTATAAAGTTTTATTAGACACAGAGAGTATTTGTCAACTATGTGCAAATTAAAACCAAACCAAACCAAAACCAAAACCAAACCAAAACAACAACAACAAAAAAACCTCGTATCTGTCCCACCATGAGACAAGTTTTTAAGTTTGGGCCACTTAAAAAAAATCCGTTTCCTATTTTTGAGCCTCTTGCCATTTAACACGGCTCCTCGAGGCCCCTCATCCCACTTCGCTCGGCAAACGTGTCTTTTATTATGACTCAGCCCAGCCCGCTCTTTGCCAAGCGGCTGACGCTCGCGGCGGAGGCGCCGGGGCAGCAGCTCGGGGGCGAGGGCTCGCGCCGCGGCTCGCGCGCTCTCCTCCCGCTTTACGGCTGCTGAAAACCCGGCCCGCGCCCGGCAGCCGTACCGCAGACGAGCCCGCGCCCGCGCCCGCGCCGCTCAGGTAATCGGAGTCCTTCGGTTTTCAAAGTTTTGTCAAAACGAGCTCGGCGCTCTGAGGCGGCGCGGTCCGGGCCGAGCCGTCCGGCCCTCCCTCTCGCCCAGACTGGCGCGGCTGCGGCGCTGGCCGCACCCCTGCGTGGGTCCCGGGACGCCAACCCAGCGTCGGGACCCGGGCGGAGGGGCGCTCCGGCGGCGGCGGGGCGGGGGCAACCTCGTGGGGGCGGTGCGCGGGGCACCTGGCTCCGGCTGCCCCTACTCAACTCCGGCACTCTCGGGCCGAAGGAGCCCCCATCCTCTCCTCGAGCCCCCCGCCAACCTCCCGAATCCGATTGTCCTAAGAGCGGAGCCCAGGATCTCCCGAGTGCCCTTTTATGACACGTTCACACATGCACGCACGCCAGCTGGGCTGCCGGACGCGGCACCCTAGCGGGACGCAGGTAAAGACAAGCGGCGCTGCGGACCGGTGTTTGGGGGATGGCTCGCCCAGAGTGACGCCCCGCGTGTGGAATGCCGCTACAGAGGACGCGCAGGATGGCTTTCTCAAGGAAGTTTATGAGAAGTGTTGAAAGAGCAGCCTATGATTAGCGTCTGCGCTGGCTTCTCAGTGTCTGCCGTAGTACACATTTGCCCTGTCGTCTCATTCTTCCGTAGCGCCAACCTCTAGACCCCTAACCCCTTTGTTTAACACGCTCTTTACATCCCCCTCCACCCCCTTTCCCTCCTTTATTGGGTCTCTCATCTGGTGTCTGTGTTCTTTTGTTCTTCGCTGTTAGAATAACAAGTACACGTACAGCATCGTTTACTTTTCTGTCGTCCCTTTCCGTACTGTTGCTTGTGTGCTTGTGTATCCGGCAGAGTAATAGGCCCTGGACCTGTACATGTATGTCCTACTACTTCATTTAGCTATGCGGAACAGAAGACTTGGGTTGGTTAAAAACTGACCTTTAGGAACCTAGATAAATGGTATTGCTTGTTGATGGACTACATCTTGACAAACATAAGCAGCTATGTCATGGGTTCCTGTGGTTTTCACTCCATTTAGTAGAATCCAGTAACAGTTCTTTGAATGCCAGTCATGGATAGTGACTAACCATGCAGGTTAAGAGAGAAACGAAATTCAGTTCTTGTCCTACGGAGACTCTATATCCAGGAGGAGGGACCATAATGAGTACTGCACTAGTGGTACAAAGTGCTCTAGGCGTATGGGGGCAAGAAGAATAAGGAAAGAAAGGGTTGGGTTTTAAACTGGGCTTTGATGTTTGAGTAGTATTTGCCCCATTTCTTTAAACTCTCCTAACCATTCTTAATAGGAAGAGGATATCATTCAACAGTACTTTCACCGGAAACTGCTCAGAGTAGTTTTCTACTATAATTGGCAGTAATTTCTGATCTTAGGACTTCTGGGAAATACGAAAGTAACTTCAGTTCACAAGAGTGATCCAATGTATTCCTCGTACCATACAAAGAATATTATAAACTTTTATTTTAGGACCAACAAGAATGAAGTGATAAATTTATTAATTATAAAAGCACTAACAGATTCACAGAGACCTTAATATTTATTTGTTTAGTCACCAAACATCAAATGCTTGATGTGTGCCAAGCATTGTTTTTGGCACTGGAATAAAGCACTGCCTTCTTGGAATATACATGCTAGTGGAGGGAGACAGTATATATATATATATATATATATATATATGTAGTAAGTGGTATGGAGAAATGGTGTGTGTGGTGTTTGTGTTTAGTGGTTTAAAATAGGATTGTAAGGAAAGACCTCCAGAGAAGGTGACCTTTCAGTAGACTTAGAGCAGGTGAAGGAGTCAGCTGTGTGATAATTGGGCCAAGAGTTTTCTAGGTGTACAGAACAGAAAATGCAGAGACCCCACATATGTGTGTGTTCAGATAACAGCCAAGAAGCCACTGTGGGTGGAGTAGTGTGGAGGAAGGAGGGATGTAGGATATGTGGTCTTAAATGAAGTAGAGGCTAGATTGTATTACTGGTCTAGTAAGCTATTATAGTGACTCTAGATTTTTCTTGAAGTGATATAGAAGACTTTGGAGTGTTTTCATCAGAACTGACAACTATTTAACACCCTTACTCTGGCTGCTATGTTAAGAACAGATTGAAGGAAGAAGGCAAGGGTAGAAGCAGGGATGCCAGATAGGCTTTTATAATAATCCATGTGATAGATGATATTAGGTTATACCAGGATGATAACAGTGGAGATGGTGAAAAGTTCAGATTCGCGATGTATTTTGATGGTACAATCCGCAGGATTTGCTAACAGATTGCGTCTGGAGTATGAAAGCAAAAGAAACTTGGGAGAACTTATACTGAGATGGGAAGATAGCAGGAGAAAAGTATGGCAAGGATTAAGAATTTGGATTTGAACACGTTAAGGGGTAGATGCATTTTAAATATCCAAGTGAGGATGTCAAGCAGGCAGTTTGAAAGCCAGACTAATGATACACATTTGGGATTTTTCAACAACTAACTGATTTTAAAAGTGAAGAGATTGGGTGAATTCTTTAAAAAAAAATGTGTAGGGTTAGAAAACTGAAGAAGACCAAGGATTGAGCCTTGGGGCACTCCTACATTATGAGATGAGAAAGAACAATCAAAGGATTCTAAAAATGAGCTGCATGCTTGGTAATAAAAAGAGTTGGAGTGTGTAGGGTCCTGGAAACCAAATGAAGGAAGCATTTGAAGAAGTAGGAGACTCACCCACTGTTCTAAAGATGAAGACTGAGAATTGACTCAGCAAAGGAAAGCATTGATGACTTGATGATAGCAATTTCCATGCAGTGATGGGTGATGAAAGCTTGTTTGGAATGTTTGAAAAATAGAAGAGAAAATTAAGAGGGTAATGGGCTATGTCCTTTGAAGATTTATATGGAAAAGATAGAGAAATGGAGGATTTGTTGGAAGGCTAAATGATAGAGAGTTTTAAAGATGTGTGAAACAATGGTATGCTGTTTTGCTAATGACAAAGAGCCCTTAGGCCTGGGAAGTTAATGATGCAGAAGAAGGAAGGATTGTTTTCATGTTAGAGAGGATGCAACAGGAGAGGTTATCTATTACTAGGATGGGCTGCTTATTGGTAGAGGTAAGAGAGAAGGGAAACTGTGGACACAGATGCAGGTGGGGATGTGTGTTCATGTTCTTTTTGGATCACTTCACTTTTCTCATTGTGATAAGTGACAGTTGTGATACACTAGAAATTTGTAGGAAATATCTTTTCTTCCCATTTGGTTAGTGAATATATTTGGTGAGCATATACTTAGAGATTCTGAAAATTTACTGAAGCAAAGAAATAAGTGTTTGTTGAGGAAAGAAAAGGGAATTTCAGCTTTGGGTTCTCTTTGGGAGGAGTCTTGGAAAGAAAGTTGAAATTATAGAATAAAAGTGAGCTATAGGTGAAGGAAGAAATAAGGTAAGCAAAATCATATCATGAAATTTGGGAAAGGCTGTTATGAAGAAGGTAAAAACATTGAATTTCTCTAATGCTCTCATAACTACAGTAAAGTTCTAAGGATATCTTCATATCAAACAGATGCCTTAATTTTTAAGTACCAAGTGTGATCTAATGGAGAGTGGTGAAATCTACTTATGGATAGATCGTATTAGACCTGGAAAGAGATGTTAGCTAGAAATAGATTTCAGGTTGGATTTTGAAAATGATATAATGAGACTGGATTGGCAACAAATTGGGTATAGGGAAAGAGCCTTTTGACAACATTACTAATGGATATCGAGCAGTTTGACAAGATGGAGAGAATTGTTGACGTTGGAAATAGGACTTGTTCGAGATGAATTTCTGTCACTTATTTAGGGATCATTTGTTTATTGATTCTGATTATAAAACAGGGTTCTGTCTGAGGTCTTGGCAGTAGATGGTGATACCAAGATGCAAATGTCATAAGCCCTGCCTTCAAATTACCATATCTAGTAGAGAACAAAACCAAAAGAATGTTACACAAGTATTCTGAGAAAATTGATAAATGCCTTGAGATGTTTAAAAAAAATATTATGGAAATTATCAGACAACTCCAAAGTAGAATAGTATAATGAATCCCAGTGTATTCATCATCCTGTAAAATCTCTCAGTTCTCTGTTGATCTTGTATGTTGTGGGAGATTGTTTCTGTTTGTAGAGATTCTTTCTGTTTGAGGTCAGAATATGAAGACTTTTTAGAGCCTTTCCTAAATGGATAGGTAAAAAGATAGTTGAACTGCATGGTAGTTGGTTCTAGTTCTGTACCTGCCAATTGCTGGGCCAATTTCTGTTACTTGTTTGATCTGTTCATTTTCTTGGTAGAGTGTGGTGTTATTCTTTATCAAGGGGCTGCAAACTATAGCCCTCAGGCCAAACCCAGCTTGCCACCTGTTTCTGTAAATCAGGTTTTCTGGATCAGAACTACATCTATCGGTTTATTATCTGTGTCTGCATTTGTCATAGACCATAGCATTGAGTCACTGAGACAGAGATGCTATGGCTGGAGAAGGCTCAAATATTTATTCTCTGGTCTTCTACAAAATGTTTGCCAAACCCAAATTAGCAATAATAGCTAATATTTTTTGAGCATTTACTAAGAGCTAGCATTGTTGTTTTGGTTTGTATGTACTAACACATTTAATTTTCACCAAAACCCTATCAGGTAATATTTCAAAAATGAAAGCCACAAAAGGGTAAGTAACTTGCTCATGGCTATATAGTAATCAGTAGTGCACCAGGCAGTAATATTACAGCATCTATATTCTTAACTATAATGCTAAATTCTTTTTAGATACATAGGAAAAATATATATGAAAAGAATTTTAGCCAATGAGAGTACGATAATTCATAAATCAATGCTTTGCAGTTAAAGTCCTATGCTGTGATTATATGTATAAAGTCTGTAAGATTCTGATTAATCCTTAATGTATATTACAGTTGAAGAGGTATGAAATCTTAAATATGCCTTGATAGAAAATTCTAGTTTGTCATCATTTTCTCATGAGGCCTTATCTTTGAAAGAATACTTTAAAAATTAAGTAAATATAAAATATAACAATAGGAATCTATTATTGTTTCTCCTGATAATATCAGTTTTTAGGAGTTTATACCTTTAGTATATGACATGATTGGTGCAAAAAATTAGAAGTTAAGGGCCAAGAATTCTAGTCCCAATTCTGTTCCTGGATAGCTTTTGTGCCTGCGTCTTCTTTCACCTTCAGTTTTTTTTTTTTTTTTTTTTACTGAGAAGTGAAGAGGTAGCTCAGGATCATTTTAGTGCCTCTTACAGCTCAAAAATATGATTATATAACTTTTTACATGGTATATTCAAAGAAATATGATAGCAACATGGAAGAATGAGGTTTGTTAAGATAAAAATTTTAGTTCTCTTTTTTCCTTACTACACACACACACAAACATATATAGATATGTATACACATAAATATAAGCAGTTACATATAGCTATAAAATCAATATGATTTTTAAAAATATGTGATTTATAGTCATATTTGGTGTGTAGGCAGTTAAATATCTGTCCTTATGTTTGTCTATTTTTGTTTTTGTATGAAGGAATAGATAATTTTTCCCCCTGAGCCAAAAACATAGAGTTACATAGAAAGTGTGTCTTGATGGATCCTTTGACCTCTATGATCTGGCATATTGTCTCATGTTTTCTTTTGCAAAATTTGATTCATTGCTCAGTTTGTTTGCCATTTAAAAGCAAATGGTGTGCTTGAAATCAGGCTTGTCTGTTTTGCACTGTTGCATAGGATATTGATGTCAGATGAAATTGTAATTTAATTGTTTTGACATTTTGATCTGAGCAGTTCAGATAAGAAAGGTGATTTGTCTTGCATAGAAACCTAGTATTTTGAGCTCAGCGTGATTTTCCCTACTTGTCTGTAAGTGTGGTTTCAATGTTCAAAAAAATGTTTAATCATAATGGGAATTTATGCTGTCAATGTTAATTACCAAAATATGGTTTGTTTAGGATGTAGTACAGATATTTTTAGATGTTTAGTCATGAAAAACTTTAGAAGAGGATGAATCCTTTAAAAACAGATAATGAAAATTCTATACTTTTGACTTTTTTCATTGCATGTAATACCACCTATGAATATTTTCTATATTAGAAGTGGCATTTTGCTTTTTTACAACCTTCGCATATAAGTATTCATTAACTTCTTCAGTTTTAGGACTTTATTTATTATATTGCTCCAGCCTCATTTATTGGTAAATTTATAACTCTGCATGAGTTGTGCTGTCTTGTTCTTGGGCATTGAGTCCAATTATCATTGGTGATAAAATAACCTCAAATAATGCATTTTTTTTTTTAAAGATATTTATTTATTTATTTGACAGAGAAATCACAAGTAGGCAGAAATAGGCAGAGGCAGGCAGAGAGAGAGGGAGAAGCAGGCTCCCTGCTGAGCAGAGAGCCTGATGTGGGGCTTGATCCCAGGACCCTGGGGTCATGACCTGAGCCGAAGGCAGAGGCTTAACCCACTGAGCCACCCAGGTGTCCCCCACATAGTCCATTCTTAAAAGTACTTTGAATTTGTTTATCTTTTTACACTTAGAAATGAGAAAACAAACAAAGTAGAAACACTTTTAAACAAATCATACTCTCCAAGTAATTGTTTTTTTTTTTTCTTACTTTGTTTTGTTTTAATTGTCAATTTAACACATTAGTCAATGATTTGACAATTTTTTGGGCATCTCCTGGTTTTTTTTTTTTTTTTTTTTGGGGCATCTCCTGGTTTTAAGAAGCACTCCAGCTTAGTTCCCAGAGGGGACCATTCAGGTTTTTTTTTTAACCAAACCTGAAACGTATTTTCTGCTAGGCTTCAGAACTCTTAGAGTGTGTTCAAACCTTCTGGTGCACTGTAATACTTTTTTTTTTTGAAATGCTGGTTGTAGAAATCAGTTTGAGATTTTTAATTACATTTAAGTGATAAAAGCTTCCTTTATCCAGCCTTCTCAAGTGATGTGAATCTGATTGGGAATGACTAAAGGAGCCTCACAGTCTTGGACTCTTTTCCTAGATTTAATTTTGCTACATTCCCAGAAAACTTTAAAAATAAGGTCTAGGTATTTTTAAGCTAATTATGCAGGAAGCCTTATGTATGTATGTTTGTGAAAAATGCCTCAAGGCTTTACTGTCTCTTGTTAAAATGAGAGTGTGTGAATGACGTTATCTTGGGGAAGCTCTGTTTACAGGGGTACATGGTTCCAAGGGTAAGCCTGTTTTTAGGAAGTCATAGCTGAAATGATAGATCCCTAGCAGTTATTCCTCTTCTAAGAATTTTCCTGAAGATAGCTTAGTCAACAAAGGTCTAATGGCTGTTCTGGTATTGGCCAGACAAAATGATTTGTAAATCACCACCTTGTAACTGAAAAGTAAAATGATAATTCTCCAGTTACGCTCTGAGTTGTGTTGGAGGGTTTCAAGCCACAGATAAATATGGTCATCTTCTATGAATGTTAGATTTACTAAAAAAAGGTTTTTTTGGGGAAAAAGTGTTAATCTTAAAAATAAAATGGCCATCATTTGCAATGACATGGATGGAGCTAGAGGGTATCATGCTAAGCAAAATAAGTCAATCAGAGAAAGATAATTATCATATAATCTCTGATATGAGGAATTTGAGAAGTAGGGCAGGGGGTCTTGAAGGTAGAGGGGGAACAGTGAAACAAGATGGGACTGGGAGGGAGACAAACGGTAAGAGACTCTTAATCTCATGAAACAAATTTAGGGTTGCTGGGGGGTAGGAGGGTTAGGGATAGGGTGGCTGGGTTATAGACATTGGGGAGGGCAGGTGCTATGGTGAGTGCTATGAACTGTGTAAGCCTGATGATTCACAGATCTGTACTCCTGGGGAAAATAATACATTATATGTTAATAAAAAATAAAATAAAATAAAATGACCACTTATTTTACCAGCAAAATGAATTTATTTGGGAATAGCAGAGGAATTACAAATTGGGACACATAAGCGATGGCAAATAATAGGCAGGTCTGGAGGACATAGGTAGAGTAACTTATTTTATAGAGAAAATGGAGGCAGTTGGGAGGGGCTGCTTTGAACAAAAATCTTTTGGAGGAAGAGTTCAGGATAGTGATGGTTTCTCATTGGCTGAGTTTTGGCAATTTGTCATCGGCTAGGCTGTTGCTGGACAAAGAGGAAATCTTACTTCTTTTTGCTGGGGTTGTAAAGTGAACTACTTTCTGCCCAGGAATGTAAGGTGAGCTTTGATGGCAAGTTTGTGCATGAGCACTCTCCCTTTGGGGCTCCCTGACTCCATTTTAAATGAGTGACCCTTTATTAATTTTCACAGTGGTTAAGTAAATTAACTGGTAAATTAAATGTTTAAAAACAAATGAATGTGACTATGACATCAGTGTAAAATATGTGATTTTTATCAGACATTAAAATAATTTCTTGTTTATATAAGTCTCTCAAATACATTTTCAGATCTCAGTAAAGGATATAGGTTGACATACAGATAGATAGTTTGATTGTCATGTTCACATCATGTTTAGTCCCATTAAGCTTATTATATACTATCAAACATTCAGATTATTTGCCATTGTCTGCCTGCTTTGGTTTACTTGCTTTCCTGGTATTTGCCCACACTGATATCTTAGATTTGTGGAAATAATGTTCTTTCTTACTCTTCTATTTTTTCCCCACGCTCCTGGCATTGAGATATTATGATTTCTGATAGGTTTCCCTCCCTTTTTTTTTACTTTTTATTTTGAACTGTAGATATATAGGAACATGGACAAATAGAACAGAAAGGTCCTGTGTTCTCTTTATGGTTTCCCTATAGTACAGTATTAAAACTAGGAAAGAGACTTTGGTATAACACGTGTGTAAAATTTTATCATTTTATCTCAAGTGTAGATTTATGCAGTTTTTATCACCACAGTCAAGGTGTAGAAGTATTCCATTACCACAAGATCACCCTTAGAGCACCCTGCAAAAGAGATACTAAAAGACTCAGAGATATTTAACTTAAAGGGTTATTCACATTCTTTTTTCTAATTTTTGAGGTATTTTAATGTACATGGTAGGTTATTTTGACTTCGGGGCCATGTAAGAAAAAGATACTTCAGGAGATCTTTAAATAGTTAAAATAGTCATAAATAAAGATAGAGATAGAGTTATTTATGAAAGATTTTGAAGGCTTAATCTAAAGTTTGTTTTCCAAAACTTGTGTTTTGGAAGGTTAGACATTAGACATTCATATGCCTGAAGATAGGGACTATGATCTCTTTCTGTCTCTGACTAATCCTTTTTTGTGTTCTGGAATTGACCAGGTGTAACTTAAAACAGAAAAGGAGGAAACACATCAAAAGAGGGGTCCTTGTTGAAAGTCTTAAGTACCCAACCAGCCTTCTCTTTTCCTGTGGAACCAGAGTTGGAGGAAAATAACTGTTTACCATTATCAAAAAGAACTCTTAAATGACATTCTTCCCCATTTGATTTTTTATAGGTACGAATGTCTACAACAACTACATGAAGTCGCTTACTTACTTTGTTTAACCACATTCTATTAGGATAATTATTCTATTACTAGGGCCTCAGAAATTCTTCTTGATAGATTTTCTTAGAAGTATTTCCAGAAAATCATGATCTGGGATTTTAGTGTCACATATTGTCATATGAATAGTGTAAATCTATTGTTAAAGTACAGTTGTCATATATATTATTTTAATAGCTTTAAAGATATTTTTAGCTTTATTTTTTTGAAAATACATTATTTTAAATATTTAAAATAGCTATCTTCTGTCTGGTTTTCAGCTATAATGCACTAAATTAAAGTCTTTTTGGAGTTTTGGTGATACTGTTGAAATTTTGTACTATCATAAACCATTCTTTTTAGGTTATCAGAATAAGGCAAAGAATTCCTCTTTTCTCAGTTTTTGCCTTGTTATATGAATGTATATCATAATTTTGTTATTGCAGTGATATTTACATATTAGGTCCAGGTTACTGTCATCTTCGTTATGTTCCTTATCAATTTTCCAAGGTTAACCCCCCCCACTTGCTTTATTAATTTTGAGTTGGGGGCATAGAAAGGACAAGAAAGTGAGCATGTTCATCTTGTCAAATGTATTTTCTACTTTTCCACCAGTTGAAATGATGTAATTTCCCCCCAAATCTTTAATTTCACTCAGAATGAAAAAAACACATTTTAATGGTTATTAAATGCTGAACACTTTTTTTAAGTTAGTAAAAACTGATACTGTGTATGTGTAGAAAGAAAAGGTGGCTTTGTTTCTGCATTTACCAAGGATGACATGGTATGTTGCCACCATCTGTCTCTAACTTCTGTATCAACCCTAATTTGGGAATGTTGGTGTGGATTCTGCTATTACTGAGGGCGTACTTTATTGTCAATATTATAGATAGTGACATTGGTGAGATTCAAGTGACTCATAATTACCAGTTCTTCCCTTGAAGTTGCTCTTTACTTCATTGCTGCCTGGTATATATCTATAAAAGAACAACTATTCTCTTATTTGTTTAGTATCAAATATAAAAATCTAATTTTGTGAAGCAAGCAGAAAACTACATAATAGAAGCTTGATGTGTTTGTATTATAATGTAGACATTTTCTTAGTATTTATCCAATTTGAGCTCCTCTAAGCATTTTTATGATGAAAAAAATCACAATGTGTTCAGGACAAAGTAGTTATAAAACCTATAAATTAATGTTTGATAAAGAAGTACTGCCATTTTACTAGTTTCCATTTCTGATTAAGGAATTGCTGTTTCTCATGTCTTTTTGGTTTACATATTTTTGGGGGTGGTGGGAAAGAAATCACCCATTTTTTTTTACAACATATTTTGTCTGCATCACTATTCCTTCACTTTGATATTAAAACAGGAACAGCAAGGTACCTGAGTAGCTCAGATGGTTAAGCATGGGACTCTTGATTTCAGTTCAGGTCATGACATCAGGGTCCTGAGGTCTGGCTCTGGGCTCAGGGCTCTGGGCTCAGCCTGCTTGAGATTCTCTCCCTCTGCCCTGCCCCCTGCTTATGTGTGCCCACGTGCTCTAATACATCTTAAAAAAAAAAAAAGCAAAAGCAAAACCCAAAACATTGAAACCAATAAAACATTGTTTATTAATGCAGTGCTATGCTAAGGCTAGTGGAAGGATTAAGGAAGGGCTTTGTCAATTTGGTATCTATATTTCAGTAGCTACTTTTTTATGCAGTTACTGCACCCTTCTAGGGCACCTGCCTTATGTCATTTCCTCCTTGACTCATTTATGATACGAATGACCAATTTTCAGATTTTAATTTCTTTATTTACATATTAGGTCCAGGTTGAATAAATTCTTTATTTATCTAAATTCTTTGTTTATTTCTCCTTATGTCATTTCCTCCTTGACTCATTTATGATATGAATGACCAACTTCTGGAATTTTAATTTCTTAATTTCTTTGTTTAGTATTATGATACTAATAGTAGTCTACTGTACCAAGATTATTGTAAGAATAAATAAAGATGGTATGTGGGGAAACTACTTTATCCTTACATACATGAATATCTTTGGAGTTAGTCAAATCTGGGTTTAAATCCATTTTCCACCTCAGTGTTCTGCTACTTTGTGATACCTGACAACTTGGTTTGCTTCTTTAAAATGTGAATTATTTTATCTACTCAGAAGATTGTTTTGAAGTTAGATCTGATAATAACGTATGTGAAGCACCTAGTACATTGTCTGGTGCCTAGTACTTAATAAATGTTATTTCCCTTTTTTTTTCTTCCTTTGCTTTTCTCCATTTTCTCATTCTCTAACAGTTTTGGGGAAGGGCATCTGGTGAGATCAGATATAGGGTAGGTGAAAATGTTTTCTGTGTTCTTTGCCAAGCCCCAAAGAAGGGGCTTTCCTTTCCCTAAGGAAAGTCTTTGTTGAGTTTAGTGAGGGGGTTTCCTTGTGGATGAAAGACTGGGGAGATTTTACAAGTCACCATCTACCAACAGTTGTCTGATATCTGTTACTGCCACTTCTCTGCTTAAAAGTCTCTGACATCTCACTGCCTTTGGGTGAAACTAAACTTAGCCCACTGAACAAGACCCATTGTAATCTGGCCTCCATTATAGATTCCACCTTTATTCCCTGTCCCTTATCCGAAACATAGTTTTTGATTATAATTCCTCCACCCCCACCCCATGCTTACATGTGTGTATGGAGAACAGGGCACTCTGGCCTGAAGATGGTGAAGGGAGAAGTGTGTCCAATATACTTGGGGAATGTGTTGGCACTCTTTCATGCCCACTTGTGTTTTTTGTGGATACTCTACCAGGAATGCTTTTCTCCTTTCTGTAAAAGATAGATAGATTACATATCCAGCAGTAGCCAGTTAAAGTATCTTTTTGTAAATGGCTACAGCCCCATCCCCAGAGCTGGTCACATTCCCTCCACTGTGGTCCTGTGTTCTCTTGTATATATGACTGGCTTTATTGGCACAATTTTCATGTATCTTCCTCTTACCATCATGTTCTATTTGCCACCATGGGCTGACACAGTGTCTTTTCACCTTTGCCTCCTTATTTGTTTATCATTACATTCCTAGAGCATGCTTGCTAAACTTTTTAAATGACTTTCTCTTCATGACAAAAGCTAAGTGCTCTGTTATGTGCTGTAACACACATAGCAGGCCAAACCAGAACTACTCCTAAATTCCACCCCCACTCCCTATGTGAAGATGTTCTTCCACAAATAGATTATAATCTCATAAGTGTACTCTATACTTAACCTTGTCAGCCACACAGAATATACCTAGGCTAATAGGCTGATAGGGTTGGTGGGTGAAAATATAACTTTATCATTCCACTGCTTTTTGCTGCTTAAGCAAATTTGGTGTACTGAAAGAAGGAGATAGATTTATAGGTAGGGAAATTATAGATAGAAAATAGGAGAACATAAATTTATACATAGAAACAGCTTGTCCGAAAGTGTCTGAGAATATCTAGTAGTGCCAGGTTTTGCCCATTTGCAAGCTTAGGAAGGAGGATAGCACACCATGTGTGTTGGCGGGGCGGTGGTGGTGTAGAATAGATGGGTGGGTGGGAAAGTGGAGCAGAACAACAAAGATAATGAATCCTAGGGTCATACAGGGGAAATCTGTTTCTAAGTAGTTCTCAGAGGTACTTGAAATAAGTAGGTAAGAATAACTTTGTGAGCAAGAATCAGGAAGCTTGAGAGTATAAAAGATGTTTAAGGTAGAGCTAACAGAATGGAATGCATGAGGGTCAGTAATAGAATTGGAGTTGAAATTATAAGTGGGTCTTAGGAATGCCATGTACTGGGCCCATGTTCATCTTTGGGGATATTTACTCTCCCCAAGTTACATTACACAGTAGGGAGGCATGGGGAAAAGTAGAGGTACAGAAAGACTAAATCAGTTTGGCTCTGTTTTTCCCCTAAATGAATATTGGGATTACGGCCTGAAATATAGTTTGTGGACAGATCTAAGAAATGTTTTTTTTTCCTTTTTTTAAAGATTTTGTTTATTTGACACAGACACAGTGAGAGAGGTAACACAAACAAGGGGAGTAGGAGAGAGAGAAGCAGGCCTCCTGTGGAGCAGGGTTCGAGCCAAAGGCAGACACTTAAAAACTGAGCCACCCAGGGGCTCTGAAATCTGGGGTTTTTATAGAGATAATAGATAAGTGCAGACCATTTGGGCCTAGGATTTGGTTCAGCTCCGTTAACTTCAGTAAACACTAAGAGTTATTCTTGACTGATAAAAACAAAAGAATATTCTGATTTGCCCTTCACAGAGCTTGTGTTGTAATTAGAGGAGTAAGAAAATAATTACTGAAAGGTAAAATAGTGTTTTGTTTTGCTATTTTTTAAAAATTCAAAAAACTATGGTTTTATCTGAAACACTGATTTTATGACATAGATTGGAGAGATGATTTATTTGATGCTGATATTATTCAATAGTAGTACCTTATAACACATTTTTAGGATTTGCTTTTTCAAAAGTTTACTGTGCTTACTCTGTTTTCAGATTGCTCTTTGTTTCTTCTGTTGATATTGAACATGTGAGTTGAAAAATGAGGTTGGTAAACTTGAAAAATGTATTATTTTTTAGAACATCAGCTTTTTGATATAACAGCCTTATTTTATGTGTCCTTCATTGAAGCCACATTACATTCTTCTTTGAAGGTTGTAATTATATAAAACTTATAAATACAAATGTTGGGATATAAAAATCAGTATTTTTATATTTTATTCTCTAGAGAACATTATATTCTTAAAGTATAATTTACCTTAAGTGATCATCTAGTTTATCCCTTTTCATTTTATAAAGACACTTTAAATGACCTGCTCAGACTCACAAATGTTTGACTCAATGAGACCAAGTTGGGACTAGAATTTGGTGTTCTGGCCCATAATACAGGTCTCTGCTACTATCCATGTATTGATGTTAAAGAAAAGGCTTTTTTAAAGTAATGGTCTTCCCGTTCTTTTCATTAAGATGGCAGGTGGGCTCAAATGTACTGTCAGTATTCTGCATTATTCTTCTGGAGCTACTCAGGCACTCAGGATTCCTTCCTAATTTAGCAATGTATTTTTTCAATTCTCTCTAATGTTTTTGGGGGCTCTAAAGATCAGAGTAGCAATCCAGCACTCTTTCAGGGCAGAGGGAAACCTCAGGGAATGGTCAATAGAGTAGGGCAGGGTTTGGAAGGAAAGGGGGTGGTCCAGAGTGGTCTTGAATGGTTCCCAAGTTTTTTAGGGAATTCCCACTATTCTTTGACAAAATGAGAAAATAAGAATTATGTAGTGATGACAAAATAAAAAGTTGATAACTATACTAATGCTCTATTTTTTTTGTTGTTGTTGTTTTGTTTTTTAAAAAACTTTGAGTCTGTGTAGCCCGAAAAGTGTGGGAGACACTCATCCAGAATCTGCAGTGCTGTTTGGGGAGAAGAGGTCTGGGTAGAAACTGGATGATATGAGGGACTGGATACCTATGGTGAGAAAGCAGCTGAGAGACCAGCACATTTTAAAATGGATGACGGGTGCCTGGGTGGCTTGTTAGGTCAAGGGTCCGACTTTTGGTTTCAGTTCAAGTTGTGATCTCTGGGTTGTGGAATTGAGCCCTGAGCTGGGCTCAACGCTCAGTGGATAGTCTGCTTGGGATTCTCTCTCTTCCTTTCCCTCTACCCGCCCTTCCCTTCTCTGGCACATGCACTCTCTCTCTCTTTCCAATAAATAAATAAATCTTTAAAATGAACAGTATGTCAAATTTGAGGTTAGTGGGGTGGTGAGGAAATTGAAAATGAAGGTTATTTAGTTGGCTCTCAATGTCAGTGTTAAATGAGGTTTGTATATGAAGAACATGTAGTGGACAGTGAATTGAAAGCATGTTTATTTGGAATTCTTGGTGTCTGTGTTGGATTCATTCCATAATCTTAACCTAATTATAGAATTACTGAGTGTTTCACAATCAAAATGGGAACTAAAAATGCTGATTTTTAAAGCACTTTAGGATCTTCAAATAAAGTGTACCACCACTAGCTTCAAAGATAGTTTCTTCACTTAGATAGTCTTTGGAACGGGATTCAACTGAAGTTTTACAAAGTAGTATTAGGGTTCCTAGTGACAGCAGTCTTGCCTTTTGTTCATGTTTTCAAAACCCACCTGCATGTTACATTGTACGTGCTCTGTAATTATGAAGTGATGTGAAAAAAATATTTTTTGGAAAGTTGCCTTAACATGTTAATGGAACACTGGCAACATTACTAAGATTAAAAATGCAAACTGCTTTGCAGAGCTGTGACTTTATAGGACATAAGTGCATGCTGCTAAAGCAAAATGAAAAAGCAAAAAACACCACAAAAAACACGAAAATGATCCTCCTTCTCCTCTACCGATATAACCTATAAACAATCCCCAACAAAAAGGTGATATACTAGGGTACATTGAAAGTCATGTCATCTGGAATCAACATATGAATTGAAGCATACTAAGAATTGTTTCTGATTTTTTTCTTCTTCATATCATATAAGCTCTAAATGTGTTTTCCTCTTGGATCAGGAAGAGGAATTCAAAGATCGATTTTTTTTCCCAAAGATTTCATTTTTTTATTTGACAGTCAGAAATCACAAGTAGGCAGAGAGGCAGGCAGAGAGGGGGAAGCAGGCTCCCCGCTGAGCAGGGAGCCCGCTGTGAGGCTCGATCCCAGGACCCTGGGATCACGACCCCAGTTGAAGGCAGAGGCTTTAACCCATTGAGCCACCCAGGTGCCCCCAAAGATCAGTTTTATATTTGGTTAGCTTTTATGTTCATGTATAAAAACATGGGTGAGAAAAATGAAAACATTTAACTTTTATTCCTGCTTAAAGTTTGAATAGAAGGATAAATCATGTATTTAAGACTTGTTTACTTATGGGGTGCCTGGGTGGCTCAGCTGGTTGGATGACTGCCTTCAGCTCAGGTCATGATCCTGGAGTCCCCAGATCGAGTCCCGCATCGGGCTCCCAGCTCCACAGGGAGTCTGCTTCTCCCTCTGACCTTCTCCTCCCTCATCCTCTCTCTCACTGTCTGTCTCTCAAATAAATAAATAAAATCTTAAAAAAAAAAAAAAAAGCCTTGTTTACTTATTGTGTAATTTTCTGAAAGCAAAGTGCGGTTGACCCTAATAACATGGGTTTGAACTGCCTGGGTCCACTTATGCATTTTTTTTTTTTTTTTTTTGTATAGTGTGGTAAATGTTAAATGTATTTTAATAATTTTCTTAATGTCATTTTCTTTAGCTATCTTTATTGTAAGAATACAGTATATAATACGTGTAATATACAAACTGTGTGTTAATCAACTGTTCATTGTATAAGCTTCTTATTAGTAGTTAAGTTTTTGGGGAACCAAAAGTTATATGTAGATTTTTGAGATTTTTGACCATGTGAGGGTCATTACACTTAACTTCCTCATGTTCAAGAGTCAGCTGTAAAACTGTTTAAAAACAGAGTGTTGGGGTGCCTGGGTGGCTCAGTGGGTTAATGCCTCTGCCTTCAGCTCGGGTCATGATCTCAGGGTCCTGAGATCACGCCCTACGTGGGGCTCTTTGTTCAGCCGGGAGCCTGCTTCCCTCCCCCCCCCCCCCCCCCCGGTCTGCCTCTCTGCCTCCTTGTGATTTGTCTGTCAAATAAATAAAATCTTTAAAAAAATAAAATAAAAACAGAGTGTCACTCTGATTTATTATATTAATTTCAAATGGACTTTCAGAGTTTATTTTCTTTGAAAAAAATTTTATGTTTATAAATTTTTTTCTGATGATCAAAATAATATGGAATCATTGCAGAACATTCAGAAAGCCTGGAAATATATAAAGAAATAGAAAAAAAAATCACCTATTGGTAACTACCCAGATACACTCTTAAAATCTCGGCATTTTTTTCTTCTGATTTTTTTTCTCTTTTATTTTTTTCTTTACATTTTTGAGATCATACCAAATATTTTAACATCCTGCTTTTTCAACACAATATATATTATATATGGAGAGTATATTACAATATATATAGAATATATGAAATATATATATTATAAAGAGAGCATTTTAGATACTATTTTAAACATTGTAAACATAATTATTGATTACTACATGATGCATTATCTGGCTTGGACACAATAAATCTTTCTCTGTTGTTGGACAGTTACATTCTTTGAATAAATATTAAATCCTTAAATTAATGTAAGTTTGGTTTTTTTTGAGGCTTTCCTCTTCAATTGAGTAACTTAATTGATAAAACTCTTCTTGGGATTAGATTTTCCTTTCCTCCTTTCATTCCCGCAGTTACATGCTAGCTAATTCCTGGGCTTTTTCCTCCCTGTTCTTTGTAATCTGAAGAACTCCATGTTTTCTGCTACTGGTATGGCAACTTCAGTTAAGCTGTGATTGAAGTATTAAGATTGTACATAGGTAAAGTGTATATGGCTCCTTTCTTAAAGTTACCATGAACCTCAACTGGCGGTCCTTATGCAGTTTGAGAGCTATAAGTATACTTGGAGAGAATATATACAAAGATGTTAAGTAGAATATAAGGAATGAAGTATTACTTATTTACTGTACAGTTTAAATTTTTTTCTAGTATAAAGTGTTTACCTTAGTTGTATATAAAATGAAGTGTTTTATACCAATATTAATACTGATGGTTGCATGAATTAACTATTGATTTTTTATGTATAATTTACTTTTTATTGATCTGGGGAGTGCAGCAACAGTTTGTCAGTACTGTATTATAAACATTCTATTGGCTGTAAGGGGCACATCTGAATTTAATAATTATATTCTTTTCAATAGTTTGTCATTTTGTAGGAAAAGATGTGTTATGGATGAGATTTTTGAACAAAATGATTGGTCTTTAGATTCCTTGGTAAGGCTATGTGGATTTTTCCCTGGGTTAAGATCTTTTTATTCATATTGGAAAAAAATACTACCACTCTATGCAAAAGTACATTTCTAGTCAAAATAATGTATGTTTCTGGGGAAATTTTGTCAACATTCCTTTTCTTTAACTTGATTCAAATTTATTTAAAAAATAAGCTTGTGAAGTTAAATTTAATTAAATGTTGACATTATTTCTGAAAATAGTCACAAAATGTAATAAAAGCCAAGGTCTGCATTTTTATTTAACACAGCACTCTGTATGTGTGTTTATGTGTGTGTGTGTATGTGTATATGTGTGAGTTTATTATTCTTATATTTATGTTTAGATTATTCTAAAGAATAAATAGCTCATATGGCATTATATACTATGAATTTCACATCTCATTGAAAGAATAATTTAAAGGGGTAATAATAAATTATATGTTTTATGATTGCATTTCACTTTATCATTTTAGTTAAGATGGTAATAATGAATTGTATGTTTTATGACTGCATTTCACTTAGATTATTTTAGGAATTTATCATAGGATGAGATATGATTTCTTCCTTCTCAGGTTTTTATTGCAAAAATAGCTCTGATTTTTAATACTCTATTTAATACCATTGTTCTACTTAGAAGGCATGAGAAAAATATTAGTTTGCACACAAAGAACCCTGGTATTTTCTCCTTAAATATTTCTTCTTGAATTTTATTCCTTATTTCCATAAAGGATAGGTTATTATTAGAGCATTTGTCCTTGTATGTTGCAAAATCCTTCTGAATTCAGCACAAAGACAGCTTTAATGAATAATTAGATAAAATGATGCAGCCACTATCTTTCTAAATGGAAAGAAAATCAGAATATATAACCATTTTTTTTCCACAAATTTATTGAAATCAGAAATAAAATTTCCTTGCTGCTTTTTTTGTTTGTTTGTTTGTTTGTTTGTTTTAGGGGGAGGAGGTGGGGCAGAAGGAGAAGGAGAGAGAGAATCTTAAGCAGGCTACATGCCCATCGGGAAGCCTGATGTGGGGCTGTCTCATGACCATGAAATCATGACCCAAGGTGATATGAAGAGTTGGGCACTTAACTGTCTGAGCCACCCAGGCACCCCAATCCACAGTGTGTGTGTGTGTGTGTGTGTGTGTGTGTGTGAAGATTTTATTTATTTGACAGAGAGAGACAGCGAGAGAACACAAGCAGGAGGAGTGGGAGAGGGAGAAGCAGGCTTCCCACCCAGCAGAGAGCCCAATGTGGGGCTCTATCTCAGGACCCTGAGATCATGACCTGAGTGGAAGGCAGACCCTTAACGACTGAGCCACCCAGGTGTCCCCATTCCCCTACAGTATATTTTTGAAGTGAAAGAAAAAGCAAAAGTCCTGTTTAGAACCAGTATTAACATGAAATGAAGTTAGCTAAAATAAGCCAGTTAATATTTCAGACTTATAATAGGGAAGGGTCTTAGAAAATTAAGGGTTTGTTTTCTTTTTAACTGATTGGTTTATAATGTTAGAGGTGCTAGTACTGTGTAGTTTTAAAAAAATGGCAATTCAGTAATCCTATTTGCTTCATTGTCAGTGTTCTCTCATATCATTACAAAGATACTTGGGAAAAGTCTATATATCTCTGGGCTTTAATTAGGCATGGGAACATGCAGAGTTTAAAAGTAAGAGTAATTGCTCAGCCTCTGATAACTTGCACGCAGTGAATCACCTTTAAAAGAATGCTACATAAAACAAACCATTGTATAGAGGAGATAGGAAAACATAATTTTGTTGCTGGGTCTGCTGGGAGGGATTTGCAAATTTTGTGAGATCCTGCAGAGAGTCAAGCAAAATCTGCATTACTGCACATTATCTCCTGTTGGGGAAGAACCAGCAGGACTGCTTATGGTTCTCAACTATCTCTGCTGTATATACTTTTGTCCTACTATGTAAAAAGCTTCCCATTTGCTGGAAACAGTAAGAGTGTCTTAACACTGAGAGAAAAGGATTAAAAAAAAAAGATGAAAAATACCAACTAAATGAGAAGAACCTTTATAGCCAAGCTTGACAAGAATACTGGGAGTCAGGTTGAAGGGTGGTTAGATAAGCTAATATAATTCTTTAATATAAGGTCTTTTATTTTAAGAAATAAGTTAAACAGTAATAGGTTTTATAGTAGAAAACCTTTTTAAGTTGAGCTGTAAAATAATCATTTTAAAGGTAGTTGTTAGATTCATTTTTTTGTGTGTAATTTTATCCTTGTTTCTTATATTTACTTATAATTTCTGGCACTTTTCAAGAGGCAGGATGCCATCTTATCAATAAACCATTTACATTGTTTTAAAATAAAAGCTTATTTCTCCTTCATACAACAGTGGTAGGGTAGTTTGTAAGCTTCAAACAATTTTTCTTTCTTTCTTTCTTTATGTAAGATTTTGCTTATTTATTTGACAGTGAGAGAGAGAGAGAGAGAGAGAGAGAGAGCGCACAAGCAGGAGGCACTGGAGGCAGAGGGAGAGGGAGAAGCAGGCTCCCTGTTGAATAAGGAGCCCAGTGTGGGGCTCGATCCTAAGACCCCAGGATCATGACCTGAGTCGAAGGAAGATGCTTAACCAATTTTTATAAAAATGAATAAAATTTTTGCAATTTCAAAAAATAAAACTGTTTTCATGTAACAGAATTGGTCTAAAATAATAGTTGCTCCAGGATTTTAATGCATTAAAGTGAGAACAAATGAAATGATTGATTTTGACAAAATTCCAAATGAACTTTAAATTAGATTAATATATTTGTTACTTTTAATTGAACTAAACATTTGTCATTTTCAAGTAGATAACTTTTTAAGATATCCCATTATAATTCATTTTTCAGACGAAAATTTTAAATTTCACAGTGTTTGCCAATATTTTTCTTCCTCTAGTAATTAGAATAAATAAGGTAGGTTAGAAAGGAAGAAGTTAGTGGCCATGCTGTTACTTTTAAGCATTTTACAATTTTTACTGAGCAGTTGGTTTATATGACAAGGACTAAGAATCTTTGGTATCTTACTTCAGGAGTAATGCTTAAATGATGGAAAGCTATTGATCATTTTAAAGTATGTGTAATATAAATTTTCATTATAGTTCAAAATAATTTTTTTTTATTTTAAAACTTATTTTTATGCACAATGAAGACTTTGTTGAATGGTCCTTGTACTAAAGAGATTAGGTATATATGTATGATTCTCTGTATAGGTGTACTTTATTTTATTTTTATTTTTTAAAGATTTTATTTATTTATTTGACAGAGAGAGATCACAAGTGGGCAGAGAGGCAGGCAGAGAGAGAGAGGAGGAAGCAGGCTCCCCGCTGAGCAGAGAGCCCGATGCGGGACTCCATCCCAGGACCCCGAGATCATGACCTGAGCCGAAGGCAGCGGCTTAACCCACTGAGCCACCCAGGCGCCCTGTGTAGGTGTACTTTTAAAAAAAGCAACTGTTCAAGTAATTGATATTGAAAAGTAATTTTGACACAATTATACTGAAGTTTTATCTTTATATATCAATGCAGTTAATGAAAATTGCTAGTGATCTTTTACAAAACAGAAACTATTTTTTTTAAAAGATTTTATTTATTTATTTGACAGACAGAGTTCACAAGTAGGCAGAGGAGCAGGCAGAGAGAGGAGGAAGCAGGCTCCCTGCTGAGCAGACAGCCCGATGTGGGGATGTGGGGCTCTATCCCAGGATCCTGGGATCATGACCTGAGCTGAAGGCAGAGGCTTTAACCCACTGAGTCACCCAGGCACCCCAGAAACTATGTTTTATTTACTTTGAGATCTCTACATTCAGGACTGTGTCATCTAGCATAGAGTACATATTCAGTAGTGTTTACTGAATGCGTTTCAGTGTCTTTTCTCATGAGGTCTTATTTTTCACCAAGCTGAGATACCACATTTGTTTAATCAAACTGAGATACCACATTTGTTATATAATTCACTGAAAGTTTCAATGAATTTAAATGTTTCTAAATCCACTTGTTAATTGTATTTGAATTACCATGCATTTCTGCTGTGAGGAGTAATCTTTTGAGTAGAACAACAAGGTGTCTGAACTGATGTAGTAAAAACAAAGGCAGAAGAGAAAAATTAAATTTCCTTACTGTCTGAAGCCCATTGACAAGTCCTTGAAACAGTCAGAGTGACCTTCCTCTGGGAGCTCAGCTGTCTCCGTGTTGACACTTTGCTAAGGGCAAAAGGCAGTCTTCTCCTGACTCCTTACAGTTCTGTGAGTCTACTTCAACATCTAAAAATTCTTTTGGAAACTTTATCTCTGCCCCTCCCGCCCCCCCCCCCCATATAATGTTAGCAGTCATCCTACAAGCATATGGCCAACTGATAAACATCTGAAGCATCTCATGAGTAAGTCTTTACTAAACACTAATGAATGACCTTTTCCTAACAGTAGATAGACCTCTCAAGCTTCTGGAAACCTTGTTTCCAAAACACCCTGGAGGCTTGTGGTGTACCTAACCCCTCCCAAATTGAAAGTATATAATGTATACAGTATAAAATCACAGTGCAGCTCTTTCTGCCCACTAGTCCAGTCCCTGTGCGTAATAAAACCAACTTTTTGGGTCCAGGATGTCTCAAGAATACTTTCTTGGCCATTGGCTCTGAACCCCAGCATTTTCTACATCATGAACAATAATGTAGTTTTCTTTTTTTCAAAAATGCTTTTGCAATTTTTTTTTTAAATCAATTTTCTGATTATAGAAAAAGTGTTTCTGAATCAGTCTTCTGTTTTGGTCAGTTCTCTAATATTTTCTTATTGTTTAATTTTGCCGTATTTTTATTTCTTAATTGTATTCTTATACTGGATTCCTAAAAACAAAACATACTATTTCCTTTTAATTTTACTTCAGGTTTTTACTTTAATACCTCCACAGTCCAGTCTTAAGGGTGCATATAGGCACATGTTTGTGTGTGTGTCTGTCTATGTGTATATCTATAGTGATAAGATACTATAACAAATGTTTACATTTGACCCAATGTTTACATTGACTTAAATAAGATGGAAGCTTATTTCTCCTTCACATAATGGTGGTAAGGTAATCCAGGCTTGTCAACATGGTTAGCTTCACAAAGTTACCAGTCCCCAATGCATTACATTTTATTGTTCTGCAGACTGATAGGGCATTGTTCTTGTTTGCAAGGTTTAATCTGGGTCATTGCCATATCTGTATTCTATTTAAAGAAAAGAGGAAAAGAGCTGAAGCAGAAGAGCACAAGGAAAATGATATCCTTTAAGAAAGTAATGCAAAATTTTCACATTCCATGGCAAATTGTCCCATGGCTACACTGGAAAGCTGGAAAGTTCAGTCTCTCTATTGGTGGTGGTGTGTGTCGGGGGGTAGGCACTCATTCAGTTAAAACTCTGTTACTATACAGCAAAGGAAAAATGGACTTGATGACCACTATAAGTTGTCACAATGCATTTAAATTGTATCCTGATGGTTGGTAGTCCTGTTTCATTTATGCTTTTAAGGAAAAGATCAAGGAAGAAGAGAGTTATTTCTGGCTTTTTGCAATGTGTCGACAGTGACCTAGAAGCATTTTATGTTAAGTGTTATTAGGTCTTCCAGTGAGAAAATTGAATCTTAGTTGTGCTCAAGGCCTGAATGACCTCATGTAAGGACTTTCCCTTCAGTATCAACCTTAGCATAATTTTGGGTTTGAGGGTTTTTATTAAGGGAAATTGGGTTTCATACACAGGACATCTGGGTGTCTGTCATTAAATATACTGCTTCTTTATGTTAATGATACTGTTATAATTTCCTTTTTTTTTTTCCACAGCACTTTGGTGAAGTCATAATTCCCAATGTTGCTTTTAATATATTGTCCATTCTCTTAGCTTTAAGGAGTGTAAGACCTATCAGAACATTTTTTTTTTAATGGTTTGTAGTTCTACCTTCAGATATAAAACTTTTCACATTAAAACACTGGAATATGCTGCATCATCAAAGCTGAGGGAATTCAAGGACCCTCATATATTGCTGGTGGGAGTCTAAAATATCAGTCCTTTGGAGAGCTATTTGTTAATATTTATGAAAATTCCCAAGACATATCCCCTTTAATACAGCAGTTCTGTTTCTACAGATACACTTACACATGTGGCATGATATATTTATAGGGTTATTTGTTACAACATTGTAACAGCAAAGATAGGAAGTATTCTGGGTCGCTATCAGGGACTAGTTAAAAAAAACATGTACTTTTATAAAACGGAATACTATGTAGCTACATAAAATGTTGAAGCCGCTTACTTACTGAAATGAAAAACTCTCTAAGATTTATTATGTGGAAAAAAAACAATAGTGTAACAGTATAGAACAGTATATGTGATAAGACTCCTGTGTGAAAAGAAAGGAATAAAATGATACATACTCAAATATGTTTGTAAGCACATAAAATATCTTCCAGAATTAAAAATGTATATGGTAGAACCAATATATGTAAATTTAAGAATTACACCATAAATACCCTCTTAGGAATCCCAATTTTATTCTAATGAAATTATATCTATTTTGACACAGTGAAGGGGATTTTTCTTCATTAAGATAAAAATTGAAGTGTTCATTTTAGAAAAATACGGTACTGATTGGCTAGTTCAATTCTCTCTGATGCAGCAGTTCTCTTCTATAGTATCTCCGCTAATTGGTTATCCTTCATGTGTCTGAATACTGCCATTGATAGGACTCTATTAACTTTCTAAGGTAGCAAGTTCTGTTTATTTAGCTACGGTGAGAAAAGGTCTGTCTGGGGTAGGACAGAGATCTGAGAACTGGATATTACTAATCTGAAGTTACTGAAAAATTCAAATTCATTTCTTGAAATTAAGGGATCAGATTGTTGTAAGGCATCTTATTGTAGGAGTGTCTTTTCGTATTTGAGACAGTGAATTCTCTTGCTAAATAGTGTTAGAATTCCTTTTTATGTGAGGCTAAAATCTACCCAGATTTACCTCTTGCATGACTTACATTTATTGGATCTTAACTCTTTTTTACGACTGTTACTTAAATAAAAGCCTTTCAGATATTTGAAAAGAGACATTAAAGATCCTTTGTTCTTTTGACTATTCTTCATATTATATAATTTCCAGATTTTATTATCCTGTTTCTCCTGTGGACATTCCTCAGTGGAAATGTTGCAAAAGTGGACATAAGTTTCTAGATAAGATGTCAGTATACAGGGACGCCTAGGTGGCTCAGTGGGTTAAAGCCTCTGTCTTCAGCTCAGGTCATGATCCCAGGGTTCTCGGATCAAGGCCTGCATCGGGCTCTCTGCTCGGTAGGGAGCCTGCTTCGTCCTCTCTCTCTGCCTGCTTCTCTGTGATCTCCATCTGTCAAATAAATAAATAAAATCTTTAAAGAAAAAAATATGTCAATATACAAAGGATATGCCTTGTTTTAGATGTGTGTATGTGTTTGTTTTAATGCTGACCAAGAGTTTATTAGTTCTTTTGGCACCCTAGGGCACATTGTTGTCTTATTTTGAGTTTGAGGTCCATTGGAATACCAGATATTTTTCATATGAATTGCTATTAATTATTGCCTGTACAGTTACTGTCTGTTCAATACTTTATTTTTTATTTAAACTATTCTTATAATTTTCTTTTGTTCATCATAGAAAAATTCTTTTAAAAATTTAGAAAAGCAAGAAGAAAGTTCCAAGTATAAAGTACTCATTATAGCCTCTATTAATACAGAATTGGCTATCCTTGCAGGGATTTTCTAGAATAGTGTTTTTCTTTTTTTTTTTAAGGTTTTATTTATTTATTTGGCAGACAGATCACAAGTACGCAGAGAGGTAGGCAGAGAGAGAGAGCGGGGAAGCAGGCTTTCTGCTGAGCAGAGAGCCCGATGTGGGGCTCGATCCCAGGATTCTGGGATCATGACCTGAGCTGAAGGCAGAGGCCTTACCCTACTGAGCCTTTTAGGCGCCCCTAGAATGGTGGGTTTTAAACTCTAGGATGCTACCCAATAGTCAGCTATGAAGTCAATTTAGTGAGTTACAATTAGCATTTGAAAAAAGAAATAGAATCATATAAAATGGAAAATATTGTATAGCATTTACAGAGAAAGAGTAAATACTGTTCCATATAAATATTTTAATTAGGTACTTTTATATATGCATCTGTGCAATGGACCAAGATATATAAGATGTTTGTTGGAGTTGATCACATTGGAAAAAAAAAGTTTATCAGTGGATAAACTGTCCTTTTTTTTCCCCTTTCCTTCTTTTCTTTCTTTTTCATTTCATTCTTTCTCACCATCCATCTTGGCAGATGTTCAGCCAACTTTGAAACCACCTAATTAAAAGATCGTCCAGCCTACTGTTTTCTCTCGTTTCCACAAGAATTCCATGAAAGAGTATCAGTTTTTTTTTTTTTTTCCCATAGATCTTATATGAGGTAACATACACAGTGGTTGTAAGAACAAAGCCTCTAGTAGAAGAGTGTTCCAGGGTTGAATCCTGTGCCCACAATTGATTAACTCCATGTTTTTGGGTCGTTCACTTTATCAGTTAATGACTCAGTTTCTTCATTCTTAGAATGGTGGTAATAATGTTTTTACTCATAGGGTTATTATAAGGGTCAAATGAGATAATACTGAATTAAAAAATTAAGTTCAATGAGTGTTGGTATCACTGTTAATAACTTTAGCATGTCTTTAATTTTCCAGGTTAGTAATCTTAATAGAAAATTATTTATATCTGGTATGACCTTTTAATGAACTCATGATAACTCTTGATCAAGTGCTTCATTTTATAAGAGCTCACAAATCATCTATTAAATAATTATTTTTAAAAGATGTTATTTTGGGGGTGCCTGGGTGGCTTAGTCAGTTAAGCATCTGACTCTTGATATTAGCCCAGGTCATGATCTCAGGGTTGTGAGATTGAGCCCCTCATCAGGCTCCTTGCTCAGTGGGGAGTCTGAGATTCTCTCACTCTGTCTTCCTCTGCCTCTCTCCCCTGCTCTCTCTCTCAAATAAATAAATAAATAAATAAATAAATAAATTTTTAAAATGTATATTCTAAAAGTTTGCTAGGGATTGTACAATAGTCTCCAGAGATCACAGGTAGGCAGAGAAGCAGGCAGAGAGAGAGGAGGAAGCAGGCTCCCCGCTGAGCAGGGAGCCCGATGTGGGGCTCGATCCCAGGACCCTGGGATCATGACCCAAGCCGAAGGCAGAGGCTTTAACCCACTGAGCCACCTAGGTGCCCCATGAGAAAATTTTGAATTAGAATTTATTTGGAACAAAAGAGTTAAAATCATTAATTTAAGACAGCCAGGTACTCTGTCTCTTCATTTATCAGCCTTCAGTTAGCTGTTAACCATGTTTATTATACCTTTTCCAGTGTGAAGATCATTCTCCTTAATAGAACTAAATAGGAATCAAATAGTTTCACTTTCTCTATCATTTGTTTCCATTCATTTGGCAAGTATTTATTGAGCAGCTGAGTACACAGGATTGCTCCTGGTGCTTGAGAATCAAGGCCATAGATATGAGACTTACCCTCAGAGGGTACCAGTGTGAGTGTGTGTGTGTGTGTGTGTGTGTGTGAGTGTGTGTATGTATGAGTGTGTATAGGGGAGAATCAGTGAGCATCAGGGGAAGAAGGAAGGATCACAAAATTCCATTTATGATATTTCTCTTTGTTTTTTAAAATTTCAGGGCCTCTGTTTCTGTGCTTTGTTGTATTCATCATTTCATTAAACTTGAGGACAGAATTATTTTTCTTTGTCAACCATGTTTTCTTGGTCTATTCCACTAGGCATAAGTTGCAGCTCATAGTGGAATGAATCCCAAATATTGTTCAGAACCAGATAAAGCCATTTATACAACCAGCTATTCCTTTTTCATATTTGTGTTTATTTTCCAATATCACTACTTTCAGAGAGATGAAAATACCTAGATTTCAATGTCCTGTAACTTTCTATTTAGGACTTTATAGAGTTCTCCTGACAGAATCTTGTGAATGTGGTACAGTGGAAAGAGCATCATCTTTGGAATCAGAGAAACTTGTGTTCAAACCCTGATACCCCCTCCAGTTAACATTGTGATTTTCTCTGTGTTTCTTACAAATTTCAAACCTAAATTTACAAATATGTGGGATGGGGCTAATAATATTTATCTTGATGTATGTTAGTTATCTCCTACTCTTCACCCCACTCTGTCATGCCTGCCAGCTTGAAGCAGTAGACCTGGTTAGTGGTTGAGGGTTGCTACTACTTGTGATCTCAGCCAGAATGCCAAGAAGCAATAGGTTTATTGTGTATTGAAAGCCTCTCTAGCAATCTGAGATGATTTGACTTAAGAAGATACCACTTTTTGCCTAATTAAGTCAAAACTACAGGGGATCATTCATCTCTAGTCTCACTTTTCGGTGTGCTAGCTACTACCACATGTTTCTTCCTCCAGTGGCTAATAACAGGAGCCCTCTAATCTTTTTTTTTTTTAATTAATTATTATTATTATTATTATTATTTTTTTGAGAGGAAGAGAGAGAGAGGAAGAGAGAGAGTGTGAGAGGGGAGAAGGTCAGAAGGAGATGCAGACTCCCCATGGAGCTGAGAGCCCGACGCGGGACTCAGTCCCAGGACTCCAGGATCATGACCTGAGCTGGAGGCAGTCGCTTAACCAACTGAGCCACCCAGGCATCCATGAATCCTCTAATCTTAATGAAACTTTATTTCTTCCTAGGAATTCTCCTTATTTTCTGTGTCAGTGGAATTTAGTTTCAAAGTGGGAGACTTGGATCCTTTCCCTTTTATGATTACTCTGTTTACTTGCTAACCTGTTATTTTTTTTTTATTAAGATTTTTATTTATTTATTTGACAGACAGAGATCACAAGTAGGCAGAGAGGCAGGCAGAGAGAGAGAGAGGAGGAAGCAGGCTCCCTGCCGAGCAGAGAGCCTGATATGGGACTCGATTCCAGGACCCTGAGCCGAAGGCAGAGACTTAACCTAAGTCACTGAGACACCCAGGTGCCCACTAACCTGTTGTTTTTACTGAAAAGGCAATAATGTGTTTAGACATATTTAAGAGTCGTTAATACATTAGATTCATAATTAAGAGATTGCCTTACCTCATGAAAATGATATAAAAGTTGGCAGAAGTTTTTGTGGAGTGGGATGGGGTGGAGAGGAGAAAGATAAAATATTTCCGCTTATTTTGGAATTCACTATTAGATGTTATTTGAAGAATGTTTTTCTGATAAATTCATATTTCGAGGCTAGTGTAATATAGTATCTCATCCTTTCACAACTCAGCTTAATGGAAATTACGTATGTTCTCTAAATAATGCCTCACTGAGTTTAGCGTATTTCTAGTGAAAATTTCCTCAGGCCATTGATTCACAAATTTTAATTAACAAAGTTGAAATTAAGATTCCTATAAAAATACTGAATGTAGTCATGAGGTTTCAGACTTTGAAAATTAGGGTGACAGGTTTCCATTTATAAATGGAACATTCTCAAGTTGTATTAGAAATGAGATTTTTGGTTGAAGAATTAATATGTACTAGTTAATAAGGAATGAGAATTAAAGTGTGTTTTGTCAGAACAGTTTTTGTCATTACAGAAAGCGCGAACCAACAATCTAACCTATAAAGGGTGTTATTTGAAAATCAGTAATATTTACATAGTAATTGGTGTGAATAGTGAGTTGGTAAAATCTGTGCTTTGTAGTTTTGTGTTTCTTATAAAATTTTGCTATTGCTTAATTCCTTCCATTTACTTGGAAAAAATCTCCCATCTTCTTGCATTGGTTTTAAACCATCTTTCTTCTCATGAGACTCCTTGTTAGTTTTGCCATAATTGGGTTCACTTCAGCAAATGCTTGTTGAGTCTCTTTGTCAGGCACTATACTAAGCATGTGAGATCTGAAAACGAGTGAGACGGGTGTTTTGCTTTAAAGGGTCTTCTAGTACTCTGTGGGAGAATGACATATGCATTTTTATTATTATATTCAATCTCAGAATGGTAAAATACCTGAGAATTTTGTTAATAGTATTTATTTGTGGGTGCCTGAGTGGCTCAGTTGTTAAGCATCTGCCTTTGCTCAGGTCCTAAGCCCAGCTCAGGTTTTGATCCCAGGGTCCAGGATGGAGCCCTGCATTGGGCTTCCTGATCAGCGAGAAGCATGCTTCTCCCTCTTCCACTTCCTCTGCTTGTGTTCCCTCTCTCCCTATATCTCTCTTTGACAAATAAATAAATAAAATCTTTAAAAAAAAAAAAAAGAGGGAAAGCATTTATGCACACACAGGGTGTTACATAGGTGCTCATTGCTCCCTGTTATCACAATCTGATACAGACTTTGCTCTTAGAATAAGAATTGGTTATATATATATATGCACACACACACACATATATAACCAATATATATATAGGTTATATGTGTATATATATTATCAAAGAGACAGCTCAAATTTATGAAGAGAGAAATAATATTTAATACATGATTTGGACTTTTTCATAGGGATTAGAGAAATGATTCGATTGTCACCTAAAAGTTCATGGCAAAATAGATTCTAACTGGATAGTAGTAAAATTAAAAAAAAAAGCCACTCATGAAGAAGTAAAATTGAATATTAAATATCGGGGGGAAAGGAATTTCAAAATCTGAAAGCAAGGAAACATGACATTAAGGAGAAGATGGACTGGTTTGATTAAATTAACATTATTTTACGTAAAATCATTAAAAGAGAACTGTAGAAAACAAAGTGGACAATATTGATGTAGTAAATATAAAACACATTTAGAGAAAATATTAATTTCTGGAATGAGTAAGATATATAAAGGATGATCATAAAAATAAATATACTTTCTATATTTGTGAAATTAGTTTCTTTTAGTCTCATAGAAAACTAGTTACAGACACTAAAGTTAGAATAAAATAGTAATTTATGAAAGGATTGACTAAATTTCTAATTAATGATACACTGTTATAAGAATCATATACTCAATGAAATTTCAGCATAAATCAGAAACTCATTCATTCTGAAAACATTATTTGAAGATTTAATGTGTCAGATACTGCACTAACTGCTTAAATGATAAATATGAATAATAAAGAGCTCTTTATCAAGGAATTCATAGCCTAGGGATAGAACACTTCTTTACCCCCTTTCTTCTCTTCATCTGGTAAGGCTAGTCCATCAACCCAGCCACTCACCTGTCCATACAAAAAACGGCTAATGAATTTCTGGAAGGTATAGGACCTTATAGTAGGTGCAGGGATATTAAGATAAAAAGTGGGACTCTGTCATTAAGGAGTTTAGTCAAGGAGATGGGCAGAGGAAACAGTGCCAGAGATAGCGTTCCAGAGAATAGAGATCTCTCTCTTGAAGGGAACACTTACACTCTGTTGGCGTATCTTACAAGTGAACACCAAGATACTAATACATTTTATTTATTCAGATTCTGTACTTCTAACATAATTAAAATATATTATTCTTTCCAAATATAATACTTAATGAATGAAATAATCAAATCCTTTTGAGAACATCATTACCTGTCAAAGACCCTATGTGAGTTTATTAAGGTATAAGCAGGTTTTGCCAAATATCTATCCTTGTGATTTGTTAATTGTTATTCAAAGGCTAAAAATAGAGAAACAGTCTTCTTTTTGACATGACACAATTATTACTGATAGAATGAAGTGTGTGCAGCAGGAGAGGAGCACAATATCTGAGAACTTTATAGAGATCAGTTATGATGTATTTTTCCTATGAAGGCCTATTTTCATGTAATATTCTTTACTGACCTAAGGTATTTTGTTCTTCCAAGTTTGTTTTCTTTTCTTTCCTTTGGTTTTGTTCTGTCTTGTAGTTAATTTGATCACTCCTCCAGTGTTTTGATTATAATATCCTAATTTTTCTCGAAGTTTATTCAAGTGGTCCATTCACTTTACACTTTAAAAATTTTTTCCTATGGGAGCCTGGGTAACTCAGTCATTAAGTCTGCCTTCAGCTCAGGTCATGATCCTAGGATCAAGCCCCATGTCTGGCTCTCTACTGGGCGGGAAGCCTGCTTCTCCCTCTCCCACTCCCCCTGCTTGTGTGCCCTCTCTCGCTGTGGCAGTGTGTCTGTCAAATAAATAAATATAATTTTTAAAAATATTTTTTCCCCTACACATGTAAGTACTCATGAATGAATATGATTCTTAAAACAAATTTGTATACTATATAAATTTTGACATAAACTCTGCATCTTGCATGTCAGAGAAATACTAAGGTTAGTTTTTAATGATTAAATGTATTTGAATAATATATTTAACATATATATTTAATAAAATATATTTAAAATAAATGCTCAATAATTGGTTAACTTTTTTAAAAAAGATTTTTTTTTAAATTTATTTGAGAGAGAGAGAGGAGAGAGAGAGATTAAGAGGAGAGAGATCAGGGAGAGAAGCAGACTCCCTACTGAGCAGGGAGTCTGATGTGGGACCCAATCCTGGGACTCTAGGATCATGACCTGAGCTAACCAGCTAAGCCACCCAGGTCCCCCAATAATTGGTTTATTTGTATAATCCATTACTTGTATTGACTGAAGTGATTTCATGAATTTTACCCAATTGAATTTTGTATTAAGTAGCTTAAATATTTTTATTTTATTTTATTTAAAGATTTTATTTATTTGTCAGAGAGAGAGAGAGAGAGTGCTCACACAAGTAGGCAGAGAGGCAGGCAGAGGCGGAGAGAGAAGCAGGCTCCCCGCTGAGCAAGGAGCCCAATGTGGGACTTAATCCCAGGACCCTAAGATCATGACCTGAGCCGAAGGCAGCAGCTTAACCCACTGAGCCACCCAGGCATCCCTAGCTTAAATATTTTTAAATGGGAATTACTGAGAAGGTGTTACTGAAGTATTTATCTAGGGAAGGAATGGAAGCCTCAGGGACCAGAAGTCTTTTTGAGGTAGGTCTCTCTAAATACTTCTTGTGGAAATTGACCCCTAATGGCTTATAATCAGGACTAAAGTTCTATAAAAATGAAAGAGCAAAATTACTCACCTGTAACTTTGTTACAAAATGTGCATAAAGTCTTGAATTTATGAAATCTTCCTTATAGCCATTCTGTCATGTATCCGGTATTTGGACCAAATATGGTTTTCTTGATATAGAGCTTGGGTTAGAATCTCATTCTGATGGTTCATAGCTCTGTGCTCTTCCTACACATTTTTCCAGTTTTGTTTATAATAGAGAACACTGAAGGAATAAAACCACATGGCAGAGGTGGGAAGTGAAAAAAATCAAAACTCATTCTTAACATGCACATTCCATTGGAATGCTTGTATAGGCACCTTGAGTCACTTTTCAACAGTCACTTGCTGTAGATGTATACTTAGAGATTGACATCTTAGAATCACAAAACATCATGTTGGGTGTAAGTAAGGGGCAGTGATTTGCATTAAGTTGCTGCCTAAATTGGTTAATTGGCTTTCTACAGAACTCCCTTGTTTAATTTGTTTTTGAAATAATAGCAGTTACAGCATTAAAAAACATGCTTCCAGAGCAGGGATTTGCATGCTGTAGTTTTGCTGTTTAGTTCTTATTAGGAACCGATCTGCAAGTGCCCTAGAGCAAAAATTATCCACACGTGGATTTCCTCTGGGGAAGGATTAATCTGGAAAGTCAGTGAGCAGAAGAGATTTAGCATTCTTGGTTTATAAACATCATAGAGTAAGAGAATAATTGTTCTAGGGAGGTATACAGGTATTATTCTTTCACTGTTATCCATGAGTATCTCTATGGGAACTGGTAAGGAACAACTGTAGTGTGAAGGTGGTAAGAAGGAAAAGGGGTTTCATAGATTAATGGAGAAAAGTCATTAGCTGTAATCTATGCAGGAAGGGTGTAACGAGGAGTGTATATTACATTTAGCTGAAAAGAAAGATGCCCACTTACTTCAATTATTGATTGTTTAAAGTAAAATATAATTTATTATTTTCCATTTTACCTGTGACAATTTTGTGATCTATTTATGATGTGAAACCTAAAATTGCCTTTAACAATCTGTTTTACAAATATTGATTGGTTTTGTTTTCAGAAGCTTGTGACTAATTTAAAAGGGGAAATATGGTCTCATGTTTTGGGCTGTGTCTTCTGATTTATTTTTATATATAGACATGTGCTGCAATTGTAAGATTTATGGCAATTAAATTTAGACTCTGGAAAACAAGACTTCCCCCTAGTGACAATCTCTAACAGTGTTTCTGAGGATCTAAGCATTAGAAAAACAGTATTATCTTATGTACTGTGAAGTTACACAAATACCTAGAGTCTATGCAGATCACTAATTAAACTATCCATAGTAGATATGGAAAAAATAATGTCTACCATATCATTTATTCAAACTGTGGTAAAAAATGAGTCAGTTATAGAAATCAGATGTAATTTGGGGTATCATTTTCCCTTCTAATTCTACAAAAAATATAGTACTCATCTGTAACCTTATTAAAATATATTAACAAATATGTATTAGATATCAGTTGAGAAGATATTCAGTGGTAGTATTCTTGGGTATTTAGTAATACATATATTTTTACCATAGATATATCTTTTTTTTACAAAATTGCCAATTTTTGTCTTAAATATAATCTTTTAAACCATTTATCCCAACAATGTAGGAGAATACACTTTTTGGCTCACCTGTGCTAATAATAGCAATGATCTGTCTTTTTAAGTGTTTGCCAGTTTTATAGGTATGAAGGAATAACTCATTGTTATCTTAATGTACAAATCTCTGAGTTTGAGCTTCTGTTTAATGTTCCTCCCCCCAAATTTGAATTTTCCCTTTTGTAAATTTCTACTTGGTTGCCCTTTTTCTGTTGAGTTGCTTATATCTACCTTACCAAGTTTTAAGGACTCTTATACCATAGAGTTTAATTGTGCTCTTTAATGGTTTTCCAAATATATACTTTGCTGATTTTGTTCATAATGTCATGATGTGGGGCTCAATCACAGGATCCTGAGATCATGACCTGAGCTGAAGGCAGAGGCTTTAACCTACTGAGCCACCCAGGTGCCCAATATGCTGTATTTTTAACAGGATGTTTGTTGTTTTATTCTTTTCTATTTAATTTTTAATCCTAAATTTTTAAAGATATGGTATAAAATTATCATCTAATTATATTTTCTTCCATATATATATCTACTATATATATTATTTATATATATTCCAAATATATAAATAATAAATATATATCAATATATTTAGTTTTATATATGTAAATATATATATATCTGTATATTTAGTTTTGCCAGTACTTTTTATTAAGCTATTTACTCTTTCTCCTTACTTATTAGTGAGATTATCTATCTGATAATAATCATATTATCTTCTGCTCTTTGTCTTTTTCTGTTAGTTCCATGATTTGATAATAGAGGCTTTTTTCAGTAAATTTTGATATGTACATGCATGTACCTTCTCACATTTTTTTCCTTCAAATTTTGGGCAACTGCAATACACATTTAAGAAAATTTTATCCACTAGGGACAAAAATTGGGATTCTAATTTGGATTTTTTAAAAATATACATAGTAATGTTGAGAAGCAAATTTTTTAATACTAGGAATTCTTATTCAAAAGCATTAAATAATTGTTCCTTTTTGGAAATGTCTTTATATCCTCTAATAAGATTTTAGTGTTTTCCCTATAAACGTCCTATGATCATTCTTACTGAAATTAGTCCTAAGTATTTTATTTATTTATTTATTTATTTTGAGTACTACAAGTGAATTTTTTTATTTTTATACTGTTTTCAGCCTTCTTAACTAATTTTTATTCTGGTAATTTCCTTCCACTAGACCTTTCAATTAAGTGGTTTCTTTCTTTACTTAAAACATTTTTTTTCTTTTCTTTGTTTTTGAAGATTTTATTTATTTGACAGACAGAGATCACAAGTAGGCAGAGAGGCAGGCAGAGAGAGAGAGGAAGGGAAGCAGGCTCCTTGCCAAGCAGAGAGCCTGATGCGGGGCTTGATCCCAGGACCCTGCGATTGTGACCTGAGCTGAAGGCAGAGGCTTTAACCCACTGAGCCACCCAGGCACCCCTAATTTTTTTTTTTCTTTTTAGGTAGTGTGAGGTTTTCTTGTTCCATTTTATATGTGGTCTGATAAGTTTGGCAATAGTAATGCTACCGTTTGAAGGCTGTGCACATTAGGATTTATACTACTTGATGGGATCACCCATTACTCAGAATAGAAGCTTTAATTCACAAAGAGTATTTGAGGTGGGACACTTGGTTACTGGACTAGTTTTCCAAGCATAGGCAAAATTATAGTTGTATTAGTTATATTATTAACTTAGTTCCACATTATGTTTTGTTCCCTACCTAGTTATATTTTATGCATCTCTTAACCTCATGTATGATCAATCATTAATTTCGCCTTTTTCACCCCTACTCCCTGTTTACCTACTAATTGTAGAAACCTCAAATGGTAACATTAGCTTGAAATTATCTGAAATATCTAATCATACGACATCCCAAATGATGTATGATTGTCCAGAAGAATGTGTACCTCCAGATTGTTTCAAGTCTCCCCCCACCAAAAGGTTTCAAGAGACCTGTCACTTCTCTTGTATTCACCTCATTCTCCAAACATATGTAAGTTGTCCTTAGGCTCAACGGGGCAAGGCAGCTTTGGGAACAGTCCTCTGCCTTCTGATTGGGCTGTCCTTCTGACAGAGCCTCTTTTGCCTCAAACCCTGTGTCTGCGACATTGGCTTGCTGCTCAGGTGTACAGGCAAGTTTGAGATTAGCAACATATGTACTTGTACTTTCTCATCAATCTCATTGTATCATTTTATTGAAAGATTTTTTATGTGTAGATTAAAAAAATAGAATGAAAAGTATCAAAAATAAATTATTTGACATCTGATTATTTTTCTTTACCCATAGCCCATAACCTTCTTGGAATATTACTTAAAATAGGAAATACACATATTTTTCCCCTCACATTAAACACTCTTGCCTCTCCCTCCATAATCTTGGTGTGATTAGTGCTGCAGAAATACTTATACACTAAAGGATCCTTACGAGAAAATAAAGAGGGGTGCCTGCATTGCTTGAAGGGCTGTTCACAGTGGTTCTTTTCATTGGCAGAATATGTATTGACACTTCTGCCTTGGACATAATGAAGAACACAGATAATTAGACATGTGGGCTGGTCATGGCTTTGCTACTTACTAGATGGTATAATCAGTGATTCTTCAACAGTATCTTTCCACAGTTTATTTTTTTTTCCCTTAATCATTTTGGGATTATGAACTCCTTTTTGATTATGGTGAGAATATAAAACTTCCCAAGAAGATGTCACATTACATACACATAATTTTGCATGGTATAGAATTTGTGGGAGTTAGCAAATGTCTTGAAGCTTGCCCATTGACTGATATGGTTCTGTTCTATCTAGCGTGCATGACTTTAAGTATTTGTTCTGATACTACTTATTTTATCTTTCTTAATCATTTAAACTCTCTGACCCTCAATTTTTATCTACAGATGAATATATTGGATCTAATGACCTCTAAAGTCTGTTGTAGCACTAATATTCCTTGAGCTGCAGCAAAGGTTATTGTAGTATCACAGTCAACTCGATGAAAGCAGTGTACTCTTACTATTCTGCAATTATAGAGCTTACCATAATTAGTGTTTGCTATTGATTGAACTCTTTTGCATTCATAAATTGTGCTTAATCTGATTAAATAGATGTTTATCGAGTACCGAAGAAGTGCAAAGCACTGTGTAGTGCTTATAAAGTTGGGTCCTTGCCCTTAAGGATTGTAAAATGTAAGTTTAAAAGATGAGTAGTAAAATGAATGCTTAAGAGAGATATGAAGTGTGGGGATTAAAAGGAATAATTGCCCTTTCAATAATTTTCTCGAGATTGGACAATTTCATCTGTAAAGGGCCAGATAGTAAATATATGGTTTTTTGGGCCAAATAGACTGTGTTATAATTACTCAACTCTGTATTAGTATCACATAGAAACATAGACAACACCTAAATTGATGGGTATGGCTGTGTTCTAGTAAAACTTTATTTATATAAACAGGTAGCTGGCAGGACTGTAGTTTACCCACTCCTGAAATAAAGATTATGTTCATCAAAGACCACTTTAATAGAGGTGATGGGGGGTATGTTATGAAGGAGTGAAAGGCATTTGGATGGAGTAGAAGCAGTCTGGCAAGAATTCTTGGCTGGGAAGATAACACGATCAAAAACTCAAGAATGTTTCAGAAACATATCATTTCAGATGGAGAACTAGTTTTATTTGTATTATTCAGTATTGAAGAGATTTCATGAGAAAGTTTATCCATTGTCATCAGTCTCGGGATGTTCAGACTTATTTAACATTTTAAATGTTGTTTTTCTGCTGTTTGCATTGGGGAATTTGGTGAAGGATGGATGGCTTGGAGAGTTGTGGGTGGTTGCTTTGTTTTAGATTTGGCATTTACTTTTGGTTAAGGTAATCAAGAGAGAAATCTCTTTCAAAAATTTTCTATCACATTGTTCATGGATTGGTACATCTCCCTTAAGAGTTTATTCAGATATAATTGCATATAATATACAATATACACCACCTACTTAAAATGTATTTTGAAAGGTTTGGATTTATTTATGCATTGTCAAACATCACAACAATCAGGATAGTAAACATACTCATCCTCTCCAGACATTTCTCCATGCCTCTTATTAGTCCCCCGCCCTCACTTCTCTTGACCCTTTTCTTCACATCATCAAATGGCTACTGCTCTGCCTTCTGTCATTATATATATAATATATATATATATATATTAGTTTGTATTTTCTATAGTTTTACGTAGATGGAATCTTATTGTATGCACTCTTTTGAAATTCATCCATGTTGTAATTTGCGACAACAGTAACAATTTCATTCATGTTTGGTCTTATAGTTATTACTAGTTTTTTGTTGTTGTTGTTGTTATCCTAAATAACACTCTATGAATGTTTGTGTACAGATCTTTATATTGTTATGTGATTTTTTTTTGAGGGGGTTGGTAAATACCTAGGATTAAAATGACTGAATGTTATTGTAGGTATATACTTAACTTTTTAAAGAACGTTCCAGACTGGTTTTCAAAGTGATTGACCATTTCACATTCCAATTAGCAGTGTATGCGAGGGTTCCAGTCCCACCACATTCTTGCCAGCAGGAAAGAAAACAAGAGACTAGTCTCTTGTTTCCCCCACCCCCATCTTTAAAAATTTTTTATTTAAATTCATTTAATTAACATACAATGTATTACTGGTTTCAGAGATATAGGCCTGTGATTCATCAGACTTATATAACACAAGGGCTCATTACATCACATGCCCTCTTTATTTTTTATTTATTTTTATTTTTATTTTATTATTAACATGTAATGCATTATTTCTTTCAGGGGTACAACAGGTCTGTGATTCATCGGTGTTACACAATTCACAGTGCTCACCATAGCACATACCCTCCACAATGTCTGTCTCCCAGCTACCCCATCCCTCCCACCCACCTCCTCTCCAGCAACCCTCAGTTTGTTTCCTGAGATTAAGAGTCTTTTATGGTTTGTCTCCCTCTCTGGTTTGTCTTGTTTCGTTTTTCCCTCACTTCCCCTATGATCCTCTTGTTTCTCAAATTCCTTATATCAGTGAGATCATATGATAATTGTCTTTCTCTGATTGATTTATTTTGATTAGCATAATACCATCTAGGTTCATCCATATCCTTGCAAATGGCAAGATTTCTTTCTTTCTTTTCTTTGATCATTGCATAATCTTTGTATATATATACTGTGTCTTCTTTAGCCATTCATCTGTTGATGAACATCTAGGCTCTTTCCATAGTTTGGCTATTGTGGATATTGCTGCTATAAACATTCAGGTGCATGTGCCCCTTTAGGTCACTACATTTGTATCTTTAGAGTAAATACCCAGTAGTGCGATTGCTGGGTCGTAGAGTAGCTCTATTTTCAACTTTTTGAGGAACCTCCATACGTTTTTCAGGGTGGCTGCCCCGCTTGCATTCCCACCGAGAGTTTAAGCAGGTTCTCCTTTCTCTGCATCCTTGCCAACATCTGTTGTTTCCTGACTTGTTATTTCCAGCCATTCTGACTGGTGTGAAGTGGTATCTCATTGAGGTTTTGATTTGTATTTCACTGATGCCGAGTGATTTTGAGCAGTTTTTCATGTGTCTGTTGGCCATTTGGATGGCATCTTTTTTTTTTTTTTTTAAAGATTTTATTTATTAAATTGACACAGAATGAGAGAGATTGTAAGTAGGCAGAGAGGCAGGCAGAGAGAGGGGGGGAAGCAGGCTCCCTGCTGAGCAGAGAGACCCCGATGTGGGCCTCGATTCCAGGGCTCTGAGACCATGACCTGAGCTAAATGCAGAGGTGTAACGCACTGAGCCACCCAGAAACCCTGGATGTCTTCTTTGAAGAAATTCTGTTCATGTCTTCTGCCCATTTCTTGATTGGGTTATTTGTTCTTTGGGTGTTGAGTTTGATAAGTTTTTTAAAGATCTTGGATACCAGCCTTTTATCTGCTAAGGCATTTGCAAGTATCTTCTCCCATTCGCTTAATTGTCTTTTGGTTTTGCTGACTGTTTCCTTTGCAAAAGCTTTTAATCTTGATGAATTCTCAGTGTTTCATTTTTGCCTTTGTTTCCCTTACCTTTGGAGATGTGTCTAGCAAGAAGTTGCTGCCTGTGTTCTCCTCTAGGATTTTGATGGATTTCTATACCACATTTAGGTCTTTCATCCATTTTGAGTCTGTTTTTTTGTGTATGGTGTAAGGAAATGGTCCAGTTTCATTCTTCTGCATGTGGCTGTCCATGTTTCCCAGCATCACTGTTGAAGAGACTGTATTTTTTCCATTGGACATTCTTTCCTGCTTTGTTGAAGATTAGTTGACCATAGAGTTGAGAGTCTGTTTCTTGGTTTTCTATTCTTTTCCATTGATTTATGTGTCTGTTTTTGTGCCAGTACCATAGTGTCTTGATAATTATAGCTTTGTAATAGAGCTTGAAGTCCAGAATTGTGATGCCACCAGTTTTGGTTTTCTTTTTCAACATTCCTGTGATTAGTCTTTTAAACTTTAATCATTCTAATTGGTTTATAGTGGTGGTGTCATTGTGATTTTAATGTGTATTTTTCTAATGTCTAATGATATTTAGCATGTCTTCATTTGCTTATTTGCCATCCACGTATCTTCCTTGGTGAAGAGTCTGTTCACATCTTTTGACACATTTACTGGGTTGTGTGTTTTCTTATTAAACAGCTTAAGAGTTTCTTATTAAAAAGTTTTAGAAATTCTTTATGTGTTCTGTATATGAGTCCTTCATCAGATATATGATTTGGAAATTTTTTCCCCTAGTCTGTGGTTTGTCTTTTTATTTTTGTGTCTTTTGAATAATAGAAGATATTAATTTTGACGATACCCCGTTTATTATTTTGTTCTTTTTGAGTTTTGGCTTTAGTGTCATATCTAACCTAACCTAAGGTCACAGAGATTTTCTCCTTTCTCCTCCACTTTTTACCAAGATTTTGGGCCAAGAGTTTTTGCTTAGGGATATGATATACTTAGAGCAAACTTTTGTATATGTTACAGAGTATAGATTAGAACCTTTTTTTGTTTGCATATGAATTTACAAATTTTGTAGCACCATATACTTTAAAGTCTATACTTTACTGAATCAATTACTTTTGCAAATTTGTCAAAAATATTTTGTCCATATATTATTTTTATAATCTAAACTATTTGATTGATTTGCTTATTTTTGTGCCTATACTATACAATTGTAATGTAGCTTTCTGACAAGATGGGAAATCAGGAAGGAGTGACTTAACCTTATTGCTTTTGTTGACATTGTTTTGGCTATTCTGAGTTCTCTGAGTTTCTGCATGAATTTTAGAATCAGTTTTTCAATTTCTATTAGAAAGCCTGTTGGAATTTTGGTTAGGATTATATTGAATATACACATTAATTGGGGAGAACTGATATCTTTCTACTGTTGAGTCTTTTGACCCATGAACAAGAATTGATATCTTAAAGCTATTGAGTCTTTTAACCTATGAACAATTTTATCTCTTTACATAGTTAGGTCTTCTTTAATAAACAAAGTTTTCAGTATACAGGTCTTGCCCATATTTTACCAGATTTTTCCCTAAATATTTATATTTTTGATGTGCTTGTAAATGCTATTCGGTTTTATTTCAATTTCTGTTATTTATTTCTAGTGCATGTAAACAAAATAGATTTTTAAATATTAAATTGTATCCTGAAACCTAAACGCATTTTTTGGTGCTAGTGGCTTTTTTATAGATTCTAGCAGTTTTCCAAAATAGATGATCATGTTTTTAGTAAACAAAGATATTGTTACTCTGTCATCTAATCTAAATGTCTTTTATTTATTTTTCTTGTCTTATTTCACTGGCTGGAACTGGTTGAATAGAAATGGTGAGAGTGGATATTCTTCTTTTGTGGTGATCATTCAGACTTTCATGTAGGCTTGTACTGTTAAATATGATGTTAAATGTAGATTATTTTGTAGATATGCCTTATCAGATTGAAGAAATTAATTTCTATTACTAGTTTGTGAAAATTTTTATTAGAAAGGAGAAATGATGTTGGATTGCTAAAATTTTGTTTAGAATTCTCATGATAAATAAAAATATTAATATTTTAAATATGATAAATATTTAATAAATAATTGTTAATTAAAACTATAGTTTAATAATTATTAAGTAGTAGTATATAAAATATAAATAAAATATTAATTTAAAAATTGTTAAACATGATTACAATTACTAAAATTTTGTTTACCTGTGCTCCTAAGGACTGTTGGTCTATAGTTTTATTGTAAGGCTTTGTTTGATTTTGAGATCAGTGTAAGTCTATGGCCTCATAGACTCTGTTGGAATATATTCCCTTTTTCACCTTTTTAGATAGTTTTGTGTATAATTGATTTTATTTCTACTTTAAATATGTGGTAGAATTTGCTAGTTAAGCCATCTGGGCTGGGCGTTTTCTTTTCTTTTGTTTTCTCCTGTTTTCTTCTACAGATATAATAGTTTTACTTTTAGGGTTACAGCTATGATCCATTTTCTTTCAATTTGTGTGAGTGTTTAAAGTCTGTGACTAGAATGTTTTTTTTTTTTTTTTGCATGTGGATGACCAGTTTTTCCAGCACAATTTGTTGAAAAGACTCTCTTTGCTCCATTGTATTGCCTTTCATCTTTATCAAAGATGAGTTGATTTTATTTATCTGCATCTATTTATGGGTTCTCTACTTTGTTCCATTGATATATTTGTCTATTCTTTTGCCAGTACCACACAGTTGTTACTACTGTAGCTTTATAATAAGCCTTGAAGTTGGGTAGTATACCATCTTACTCCTCCAATTTTGTTCTTGTCCTTCAATATTGCGTTGGCTATTCTGGGTCTTTTACCTTTCCATATAAACTTTAGAATCAGTTTGGTGGTATCCACAAAATAACTTTTTGGTATTTTGATTGGGATTGAGTTGAGTCTATAGATTAAGTAGGGAAAAACTGACATATTGATAACATTGAGTCTTCCTATCCACCTACTTAGATCTTTGATCTTATCTTCCTTTTTTTTAAATATTTTATTTATTTATTTGACAGAGATCACAAGTAGGCAGAGAGGCAGACAGAGAGAGAGAGGAAGCAGGCTCCCCGCTGAGCAGAGAGCCTAATGTGGGGCTGGATCCCAGATCCCTGGGACCACGGCCAGAGCCAAGACAGAGGCTTTAACCCACTAAGCCACCCAGGATCCCTGATCTTATCTTCTTTGCTAGAAGCTTTTTAAATACATAATCCCTTTAATAAATAAAAGTCTATGCAGGGTTTTCTATTTTTCTTGAAGTAGCTCTAGGAGTTGCTCTTCTTGGGAGATTTTTCCATTTCACTTAAAAATACCATTAAATTTTACTGCTGTCTTTTTTTTGTTTGTTTATAAATAGTTTACATATTGTGCAATTGTTGATATGAGGAGGGGCTTAAATTTATCACCTTATTATTTGTTTTTTATTCTTTCCATCCTTATTTTGATATCCTTCTTTCCTTTATCTTTCTTCTTTTGGATTGAGTATTTTTTTAAAAATTATTTTATACTATTTATTTATACTATCTAAATTGGCTTATTATCATCAGCTATAATTCTTCATTTTTTTATTTTAATAGTTACTTTAGAATTTATAGCATACTTTTTTCAACTTGTCAGAGTCTACCTTCAAATGATATTATATCACTGCATATGTAGTATAAGAACTTTGCAGTATTCTGTTATTTTTCTCCTCCAATTCTTTATGCTGTTGTTGTCATATATTTTACCTATATACAGTATATTCTCCACAATACCTTCTTCTTTTCTCTTTCTCCTTTGCTTCCCACCCCTTCCATTCCCTTTCCTTGACTTGTCTTCTCTTTTTGGTTCTCTTTCTTCTCAGTTTCCTTTTGCATAGTTACCATTACTTGGTTTTCAAATTCACCAATTTTTTTTTAAATTTATGTAATCTGCTGATAAACTGATGTGTACTTTTCAGGCATTATACAATTCATCTTTATAGTATGATTTGTTTGTTTTTAATATCTTCTATTTTTCTTAATGCTTAAGGTGAGGTTTCTTTCCTTTTATTTTCTAATATAAAATGTATTTCTATTTCCCTCATCATCTCATTTGGGCTTTTTTTCATAGATCTTATCTTTATATTGTTTAGAACCCATGTTATATTATTGGGTTGCTTTAGATCTCAGTTATATTTTAAGTAGATTATTAAATGATAAAGTATCTTTTACCTACATACCTTGTCATCCATTTTTATTCTCTTTCTTTTCTCCTAATATCTATTCATAGTTGTTTCTATCAGTACTACCCTTCTGATTCTCATATCTCCTTTTTTTTTTGACAGAAACTGATAGTTGACAGTTACCTGGACAACTAAATGCATGATTTCCTTCTGTTTTGTTCCTAACTCAGTTGACTAGTGCTATAGAGTTATTGCTGTAGTACATGGCAGACCATTTATTCCCTTTCCCCAGGCTCTAATAACTAATAAATTTGATTTCAACTGGATCTCCTCTAATAACGAGTTTATTATTCTTTTTTCCATTTTTCCACTGATGAGTTACAGAGTTCCTTGAAGCCTGGAAACATATGATTAAATAGCAACAAATGAGGAATGTAGATATTCAGAAAGGCTTCAGTATGGCTAGTAGTTTTAAATGCCTTCATAAAGGGGATTAAATTGAGCAGATTAAACATTTAAGTAATAAGGAATAAATGAGAATGACAATAAATGCTGCCTGTGTGATAACTTTTAATATTATATGAGAGAGATCTATAAGAAATGAATTGATTTTCCATTTGACTAACTTCTTCAGAGATCATTTTTAGAGTTACATTTACCTAACACTTCCCATTAACAAAAGAAAAATAGTTCCTAATGTAAATGTTAAAATTTTAAATAGTGTTTTAATGGGCTAAGGCCAACATTTTCTTCTGGAGAAAGTAATCTCTACAATTAGAACATAATTAATAGAAAACTATGATTTGATTTGCAAATCATTAGTTTTGTACATTAGCATTCATTCAGTGAGTAACTTTTGAATATATCTACATAGGATATGAATTGGAGGTCAAATTCAATCTGCAGATTTGGTCTCTTTGGCCTGTACAGCACTTGAAAAAATATTCGAGTTTGTGGCTCACGTTTAAAGTTCAGGTGATTTCATATTTAACACTGACTTTCTGGAATTTTTAAATAAAAAGAACCATATGATTTTACCACACTAGTTTGCCTTCTTTCAATGGAACAGTTGGCTGGAGTAGCATAGCAGCTGCCCACTTTGAGTAGGCACTTCTTAAATCACTGTATTTCTTACTCATTTATGTTGTTTTGCTGGCCATCATAGCCATTTGAGACTGTGATCCTTGATGTTCTGTTGTATGATCCTCTGAGAGATACATGATGGGTATTTCCAACAATAATATTAGAGGAGATAAATGTCATGCAAGAAAGAAAATGATAAGCTATGTAAGAAAGGCTAAAAACCTTTTAGTAACATTTTTAGCCATTACAGAATATTAGATTCCCAAATAGTTATGCTAAGCAACCATTTCCTTTTCCATATTTATGAACAGTTGTGCACAGCCTTAACTATAAAACTATGTCCAAAATCTGAACCTGTCCTCATAAGAATGTTGGAGAAAGAGCAATAATAGGAGGAATGGGAAAGCAAATGATGCGATGTATATCTTTTTCTTTTTCATTAAGTGTTCCAAAATGTTGTATATAGACTGATAGCTAACATTTTCCTTTCATTCCTTTTTTTTTTTTAAAAAAAACTTAACTCTGTATCAGTTAATCATTTATTACCATTGAAACTTTTAGCTTATATAAAAATAGCTTACATAAAGTGGGCATCAAATATTTTTTCCATGTAATACATCTTCCCTCATTTTCTGAGAAAATCAGCTTTTCAAAAAACGTACACACATATGAATACTTCACTTTATCCATGAGGCCTGAACAGTAGTTGATACCTCTTGTGCTTAACTTTTGGCCATAGTCATTAATTCAGTGATCCAGGCTGGGCCAGTAAGAAAACTTTTTTTCTGGTATATTTTATTTTAGTTTATTAATTTTTAAAGATTTTATATATTTATTTGAGAAGGGGAAAGAGAGAGAGCATAAGACCAGGGGGAGGGAAAATCAGATTCCCTGCTGAACAGGGAGCCTGACAAGGGATCATAACCTGAGCTTAAGGCAGATGCTTAACTGACTGAGCCACTTAGGCGCCCCTTACCTGGTATTTTTAAAACAGTTTCAGGGGATAGGGATGAGTGTGGTAGAATATTCCTTTTCTTTCTGTCCCTGAAGCTTAGAGAACGGAAACTAGGAAGCTGCTGGTGCCCATGTCTCTGAGAAGGTAGGCAAGGTCAGTCCATAAGAGGTGGGAACAGAGCCAACCCAAAGGAGAAACACAGTGGCATAGTACACAGTCCTGTCAGTATCTGTGTCATTTGGAAGCCAGCTCCATCATTTATTTTCCATAGTTCACATGAACCAAAAACAATTCCCGCTTTGGTCTCAGTTAGATGGAACACCTGTCATTTGCAGCCAAGATACTTCTGATTAGTACATCACTATATTCTTTTAACTTTAATAATAGTTTAACAATTATTTCTAACGCCCATAATTTCAAATAATCTAAGTGTTTATGGAATTCAGAGAAGAATAATACATAGGCTTTTCTTTCATCGAAGTCTAGAAAGGAAGATTACGAAAATCCACAAAGCTAGAATAATTTAGAGTCATATGAACCATACAAGAAAAATATAATTAAAAGAGGAAGCAATCGTTATGTTGAGGGAGTTGGTTTTCAGGGATAGGTTTCTTGTACAACGTGGCATTTGAGGTAGATTGGATTTCTGTTGACAGACATGGAGGAGGCATTTCATGCCCAGAGGAAAGAATGAAGAAATGCATTAAGTTTGGAAGCAAGGAATGTTTTTCAGTGATAATAAATGATACAGTTTGGCTGTAGGCGGCTAAGACGTCTAGGCTGGATGGGGAAGACATGGCTATATTGTAGAGGCCTGGGATGTGAAGGTCAATTTGCTATATTTTTGATTTGATGGACATGGGCGAGAGAGTATTGAATAGTTTTGAGTGTACATATGCCATTATCAGAGCTGCATTTCACAATCAGTTTTGCAATAGTGAATCACCTGGATTTATGTAAGGAGAGCCATCATATAAATTAGTTTGGTGGATATTATAATTATCAGTCTTAGGAGTGATGACGATCTGCAGTATATCTGTGAAAGTAGCATGGACATGAGAGGGATGTCAGGTAGAAATATGTTGGGTGAAGAAGAAATGAAAGGAACCTCAGAAGTTTCTTTTTTTAAAAAAAATATTTTATTTATTTATTTGACAGAGAGAGAGAGGGAGAGGGCAGGAACACAGGCAGGGAGAGTGGGAAGCGGAAAGGAAGAGGGAGAAGCAGGCTTCCCACTGAGCAGGGAGTCTCATAATCGAGGGGCTCGATTATAGGACCCTGGGATCATGACCCGAGGCCAAAGGTGGATGCTTAATGACTGAGCCACCCAGACACCCCAAAGCTCGGAAGTTTCTGATACAGGTGATTAGTTTGGTGGTAAAACTAATAGCTAATGAAGATTAGAAACCCTGCCAACTTCTAAGCTTTAGTACTCAAGCCACATATACCACTTATATATTACTTTAAGTAAAGAACTAAGCTTTTAGATCCTGATGCAGTTTTTCTTTATCTTTACCTGTATAATCAGAAGACCAAATAATTTGGAGTCAGCTGGATTTGGTTTTAAGTCTAGGCTGCTATTTTATAGCTGTGAGACTTAGATATTTAGCTTTTTAAAAATCTTGATTTTGTTACCTGTAATATGAATATAATAAGGTTAAACTGTTATGATACTCATGAAAATTAGGCAAGGTAATACATGTGAAACAACTGAGAGAGTGCCTGGGATATAGAAGGATTCAGTAAATAACTTTGCCATAGGCACTGATGTGCTCCTAAGTCTTTACAAATCTATAAGTCACTCCTTAATAAAGATGCAGTGTGTGAAAAGCCTCTTTCTAAACAAAAAGTGGAAACTATTCTCAATTTCTTTCTTTTTTTTTTTTTTTTAAGATTTTATTTATTTATTTGACACTGAGAGAGAGAGAGAGATCACAAGTAGGCAGAGAGGCAGGCAGAGAAAGAGGCAGAAGCAGGTTCCTTGAGCAGAGAGCCCAATGTGGGGCTCAGTCCTGGGACCCTGAGACTATGATCTGAGCCAGAGGCAGAGACTCCACTGAGCCACACAGGCACCCCAAGTTTCTCAATTTCTTATCTAGGGTATTTGGAGTACATTTCTGGCTTACTTTTTTGTTTTTTGTTTTTCCTTTTTTTTTAATGTCATGGCAGTCCTCAAACTTCTCTCACTTTTGCCTTGTCTGTATAACTTGGTTTCCTCCTTTGTATCTTGATTCATATTCTCCACTGTCTCTAAACCCTATTCTGAATCAGGGTAAGCAGCTGGTTTCTATACCTGTTTACTTAACTGTCATTGACATTCACAGACACTCCATCTCATCCTTTGAGGCTGCTTTTCATACCTCTTCAAACTAGATTGATTATATAAAATCCTTCCATAGCTAACTTACTTGACTTCGGTCATTATTATGGTTTACAAACACTTGATATCATTGTCTACCTGTGAGATTTTAGCTTTTTCCTCTCCTAGTCCATTATCACCTTTGTTATTGATATTGATGTAAATAGGGTCAGTGTTTCATTGATACACTGTATCTGTCATCAGGATGTTGACCAGCCATTTCTCTTTCATTGGCTTCCATGAAAGAGGCTTTCATTGATGGTTACTGGCTAAATCTCATATTATTTACTTAAAAAATTTCAGGTGATTTGGATAGCCCTACCTCACACTATATACAAAACTTAAGTTTAAGTTATGGATTAGATACCTAAATAAAAGAGCTAAAACTATATAACTCTTAGAAAAAACACATAAAAATAATAATTTTGAGATCTGCAGTGTTTTTTGAGATATGACACTGAAAGCACAAACAACAAAAGAAAGAATAGATAGATTACATCAACATTTAAATTTTTTTTAAGATTTTATTTATTGGGGCGCCTGGGTGGCTCAGTTGGTTAAGCGACTGCCTTCGGCTCAGGTCATGATCCTGGAGTCCTGGGATCGAGTCCCACATCGGGCTTCCTGCTCGGCAAGGAGTCTGCTTCTTCCACTGACCTCTCTCCTCTCGTGCTCTCTCTCTCTCAAATAAATCAATAAAATTATTTAAAAAAAATAAAAAAAAGATTTTATTTATTTATTTGACAGAGAGAGAGACCATATGCAGGGGAGTGGCAGAGGGAGAGGGAGAAACAGGACTGGGGAGAGAGAAGCAGACTCCCAGTTGAGCAGGGAGGCTGACAGGGGGCTTGATCCCAGGACCCTGAGATCATTACCTGAGTCAAAGGCAGTTGCTTAACTGACTGGACCATTCAGGTGCCCCAATATTTAAAACTTTTGGCTAGCAATTATACCATCAAAATACTGAAAAAAAAAAAAGATTCATGTTATGGGAGAATATGTTTTCAAATTATATATTCAAATGGGACATATATAGAATATATAAATAATTCCTATAACTCAGTACTAAAAAAAGACAACTAAAAATGGGCAAAAAGTCTGAATAAACAGTTCACCAGAAAAGATATACAAGTAGCCAGTAAGCGTATGAAAAGATGCTCAACATCATTACACATTAGGAAAATGCAATTCAAAATCAAGTAACATACTACTTTATACCCACTAGAATGACTAATTAAAAAGTCAGATAAACAAAATGTGTTGATGAGGTTGTAGAGAAATTGGAATCCTCAGAGGCTGATGAGGGGAATACAAACAGGTACAGCTATTTTGGAAACAGTTTGGCATTTCCTTCAGTTATTCAATATTATCTTTCCATATGACCTGGATGTGAATTCACATGCTAACACTATATGTAAGAGAAATGAAAGAGAAATGAAAACATGTCCATCTACACAAAGACTTGTACAAGAATGTTCATAGCAGTATTATTTGTAATAGCCTAAAAGTAGAAACAATCCACTTGTTTATCAGCTGATGAATGGATAAATAAAATCTTGTGTATACATTGTAATATTATTTGGCATTAAAAAATGAATGAAGTATATGATCTATTCTACTACATGGATGAACCTTGAAAATTTTATAGTAAGTCAAAGAAGCCAGTCAGTTACATAAGAACACACACTGTGTGATTTCATTTATATGAAATGTTCAGAATTGGTAATTCTCTATAGAGACAGAAAACAGATTATTGGTTTATTAGGGCTGGAAGAGGGGGAGAATGGGAAGAAAAGGAATATGAGTTCTTTTGGGAAGGATGGAAATGTTCTCAAATGACTGTTATGATTGTATAATTCTGTGAATTTCCTAAAATCCATTGAATCATATACTTCAAGTGGGTAATTTTACTTTATGTGAATTGTCTTGATGATCTTTTTTTAAAAAGTCAAGAATCCTTGGTTTCAAGTTTGGAGGAAAGGGGCAGTCTATAACTTTCAATAATGGAGAGTATAGAGGAGGAAAGCTTAGACAAATTGAAAATAATTGAATGAATTAAATAAGTAAGGAGGGAATGTTAGCTCCTATCTCATGGGTGGAGAGCCTTTCTGTTCAGAGAAAACACCTTTGAGAATCCTTTTTTGAGTTTCTCAGTGAGTAAAGTGGAAGTTGGGTTTTTATTTCATTATTAGTAAAAATAAGCTGGCCAGTTTATTTATTAACTGGCCAGTTAATCTCTTCATACTTTACACTTATGCTTATAAAATAGTTAGTGCAACCTCTAATCTTTTTTTCCCCACCTCCAGACTTAATTAAAATTTGAAATGGGTTTTGCATTATGAAAGGAAAAGGAGAGTTATGTACTTTAAAAGTATCTTATAGGTATGTAAAATACTTATATTTCCCAGGGCTATTGTCAACCAGAATGAGTAAACCATTTTCTGGGATCACTTAGCCATAAAAGATGAATCAACCATATAAGAACATTGAGACACTGTCTTGTAAGAAATTACTTGTAGAATGGGGTTTTGCTTAGATAGAAGAATTATTTTTATCAGTTTTGTGTGATTGGTATACTCTCAGAAAGCATATTATGAACCTCTGATCACCATAACCTGTGTTAATATTGCTGGTGTTCTTTTTTCAACTCTGTATCATTTTTCACCATTATATCAATTACCGAATCTTGTATCTGTTGTCCATGATTATATAGCCATCTTCCCCATGCTCTACTATGCTCTCCAGTACTTTTGACTATGTAACAGTAGCAGTCGGAGCAAAAGTTGTAAATCTTAGAAGCTTCCAGTAGTCAAAGCACACTCTTAGACTTAAGCTGTTCATTAACATAGTTATGTAAAAGAAAAAACAAAAACCCAAATGTGTACTTTATACTTTTAAATATTTCATATTGATGGTATTTTTAAAATAATTTATCATGATAATTGTAAACTGTTGCATATTGACAGTTGTTTTTTGATGTCACCTCATTTGTTTTTCTTCAACATGTATACTATGTTTAAATAAATTAATGTCAATTTAATGTATAGCCAATATCCTCAAGAATTAGTCTCAGCTGGTAATTTTACATAGATGTCCCTTCTAAATGATTCTTTTTGTCCTTCATATTGTCCTACCATATCTTATAGTCTTGTGTTATAATAGTCCATGATTATTTCTCAAAGGGAATGTTTATATGAGTCATTGTCTTTCAACATATTTTCCCAAAACTTTTGATCATTAAACTCTGTATCAAATGTATAAAAGCACTTTTATCAGAAGAAATGTACTTTTTTCTTTTTTTATTAATATATGTAAATATATTAATACATATTCTTATATATAAATATATGTAAAGGCTTATTCATTTGAGAGAGAGAGAGAGCGCATGCAGGGGATGGGGAGAAGGAGAGAGAATCTCAGGTTGACTCCATGCTGAGCATGGAGCCCATCAGCTTGATCTCACCACCCTGAGATCAGGACCTGAGATGAAACCAGGAGTGAGGTGCTTAACTGACTGTGCCACCTAGGCAGCCCAAAGAACTCTTTTTCAAATGCATGTTTCTCCAAAGACCATTTAATTGTCTTGAGTCTGTTGTTACTTGGTGTATTTAAAATACAGATATAATGACGTATACTTTTTTAAATTTACTAGTTCAGAATACCTGGACACCATTTAGTAAATGAAAAATTACATGTTTTGAGTTTTGTCATAGAATCTGTATCCAAGGCAATTTTCATAAATTAACATATAAGTCCTATAACCTGTTTTGGTAAGTTCTAATTTTCTAGAACTAATTTTCAAGAAAATGAAGACTGCTGGAATATTCAGCAGTGCTGAAAGTAATTTTGGAGTAGCAAAGGGCATGAGGGATACCTACCATAGGTATTTTTGTGTGCTGAAAGCAACATTCATGTGCATTCACAAATCCAAAAGCAGTCTGTCTTCAGAGAATGGGTGAAATTTGTCTAAGAACTCTGGAAGGTTCATGGTTTTCAGCTGTACAAACATTTCCAAACTCAAACTGAATTTACATTAATCTCTTCATTTAAATAAATGTTCTTGTGTTATTTCTAGGCCACCTTTGACAGCGCCAATTGCAGCAAAATAAGACAAGGTAGAATCAGAGTCTTTGGGCTTGTGGAGTTGCAGAGGGATTGAATCCAACCACTTCCTTTCCCGGGTGAAGAATTGAAGTATGCATTATTTAAGTACTAAGTACAGGGCAAATTCAATGGTTAATGGCTGAGCCAGGACTAAAATCAGTCCATTTGTTCTTTTGACTTTGCTGTAACAGTTGAATTTCAAAAGCATAGTTAGACACCTTAGGGATTTTTCCTTAATAAAATGTTTTAAAGGTAATAAAAACTACTCTGAAAAAATATGGCTCATTATTTAGAAACAAAAGGCTGAAAAACCTAACTGAAACACAACTTTTTATGTGTGAAGATAGATATTATGTGCTGAATTGTGTGTGCCCTGCCCCCGCAAAAAAAAAAAAAAAAAAGATTGTGTTGAAGGTGTAACCCCCAGTACCATAGAACATGTCCTTATTTGGTATAGCATCTTCACAGAGGTGATTAGATTAAAACGGTGGTCATTAGGGTGGGCCCTAATCCAATATGACTGACATCCTTATAAATTTGGACATAGACAGAAGAAAGACCATGTCAAGACAGAGAAGATAGCCATCTGTAAGCCAAGGAGAGAGACTTTAGACAACTGTAAAGTTAAAGTTCTTGTAATTGTTTTCAACAAATGCCTTTGGGAAAAAGGCTTTTCCCACTGGGTGAGATAAGATTTAGGTCAAATACAGAGGAGCTTGAAGTGGAACCACAAAATGGGTCATATCATGACATTGCCCTGGGAATGAGAGTTTGAAGATACTCCAGACCCATGCTGCTTTTTTTAGAGGTGGCCTGTCTTCTGGTATTCACCACAAATGTGGGCTCTTAGTTTTCAACTAATGAGTAGGGCAAATTCAGATTCCACAAGGATCACTGTTTTTACTGAAATCCGTTATTTTTCTTGAATAAACACTCCTCAAAATGCTGCCAGCCTTTGGTTTTCTGAGTTTTGAAAAAGTTGATTCTAACAATTTTGCCAGCTCTCGTTGGTTTTATATAAGAGAGAGTTTTTAGATGTTCTTACTCTGATTTTCACTGATGTCACACCATTTCATGAATTTTGTGTAACATGTATTTAATATCTTTTAATGCAGCATGTTTCCTGATTTCCCTGTTATTCCTCCATTGAGCCATGGGGAAGTTAGAAGTATGCATATTTTGGAGATTCTAGATGTCTTTTTGGTACTGATTTTTAAATCATTCGTGTTCAGGTTATATGTTTAGCTTCAGTCTGTATGTTTCATTAAATATTGTTTTAAATGTATTGCTAGAAATATGGACAAAATATACTTAATTGGAAAGGAAATAATTGGGGGAGGGGAAACAAGGTTTTTTTTGCAGTTTTTGCCTAAGCCACGAAGGAGTGATAGCTTCTATTCCAAATGGAAAATGTGTCAGGGAGAGTGTTTTATGTGGGTACAGTATATGCTAAAATTTGAGAGAATTAAAAAAAAAAAAAAAAGCAGGCTGACATGGAGAACTTGACAAGGTCTCTAAGCAGTGGATTTAAAAGAGCCTGTAGGAGATGTAATGGGTAGCTGCACACGAGAATGGAAAGGACACCAAGTTTTAATTACCAAAAACCTTATATTTTAAGGTAAAAATCTGAGTTTACTTGAATGTAGGAAGCTACTAATAGGTTTCAAGCAAGAGTGAGAAATGATTAGATTTACTTTTAGAAAACTAATTCTGATGTCATATGAAGGAACAACTAGAATGGGAACAGTTAAAAGTGAGAGCTGTGAGTTCTGGCTCAAACTGATAAGGGCCTGTAAGAACGTAAGGACAGTAGGAATAAGGATGATGTAAATTTGAGATGTTTATGAGATGTATTTGGGTATCCTTATTCAGTAGATCTTTTAAGTAAGGGAGAGGAAAGTTTAGTAAACTTTCTGGGTTGGGGACTAGATAAATTATCTTGCTCCTAATCCCAATAGTTAATATAGGGAAAGAAGCAGGTTTTGCAGGGAAAACACTTTATTTAGATTTAGAGTCAGCAGTATATTATTAGACCCCAAAGACTACTGTTAAATCATTTAAAACGCTAAAAGTTAATGTAATAGTGTTATTAATTTGAGAGATTCTTATTAGTTAGCCAAAATATCTTATATAGATAAGTGATATCTGTATCTATGTTTATATATCTATATCTATCTATCTATCTATCTATCTGTATATATATGGCAGCAACACTGAGAGAAAGTCTTATTAATTTATTGAACTTGTAAAACCCTGACATCTACTTTTAAATTCAGAGCTATTTTGGAATAACTGGAAGATTGATCAGTATATATGGAGTTTCTCAAGGAAAGCTAGCTTAAAAAAATTGCCTTAGTATATTCACAAGAGAGATGATTCTTAAGTATGAATTTTTCATTTGGGAATGGTCAGGGTGGCCATTTGTTAGATAGTTCTATACATCAGTTCAGTTCAACAAACATTTGCTGAGCATCAAGTATACACAAGACAGTATAAGTTACTGCATAGCTTTGTCCTTGAAACACTTATATTCTCAAAACCTTCTGTATCTTCTAATTTCTTCCTTGAGTGTTCTGTCAGGCTGTGTTCAGTTTCTGAGATGCCAGTAGGGCATGAGCTACTGGTGTCAGATATTGATCCACTTGCAAGGGCTGCCAGAACACAGATATCACACAGGTTGTGTTTGGCTCTTTGACAGGAAGGGCAGTATAAATGGACTGATGGAGAGTTTATTGAGTGGTTACACAGGGGATATTGAATATTTCAGAAAATCTGGGATTAGGGATTGCAGCTGTCTGTCTTTTTCTGCTGCAGTTAAGATTTTTTAATACTTAATAAGAGACAACTTGGTGTGATAGCAAAAACAAATAGCTGGGACTTAAGAGATCCCGTCTCCAATTTAGTACTTGTGAGCTGTGATTCAGTTTCAATGGAACTGTTTCCCCATCCATTAAATGAAGTGATTGAACTAGATGATAAGTGGTTCTTCTCTATGTATGCACAAAACTCTGCTTACAATTTCAAGAAGTTCATAGAATCACTGAAGTGTAACCACAGTCTACAGATTTGTGAGCATAGTTACTCTGTGACCTCTTTGGGCCTTTCCAGCTCTGACATTTTCTGATTGTATGATGTTTGTGTTCTTGAACTTCAGTGATACTTTCTTTTGGTTCAGCAGCTGTTGGCAGGAAGACGTGGCCTCTCTGGCTCTTTTAAGGTGGCTAATGAATAGTCAGCAGGCAAGCTGTTGATTTGTTCCATAACCTCATTAGATATCTCTCAGTGTTTCTCAGCTCAGGGTCTGTGCCTACTGTCTCTACTACCTGAAATTTTCTCATTTGATATAGTATAAAAATATTGAACGCTCTTGAAGCACTAAAAATGCCAAGAAGAAAATGTAACTTCCATTAGCAATTTGGCTTTCTCCATATTGACATTAGATGTTGATAATATTTGACTCATTTCTTGGCTATTTGCATGATCATCAAACTGTAAAGATTTATTTTTCCTTTGCCTTGATTGTGGGACAGAGATTTCTCTCTTCACGTTAAAGGTATGTATTCATTGATCCCAGCTGATTATGTATATTATATATACATATATAAATATATATAATCGCTTCTCCGCCTTTTGGCTAAGATCAAGTGTAGCATCTGTTCTTATCAGTTTAATAAATATAAATATATACATATATAAACATATACCCCAACACATGTACATATTTATTGATGCCAACTTATACTGTGTGTGTGCATATGTGTGTATAGTGTGTGTATGTATGTATGTGTGTATATTTATTATATATCAATATAGGTACATCTTTTTTTTTTTTAAAGATTTTATGTATTTATTTAACAGAGAGAGACAGAGAGAGAGAGAGAGACAGTGAGAGAGGGAACACAAGCAAGGGGAGTGGGCGAGGGAGAAGCAGGCTTCCAGCCGAGCAGGGAGCCCAATGCGGGACTCGATCCCAGAATCCTGGGATCATGACCCGAGCCAAAGGCAGACGCCCAACGACTGAGCCACCCAGGCGCTCAATACAGGTACATCTTAAAATTGGGTAAAGGAAAGGATTATTTGGCCATCTGTATATTTAGATGGGATCTCTTCAGTTTCAAGGTTGGAATTCTTAATGTTTTAAATGTCCTCTGTTAAAACAGTGTTAAATTCTAGTTTTCATCTCAGCTTATTCCTGTGGTTGACCTTGATGAGATCAGCTACAGTTCTGTTATTTTGATGGATACCGTAATAATAGAATAATTAAATTACATGCAATCCAAATTGTGTTAAAATACTTCCATTACTGTTCTTCTTTACCTTCATAAAGTTCCAATTCTTGTGGAACTCCTCAAGGGCTCTAATAATTGTAAAAAGTTAAGCATGAGTCTATTGATAGTAAAATTTAGACTATGTTCTTTAATGATTAATTATCCTAAGTAATCAAAATAATGAGACCAGCATACAGATGCATTCTCTGTCCTAGCCCCATTATTTACCTATTCTGTTACTTTCTCATGAATAAAAAAGTGAATTATTTATTAAAGCTATTTATAAAAACCTATACTTTCAGATTCTTTTCTAGAGTCTTTTCTTAGCATTTTATCATTTTGCCAAAATATTTTAATATTTTGGAAGTGCAGATGATATGCACACAGGTAATACCTTTCAGAATCATTTCCTTCTCTTTACTTTTGAAGGGGCATATCATTACTATATATTCACCTTATATTTATATTGACATCTGTCCAGTCCTTGAACGTTTGTCAGTAGATCCTAAAAAGAGAAGATTTTTCTTTGTAACTGAATTATCATTTTATTTTATTTTTATCATATTTATTTATTTTAAAGATTTTATTTATTTGACAGAGCGAGAGCACAGCAAAAGTGACTGCAGGCACAGGGAGAGGGAGAAGCAGGCTCCCCACTGTACAGGGAGTCTGTTGTGGGTCTCCATCCCAGGACCCTGGGATCATGACTTGAGCTGAAGGCAGATGCTTAACCATCTTGAGCCGCGGAGGCATCCCTATCTTGTTTTCTTAATGTTACTGTTTACATGTAGTTTAGAAGTTTCTTCCTTTGGAAAGCTATTTTTCCCTTACCCTGCATTGTTTCTTACCTACAACTCATTAGGTATGCCTCCTCCTTGGTCACAGTATGCCTTGAACACACCTCTGCATATCTTTATTATTGTACCTGCCACATCTTTTGAATGTCAGCTTCAAAATGCCTGTCTTCCCCACGAGACCATGATGTCCTTGATGTTGGTGACTCATTTTTATTTATCTTGTTATCTTAGTACCTGGCACAGACTGTAACACTCAATAAGTATTTTTCGAATGAATAAATAATAGTTCCATTCCTTGCTGATTGCTTGTGATGATTATGAAAACTAGAGGACTTCAGTTAAAATAAATGAGAATGTATGGGATTCTAACATTTTTCAGTGCTAGAGTCTTTTATGTCAAAATCTGAAAGATGAGCTTGGCAAAAAGTATCTTTGGAATGAAAATGAACATTTTTAAAAAAAATTTATTTATTTGAGAAAGAGAGTATGCAAGCAGGGATAGGGGCAGAAAAAAAATCCTCAAGCAGATTCCCAGTTTAGCACAGAGCCTGACTTGGGGCTCAATCTCAGGACCCCAAGATCATGACCTGAGCCAAATCAAGAGTTGGCCATCTAGCCGACTGAGCCTCCCAGGTGCCTGAAAATGAACATTTTCAATGTACATGTGTTTAGTGGTTCAAGTGAAAAATCACTGAATACTAACATTTTAGAGGCTTTTTTTCTTTTTTATCTTTTAGAGCATTATTGAGGTATAATTGACTTACAGTAAGGTATATATATATCAACTATACTTGATATAAGTTTGTAAAGTTTTGACATGTAAATATACTAGTGGAGTTATCACTACATTATACAGGGAACATATCCATTAGGCCCCAAAGTTTCCTTGTGCTTGTTTATAATACCTCCTTCCTATCCCTGCCCTACCCCTGCCTTCATTTTCTGGGAAAGCACTGATCTCCTTTCTATTATCATATATTAGTTTTCATTTTCTATAATTTTATGTAAATAGGTCATATGGTATGTGCTATCTTTGCTTCTTAAAGCATAGTTTAGGGATTCGTTTGTATTGTGTGTATTAATAGTTCGTTTTCTTCTTTGTCGAGAATATTCCATTATATGAATGTGCTACAATTTACTTCCCTATTGATAAACATTTGAGATCTAGTTTTTGGCTCTTATAAATAAAGCTGCTGTGAACATTCATATATAAGATTATATCTGGACTTATGCCTTCATTTCTTTTGGGGAATATCTAGGTGTGGAATGTCTGGACTATATGGCAGGTATATGTATAACTTTTTAAGAAACCGCCAAACTGTTTTCCAAAGTGGTTGTATCATTTACATTTCAATCAGCAGTACATGAGATTTTCAGGTCTCCCACTTTCTGTGGGCAGGCTTTTAAAATTTTACCCATTCTGATAGAAATATAATGGTATATCTTTGTAGTTTTAATGTGCATTTCTCTTATGACTAATGATGTTAAGTATCTTTTGCTTATTGCTCTCCATATATATATTTATTAGTGATGTGCTTGTCTTAATCTTTTGCCAAATTTTCAGGGATTTTTTTGTTGAGTTGTGAGAGTTCGTCATGTGTTCTAGATACAAATTTTTTTTATCATATAGGTGACTTGCAGATATATTTTCCTAGTCTGTGGCTTGTCTTTTCATTCTTTTTGACAGGGTCTTTTTAATAGAAGTTTTAAATTTTGATGAAATTGAATTTGTCATTTTATTCTTTTGTGGATTATGCTTTATCAGTATCATACTAAGAAGTCTTTGTTTATACCAAGCTCACAGAAGTTTTCTTTTATGCATTATTCTAAAAGTTTTAATATTTTAGAATTTAGGTCTATGATCCATTATGAGTAATTTCTATATGTGGATTAAAGCATGGATCAACTGTCTTTTGTTTGTTTGTATATTGATTTTCAATTGTTCCAGCATCAGTTTTTTTAAATTTCAAGGTTTTATTTAAATTCAAGTTCATTGATGTATATGGTAAATTGGTTTCATGTTCAGAATTTAGTGATTTATCCCTTATATACAACACCCAGTGCTCATCACAACAATCTGGCACCAGTTGTTAAAAACTGAATTATCTTTTTTCCTTATAAAAAAATCAATTGTCGGGCGCCTGGGTGGCTCAGTGGGTTAAGCCACTGCCTTCGGCTCAGGTCATGATCTCAGGGTCCTGAGATCGAGTCCCGCATCGGGCTCTCTGCTCAGCAGGGAGCCTGCTTCCTCCTCTCTCTCTGCCTGCCTCTCTGCCTACTTGTGATCGCTCTCTGTCAAATAAATAAATAAATAAAATCTTAAAAAAAAAATCAATTGTCCATATATGTGTGTGTCTCTTTTTGGAATATCTATTTTGTTCCATTGATCTATTTGCCTATCTCTGTCTGAGCCAGACCTACAACTTTGTTCTTTTTCAAAATTATTTTGCTTAAATTAGGCCCTTCACATTTCTACATGAGTTTTAGAATCAGCTTTCAATTTAAGACAAAAATCTGGCTAGGATCTTGTTTGGGATATGTTGAATTTTATTAATTTGTGGAAAATTGACATCTTAACACAATTATGTTTTCTGACCTATGAACAAGGTATGCCTCTTTGTTTACAGATATCTTCTTTAATTTATGCACTATTTTAAGTTTTTATTTCACAAGTCTTACACTTTTTGTCATCAGTTTTCTAAATATTTCATATTTTTATGTGTTTTAAGGCATTATTTTATAAATTGGTATTTCTGATGATTCATTCCTAGTTTATAGAAATATAATTTATTTTTATATATTGTATGTTGGTCTTGGATCTTATAACATTGCTAATAAATTCATTATTTCTAGATTTTTGTTGTAGATCTCATTGGATTATCTATATAGATTTTCATATCCTGTAAGATTATTTGCAAATGCAGTTTTAATTCTTCCTTTCTAATCTGATGTTTTTTATTTATTTTAAATTCCTCATCCCTCTCCACATACTAAACACATACACACATACACACACATACACATACCTGCTCTTGCTAAAATCTCTAGTTGTATATAAGTGATGACAAACATCTTTATGGTTTTCCTGATCTTAGGAAGAAAATGTTATGCTTTCACCACTAGGTATACTGTTAAATGGAGGTTTGTGTGTTTGTTTTTGGTAAATGCCAACAATCCTCTTCTATTCCCATGTGCTAAGAATTTTTAGCGTGAGTGGATAAGGGATTTTGTCATGTGATTTTTTTTTGTGTGTCCATTGAAATGATCATCTGTTTCTTTTTCCAGTCTGAAATATTATGAATTGTATTAATTACTGTTTAAATGTTAAGCCAGCAGTGTATTTCTGGGATAAATGAATGAACCCCACTTGATCGTCATATATTGTTGGATTTTGTTGGCCTAAATTTTGTTTTGAATTTTTGCATTTATTTACCTGAGGGCATATTGGCCTTGATTATCTTTTTCTTGCAGCATAAAAATAGTAGAGTAATGATAGCCTTATAGAATGAGCTGGGTAAGGGGTGTCTGGGTGGCTCAGTGGATTAAGCCTCTACCTTCAGCTCAGGTCATGATCTCAGGGTTCTGGGATCGAGCTCTGTATCAGGCTCTCTGCTCAGTGGGGAGCCTGCTTCCCCCTCCCTCTCTCTGCCTGCCTCTCTGCCTACCTGTGATCTCTGTCTGTCAAATAAATAAATAAAATCTTTAAAAAAAAGAATAGAATGAGCTGGGAAATATTCCTTCTCCTCACTTTTCTGTAAGGTTTTGTTTGGGGTTGAGATTATTTCTTCCTTAAGTATTTAGGGGACTTTTATCTTTTTCTTTTTTTTTTCTTAAGATTTTATTTATGTATTTGTCAGAGAGAGAGAGGGCGAGAGCGAGCACAGGCAGACAGAGTGGCAGGCAGAGTCAGAGGGAGAAGCAGGCTCCCTGCGGAGCAAGGAGCCCGATGTGGGACTCGATCCCAGGACACTGGGATCATGACCTTAGCCGAAGGCAGCTGCATAACCAACTGAGCCACCCAGGCGTCCCTAGGGGACTTTTCTAATGAAGCCATCTGGATCTGGATTTTTACTTGAGGGTAGGTGTTAGTTACAAATTCAGTTTCTCTAAAAGTTAATTTAAATGGCTATTTTTCCTTCTCCTCCTCCTTCTCCTCCTCCATCCATCCTCCTCTTTCCCCTCCCCCCTCCCTCTCCCTCCCTCCCCCATCTTCCTCCTCCATCTATTTCTTTTTGTTCTTTAAGGAAGGGTGAGATGGGGTTGGGGGTTGGCAGAAGGAGAGAGAGAATCTTAAGCAGGCTCCATGCTCAGTGTGGAGCCTGACATGGGGCTCGATTTTACAATCCTGAGACCGTGACCTGAGCTAAAATCAAAAGTCAAATGCTTAATCAACTGAGCCACCCAGTGGCCCCTAAATGACTATTTCTTGAGTGAATTTTGACAGTTTGAAATTATTTTTTTCTGTTTTATCTAAGTTGTAGAATTTATTGCCATAAAGTTTTTCATGATATTCTCTTAATTATTAGCTGTAGCATTTGGAGTGTGCTGTATCTCTGATTCCTGATAGTGAATTTGTGTCTTCTTTTTCCCTCAGTTTTTTTTTTTTCTTGATTATTTCAGAGAATCAGTTTATGATTTCATTGAATTCTGTTATTTTCTGCTTCATTGATTTCTACTGAATTCTTTCATTTCTTTTCCTTAATTTAGTTTTAACTTCCTTTTCTTTTTTGAAGGAGTTACTACATTTTTAAATTAAAGGTTACTCCTATAGGACAGATATTTTGTGATCATGCTGAGTTTAATTAATTTGGTTTAGTTTCATATTACAGCTTAAGAAGAAAATTAGAAAAGCTTAAGAGAAGGTTGCTTGTTTCTCCTCTGGAGCAGTGTGGAAGACTTTACTGCATGCTTAAGATCAGTGTTTTTTTCTCCATTCATTTTCCATGCCATCTTGAAAGTAGACATCTGTAACTGAAATGCACTGTCTGATTTGCAAAGTATATATGTGTTAATTTCAAGTTTATCATGCCGAAAGAGCATTGTTCTAATTTATTATTTATTATTTTTGTTATAAAAATTTAATACTTACAATTGATGTCAAATTTATAGTCTGGCAATTCTTTTTTCTTCCTTTTTTTGAGTTTTTAATAAGATTGTTTTCTAAAAACCTGTCCTACAATTTTTTTTTAAATATTCTCTTTAAAAACAAATAGAAATTAAGACAAAAACTTACCTTAATACAACTGGTTTAAAATTAGCCAAATTCAGTCAAAGTCAACCAAAAGTTATGCACTTAGAGGTAGCAGCTGATCTTGTCTTTTCCCAAAGATAGAGTCAGTGAAGACAGCTGCTGAACGAGATGGATGAAGATTATAAGCCACTACATTGTATAGCATATACTGATGCTTCCTTGAGTAAGGCACCTACTTCTTTGGTAGCCATTTGCTGGACGGTGATAACAAAAGAATAGATGTCAGCTCCGGGCATTATGGTTTCTCAGGAATTCTGGGGTTGGGTGGATGTATGTGCTATTTAGATGGTAAGGAGTCTCTGGAAACAGCAGATCTTCCAGCTTCTGGAAGCAACCAGTCAGCAATTCTGTAGTCATCTTGCTCATTGATGGAAATGTTTGTCAGCTTCAGGTCCAAGTGCACAATGCTTTATGAGTGAAGGAAAAGTACAGGCCATTCACCTATCTATGGAGTACTTATTTCCTTAGGTGTATGAAAGTATATACTTTCCCAAATCTAGCTGTTCTCTGGCATAGCAGAGAGGCCCCCTTTCTCTTTCTCAGGACAGCTGATAGCACCATATGTGACTTGGTGTAAAGTACCATTGCCACCAAACTTCATTACTATTGTGTATAGGCTGTTAAAACTCTAAGGCCTGTGAGCGCTGGCAGTCACAACCCTTATGATATTGTCATGACAGAGCCTTGCTATGTGTGGCTCAGCCCAGAAATTCCACTAGGGTGCCAGTCAGTTTGTTTGTAAACATTTTTTTTTTTTTTTTGATATGTATAGGTAGAAGAGTCTAGGAAACAGACTGGGAAAAACTGGTTAGAGAGGTAAGAGGAGAAAGAGAAAAAGTTATTCTAAAACCAGGAGAGAGCCGTAGAAGAGGTGGGATTGACCAGGAGCCTTAAATACTGTAGGAGGTCAAGTAAGACAATGAAAACCTGGCCTTTAAACTTAGAAACTTAGAAGTCATTTAAATGATCTTAGCAAGAGTAATTTCAATAGTGTAGTTGAAGTAGCAGCAAATTGTAAAAGGTCCCAGGATGCAAAAGGGGATGTGGAGACAGGAAGCATGAACAACTCTTATAGGAGGAATACATAGGAAGGGAAGAAGTAAGCATAAATTAAAGGTAGGATTTTTATTACAAAGGGAGAAATGTGAACATATTTGTGTGATGCTGTAGGATGGATCCAGTTGAGAGGAAGTTGATGAGGCAGGAAAGAAAAGATCATTGAGAATACAAAGAGCTTGAGTGATTGAGAGCAAATGGTATTTAAAGAACAGATGGGAGACCACCCTAAGGTAGAAGTTTTTTCCTTTAGGGCATGAGGAAAAGATGCCACAATTATAGATAAATATATCTCCGGGGAAACAAGGGTGAGAATGATTCTCCCTGATAGAATTATGAGGAACTATCTGCTGAAGGAGAAGAGGTTAGGGAAAGGATATCATGCCTGGAGAGTGGAAAGGACATTAGGGAGAGTCACTAAAGGCAGTAGAAAAGGTTGCCTAATCAAAGGGTAGCTCAGTGGCCGTGGGAGCTTAGTTCAGGTGAGAGGCAGTGTATTTTTAGCATGATGTTCTACATTAATCTTTAGGAATCTGGGCACATGAGCATAGGGGGCAAATAAAGTTCTGAGAAAGGTTTTCAGTTAGCAGGGCTGGAGCAGAGGGAATGGATTCTGACAAGAATTTTGTTGAAATGATGTACCATAAAGTCTAGATTAGATCAGAAGGAATTTCGACAGGGACATGGTAGGGCTGGGGGTGCGTGTGGGGGTAATGACCCGCAAGAAAGTAGAGATGGTCAGAGCATCAGAAACTTCAGTGAGTCTCAAGATAAAATGTATCAGGAGGAATGGAGTGAGATTTTTGGAATGAGGAGGGCTGTAATCAGTTGGGAATTTAAGCTGTTTCCGGTGATGGTGGCCAGGCTGTGACCCTGGGAATGGACTGGCTGAAGATGATCAAATGTTCAGGCTGCTGAAGATAAGAAGCTCAGAGTTGAGATGTCTTACAAATATTTAGAGCTGTAACTTAAGAAACTAAAATGACTTTTTTTTTTTTTTTAAAGATTTTATTTATTTATTTGACAGACAGAGACCACATCTAGGCAGAGAGGCAGGCAGAGAGAGAGAGGAGGAAGCAGGCTCTCTGCTGAGCAGAGAGCCCGATGCGGGGCTCGATCCCAGGACCCCAAGATCATGACCTGAGCTGAAGGCAGAGGCTTTAACCCACTGAGCCACACAGGTGCCCCCTAAAATGACTTTTTAAATGAATTTTTTATTTATCCAGAGCCATGGGGGTTTGTTTCTTCCCACAACTCAGCAAAAGTGTTGGTGGGATCACATTGGTGAATATCTCTTTTTTAACTTTGGCCTGTTAAGTATTATTTAATCAGCAATGTTGCTATGCAGAAATGTCCATGGTTGTTCTCAGTAGGGTTGTTCTCAGTAGGTGAGACAAATAAATCTAAAAATGCCACTTGATCATGGCGTATGATTCTTTTAATGTATTGTTGAACTTGTTCTGCTAATATTTTGTTGAAGACTTTTGCATCTATGTTCATCAAAGATATTGCTCTCTTCCCTCTTTCCCACCCCTCCCCTCCTCTTGTCTCCCCTTCCCTTCTTTCTTTTTTTTGTATCCTTGTCTGGTTTTATAAGGCCTTGTCTGGCCTTATAAAATGAGTTTGGAAGCATTCTCTCCTCTTCAGTGTTTTGGAAGAGTTTGAGAAGGACAGGGATTAATTTTTCCTTGAATCTTTGGTGTCATTCACTGGTGAAACCTTCTGGTCCTGGGTTTTTGTTCATTGGAGGTTTTTGATTATTGAGTCAGTCTCCTTACTAGAAATAGGCCTATCCAAAAATGTGTTATAGCCAAACCAAGATAAAAAACATGCTATAAACTATTCTTTGGCCTAAGAACCAAGCAGATATATGATTAGAGCTTTTTTTGGTTTTTAAACATAATGGAATTAAGCAAAATATGGATAAATTATACTTTGCTCCTTTCCCTTTGCGCATATATATATATATATATATATATATATTTTTTTTTTTTTTTTTTTTTAAGAGAGGGAGAGAGACAAGTAGGCTCCGTGCCCAGTGTGGAACCCAGTATAGGGCTTGATTTCAAAACCCTGAGATCATGACATGAGCCGAAATCAAGAGTCAGACACTTAACCAACTGAGCCGCCTAGGCACCCTTGCTGATTTTTTTTTTTTAAATTCCCGTTTATGGCAAGGGATCTCTGAAGGATGTTCATATTCAAAATTCATGCAGAATCATTCACATGTCAAAGGCAGAGATAAAGGAATGTGGCTAAGGACAGACAGCAGAGGATGGGTGGGTGTGATTATGGAGCTTTGCAGGTACAAATCTGGGCCAGCAGGCTTGAAGCCCAGGAGAACTAATGCTGCAGATAAAGCTTGAAGGCAGTCTGCTGAATTCCTTCTTGATCTGGGAGGCTGATCTTCTTTGTTCTACTCAAGTCTTAAGTTGAGTGGGTGAGAGCCACAGCAAAACCAGTGGCCAGGTCTTTATGATTACTTCCTTCAGGTCTTTATGCTTATAAATTTCATGAACACAAGGACTCCTTCCAAACCCGTCTTCTCACACATGTGACACCTGGAAAGATGCTAGGTTGCGTTTGGTCATGATTCATTTATGCCATGTACCTTAGGCATAAAATCTCTAAAATCTCTATTTTCACATATTCTTCTGCCTCAGGTCTTCTGCAGCATGAGTGTCCACCTCATCTATGCTGAACAATTTTGAACATAGAGGAATCCCTAAGTCAGTGATTCTTAAGTGTAATTCATACAGCAATATCAGCTTCACTTGTGACTTGTTCAAAGACAAAAATCTTTTTTATTGTTAACTGCTCAAATTTTTTCCTGCTATCCTGACTACCTGAAACACTTCTTGAAATGCCATTGTATACATTTAGTAAATGTATTATGATAACTTATATAGCATTTTTGATATACCATTATTTATGGTCATTTGGTCATATCCCAAATCTTTTTACTTAGCTCCATTTTTCATTAGTAAATAATTTTCATGCCTATTACTAGGTATTGCTATGTATATATAGTATATTTTGTTGTTTTGAATAAGGGAACCTATTAATTGGGGAGAATAATAATTTTTCCAAAGTCTCAGTGACATGCTATGCTTTTCTAAGTGTTGTACACAAGTCTGAGGCACTCAACAGACTTAATATAAATAAATAATTTTGGTATTTTTCATATGTTCAGAAAACTTTGACAGTGCATGAGGGGTGGTATGGTCATTGAAAAGCGAGGGAAATTAAGGGAAAATGAATGCCAAAGCAGCTGTGACAGAGAAGTTTCTTGAGCTTGATCACCTCTTTCTATGCTATTTAATTCTGGTGCTACTTAAATGTAAGCACTCTTGTCCATTTCACAAATCTTCATTGCCATCGTTATATTCAGAGGCAGAGTGCTGTGACTTAGTTTCTGTTAATATAGTCATTTTAGCATTGAGCTTGTCTGCATTATAAAGTGAGGGTTACATGATAGAGCTACATTCAAGAGGGAAGACTGAAGTCCAGAGAAATCTTTGGCCTTGGGTGAGATTTCCTAACTTTATTTCTGCTAATGATTTCTGGCATAGTCTCATGAATAAAACAAGGTACCTAGATGCTTTTCTTAAAAAAAGAAAAAGGTGGAGTACAAGGGAATAAGGAAGTATTTAGCACGCCTAATCTGTCCGATTTCTAAAAATTGATGATAAGAGTTGTAGGGCATTGAGGACATGTAGGGCATGAGGCATTGACTCCGACCCCTCAGGTGGTATGCCTCCGTACTATAGCAGTATCAAGGAGGTCTGCTGTATTCTGTCCACATAAGGACTTTTCAGATGCTGTGAATAATCCTTGATATGTTTTTCTTAAGGAAATCTAACCATAACTTAACTATTTATGTTTTCCTTTCCCTTACCTCAGTCAATGATACAAACAAACAAAAATTCGTTACTAAAACCAACATTTATCCTAAGCGATAGGTAATATTAATTTTTTATTTGGTTCCGTTTACCTTATTGATAAGAAATGTAATTGTCCAAATTACTTTTGCTTCAAAAATGCCTTTTTGGAATTTTAATTTAATAATTAGACTACTTAAAATAAAAAACCCCCAAGATTTATGCTTATTTCCCTTAATACTGAAAATGCTATTTTAAAAAGAATGCAGTTTTGAACAAATGAAATTACCTTGAATTGATGAACATTTATGGATTGTCTTGTAATATAAGAACAACAAGATTGCCTTTAAAAATTTAATAATTTTACAGGAATAAAAAGATTTCCAAGTTTTGACTCAGCATTTTTCTTTTATTATTAGAATATAAAGTACTTCTCTTGTAGTAGGTCTTCTAATAGAGTGTATGCCATCTATGTTTCCTATTACTTACTGCTGGGATGAATGATTGTATGCTATTTTGTCTTTCAATTTTCAGTATTTTCTTTGGAAGAGTCAAATCAGCAATTTTCAAAATATAAATAATGAATCTTGATGTTATTTTTCAAAGATAGGAAATTTTAGAGATAGGTTTCTCTGTAACTTCTGCACCAAAAGCTGTTACCTTAATGCGTAGCAAATCTGGGCTTTCTTTTTCAGTGTTACTGGCTTTTATAGAGGAGCAAGCCAGACTGTTTCACCTTTTGCTTGAAATGGGGCCTACCTGGTAGGACAAGAGTAGACCTACTTTTAATCTTTGGTACCTTATTTATGTCTCTAGAGCTTTAAAGAAATAAAGGAAGGAAAGGAGAAGTCTCTTCCTCTTCTCCCATTGCCTCCTACTTTTCTTTTTTTTTTCCCTTTTTATTCCCACTTTAGTAGCTGGTAGAAAAAACAAGGTTCTTATTATCAACTATTTGCTTTTGATAGTCTTTTCGCTATTAGTATTTATCACAGAAAAACATTTTATTAAACATTTTTATTATCTATCTATCTATTTATTTATTTAATCTTTTGAGAGCGCACACATGAGTGTACTTGCATGCACATGTGTGAGGGGCGCGGGAAGGACCCAAGGGAGAAGGGGAGAGAGAATCTTAAGCAGTCTCTCCACCCAGCACAGAGCGTGATGCAGAGTTCGATTTCATGACCCTGAGATCATGACCTGAGATGAAATCAAGAGGTGGACATTTATTAAGGCACCCCTTATTAAATGTGCTTATTAAAACATCTAAAATTCATTAATTAATTCATTATATTTAAAATGATTTTACCATCTTTGTTATTTTGCCTTTATTATTTGTATTAAAATAACTTATTTTATCTTAATCTTCTTAAAACTTCAGCTTATACTATATATTGCACAGATTAATAAAGATGGATATTTGATTTTATCATTTTACCAGTCTTCTTTCTTAAAAAGTTTAGATTAGAAACTTCACCTCTTTTTTTTTTTTTCTAAGATTTTATTTATTTATTTGAGAGCACTAGAGAGTGAGAGCAAGCACGAGGGGGGTGGTGGAGGGAGAGGGAGACTCTTCAGGTCTCCATCCCAGGACCTGGGATCACCACAAGATGCTTAACACTAGAATACTGTAGTCAGTTAAAGGAAGCTCTTTGCCATGCAGCTCTTCAGTCAATTTGCATGTTTTGCCAGTGGCTAGACCAAAAAAATCAGTAAACAGTCTCATTTATATCAAAATTATATTGTGAGGTAAATATAATGTTCTATGGTGAAATAGTGTAAACTCAGTTTTGTTTAGGGGAACAAAATATTTTACTACACAGTTTTACAAGACCCCAAATTCAGATGTTCTGGGAGAGAGTAGCAATTTAATTTTCCTTTTAAATAATATGTTAATGACACACAAAGAATTTAGGGAAGAACTTAATGGTTATTCTAGCAAATAGTTGCCCTAGTTTGGTATTCCAGCTTGATACTACCCTAGGTGCAACTGGATACTAATGACCTAATCAAAATAAGTTAGGGGAATTGGTGATTCAAGTAGGCATTTCTTAGTTTTTTCAGATTAGAGTTGACTTGTCTATTAAGTCCCCATTCCAGCTACCCATTTAAACATTGTCTTTTGATTTAAGGAGTATTTCCAAACTCAGATTTGTTCTGTGTTTTCCTATATTTCATATATAATATTCTTAACGTTTAAAATGAATTTTCTTTCCTCTTTTACTTGAGGGAATAACAGCTTACCTATTTAGTGCCCACTATAAGCTCGTTAGTGAATAACATGCTGAAAAGAGATTCAGAAAGAATATGGATATAAGTGGTCATCATCAGACTACTGGCATTGGTTTTATGGAGGTAAAGAAGGAGGAAGGATGAATCAAAAATAGTTTCCATCTACCTAAGTTTAGCTCTTAATTCATTAATAGTAGTACAAGTTTATTTCGAACCCATGTCACTGGACATCTCTGTATAAAGAAGTCTTTTCTGTTCTCACAAACATTTTCTTTAATCCCAGCAAACAGTCTCATAAAGGCATGAAGTTGTCAAAGAAGAATCAGTCCAAACCATCTCCACTCAGGAAATGTTTCCAAGTATATAATTGGTCATAACATCAACTCTATATACAGAAGCCAGCACTTAAAAAAATTTTAAAATATAGTATAGGTCATTACTGTTATCCAAACAGTCTGATTACGTATCTTCAGCTGATAAGTTGTCTCCAATTGAGATCCATTTTGTAACCTAATATTATGGAGTGAGGGGGGAAATCCCTTTGTAAAAATTCTCCACTACTATCTCCATAATCTCTACTTCACTGAGTTTCATCCAAGTGCGAAAATGAAAAATTATAACCTGCCAAGCATCAGTGGCAGAGTGAAATGAAAAAATTGTGAGTTAATAACACTGATGCCTCAGAAAAATTTCCTGGCCAATTTAACATTGCTTCATCCAAGGTCACTTCCCAGAGCTGATTATTTTTAGTAATTTGCAGATGAGACCATTCTACCTTGGTCATGGTTAGTGAAGATCAAGAAAATGCCAGAGAAGGTTTAAGACTCAAGGTTATCTGTCTTTCTCAAATAAGATGCAAACCACAGTTCCACTTTATTTTCTTAAGACCCAGTAGAAAATAATTTTCAAAGAAAAGAACCTTAAAGCCTGTAAGATCTTTTATTGGAGATACAAATTCATGATGTAAAACACGAGGGGTAAGGATAGCAGAAGGACACTATTAAGTAGATCCTTAGGTAGAATTTCATGTGGCAAAGTAATCCTCAAGATATTTTCCTAGGATTTTTAGTCTAATGCTTAAAAAAACAACCTACCGTGGATTGTATTTTGTGTAAACATTGATTTACATGTCTAGAAATTTGCAGAAAATTTTCATTACTTTTTCTTGCTCATTTTGAAATTTGAAGTTACATTATAATCATTTAAAGTCTTATTTTTTTACATATAAATAATTCAGATATTATAGACAGATATAAAAAAGAAAGCTTTCCTTTAATTTTGCTATGACAGATATAAAAAAGAAAGCTTTCCTTTAATTTTGCTAATCACTGATAACTTTTATTGATTTTTAGCGTAACTTTCCAGACCTGTGTATCTCTGTGTGTACGTCTATTTATATGTAGGTAAGGAGAGAAACAGATAAGTAAGAAGATAGTTTTTTTTTCTTTTTTTTTTAAGATTTTATTTATTTATTTGACAGACAGAAATGACAAGTAGGCAGAGAGGCAGGCAGAGAGAGAGGAGGAAGCAGGCTCCCTGCTGAACAGAGAGCCCAATGCGGGGCTTGATCCCCAGACCCTAGGATCATGACCTGAGCCGAAGGCAGAGGCTTTAACCCACTGAGCCACCCAGACGCCCGATAGGGTTTTTTTTTTTTTTTTTAAGATTTTATTTATTTGTGTGAAAGAGAGAGACAGAGCGCACAAGCCGGGGGAGTGGCAGGTAGTGGGAGAAGCAGGCTTCTTGCTGAGCAAGGACCTGAGCCAAAGGCAGACGCTTAACCAACTGAGCCTTGCATGTATCCTAGAAGATAGATTTTTTTGTTTTAAATGAGCTCGCAAAGAAGGCATACTCATATTTTACCTAGCACCTCACCATGGGTATCTTTCTATGTCAATAATTATTGGTTGCATTTTTATTTTTGATGGCTTCAGATTGTGTTTGTATCATCTGATATTGATGGACATTTAGAATAGCTTTCTACCATATAAATAACTCTGAAATAAATACAACTTCTTATATATATTAGATTATAAAATAATCAGATTTGTTAAATCAGAGACAAACCATGAGAGACTGTGGACTTTGAGAAACAAACTGAGGGTTTTGGAGGGGTGGGAGGTGAGGGGGTTGGGTGAGCCTGGTGGTGGGTATTAAGGAGGGCACATATTGCATGGAGCACTGGGAGTGGTGCATAAACAATGGATTTTGGAACAAACACAAAATTAAAAAAAATAAAAAGATTGATCTGATTTAAAACTGAAATGATGACAATGTAGACATATGACGCTTACTGCAAAATGTCTCTAGAAAAATGGAAGTATGTTCTTCCAGTAGCACTTCATTGTTACAAGGGTATTCTTTAGTTGGGTAGGTGAACTTTGATATCTCAGTATTGTTTTTGTATGTTTATTAGTGATGTTGAGTATATTTTCAAATATTTAGTAGCCATTGCACTTTTTTGTGAATTTCTTGTTCATTTCTTGCCTTTTCCCCCATTAGTATAATCTTTTTCTTATGACTGTTTAATAATAAATATATTTTTAAAGGATATTATTAGTCTTATCTCAACTATTTAAAATTTTTTCTATATTGTCAATTCTAATTTTATTTGTATTTCCTCCAGTATCTTCTGTCTATAGAGCCATGCTTACAAAAGCTTGTCCAAGATGAAGCCATGTGACTAATTACTTAAAATTTTCCTCTGTTACTTTTTTATGTTTAATGTTTAATCCATAAAGAATTTGATCTTAGGTATGATTTGAGACAAGAGTCTTGCTTATTTTATTCCCAAATAGCTAGGCTACTGACATAATACCACTTCATGAATAGCCCAGCTTTCCCTATTGATTTAGAATGCCTCAGTTGTCATAACACATGTTTATCACTGTCTTCTGAGGAGTTTTAGGCATTCCATGATGTGCTTTTAGGGAATGTTGTTCAAGATCTGGAAAACTAAGTAACTGGCATTCTCTTCTTACCTTCCTTATATCTTCATTGAAATATCTGTGAATTTTTTCTAATTCTTTCCATATTCTAATGCAGTTTCTTTTTTTTACTGAGATACAATTGACATATAACATTATATTAATTTTAAATATACAGTATAGTGATTTGATATTTGTAAATATTGTAGAATTATCACACTAACTCTAGTTAACATCCATTATCATATGTAGTTACAGATGTGCAGTTTCTTCTTAATTTTTGAATATGAACTTTATTGAAGTACAGTAAGTATACATACTGTATAATACATATAATCAATACATTTGTTTATGCCGTGACTACATTCAAGATAGAGAATGTTTCCATTACCACAACAAACCTCCATCTGGCCTTTGTAGTAGATCCTTTTTCTCTACTGCTGGCCTCTGACAACTATTGGTCTGCTTTCTACACATAGTTTTTTCTAAGAGTTTATATAAATCAAGCAATGTAACAGGTAGTCTTTTATGTCTGTTTTTTCCACTCAGCATTATATTTGTGAGATTCATCCATGTTGTTTGTGCTTGAGTAGTTTATTCCTTTTTAATCATGTGTAGTATTCAATTATATAGATATACTACAATTTGTTTATCCACTTACAAATATCTGGGCATCATGGATATAGCTGAGTTTCTGGCTATCATCAGTATAGTTACTATGAACATTCTTATACAGGTCCATGTATAGACATAAGTTTTATCTCTCTAGAGTAAATACCCAAGACTGGGATTACTGGATTGAATTGTGTGTATGTGATTTTTATAAGAAACTGCCAAATGGTTTTTTTAAGTGTCTGTACCATTTTTCTTTCACATGAGCAATATATAAGAATTGTAATTGTTTTATATGCTTGCCAATACTTAGTAGGATCAGTCTCTTTAATTTTGCCATTCCACTGGTTGAGTAGTGGTATCTCATTTGTGGTTTTAGTTTGCATTTCTTTAATGGCTAATGTCCTTTGCATTTCAGTAGAACTTATAGAAGCAGTTTACCAACTTCTACAAAAAAACCTGCTAAAATCTTAATTTTGATTTTGTTGAATAAATTTGGAGATAGTTGACAATGAATAACATTGAACCTGTTTATGAATATGGTTTATGTTTTTATTAATTTAAGTCTTTAACTTGTTTCAACAAAGTTTTATAGTTGGCAGAGTATGTTTTACAAAATTGAAAGTATTATCCCTACATGTTTCATATTTTGATGTTCTTTGAAGACACACTAAAATTTAAATCTCTTATTTTTATTGCTCATGTAAAAATACAATTAACTTTTGTATATTTAGTTTATCCTATATATTTGTTAGCTCATTTATTAGTTCTAATAGTTTTGTGTGGATTTCTCAGGATTTTCCACATGAACTTTTTTTTAAAGATTTTATTTATTTGCAGAGAGAGAGATCACAAGCAGGCAGAGAGAGAAGGGGAAGCAGGCTCCCTGCTGAGCAGAGGGCCTGATGTGGGGCTGGATCCCAGGACCCTGACATCATGACTGAGCTGAAGGCAATGGCTTAACCCAATGAACCAACCAGGTGCCCCCCTTTTTTTGTTTTGGAAAAAAAAAAGTTTTTCTTCTTTCTTTTCAAATTGTATGCCTTTATTTCTTGTTTTTGCTTTATTTTGCTAGCTCAGATGTTCAGTACAATATTGTTGTATACATGGTAAAAGCAGTTGCCACTTTTTTGTTTTTGATCTTAAAGGGAAAGCATTCAGTGTTTTCATTATTTCACCATATAAGAATGATGTTAGCTATAGGTGTTTCAAAGATGCCATATTAGTCTGCTTGGACTGCCATAATCAAATACCACAGACTGGATGGCTCAAACAGCAGAAATGTATTTTCTCATAGTTCTGCAGGATAGGAGTCCGACATCAAGGTGCTGTTAGATTTGGTTTCTGGTGAGGGCTCTTTTTCTGGCTTGCAGATGGCTGTTTTCTTGCTGTATCCTCACTTGGCCTCTTCTCTGTCCAAGGGGCCAGGCAGAGAGACAGAGAGGGGAGGGAGGAGGAATGAATAGAAGGAGGGAGTGAGGAGGGGAAGGGAAAAGAGAGAGAGAAATATGTAGCTAGTCTTAATTGGATTAGGGCTCCTCTCATGACTTCCTTTAATCTTAATTATCTCATTAAAAATCCTGTCTCCAAATACAGTCATATTAGGGGTTGGAGCTTCAACAAATGAATTTTGGGGAAACACAGTTGAGACCATAGCATAGATCCTGTATCAGATTGAAAGTTTCCTCCCTTTTTAAAAAAGATTTTATTTATTTATTTGAGAGAGAGAATGAGAGAGAGAGAGAGAGAGAGCACGAGAGGGGAGAAGGTCAGAGGGAGAGTCCCCCATGCGGGACTCTCTCCTGGGACTGCAGAATCATGACCTGAGCTGAAGGCAGTCGCTTAACCAACTGAGACACCCAGGCACCTGAATACTTCCCTTTTATTTCTAATTAGCTTTAAATATTTATCATGAATAGGTGCTGAATTTTGTGAAATGCTTTTTGGCATCCTTGGGATGATCATATGTTTTCCTTTTTTAAAATACGTTAGTATGGAGAAATCACGTAATTCATTTTTTGAATGTTAAACCTGCTTTGCATTACTTTGTCACATTTTGTGACATATACTTTCATATATTGCTCTTTAGGACTTTTATTTATTATATGCATTTATGTCTAATTTACATATTATATATTTTAAATATTAGAGAACTAACTTTGCTTAAATTCTGTTAGGGATTTATTTTCATGTCTGTGATCATAAAAGATACTGATGTGTAGTTTTCCTATAATGTCTGTTTGGTTTTAGATTAAGATAATATTGGCATCATCATGTGAATTGGGAGATTTTCCTTCATTGTCTATTTTGTGAAAGAACTTACGTAGAATTGGTACTATTTTTTACCTAAATATTTGATAGAATTCCTAGTGGTGCTGTCTTGGCCTGAAATTTTCTTTTGGAAAAGTTTTAAAATTTGAATTTAATGTGTTTCTTTGATAAGGACTATTTGAGTTATCTATTTCATGCCGAGTCATATCTTTCAAGGATTTTTGTTTTCATCTAAGTTTTTGAATCTATTGCCATATGATTGTTCATAATTTTATTTCCTTATAGACTTAATTTGTGTCTAATCTGAGTAATGTTCTTTCTTTCATCCCTAATATTGGCAATTTGTGTCATTTCTTTCTTTCCCTTGATCAGTCTGTTTGGAGTTTTATCAACTTTTTAAAAATTTATTTTTATTTGTTTTTTGAGAAAGAGAGAGAATGCAAGTTGGGGGAGGAGTAGAGGGAGAGGGACAAGCAGACTCCACACTGAGCATGGTGCCTGATATGGGGCCTTGTCTCACCAACTTGAGATCATGACCTGAGCTGAAATCAAGAGTCAGAGCTTAACTGACTGAGCCACCCAGGGCTCCTGGAGTTTTGTCTATTTTATTGATTCTTTCAAATAACTAGCTTTTGGTTCCATTGATTTTCTCTATTGTTTGTATATCTTCTATTTTATAAATATCTACTTTTACCTTTATTATTATCTTCCTTCTGTTTATTTTGTGTTTAATTTCCTTTTTTATTCTTTTTTTAGTTCCTTAAGGTAGAAGCTTAAGGAAAATGATTTAACAGTTTCCTTCTTTTCTAATATAAGTATTTGATGCTGCACGCTTCCTTCTAAGCACTGTTGTAGTTGTATCTACAAATTATGATATAGGGTGTTTTCATTTTCTTGCAGCTCATATATTTCTTAATCTATTATGATTTTTTCCCTTTTGACCTATGTGTTGTTTAGTAGAGCATTATTATTAGAGTAATACTAGTGTCTGATATTTTGGAACTTCTTGATACATTTTTGTTACTCATTTCTCATTTAATTCCATTGTGGTATCATACTTCGTATGATTTCAATCTTTTTAACTTACTAAGATTTGTCTTACGACCTAGAATATTGTTCTTCATGGTGATTGTTCTACATGCACTTTAAAAAATATGAAATGTTCTACAAATGTTAATTAGGTCAAGTCAGTTGATACTATTACTCAAGTCTCTATACTTACTTTTTTCTGTATTCTATCAATTATTGAGAAAGACATTTTGAAATATATTCTATAATTGGTATTTTTCTAAGTTATCTCTAAGTTCCATCAGTTTTTATTTCATGTTTTTAAAGAGCTTCTATTAAATGCATAAACCTTTAGGAATGTATGTCCTCTCGTTGAATTTAACCATTTAACACTATGTAATTATCCTTTTCATCCTAATTTTAATCCATTGCTTTCAGATCTTCTTTTCTGGTGTTGATTTAGTCATTCTAGCTTTCTTTTGATTAGTGTTTGCATGTTACTTCTTTTTCTATCTTTTAAATTTTAATCCGTGTGTTTTCATATTTAGAGTAATTTTTGTTGGTATGTGGTATACAGTTACTGTCCAGTCTCTACCTTTTAGACTTTTCAGACCACTTTCAGAACATTCTAAGTTATTATTCTATGTTTGGATTTACTTTATGTTTTAAAAAGATTTTTAAAATTTATTTGAGAGAGAAAGAGAACTCAAGTAGCGGGAGAGACAGAGGGAGAGGGAGAAGCAGACTCCTGGGCAGCTGGGAGCCTGAGGACGTGGGGCCCAATCCCAGGACCCTGAGATTATGACCTGAACCCTAGGTAGATACCTAACTGACTGAGCCACCCAGGCCCCTCCTGTGTTTGGTTTAGATCAACTGTCCTTTTTTTTTTTTTTTTTTTTAAATCAGCCATCTTGACACTTGTTTTCTAGTACTTCTTCTTTTTTTTTTTTTAAAGATTTTATTTATTTATTTGACAGAGATCACAAGTAGGCAGAGAGGCAGGCAGAGAGAGAGAGGGGGAAGCAGGCTCCCTGCTGAGCAGAGAGCCTGATCCGGGGCTCGATCCCAGGACCCTGGGATCATGACCTGAGCTGAAGGCAGAGGCTTTAACCCACTGAGCCACCCAGGCACCCCTGTTTTCTACTTGTTATCTGTTCTTTGGTACTTTTCCCCCTCTTTCCTCCTTTTTTTCAATAAAGTGAATATATTTTATGATTCCATTTTGTGTTTACTGTTTTTCCCATCTGTACCTTTTTGTTTTATTTGTTTAGTGGTTACTCCAAAGTCTGCATTATTTTTAACTTACTGGTTCACTATCAAATATTGTGTTGCTTCATGTAAAATGTAAGAACCATGTAAAAATAAACTTCCATTTCCCCATTCCTTCTTGTTCTTTTGCTTTTATAATGTTACCTCTCCATATGTTATAAACTTTATAATAATGCACTATTATTTTTGCCTTAAATGATTATCTTTTAAAATGATTAAAATAGGAAATATTATACTCTACCCCTATAGTAAATAGTAAAATTTACCATTTCATAACTCATCTTTTATGTAGATGTACATTTCCACTTATATCATTTTACTTCTACCTCAAGAACTTCCTTTTGTGTTTCTTAAGTGCTGGTGAGTAATTCTTTCAATTTTATTTGAAAAAGTATTTATTCAGTTTAATTATTGAAAAACATTTTTATTAGGCTTAGATTTCAAAATTGATGGTTTTATTGTTTGTGGGTTTTTTTTTTTAATTTCAGTGCTTGGAAGTATCTGCCATTGTGTTCTGCCAGTTTCTGATGAGAAGTTGGCTATAATTCTCATCTTTGTTCTGTACTTAAGGATGTCTTCCCACCTCGCACCCCCGACTGCTTTCACCAAAGCCAGACTTTTTGGGAGTTCCTTCTGAATGTCCTTCAGTATTCTTTGAAGTTTCTCATTTATAAATGGTGGAAATCTTTCTCCCAAATGCTGTGAGCTCTGAGAATTGTTTATTCTACTATTTTCCAGTGATTCGTTCCCCAGCCTCAAGTGATTTCTACTCACATAGGGCAGATCATTAGCCACCTAACTCCTGAGGGACACCTCCATGCAGATTTTTAGAGCTTTCTCTATCTGTGCAGTGTCAGTATCCTTGGTGGTCTTTCCCACAGATTAGCTGCCTTGGCCTTCCCAAACTCCAGTCTATTTCCTTAACACAGTGAAACAGTTGCCGTGTATTTGGCCTTTTTTTTCCAAGCTACTTCTTGGAAACTGCTTTCAAGTAACAACTGGGGTAAACCTAGGACTCATCATTCTTGTTCCTTTCCCTCTCTCTTAGAAGTCATAGTTCAGTTTACTGTTGTTCATATCTGAAAACAGTGTTTTCATATATTTATTCTTTTTTTTTTTTAAAGTTTAAGTCTGGTTTTTGTTACTTCATCTTTACTGAAGTGGATGCCTAGAATTTATTTTGAACAGAGTATATAGTGCCAAAATATGAACTTGGATTCCAGTGATATGTTGATATATATACCTCTTTGTGTTTCTGGATTATTCATTCTGTTACAAGTATCTACCTTCAGATTTATTTATTTGTCACCATTGCCTCATCAATTTTATTATTTTATCTGCTTTTAATGAATCTATATTTCAGTTATATTTAGTTTTAAAATTATGCAATTAGCATGCTTCTAACATCATTTAATTTCTGATGTTTCTTAGGATATATCTTGTTTTTGTCTTTCTTTTTTTTTTTTTTAAATATTGGTAAGATCAGCTGGAGCGCCAAATCATGTCCTGTGGAAGCCCATAATCCCTTGCAGAGGTAGAGTAAAAGCTGTGTTTCATATTGTCACTATTGTTTTCTATGAGCTCCTGCTTTTATTGAATAAAATCGGTCCAGAGATCTTCTTGTCATCTTGTGCCTCCTAGTTTATGCTCTGCTGTATTGACCCAGATGTGAGACTCAATTTCATTTACAAAATCCATTCACATAGGGCATATGAGATTACATTTTATTGGAGGTCTGGATTTGGAGGACCAGCATTGTGATGTCATAATCCAAACAATTTCACATAAAATATGAGACATCCCTGTTTTTAAAAGTCTATTACCTCAACATCAGAATTTTATTTCACCACTGTTTTTAAGCCCATGCCCCATCTATGTCTAATTAAGTCTTGTTAATGTCTTCTTTTCTCAGCTCTTATGTCTCTATGCACCCACCTTTAAAATTCTAATGTGCTGCAAAAATGTTAAGCTTTCTTTTTAGCTGTATTAGAATGTACTGTACTAGACCCTTTGGTTGCTTTTGCCCAAAGTGAATCATCAATTATTTATTTCTAAATTCTGGTGCCCACTGTTAAGATAATGAATTTTTCATCTCACTGCATTTGTAAAATGATGCTTTATATTTCTATTTTAATTTTTTAAAATTGAAGTTGTATATTATTCCTAGGAGATTTGATGGATATGGTGGCACTCCAGATGCTTCTACCTTAATCATAGTCTAGTGTGTTTCATAAGAAAATAATTAATCATGCAAAGAGCCATATGAAAAATATCTCCAGCATATAGCCAATTGCAACATAAAGTTTGATTCAAAATATCTAATATGAAATGCATATATTCATTTATACCCATGGATTTAATTGAGGATTACCTACATTTTTATTTGTTTGATTATTAATACAATTGGTTAGTTACTAAGTTGTTATTCAGTAATCTTTTTTAGGGAGATTACAATGAGTTGTATGCATAAAGAGGTTATATTGTCTATATATTATTCATTGAAACAGTTTCAAACTTGGGCTCTTTTTTCATAAGAGAGAAGTTTGCTATCACCTTATTGCTTATTGTTTTTTCAAAATTATATAAATGTTAATTTTTATTTGATTATATTATGTTTTATTATCAATTGCTGGACAGAATAAATTACAGTTTGGAAAATAACAGTACTCCTTTTTTATTCAGTAATATTACTATTGTGTGGATTTTTACTCCCCAAATAATTGATTGTATGTCCTCATTTGTAAATTGCTATACTAGGTACCATCAGTACTAGGTACCATTAGTCAAAAGAAATAGTGGTTTCTTATTTCCAAGAATGTTAGTATCTAGCTGAGGTCATAAAATAGTCACCTGTAAAATTACTTAGAAATTATTAGAAATAATGTTTACAAATGAGTTCAAACTTAATACTCTAAATAGATTTTGGAACTGAAGCATTGAAGAAAATGAACAAAATGCAAAGACATTCTACGGAATGGGAGAAGATATTTGCAAATGCCATATTCAATATGGGGTTAATATCCAAAATATATAAAGAACTTATATAACTTAACACAAAAAATGAACAACCCAATTAAAAAATAGGCAGGGGACCTGAAAAGACATTTTTCCAAAGAAGAAATACAGATGACCAACAGGCACATAAAATGATGCTCAACATCGCTAATCATCAAGTAATGCAAATGAAAACCACAATAAGATATGACTAAAACAAAACAAAACAAAACACAAGAAATAATGTGTTGACCAGGATGTGGAGAAAAAGGACTCATGCACTGTGGGTGGCAATGTAAATTGGTACAGCTACTGTGGAAAACAATATGGCAATTTCTCAAAAAATTAAAAACCAGAATACCATATGATCCGATAGTTCCAATGCTGGATATTTACCCAAAGAAAACAAAACCACTATTTTGAAGAGAGATATACACCTATATGCTTATTGCAGCATTATTTATAATGGTTAAGATGTGGAAGCAATCCCATCAATAGATGAACAGATAAAGAAGAAATACACACACACATACACACACACACACATACACACACACTCACACACAAGTATTATGCAGCCATAAATAAAGGATGAGATTTTTGCCATTTGCAACAACATGGATGGACCGAGAAGGTATTATGCTAAGTAAAATAAATGAGACTGAGAAAGACAAATACCATATGATTTTATGCATGTGGAATCTATAAAACAAATGAATAAAAAGCAGACCAGAACTATATATAAAGAGAACAAACTGATGTTTGTCAGAGGGGAGAGTGTAGGGGATAAACAAAATAGGTGAAGGGGTAGGGAAGATAGAGGCATCCAGTTATGGAATGAATAAGTCACAGAAATGAAAGGCACAGCAAAAGGAATATAGTTAATGTTTGGTAATAGCTTTGTGTAGTGACAGATGGTAGTCACACTTGTGGTGTCCTAGCATGCTCTATGGAGAAGTTGAATCACTATGTGGTGCACCTGAAACTTATGTAATATTGTTTATATTTATACTCAAATAAAAAAATTTAACAAAAAAAGACAGGTTGATCCAAGTACCACTTTTGTTATCAAAATGCCATAGAACATTTATTATTGATTTCATACTAATCTGCAGTATTGACAAATGAAAATATATTTGTGATCATGCTTTATACATTGTCTCCCTTTGTTTTCTCTTGGAACTTTGTAAATGTTACATTCCAGGAGCAAGTACTTTTAAAATATTGTCTTCCCCCACCCCCATGCTTCTTGTCAGTATTCTGATAGCAATCTTAGTTATAGGCTGTTAATATATTTTAAAAATTGCATGTATTCAGACATCAGTTATGAATCTCTCCATTTCCTCCACTGCTACATATATCAAAGGGAATACTACCCACCCTCAGACTCTATTTTTCCTTCCTGTGGAGAAAGGAAATTACTACTTTGACATCAGAACATATTAGCTCCCCTTCAGTTTGCAGACACTTCAGTCCTACGTGATAATTCTACTTTACTAACCAAGAGTTAGGGTCTATCAGTCCTTTACAGAATGACTGGAAGAAACAACTCATTTCTTACAGTTGCCCTAGGAGAACCACCTCACTCAATATGTATCTTAATAGAATTCATTCGGATTAATTTGAAAGACTTCCTAGGAAACTATTTATTGAACAAAAATGATTAAAATTGATCTGTGTACTGTTGTCTAATAAAAGTGGTTTATTTTTGTATTACCTTTCTTTTAAATCATGGGTATGTATAGTTTGAGAACAACCCCTATGATAGAGTTCTCTTTTTGCTGTATTTCTACTAATTTTTTACTTGATGAAAGGAGAAAATTATGAAACAGTTTTTTTATACTTAATGAGAATGAAATTCAAACTTAAGTCATTTTTATAAATGTTATATACTTAAAGAATAGTAATTTCTTTTTGAAATTTAAAAAAAAACAAGAAATGAATGAATTTAAAAACCTAATATTTGATAATAGTATTACAACTCCTAAATTATTCTGTAGGCTTTTTTAAATGTATATTTTAAAATGTACATATTAGCTAAGAATTGTGAAAAAGCTCCCTTGCTGTGGTTACTTTGAAAATTAATTAATTTTAAAAGATTTTTATTTATTTATTTGACAGACAGAGATCACAAGTAGGCAGAGAGGCAGGCAGCGAGAGAAGAAGGGAAGCAGGCTTCCCGCTGAACAGAGAGCCCAATGCAGGGTTCAATCCCAGGACTCTGGGATCATGACCTGAGCTGAAGGCAGAGGCTTTAACCCACTGAGCCACCCAGGTGCCCCTTAAAATTTATTTTTAAATGAATGTAGCTTTCCTATAGCAAAGTGCATGTGCTTTCAATGTTGATTATGATGTGGAGTTTTTTCAACCTGAAGATTGCTTTCTATTTTACTTAGTGTATTATTAGAGAAAATGAACAAAATTTCACATTCCAAGTAAGACTTGGATTTTTTTCTTTTTTGGGGGAACCTTATCATCTGCTGATTAGTATATATTACAAAAGGGACTGCTCATTTATGCCAGTGAAACAATTTTTCAAAAAGAAGCAATATGGGGCACCTGGGTGGCTCAGCGGTTAAGCGTCTGCCTTCAGCTCAGGTCATGGTCCCAGGATCCTGGGATAGAGCCCTGCATTAGGCTCCCTGCTCAGTGTGAAGCCTGCTTCTCCCTCTTCTATTCCCACTGCTTGTGTTCCGTCTTGCTGTGTCTCTCTCTGTCAAATAAATAAATAAAATCTTTTAAAAAAAAGCAATATGATTTTCATCTTTAATTGCAGTACTTCTGAAACCATTATTCTAGCAGTTCCTTTTCATATTCTTGAAATTATGTTTGCTTTCTAAATTTAATTGAAAATAAGTGTTGATACATATATTAGGATTTTTTTTTCTAGTAAGGGAATATAATATGGCAAGTGTTTCTGCTTTTATGTTGGACGTTCTTTCTTTTTTCTCAGTTTTAAAATATTATACCTAAAGAAAATCTAGATAAGCTACTTAGCTAATGAATAGCTGATTTTGCTTTTGATTAGTTTTGAGAAGCTTTAAATTCCAGTTGAAATTTTTTGAATTGTTTTTTCTTTCTTGAAGGGAAACTTGATTTGGTTATAAGACCAGATTGGCACAAAGTAATATGTGGCACCAAGCTAAAATAAATGCTTTTTGATTATACTTTAATTGATGGTCCAGTGGATTATTATTCCATTATCTTGCTCACATCCTTGTACATGTTTCTTTTTAGAACTTTCCAGTATGTTTCTGTCACTCACCGATTTCCTCCTGAAACTAGAATTATCATTTAAAAAATAACTAAACTCAGATGTCTGTAGAAGCCATGGAATTAAAATAGATGAAGTGTAAAGATGATCTCTGGTAACTAACATGTAACCTCACGCTGGTGAGTAAGTGAGGAGTTGTGGGGAATCTCTAGAAAACTGGAGAATAGATGCTCTATTTAGGGGAAGTAATCACTAACAAGCTTCAGCCAGGGTTTACTGTATGGGTAAACAGTTGTCAAATCTTCCAATTAAATAGAGAGGCTAAAAATCTCCGTGTGTGTGTGTGTGTGTGTGTGTGTGTGTGTGTGTGTGTGTAATTTCCTGATTTTTTAAATTTTGGCAGATCATTTTCAAAAAATACTCTATGTACAAATGCTGTTTGGCACTTCAACTACCTATGAACTAATTGCTTTTGAATCTCTCATTTAAAGATTTGTCTTTAAAAATAAGACTAACCGGGGTGCCTGGGTGGCTCAGTGGGTTAAAGCCTCTGCCTTTGGCCCAGGTCATGATCCCAGGGTGCTGGGATTGAGCTCCACAGTGGGCTCTCTGCTCAGTGGGGAGCCTGCTTCTTCCTCTCTCTCTCTCTCTCTCTCTCTGCCTGCCTCTCTGCCTACTTGTGATCTCTGTCTGTCAATAAATAAATAAATAAATCCTTAAAAAAAATAATGACTTTCCATCTAATAATGGTTTAGGCTTAGTTTTTTTTTTTTTCATGCAAAGTGATTTTTAAAAACATTATTTTTAAAGACCCTATTTATTTGACAGAGAGAGACCATGAGAGAGGCAACACAAGCACAGGGAGTGGGAGAGGGAGAAGCACGCCTCCTACAGAACAGGGAGCCCGATGGGGTGCTGGATCCCAGGACTCTGGAACCACAACCTGTGCTGAAGGCAGGCGCCTCACGACTGAGCCACCCAGCCTCCCCTAAAAACATATTTGATTACCAACTTTTAAAACTTATCTAAATATAAACCAGGCCCACCTTTGGTAGGTTGGATGGCCGGCCAGTTAGAGACTATCTCTCTCTTCCTTCAACATCTACAAGTTCATTTCCTTTTTTGTGCCTCTAATGTGTTGTGCCATCCTTATTCCTCAAAACTAGTTAATCAACATATCTAGCTAATTCTGTCTTCTTAATATCTTTCATATCTGTTTGCTCGGATATCCATTTCCAGAGCTGACATCCATCCCCACATCTATCTCAGCTACTTTTGTTAAGCCCACCATCCTATTTCATCTGTTTGATGCCACTGTTTCCTGACTGCTGTCTCTGCTTGTAGTCTTTCCAGATCCTTTCTTCACACTTGAAACAGAGAAATGGCCTAACTGTAACGTAAATCACAGTCCTACTTCAGATCTTTCAAGTATTCTCCATTGACCTCTGCATAAATTTAATCACCTTAACTTAAGACTTGCAGGGCCCTTTATTTTCTGATTTTTGAGTACATGTCTAACTTCATCTCTTGCCATTCCTCTTCAGTATTCCATGTTTCAAACAGATTGAATTCCGTCAATATTTATGTTTTCTTTTGTTAATAGGTCTTTATAAATGTAGTTCTCTAACCTAGGCCTCTTTTCTGTACCCATTCTGCAGCAAATTGATGTGCAAAGGGAGAGGATAGATAAAACATTAAAAAAGTTGAGCACTTGATTAAAAAAAGTTGATTAAAAAAGTTGACAGAAGATTGTCCCAGCTGCTCTTTCAAAGACCAGAAGCTGGACATCTTTTTTTTTTTTTTTTTTTTTTTTCTAAAGAATTTATTTATTTGACAGAGAGTGAGAGAAGGAGAGAGAGCACAAGTGGGGGGAACAGCAGAGGGAGAGAGGGAAGCAGTCTCCCTGACGCGGGACTCGATCCCAGGATCCTGAGATCACAACCCGAGCCGAAGGCAGAGGCTTAACCCACTGAGCCACCCAGGTGCCCCGCTGGACATCTTTTTAAGAAGCAGACATTTCAAGAAAGCACATATTTTAAGAAAGCTGTCCTTACATGACAAGTCTCTTTGTATTCTGGGTTTTTTAAGGCAAAGTCTTAGTGATTTGAATTATCTAGAGTAGGAAAATCTCTTGACTTCACAAAGGCATATCATAATCTTTGAGTTAGCAAGGTAGCTCTCTTCTTCTCTTTGTTATCTCTGTTTCTGTCTCTCTCACACATACCGCACAACCCACCAACAAACTGACAAAGATAGATTAATGAGAGTTTGATTAGGATCAATAATCATGGCTTACCCCAACATTTGGAGAGAGAGCTTAGAGATTATATATTTTTAAACATAAGATTAACATTTTCAAAGCAAATAATTTCCTTATAAATTATTGAAACAAGATCATCCAGAATTTTCAACATTAAGATCAAGATTAGCCCTTGGCAAGTTGTTGAAATTTTGTGAATTTATGACAGGTTTTGTTTGTTTCTTTTTCTGTTTTCTGTCTTTCTTTCATTGTCTGTCTCTTACCTGCCTGTTTTCAGTATCCCTTTCACAAAATTCCATGTACAGTGGCATTCTATGTTTCCCATAGAATGCAGTGGAATTATTATGTGTCCTCTACTTTGTCCTGATATTAATAAAGCCAGAGTTTGAATGGACTGTTTTTGTCCATTTAGTCATATCACACTAATTGTGAACTTAGAGGCAACTAGCTCTGTTAGGTGATGAGATTGATATTTAACAAACTCATTTGTTTTATTAAAAATGCTTTGGCAAAAAAAAAATGCTTTGACAATAGCAGTACCATTGGGATCACTGTAGAGTCTCCATGAGGAAAACAAATAATTCATATACATAAATCCTGGTTATACCTAATAAATTCAATTTTTTATAGTCATAACTCATATTCCATCATTTTAGTATAATTTTGGCTTAATGCACATCAAAAGTAACCTCCCTAAAGGTGGAGATCAGTGATGGTCCCCTAATGAAGTATTCCGGAATTTTTGTCTACCTCTCTCAAAAGTACTTTGTTTAAGCTATCCAGCAACAAGGATATGTAACAGGTTGGTTTGAGTTTAAAAACAGAACCTAAAATAGGATGACAAAAATGGAGTGACAGGAAGAATAACTGCTTAGTGCTAGCTGGATGAATTGAAAACAGATGAAAGACAAATTCTGTCTTATGGGATTTTGCTGTGTGCCGGAACTAATCACATTAACTCTAACCCACCTGAGGCTTTATGCTGCCTATTTATCTTATCTATGGGATATTCTTTATTTATGACTCTGCTACTCTTCTGTTGACAGATCACTGCCAACTTGGGCTTAAATATAACAATATCATTATGTTTCTTATTATTTTAGTCATCATTATGGTATGATTCTCTACCATTATTTTACTTTTCTCTCTTTTCAAAGTTAGTTTGGGAACAAAATAGAAAAAGAACAATATGTACTTTGTTCTCTCTGTATTGAGATATAATTGGCACAACTTTATATTAGTTTCAGATGTACAAGGTAATGATTTGACATTTTGGTATATTGCAAAATGATCACCACAGTAAATCCAGTTAGCATCCGACACCATACATAGTTACAAAATTCTTTATTCTTGTTATGAGAACTTTCACAATCCACTCTCCTACCTACTTCCAAGTATGCAATACAGTATTATTTACTGCAGTCACCATGATGTACATTACATTCCTATGACTTACTTATTTCAGAAGTGGAAATTTGTACCTTTTAACCCCTTTCACCCTTTTTCCTACTCCTTACCTTAGGCAACCACTGATCTATTCTCTATATTTGTAACATTGTTTTTGTTTGTTTGTTTAAGAGTCCGTATATAAGTGAGGTCAAATGGCATTGATCTTTTTCTGTCTGACTTAATTCAGTTGGCATAATGCCCTGAAGGTCAATACATGTTGTTGCAAATGGCAAGATTTCATTCTTTTTTATGGCTAAAAAATATTCCATTGTATGTCTGTGTATATATGTATATTTCTTTACCCATTTGTCATCTATGTATGCACATTTAGGTTGTTTCCTGGTCTTAGATATTATAAATAAATGCTAAAGTGAACGTGGGGGGGTGCATATGTCATTTCAAATTAGTGTTTTCATTTTCTTTGGATAAAATGTTTATTATATTATAGTTCCACTTTTAATTTTTTGACGAACTTCCACACTGCTTTCCATAGTGGCTACACCAATTTTCCTTCTCAATGTGTAAGAGTTCCCTTTTCTCCATTTACTATTTCTCCCTATTTCTCCAAATACCAACACATATTTATTGTCTTTTAGATAATAGCCATTTTAACAGGACTGGGGTGATAATCTCACTGTGTTTGGATATGCATTTCTTAATGATTAGTGATGTTGAGCCTCTTGTCATGTGCTTGTTGGCCATGGCCATTTGCACATATTCTTTGGAAAATTATCTATTTGGACGTTCTGATAAGAGAAAATGACAAAACAAAAAGACTTTGTTTCCATGAATATGATTGGTCTCTTTATTCCTTTTTTTGTTCATATGCATGTCTTTCTATTTTTTCCCCTCTTTTGAATTAACTGAAGTTCTTTGAAATATGATCTGCTTCTTTGTGATTGTGTCCAATGTTACATCATTAATATGTTAAAAATTTTAGTAGCATATGATTTAGCTACATTAAAATATGTTTGTCACCACCTCCTTATTTAATCACAAATATCTCAGATGGCATTCAGTTTACAATTCTTTTCTATCGTTGGTGTACACATAGTGATAAATGATAATAATTTCTATGGCACTTTGGGAAAAATGGAAGGAACTTGCTTTAAACTGGAAGTTAGAAGATGGCGGGAGGGAAGGGGTGTTCAGCCTGCCTGGCCCTGTAAGGCTTGCAGAAGACTGAAGGGATTATGGAAACTTACTTTAGTCACAGACAAGGTAGAAAGCTCTGTGAATTGAAATAGCTTACTATTGGATATAAGTAATATGTTCAGATGAAAGTGAAAAATTCAGTCTTCCAGAGAGTTTGTTTTTATGACTAATCATAACTGTGTTTATTTTTTTCACATGTGATTTCTCGCACATAGGAGGTAATCAGTAAATTTTGAGAAACTCAGTTATATAGAGAAGCCATTTAAATGTTTGGATTTATTTTTATCTTTTTATCCAGATAATCCAGATTATCCAGATATCTTTAACATAACTACTGTTTGCTACTTCTATAATTAAAAACAAACAAAACCCTGTTTAATAATAACAGCTACCATTTCAGGGGCACCAACTGCATATCAGGCCCCTATTAGCTTATTTAATCTTCATAACATCCCTGAAAAACAATTCTGATTTTTATCCTTATTTTACGTAGGAGGAGTCTGAGTTTCCTAAATTATAAATCATAAAAGAAAAAATGGCCTAGTAAGTAGTGTGGAATTAGGATTTAAACAGGCTGATTCTAAAGCCAGAAATAAATGTGTTTGTCATGTCTATAAGGAGAATTATTGACCCATAACATTTGTTGGATAAATGATTTTGTGTCTCCAGTTAAAAGCTTTCATGAGGTTCTTTCTCTCTCACCATCTACCGCTTTTGGCTTGTACTTTCCTGCGTTTACCTCCAGTTCTTGTTTCATCATCTTTCCCAGTAGTGACATTTTCTAGAGTGTAGAGCATACTGGCTGTGCCTTCCTTTGGACACTGAGTCATGGCCTTGACCTCATTAGCATTTGGAGCCTAGATCACTTGCTTTCAAATCCTAGCTTTGCTGCTTAGTAGCCATGACTACTATGACTATAAAGCCATATGACTTTGGACAAGCTATAGAACCTCTCTTTGGTAGGTTTCTCTTTATTTTATAATGAGAATAATAATGCTATCTGCATTATAGAGGATTGATTTGAGTATTAAATGATTTAATAAGTGTATAGTACTTGAAATACTGCCTGGGCTATAATAATTTATCAATATTTATTATTGTTATTGTTATTTGTGAAAACTGGATCATGATCTTTTTTTATAACTTTAATGTAGGAAACAATAGTGAAGTAAGTCTTAGTAGACTGAGGTTTTTTTTTTTTTTTTTTTTTAAGATTTTACTTATTTATTTGACAGAGATCACAAGTAGGCAGAGAGGCAGGCAGAGAGAGAGGAGGAAGCAGGCTCCCCGCAGAGCAGAGAGCCCAATGCAGGGCTTGATCCCGGAACCCTGAGATCATGACCTGAGCCAAAGACAGAGGCTTTAACCCACTGGGCCACTCAGGTGCCCCTTAGTAGGCTGAGTTTTTAAATAGCTAGTGTGTACTAGTGTTATTTTATAACATTGACATTTTTATTAGCGGCTTATCCCTGGAATAATTGAGGACTATAGTATAATTACTAACATTTTCTGTTCAGAAGTTGAGTGTATTGTGATTGAAGGTGTATTGAAAGGAAGAAATTGTCATGATGCTTAAGGATACTTGTACTTGATTAATAATAATTTTGTTCTGTTCTACTTTCTGATGTAGCGAAATATCTGGATTTCTAGGAAAGGGGTAGAAAATTGGGGCACATGTGAGTGATACAAAAACGTCTTTTATTTTTATCTTTTTACATGTACTTAAGCTTTTAATTGTCATAATTTGATGTGTGGACTTGTCAAAGTTATTTTGGTTGCCAAGGAAATTCGACAACAGGAAGAGTTTTATCTATTGGTGGCTTCTAAAGAATCTGTCCTACTGGTGGGAGGAATTTGTTTGGTTAATATAAAACAATAGCCAATGAAAACACCCGTTAGGTTTTTTAAAAAAAGTATATTTAAATATAAGTGTTTCTGATGCTTCCTAAATTTGGAAGTATAAGGGATTTCAGGGATTTCAGGGTGTATTCTAACTGATCTCAGTTCTTTTCTTGCTTTCTATTTCATATGGGAAATGGGATCCATCACTTCTTAAAATGATGAACTAACTAGGGATTGTCAAGCTACGTTCCGCAGCCCACATCTAGCCCTCCAGCTGTTCTCATAAAGTTTTGTTGGAACACACACAGCCATCCTCTTACATATTGTCTATGGCTATTTCACAGTGGAGCAGCAAAGCTGAATAGTTGCAACAGAGAAGGCCGGCGAAGCCAAAAATATTTACTATCTGAACATTTGCAAAAAAAGTTTGCTAATCTGTAAAGTAGGCAGATCTAAATACACCCATGAGAGTTTATTTCAACTTGAAGTTTCATACTTTCTCTGAGGGGAAGATTACCTGTCCTCACTAGACTTTACTAAAAGCATCAACTGTGTTGACTGAAAGTGTATATTGTTTCATTTGTTATTCTTTTCCTTTCGTTTATGTTTTAAACTCCTTTAGTATGTTCAGCATTGTAGGAATATCTTTATAGAAGATGAAATACTACAAACATAGGAAATAGGAAATGTGGCTATTAATATATTGAATGGGACAATTGATTCATCTCTCATATGATCATATTATTTTGTGAAACTATTAACTGATTTGTTGAAGCAATTTACTGAGGTTAAGCACATTGACTTAGATAATTCTTGTGACTTGAAAAGAATAAAATTATGGGTATTAAGAAGCAATGAAACAAATAAACAAACTATCATGAACGTCATCTAGTTAGTTCCCCATAGCATCATTAAAAATAAAGCTATTGATGTTTGTGCTTATTTGGCCTTATGTTTGTATGCTGGGTTGCTTTGTTCTCAGAATTCATCACAATTTTCATCACATATTCTTTCACTTTTGCTCATTTAATTCTAGCGTTTTTAGTCATAATTTCTGTGACTCTGCATAGTTTTTGGATTCTTTAGTTCTGTCTTAGTTTGGAGACCAGATGTGAGATCAGAACTCAAACAGAGCTCTCATCAGTGCCCAAGTGATAGTAGGATTACCCTCTAACCCTGCAATCTTGTGAAGAGGCATTGTGCATCATCATTATAATCAGCAAATAAAACCCTTATGAAGGCCATTTCCCTAAAGTCTCCTTTCTCTTTTTAAATGTAAATTTGAATAAACACTGGGAGTGGAATTTACTAGAAGCAGAATCTGATGAGAGTTAGTCCTCTGTAAGGATTTCAGAACTTCTTCTAGTGCATTTGTAGGTAAGTATAGTTTATCTGCTCTGGGGAGATGATGCTGATTATTTAAAAATCAGAGATAAAAGAAGAAACCCCAAAGCAAGGTGATTTATTTACTTTTTGGTAAACTTGATTCTATTTTGTAACCTTTGAAACATGGATTTTATGAGAGATAGTATTAAAATTTATACTCCCTCTAGAGGGTGTTATTAATCATTATTGCTCTGCTGGGCCTCAGGATTACCTGTCTGCATTGTAATGCAGCTTTCCTTAATATTTACAATTGAAATACCAATGGTTCTTGAGACATCTCATATATTTCTATGAATGAAATGGGATTCACAAGAAATAAGGGCTTGCCTCCAGAAATAAACTACAAAATATTAAATTCCTCTTACAACATTTGTAGAAACTTTTAAACCAATGCTAATTTTATACTGCTGAAATGAAATGTCAGATTCTAATGGTTGTCCTTTAGTGGTCCAAAAAGTAAATGAAATTATTATCTAAGGATAGTTTTAATAGAAATAAAAACACTAAACAATATGTACTTGCTCTTCTCGGGCCTCTGCTAAGTAGTAAGTGATCTGGGGATGACCCCAAATCAAACTTGCCCATGAGATTTTTCAGTTCTGCCAAGTTCTTAACACTATTGAGAAGTTAGTCTTATTAAAATTTTCTGTAGGAAAGGACAGTTGGGTATAAAGATTGCCTAAATTTGGAAGCAGTAGGCAAAAATACCTTTTTTTGGTGGAGCTTTCCCACTTGAATCAAATTTCATCATTTATTGAGTTCTATTATAATTCGAACAGTACAAGATAGCATTGTACTTAGGAGCTCATAGAATTGTGAGGGAGACAAAACTATACACTAAGATTTCTCAGACTGTACTGAGGGAAAAATGCCTTGAACACGTTTCACACTGTAATCTATTCTGGGGGAGGGAACGTTCTCAGAATTTCTCCCTTCTTTTTTTCCAGTACTCTTTCCCTTTTTCACTGAACCCACTTAGTTTCACCATTTTTACACTTAATTGGTCCTGCACCAAACTATAACCCCCATTGCCTTTTGCAAGAAATTCATCACATTATACATGCCATGATAATTATAAATTTAAAATTAATTGCAGATTTGGTGGGTTATGTGGGAAGAGATCATATCATGGAGACTTTTGTCAGCTCCACTTCCTGTTTTCTGCTGTCTCATCATTTCTGACGGCTCCCCAAAGTTCAAATTCCTAATACGTTGTTTTCTTCACTGTCTAGCAAAGACTACCAAGGAGAGTCTGATTTCCCCCTTCCCCACAAGATTGCTGGTGATTTTTTTCATATTGTTGAATAAATAAGACAGAAATTGCAGATGGGATGAAGAGAGGGAGAAGCAACACAAAGGAACTTAGAGATTTTGGAAGCATCCAGATTTAAAATGTCAAATTGAAGCATAGTGATTACAGTATATGTCACTTTAAACCTTCATAGTAGATTTTGGAACAAATCCCTTTTAATCTTGTTCCAACTGTGTGGTTGACAGTAAAGCATCATTCTAAAGTATCCCTAGTATTTTCTGGGCCAGGAAATTACTACTTTAGAAAAAGAGAGGACATTTTGAAACCAAAATTATGATCTGGACATTTAATAATAAGATGTACTACATTCAAAAAATATAAGCTAAAAAAAAAAAAAAAGAAAGCTATATATAGAATCAATTAAAAGCAAAAACAGTTATTAGGAAATCATGTGGTTGTTGTGGTTAGATATTAAAAAACATTTTTTCTTCACTTTAAACACCATATGGTTGGCAACAATTAAAAAAAAGCAAACATGTGCACGTATTTGTACATATGTGCTGCAGAAAAATATATTTTAATTCTGTACATTGTTTGTGTATAAAAAACTAGAACAAATTAATACTTTTGAAAAAAGTGTTTGACAGGATCTGCTATTAAATTTCTTATATCAGAGCACTGGGAGTGGTGCAAAAACAATGAATTCTGTTATGCTGAAAAGAAATAAAAAATTTCTTATATCACATGTTACAAGTATTTCTTAGTAAAAATAAATGTTATAAAGCTGTTTAAATAAAACTAAGAATTGTCTAGTTTGTAAGAAAAATTGGGATGTTTTTCACCAGTTGGTTTAGCTCATAAAATATTTCAAAATATAAGCAATGAAAGAAATTTTTGACCTAAACTTAGGCTTGGGATATGCCTCTTTTTGTTTGTTTAATACTGTTTGCGATGCTATGTAAGTTTACAGTGCTTTGATGCTACTTGAATTTATTTTATATAACAGGTCCAGAAGTGGGACAAGTTAATTCAGCAGCTGAATGACATTATCATAGGCTCTGTTTCTTTCTATCCTTCTGCTCTGCCATCCTCAAGATGTTGGCTTTGTCATCGGACTAACTTCCTTCGTTCCTACAAGATGACTACATCAGTTCTAAGCATCATATCCATATATAACAGCAGGGAAAAAAACATTTTGTTAGGAGGATGGAAACTTTGCTAGGTCCCAGAACACCTTTCTTTTCGTCTTTGGCTCGATATGGATAATTTTATATATACCCGTAAATCAATCACTGGCAAAGCAATTAGCACCACTGTGATTCACTGAGCCTAAATCAAGATTGTGCTGAATCTGGGCATAAGCATCCTCTTCAGAGTTTCTTAGGAAAAAGACACCTAAGGTGAATCAAAGGCTTCGCTTAGCAAAAAAGAGGAAAAATGGGTAAAAAGCTAATCGAGTCTACTGGAGAAATAGTATCCAGCTCTAGGCCAGTGCTTCTAAATCCTGGGTGCACATTAGAATTACCTAGGAAGCTTTTAAAAAATATTTTGTATTAATTGGTCTGGATTAACATAGATACTAGCATTAAAAAAATGCCCTGGTGATTTAAATGTATAGCTAGGTTTGGAAACCCGTGCTATAGGCAAACTGAAGACGGAGTAAGGAGACAGAAACTTTCATGAGTCTGTGTATACATTGATCTGCTCAAGCTGCTTTTTGGCTTTCTTGAAGATTATCTGAAAATTAAACATTGTCCAGCTGGGTAAAATTACCATTCCGAAATCTTAGACCACAGTTAGTTTGCCAACCTTAAATGGGGCTCTCTGCCATATTCACTGGCCATATTCCAATAATGTATATGGTTTGGGTACTTAAAGTACCCAGATAGCTTTCCTAGCCAAGATAATTTTACTTAGGAATGTCAGTCCCATTTTTGTGATGAGAGAACTGAGTTGCCAAGAGGCTATTAGTGGAAGAGGTAGAACTAAAGTTCTTACAATAGTATCCTGATAGCTAGGGTTTCCTCCTATTTAGTGTTGCTACTTATGTTCTTGTATTTGAGAAAGGTATCATTTGTATGATACAATTACATTATAATAGGTATACCGCTTATTGACAACTTACTATGTGTGAGCCAGGAACTGTGCTAAGTGCTTTATCCCTTCCCTCAGACATTTGTTAATCATAGCAATAATCACATGCAATAAATATTATTAACTACTTTAGGGATAACAAAATTGAAAATGAAAGCTTGTTACTTCTCCAGTGTCTCTTAATTAGTTCACTTCTCTGGAATCTAGAATTTGAATCCATGATGCCATGGGTTGCATTGGCATATAAAATGCCAAAATGCATGTTCTTTTTATTTTGCTGTTCACAGAGATTTGCTTTTGTACAGCTTCCCAGTTCAGTAAATACCTGTTAGTTGGCTAATAGGTAATAGATGCTGGGTAGCCCTGGATTGGATTGAGTTTTTCCTGCACATTATAATTTGCATTTTTTTAGAAGTATTTTTCCAGTTGCTTTGTAGCTATGCTAAGTACTGTGCATATGATCAAAGAACAATTGAATGGATAAATGAAATGGAATCTTTAGACTGCTTAGTTTAGAGTTGCTCAAATTATAAGGACTAGTGAAACTACTTTGCTGATAATTTCCTTTCTCTTAAGAACTTAAAATACTCCCCTGGGGATAAAAATACATTATATGTTTATAAAAAATTTTTTTAAAAAAATAACATATATTAAAATTGTAGACTATTAAGATGTAGCTTAAATGGCACTCCTTAATATCTTCAAACAAATTTTGAGTTATTGGAGAGTGTACCTTGACTTGTTCAGTCATACTCCATAATGCTGTTTTTAATAAAAAAAATACTCTTTTAATAAAAAGACATAATTGGTCTGTATGGCTGACATTTATTTAGATGCTTCCTTTGCAATTTTTTTTTTCTAATTGAAAGATAAGAGGAGAATAAACTTGGCAGTAGCTATTAAGAACTGGGCTGGTTTAGTTTTTCATAGAGATAACATTTTCCAAATTACTGAATTATGATACTGAAAATGAAGGGCAAGCTCCTTGTTGGGGGAAAGTGTTAGAGTAGCCCTAATGCAGAATCTCATTAAAGCAACTGTCAGGATTCCTCTATTTTACCATCGCCTCCCCTATTCTATAAGAAGCAACTGTCGTTTTGAGTGAGTGTACTGCCAAAGAGGCATTTACAAATAAATGAAAAATGTCACAATTGATTTCACTCCTTCTAGAATACTGTGTGTCAGCTTTGTCACAGACTGTCTTTGTTATTCTCTGTTTTAGATCTCCCAGCTGGACATTGGAAATAACTTTTGATGGTTTAGGTCTTCACTCATTTGACCCCAGGTAAGCCCTCTATCGGTGACCTTTTACAAATATTAGTAAAACTGTTTGAACAGTTAGAGAATATAAAAACCTCTCCTCCTCTTTCTCTCTGTAACTGCTGTTTTTGTCAAAAAGTATTCAGATGTCAATATCGTTTACTTACACTTTTGAACACTGCAGAGAATTATTCCATGCATTACAAAGCACTGTAAAATTATGCAATTATATTTAACATTCTCTTCTTCAGTACAATGGTTTGTTGTTATCATGTTTATCTAATAATGCTAATAACCAGATTACTTTTAAAGAAGATATATGGTTATACATTTCCCATATTTTGAAATAGATGTCTAGATTTTTATATTCTCTTGGATACATATGTCCTTCATATGATTTTTATATAACATTATTGATATACATTCATTATTGCCATCACCATAAAACAGTCCACTGGCACTACTGTCATTACGCTAACCTCACTGAGGTCTTATTCTGAGCCACATACTGTGCTAAGCAATTTTACAAATTATCTTATATAAATGTATCAGTGGTACTTGAATCCTAAGTTAATATGGATTTGGGAAAAAAAGCAACCAATTAGAAATTGCTAGCAGCATTTTTTTATTATGGATATTAAATTAAAGGAAAGTAAATCTTCATATAATTATACTTTAAGAGATTTTAATCAGTATAATTAGTTATAGATTGTGCCGTCATTTGAGATTATTTAGCTTTCTACTTGAAAGATCATGGAATAGACCAATTAGTAATATTCTGTTTCTCTTGGAAAACAGAAGTTGAAGTAATCATTCATTTAACAAATATTTATTGAACACCGATTATGTGCCCTTTACATTGAAGACATGATGGTGAAGAATATGTATGTAGTTCTCAAGACCTTAAGAGGTAGCGGCTGTCAAAAAATAGACAGGTACAATGTAGTGTGATGAATGAAAACAATAGGGAAAAGCTTGAAGTACAGTAGGAGAAATGAAGTGAACATCTAAGCCTGACTAGGGCTGAATTTTCAGGGAGTGATGTGGCAGTAGAGGATGGAGGAGTTTTACATTTTAGTTGTAGGGCAGTTGTGATGTCTGAAGTGTAGTGTTAAAGATAGAGAGCTATGTCTGAAGAATTAAGAAAGAGGCAGATCAAGAATGTCCTCATGACCCATACTTAGGAATTTAGATACAGTTGTGAATAGTGGCAGTTAGGCTAGAAAGACTTCATCTCATATTAGACCTTCTCTTCAAATCAGGCTGATCAAGTTCTCACAGCACTGGCTTATTTCTTATAATAAAGGAGGGCAGGCCATTCTTCCTCCTTCACACCTATATAAATAAGCTATATTCCCTGAATAGAAGGTCTGGTGAATGAGAACCTGGGTTAATTCACCTTGTTTTCTCAGTATCTATTGTAGTGGTTTTCACGTAGTAGGCTGTCAATATTTATGATGTAGGATAACAAAATTGAATGTAAAAGTCTCGAAAATGGATAGGTTGATCTACCAGAGGCTTCCAGCAAAGACTGAATACTTATGATATCCTCTTCTTTCCCTGATCACTTGTCATAAATGGCAGAATTCTTTTCCACATCTCCTCCTCATTTTTAGATTTAGGATAAGAGACTCCATCAAAGTAAATCAATATAAAAAACAATTTTTACAATAAACAACATGTCAACTTGTAAGTAAAAAATGTCAATAAAGTCTCTTTAAACTAAAAAAGGTTTGGCGGAAAGTAAGAATAAGTGAAGAAAATGATTTTTAGTAAAGGAAATAACAATATATCCAATTTTTATTTATTTGTATTTTTAACTCTAGAAAATACATAGTCAAATACATTAAAAAAGCTTTCTTTTGGAATGAGAGAGATGAAATGGTAACTATAATTTTATGAATCATATATTGTAAGATAATGTATCAAGAAGATACATTTCACTTCCTATGTAAGCAAAATAATTTAATGAGGGGACTTTAAAAATTATGGTGATTAGGGCACCTGGCTGGCCTGGTGGGAAGAGCATGCAACTCTTGATCTCAGGATCGTGAGTTTGAGCTCCACATTGGGTATAGAGATTACTTAAGTAAATAATTTTAGAATATATGTCAATTAACAAATCACACAATTACTTTAATAGTGTGAAGTTGGCCTCGGGGAGTCAAACCTCAAACAGTTGAAAATATGTGTGTAACTTTAAACTCTCCCAAAACTTAACTACTAATAACCTGCTATTGACTGAAAGCCTTACAAATGATGTAAAGTCTATTACCACATATTTTGTATATGTATTATGTACTATATTCTTAGAATAAAGTAAACTATATGAAAGAAAAGGTTATTAAAATTATAAGGAAGAGAAAATATATTTCCAGTACTGCATATAAGTGAGCCATATCAAACATATGTTGTTCAAGGCCCAACTGTATATTATTGTAGAGTATGGACATCTTGCATTCAGTTATAAAAGTAGATTCTTACCACTTTTAGACACTTTCCTTTGACCAGCTTTTCTGGCATTATTCCTTTAAGTGTGCTGTCTTATGGTCATTTTTCTGCTAGATTGTCCTTGTGACCAGTGAAGCATTTCTGAGAATTTTTTTGTGTGTGACTACATCTAATTCTGGAAGGACTATGAACACTCACGCAAAGCTGCACAGATTAGGAGATCAGTTTTCATGTCTTTTGGTGTCCTAAGGATAAAGAAATACAAACTGGTAGTTTCAATAAACCCAATAATTTTGGCAGGACATTTAAATTATTTTTTTTCCAAAATGAAAAAAAAAACTTTAAAAAATACAAAACCTTATTATATAGGATATTTAAGGAATAAAGAAAATATAAACAAGGATACTAGGTTGCATTTACAAAGTATCAACCTTAGTATAATCTGTTGTCCATGAGGTAATGGCAGTATTTTACAAAATGAAGAAGAGGCAGTTCTCAAAGAAATGCTGCCTAATGTTATGGAATAGTGGACATTCATCTGGCTTGCTATCAATCAAAATACACGTTAAAAATAGCCACATTAAAACAAATAAAATGAAGAGTAGTAATTGAAAGGAGAAAAGTAAATGAGTAGAAAAGAAACAGAAATGAGAGCAATAAAACTAGGTATGTTGTGAAGGGGATCAGGATATGCTTTCCCTAAATTTTCCTCTTTGGCATAAGAATTTGAGCTGAAGGTATTTGAGTTCCTGAAATCTCGTATCTGCCTAAAAGCAGAGCTTTCCGAAAGAACTCAAAAGTCATTAAATCCCTTTCTACAAAGCAACTCTAAGCTTACCACACCCAAACAGATATTACCACAATACTATCATATCCTCCATTTATATTCCTCAAGGCCCTTTTATTTTTCCAAAAAATGATTTGCTTTTCCATAGCAGACCTTTCTCCCTCTCCTTTTCCCTACATGAGTTAAGCATATAGACCTCAAGTTCTAACCTCCCCTTTGAGTTACTTATCTCTGAGTGTTCCCTTGTGTACACCCAATGCACATGCTAAAGGACTTTTCTTGGTTTTCTTTTCTTGATCTCTCTTTTGTCAGCCTCATTTACAGGGCTCTGGCCCCCAACTTCAGACCTATAGAGGTCAAAAGACTTCCTGCCCTATAGTTGAGGCCTCGGGCTTCATAGCACACAGACACAAGTATTATGGATTCCACTTTAGGAGTGTTTAGCATAGGGATTTCTTCTCCATACCTCCTAGGTCAGCACTTGATCTAAGGTAACTTTTGTTACCTGATATCAGTTTAGGAGTCCTGCCTCTGGTCTAAACCTGGTCCAAGTGAAATATACTAACAATGAGGAAGTTAAAGGTGAACCCCAAAGGCATTCTAAATGTCCTCATAATGCCTCTAAAATGTGTTTTTGTTTTGTTTTGTTTTGTTTTTTAAGCAAAAGTGATCCTCTGTCTTTAATAGCTATAGGGTTCTAATATATAAAATAAAGATTGAGTTACAGTTCTACTTAGGATGGGTTTACATCCCAACAAACCCATCAATAAGTTGAAAATATCCTAAGTTCAAAAGGCATTTAATACACCTTACCTACTAAACATCGTAGCTGAGCTTAGCCTGCTTTAAATGTGCTCATAACATTTACATTAATCTATATTTGGGCGAAATAATCTAACTAAAGCCTATTCTACAATAAAGTGGCGAATGTCTTATGTAATTCATTAAATACTGAAAGTAAAAAACAGAATGGCCATATGGGTGGAAAACGGTTGTAAGCGTATGGATTGTTTACCTTCACAATTGCGTGTCTGACTAAAAGCTGTGCCTGCCCAGAATCAGAAGGGAGTAGCATACAGCAGCATATCATTAGCCTGGAAGAAAATTAGAAAAATTAGAAATCAAAATTTGAAGTATGGTTTCTATTGAAAGTGTATGGCTTGCTTTCACATACCATCTTCAAGTGGAAATATTTCAAGTTGAGACTTAGTAGTAGGTCAGGGATCATCTGTGCTTTCTTTAATGTAACAAAGAGCCCAAAGATGTCAGCCCCCTATCCATAATACCTTATTGTATATATAGAGAGATATGTATATATATTTATATCACTTTTAACAACAAATAAGAATTTCTGATAAGACAGAAATGATGATTTCCTTGGCTGTAAAATAAGAGATCAAACAAATCAGAAAAATTACCAACTCCTTATATATTCAAGGGAATGAAATACAAAGTTCACAAAATAGAATTTCTTCTACTAAGAGGGGAAAAAAAAGGCAGAAGATGTAGCCAGGCCTGCCAGGGGGATGTGTAAACAGCTACAGGCTGGACCTGTGGCCAGAGGGTGACTTCTGGCAGGGCCAGGCTGGGTAACAGCCCGAAGCACAGGCGGCTGGGTTTCCGGATCGTTTCCTAAGCTCGCTCTGTCTATTGGTTTCCTTCTTTCACTTCCACCTTCCAACTCTGACAGCACCTGTTCTATACCATTACCTTGGCAGGCAGCCTTATGTACATTTTAACAAAGTCTCTGTGCCAAATGTTGTCTTTAAGTTACCAAAGGCAGTTGTTAAAAAACCTTGCAGAGCAAGCAGAACAAAACAAAACAGTCTTCTGTGGAAGCTAATGATAGTCACGCATCCCACTGGCAGCAAGACCTCTTGTGAATTTTACACACGATATTAAAAGCCGGCTGTTGACAAGGAAAACTTCAATTGTTTTTAATTGTCTCGACAAAGGGTTGTAAATCTCCTCCATTCCATTGCTGTTTATTGAACGGCTGTTCATGCTAACATGCCCAATTTGGCTTCTCTTTTTCATTAATATAGCTATGCAGATTTTCAGGAACTGAGACAAAAGCAGGTGTGTGTGTGTGTGTGTGTGTGTATTAAGATATAGTCTTTTCCCAGCAATACAGCAAGACTCATGACAACTTGTTGCCTGGATACTAGGGATCTCACATGTGAGTTTTCTTAATAATAGGTGTTTTGATCTTTTTCTATGGAAAATTCAATAGAATTTTCTTCTTTTAAGTAATTGTGACCCATCTATGTGCCATTTGCCATATGGAGATGGAAGGGGAGAATTAAAATAAAACTTCTCTCAAAACAGGAATAATGTGTTTTTTTTTCTGGGACACATATTTGTTCTACTGGAAGCAGGGTTTTGCACACAGTAGAACTGAAACTTTTCTCACATTGCTCTCTCTTACTGTATCGCTATAATTCCAAACTCTTATTAGTTTTATTTAATTTTATTTAAATATTATTGAATATTTGTTCCTAAAATATTAAAATTCAGGTACCATAAATTTCAAAGAAAACTTTCAGAGGCTTCTTCTTCTCAATATCATGTATACCATGTTCCACATTCCATTTGTTTTAAAATCCATTTAATTTTAACTCAGAATGAAGTAAATTAAAAATTATGAAGAGGATTTAGTGAAGAATTTTGTAATAGATTATTTTTGATTACCATATATCTGAGTAATCTTTTGTTAAATTTTAACATACTGGTCTAATTTCTTCTAAATTAGAAAATTCGAACATGTGCCAACATTGATTGATATATGCTAAAGCCAAGATTCAGGTCAAAAAGATGAAAGGCAATAATTAAGTAGCATGAAGGTTAATAGTTTAGGGACTTGACAACTGTAAACGTAAAATATGTTTACTTGGTAAAGTTAAAGTGGGTTAATCAATCAGCCATTCAGCATATCCTGATTACATGGCATGTGTATAAAAATGCATGAGGTGCTATGAAATGTATTTTTAAGCATTCAAAAAGCTGTACTGGACTCCATTTATGATTTTAGGTATTATGAAATGCAGAGTTAAATATGTTTCCTGCTGCAGAACTGTCTATAATTGTAGGAAAACAAAATTGGCACTGAAAAAAATAGGATACAATTAGGGAATAAGAGCATATTTAAATAAGTGCTAATTTGAGGTGAAAGCATGTTTATCAAAGTCCTTAGAGAAGGGTTAAATATGTGTGCTGTGGAGTTTTCAGAGAAGGCATGTTAGAGCCAATATGGCTTGACTGGACTGTGACAGATGGGGAGAATTTGAGTAGATGAAAGAGGTAAATAGAAACCTTGCTGGGGTGACCAACAGTGTGAACTACAAAAATCCTTTGCAGGTAAGGTTAGGGAGAATGGCAATGCAAGAAGCAGATCTTAGTGACTGGAACAGAGGATTTGTCCTGGACAGTTACTGGATTTGAGGAGAAGTAGGTAGGGTGAAGGTGTTCACAGCCAGGCACCGTCCTTTAAATCTAAACAATGGACCCTGTCAAGTTCTTGGGCTGGGAGTGTCATTATGAAGACAGGTCTTCTGTGAAGGGAACCTAGGCTGGGATTAGAGGCAGAATGGTTGGCTAGGAGAGTTGTGGGTATCTGTGTACAAGAACAGTAGGCTGTGTGCGGGTATGTTGGGGGAGTGAATGAAGAAATACAGTGTAAGTAATTAAACTATATTTTACTGATGCTTATTTCTTATTTACAAATATAGTACAATAATTAACACATTCCAGAGACAGTAATTAGCAATCAGGTTAAATTACTTTGATTACTTCTTTTGCATTTAATGAAAAACATTTTGAGAAAGCTATTTTCCAAGGTGTTTTATAGGTCTTCTCAATATAATGTCTGTTTTTTGCTTTTACTTCATTCTCTCCCTCTTCCTTTCTCTTTCTGTCCCTTATCTCTCTTTCTCTGTCATCTCTTTCCATGTTTTCCTTCTAAAAGAACAAAATTTTAGGGTGAATTTTATTAAATTATTTTTTAAATTAATCATTTTATGTAAGTATTATGTAAACAGTTTTAAAATTATATAGACTTGGGGCGCCTGGTTGGCTCCATGGGTTAAGCCTCTGCCTTCAGCTCAGGTCATGATCTCAGGGTCCTGGAATCAAGTCCTGCTTCGGGCTCTCTGCTCAGCAGGGAGCCTCCTTCCCCCTCTTTCTCTGCCTGCCTCTCTGCCTACTTGTGATCTCTCTCTGTGTCAAATAAATAAATAAAATCTTTTTAAAAATTATATAGGCTTAAAATGAAAGAAAAATAGCTATCTTCTAATACTTTGCTCCATTCCTACTTCTCTAAGAGATGAATTTCTACTGTTATGATTTTTTCTTCTGATAGTTCTATGCTTATATAGTTAATCTATAAATTGTTATTATCCATTGACTTAATTTATAAATTGTTATTATCCATTGACTTCTTGTTTTGTTAGTTGAGACTGTATTTCTCTAAGATTACATCCTAGCCATCCAAATTATCCTCCATTTTAAATACAAAGTTACATCACAGTTGTTTGTTAAATTATTGGTTTTTACATTTATAATTACTGAGTATCATTTATTTCTGAACCAGTACATGTATGAAGATTGTTTTTTGTTTTTTTTCTTTCTCACATTTTTTTTTCTATGTTTTCTTTGTATCTGTTGGTATTTGTTCACCCCAGTGTTCTATGACAGGTCTATTAAATGCCTATCGATACTATTTTAAAGTGATTTTTTGTTGTTCTTAGGGAAGCGTTCCCTTTAATGCCTTTATTATTGAAAGCAGAAGCCCAAGTGAAGAATTTGGTCCTTACCTTAGGAAATGAGAGTAGTGACAGAACCCAGAGGAAACTAGGAAAAGTGTTCTTCTGAAACACCAACAAAGTAAATTCCTCTTGAGCTTGATGGTGAGAGAGAAAGGTTGGGAGTGAAGAAGGGATTGGATTTAGGCAGAACTCATGAAATAATCTATTAGCTGCACCAAACTGTTTTTGTTTTTGTCCTGGAAATACTCCTGTTGTGTCCCTTCATCCTCCTGCATCGGTTTTCACTGTTGTTTCCGGGCCCTGTACACTGTAAACCTACAACTTTTCTCTCCTGCTTTTGATTTTAGGATCTTATGTTACCTTTATCTCGTTCCTGCCTCCTGTGGCTTTCTCAGAAAGGGGGCTTGGGAATGTTTTTTGACTGCTCACTTATCTGAAACATCTTTACTCTCTTTTCATGCTTGATTGCTAGTTTTGGTGAACATAGGCAGCTTCCTCTCAGAATTTTCAAGCCTATGTTATCTTGTAGTGTTTCTGTTGGGATGTCAGAGGCCATTCTAATGGTTGGTGCTGCTATTCATAGGAAATTTTATGATCCCTTTTATGGGGACCTGTTTGCTTTTTCAAACTTGTCTTTAAGTTTGGTAATTTTTTTGTTCTTTTTATTATTGTCTTTGTTATAGTATTATTGTGATTTCCTTTCCCCTGATTTCTCTCTATTTCTGCAACTCCTATTGGAAAAAAAAAATGCTAGTTATCCTGGATTAATTTTCTGATATTTTTCTTGTTACTTTCCATTTCTTTTTGTTTCTGGTGGTTTTAAAAATTTGTCTTTAATTATAATTTTTATGACTTTTAAGAACTTTTTATTCTGTGATCATTCCTATTTTATGGTATGCAGTTCTTGTTTTATGGTACACTATATTTTGTCAACATATTTTTTACTCTGCACAGTCTGTTTCCTTTTGATTCCTCCTTTCTTCATTTTATTTGTATTTATTTATTTATTTGTTTGTTTATTTGTTTTACTCTCCTTTATGTTAGAAGTATTCCTCACATATTTAATAATCTCTAAAGGACTATTTTAAGAATGAAATACTAAACGCTAATAACTGTATGCTTCTTAGGTGAAGTTTGTTTCCTGATGAGCTTCACTATAGAATGTGTAAAATGGTGACAAGCAATCTTTTTCATTTTTAGTACCCAATCTTTTTTTCTCTCTTCTCTCTCTCTCTCTTACACACACACACACATAAGGTGTAACAACCCAGAAAAGTAGATATGTTTCCCACTTTTAGAGTTGAAGAAACAGAGTCAAATGGGATAAAAGTTTTTCAAGGTTACCTATTTCATTAGGTACAATATTCTTTTTCTTTTTCAGGTTTATATGGCTCAAAATCTCACACTCTTTCTAAGATATCATTGCTTAATCTAATTTTTTTCTTTTCTGAGTTCTGATCCAGGTGGTATTATGGTAAAATTTGGTGAAGGCAGTCACAACTTTTTAAACTGTGGATTACGAGTAATTTAACTTAAGTGTAAGTACATTTTGAAATGTTCTCTGAAGCTTTTCAGTTCATAGCAGTTAAACAAAATATTAGAATAGTAAATTATAAAGGAATTAGAAATGCTTCACAAGTTTGTATTGAAGTCACCACATTCTTGAGGCATAAAGCTAGACATGGAAAAGGAATTACCTTCATAAACTACGGAGTCAAATAAAAAAATGTATTTTTTTGGTCTTTTGAGCAAGTAGTTTGGTAATACATATCAATAGAAGTTGGTGCCTCTGACTTAGACCTCTAATTTTAGAAATTTTTTCTACAGGAGGAGAATAGAGGTATGGATAAAACTATAGATAAATCTTCAAAATTATGTCCATTATTAAATATGTAAACATAAAATTAAAAACAACCTAAATTCCTACAATGGGGGAACTTTTAAATAAGTTATGGGGAAGCCATAATTTGGAGTATTATTTAGATCTGAAACATGATGCTTTCAAAGGGTACTTAAAATACCATAAGGAAATGTCTGGTGTGTTAAGTGAAAAAGCGGAATGCCGAATTGTACTCAAAGTACAGTGCAGGGTAGGTTAAAATTCATGTACGTATGTATAGAAAAAAAGGCTGAAAGAAGATATACCAAAGTGCCCACAGTATTTGTCTCTAGATTCTAGAATTATAGGCAATTTACATTTTTTCATTGGTGCTACTCTGTAATTTCCAGATTTCCTAAAATAACTATGAACTATGTATTACTTTAGTAATAATAAAAGTGTATAATCTTTAAAAACACTTAAAGGAAAGCGAAAAACTTTCTGTGGTCTTTTTGCTGTTGAGAGTGAGTGAAGCTAAGGCTTCTTTGGTTCTCCCCTATGATTATATCATCATCTGGGGATAGTGCTAATGGGGAAAAATTGGGCTGTTTTCTGCACTAGATTGTCTTTAAGAATTTCCTAATTTAGGAGAAGGAGCTGACTTCTGTCCTTTTTATTCTTTTTTTGTTTTTCTTACCTATATTCTTCCATTTTCTATACCTCAACAATTCATCATTGGATTATCATAAATATGATTTAAGTCACCAATGTACATTTCCTAGTTATTATACAATTTTATTTACAGTGTAATTTAAATATGATTCATACACAAATTGGAACTGGTTTCTGAAATATTTGTAAAAAATCTATTAAAGGTTTCCTCGTGACAAATGTTATGTATGAGAAAAGTTAAAGGTGTATAACTGGGTGTTATGAATAAACAGTAAAGGGAAATCATCCTGATTACCTGTAATTAATACTGGTCTAGTTTTTAGACTAGTTTTTAGGTAAACAGTCATTTTATGTAATTTAATTACTAATTACAGTGATTTTAAACACCTGGGCTCCCTTTGCATAATCTATAAAAATCTTCAGGAAATAACAATTAATACATGCATGATGTTGAAATGAAATGAAAATGGTGGGATCTAGACATTACTTGCACATTTATGAATCTCAGCTATACCAAATTCTTCTAGAATAGAAATGTTATAAACAGCATTACCAGTTCTGTGGACAATTTTAATGACAAACTTTTTTTGGTTGGTGATTTAAAAATGTATTTTTAAATTCAAAGCACACATAATTTGGCTAAATAATTCTTGTAAGAGTAGGTAGTAGACACTGTGTTCTTGAATATTCAAAAAGTGAAATGTGCATTTTCTTTCTGTAATCACTGTGTAAACATTTATTAAGTATCTAAGGACTAGAGTCTTCCTCATTTTACTAAAAATGGAATTATAAAACCTATTGGCTGATATTTTATAGAATGTAATGAAATTTTGGCAGATTGCTGCTATTAAGCAGCAATGTAAAAATAGTGCTTAAGGACAGAGAGAAAGACCATCCTTAGCACAGCTTCCTTTATATAATCTGGTAAATTAAATGATACAGTTTTCTATTTTTGACTCTATCAGCCCCCATAAGTTAAAGAAATTTATGTTGGGTCTGATTCATAATTAATTATGTTTGTTAGCTTATAATTTTAGAGGGGAGCTTTTGACTTTAATTTTTTAGGTTTCACTTAGATGATTTTGCACTTTTATTCACAGGAATGAGGTGGACCAAGTAAGTGGCCTCAGTATTGTGAGGAATGACTTTCTTAATTCAACTCCTGATCTGCCTCAAAACTATCACCTACTTTGGTTCCTTCCAAATCCCATATGTGATGCTATTTTCCCATTTGGTAATCTTCTCACAGTTGTGATGCTGCCTCATGTGTAGTTTATTTACATTATCAAAGAAAGAAATTTTTCTAATGGTCTCATCCTGCATCAGAGTTAAAAAAAAGTATAAATTAAAGCCACTGACTTGTTTTCTGTTGGCTGAAATACTTCATCCCCTTTGTTAAGTAGGTACTCTTTCTTTTTCTTTTACCATGTTAAAGGAAAAAAAAAAGATAATTTCAATGAAATTTAGTTTATATAAAGAAGACAGTTAAAAACACTGGCAGTCTTTAGATCATTATCTGTGTTACCTAGGGTAAAGGCAGACATTTACCAAGTCTTTAATTGTGAGGTAGAAGTGTATAAAGTATGTTTGCAATGTTTCCAATTGAACAATTTTTTTTTTCAAAAAGTAAATTTTATTATCTTGTTCATCTTTCTGGGGCAAACATTTACTTTTTTCCTTAAATAAGCAGAGAATCCAATAGATACTTTACAACATTTTAAGTCATCATAAAATTTATGTGATAACATGAATGTTGTTTGGCAGTCTTTATTTTTTATTTATTAACTTACGGTTGCTTATAGAAACCATGACTTGGATAATACAGGATTTCATAGCCTGTTTGTGTTTTAAACATTACATACTTTATTTTTGACAAAAGTCTAAATGTGTCATTTTGCCCTTGACTTTAAACAGAAGTAAGTTCATTCAGTTTTCTGTTGGTGCATTATTTAATGACAACGGACTTTTTGTAGTGATGTATGACATAAAAGGCACTCCTTGTTAAATATTTCCCAGTTTAATGTATCTTTCGTGCATGGTTAATCAGCTCTCAGATGCTGAGGACTTTTGCATAGTCTTCACATACACTTCTAGCTTATGTTTACATAGGAAAAATTTATATTTATCTAAACTTAACACATGATTTTTGAGAAAGGCCTGGATATAATTGTTAGAATATCAGAATCAAGTTCATCCCCTTCACAAAACATGCTAACAGAAGTGATGTATTTCTTGAGTGTGGCTGATGCTCAGGGGCCATGATATTGCATCCAAATCAACTGTTTGCTAACTGTTGTATTAATCACCTGGAAATCAGGAATCAATGTTTTAAGCGGTTTTTATGCTACTACGATAGTTTGCCACTTACAGTTTTATTGTGTTTTATGAAATATATTGCATATTGGGGTTAATGTGGAACACATACTAATATTTCCTATTTAATGCAGCAGGAAAAAATCTTATCTTTTTCGTGTCTGATTTTCAGGAGCTTAGTATTAACTGACATCCAGTGGTGGGTGCCTGAAGTCTATTTTGAAAGTCTCAGATGGTGGAAAAGACATAGGCTTTGGTATCCATAATCCTCAGTTCAGATTCTCCCACTGCCACATTATGTATACCTTGGATCAGTCTTTTAAGTGTTTTGAGCCTTAGTTTTCTCCTTTGTAAAATGAGAACACTAATACTTATCTTTTATAGTTGTTTTGAAAATTAAAAAAAAATATGCATAAAATCTTTTAGTGTCTTGCACATTATAGTCACTACGTTAGTGAAGGCTATTATGATTACTGATTCTACATTGATTAACTATGTAAAGGTTAATAATGCCACCTTTTCTGTAATGCCTTCTAGTTGATGGAGCACTTTCATATATAACATAATTAATCTTTCATCCTAAATTTCTGAGAGAAATCTTACTATTATTATTAGCATCTCCTATATTTAATTGAGGGAGTTAAAACTCAGGAAGGTTCATTGATATGGCTAATAAATGATGAAGTAAAAATGTGAATCTAAACTTCTAATTTCCTTTTTTAAAAAAAATATTTTTTATTAAGATATAATGTATTATTAGCCCCAGGGGTACAGGTCTGTGAATTGCCAGGTTTACACACTTCACAGCACTCACCCTATCACATACCCTCCCCAATGTCCATACCACAACCCCCTCTCCCTATCCCCCTCCCCCCAGCAACCCTCAGTTTGTTTTGTGAGATTGAGAGTCTCTTATGGTTTGTCTCCATCCTCATCCCATCTTGTTTCATTTTTTTGTTCCCTACCCCCCAAACCCCCCACACTCCCCCATGTTGCCTCTCAAATTCTTCATACCAGGGAGATCATATGATAATTGTCTTTCTCTGATTAACTTATTTTGCTCAGCATAATACCCTCTAGTTCTATCCAAGTCATTGCAAAAGGCAAGATTTCATTTCTTTTGATGGCTGCGTAGTATTCCATTGTGTGTGTGTGTGTGTGTGTGTGTGTGTGTGTGTATGTGTGTGTGTGTGTATCACATCTTCTTTATCCATTCGTCTGTTGATGGACATCTAGATTCTTTCCATAGTTTGGATATTGTGGACATTGCTGCTATAAATATTCAGGCTCACGTGCCCCTTCGGTTCACTACATTTGTATCTTTAGTAATGCAATTGCTGGGTTGTAGGATAGCTCTATTTTTAACTTTTTGAGGAACCTCCATACTGTTTTCCAGAGTGGTTGCAACAACTTGCATTCCCACCAACAGTGTAGGAGGGCTCCCCCTTCTCCTCATCCTCACCAGCATCTGTCATTTCCTGACTTGCTAATTTTAGCCATTCTGACTGGTGTGAGGTGGTATCTCATTATGGTTTTGATTTGTATTTCCCTGATGCCGAGTGATGTGGAACACTTAAAACTTCTAATTTCAAGTTGTCTGTTCTTTTTACTATAAAATATAAATTGTTTTAAAGGTTTTTATGTTATTTATTTGACAGACAGAGATCACAAGTAGGCAGAGAGGCAGGCAGAAAGAGAGAGGTGGAAGCAGGCTCCCTGCTGAGCAGGGAGCCCGATGCAGGGCTTGATCTCAGGACCCTGGGATCATGACCTGAGCCACCCAGGTGCCCCTAAGTTTATTTTTTTAAATACTTATTTATTTATTTGAGGGGAGAGTGAGAGAGAGAGAGAGAGAGCAGGAGTGGGAAGAGAGAAGCAGACTCCTGGTTGAGCAGGGAGGCCTTGTGGGGCTCAATCTTAGGACCTTGAGATCATGACCTGAGCCTAAGGCAGACCCTTAACCATCTGAGGTACCTAGGCACCCCTAAAATATAAATTTCTTATTAATAACTACTAACTTCACATTCTGGGTGATAAATATATTTTATTTGGCCTTAAGTTTTTATTGGAAAGATAGATAGATACATGAATAAATGTTTAGCAGAACCAGGTATTAGTTTTTACTAAAAATCAATAATGTCTGAGGGTTCCCTTCTCTACACCCTCATCAACACCTGTTGTTTCTTGTGTTATTGATTGTAGCCATTCTGACGGATGTGAGGTGATATCTCATTGTAGTTTTCATTTGTATTTCCCTGGCTGTCAGTGGTGTTGAGCATGTTTTCATGTGTCTTTTGGATATCTGGGAGTCTTCTTTGGAAGAATGTCTATTCAAGTCTTCTGCCCATTTTCTCATTGGATTGTTTTTTGGGTGTTGAGTTTGGTAAGTTCTTTATGTAGTTTAGATATTAACCCTTTATCAGATAGGTCATTTGCAAATATCTTCTCTCATTCCATGGGTTGCCTTTCGGTTTTGTTGTTTCCTTCTCTGTGTAGAAACTTCTTATTTTGATGCAGTCCCAATAGTTTATTTTTGCTTTTGTTTCCCTTGCCTCAGGAGACCTATGTAAAAGGAAGTTTCTCCAGCTGATGTCAAAAAGGAGGTTACTGCTTGTGTTCTCTTCACATTTAGGTCTTTATTCCATTTTGTATTTATTTTTGTGTATGGTATCAGGAAGTGGTCCAGTTTCATTCTTTGCATGTGGCGTCCAGTTTTCCCAACACCTTTTGTTAAAGAGACTTTGGCTCAGTGGGTTAAGCCGCTGCCTTCGGCTCAGGTCATGATCTCAGGGTCCTGAGATCGAGTCCCGCATCGGGCTCTCTGCTCAGCAGGGAGCCTGCTTCCTCCTCTCTCTCTGCCTGCCTCTCTGCCTACTTGTGATCTCTCTCTGTCAAATAAATAAATACAATCTTTAAAAAAAAAAAAGAGACTTTCTATTGGATATTCTTTCCTGTTTTGTCAAAGATTAATTAACCATATAGGTATGGGTTCATTTCTGGGTTTTCTTTTCTGTTCCATTGATCTTGTATCTATTTTTGTGCCAATAGTGTACTGTTTTGATCACTTCAGCTTTATAATATAACTTAAAGTCCAGAATTGTGATGCCACTAGCCTTGCTTTACTTTTTCAAGTTTGTACTGTTGGTGGCAATGCAAACTGGTGCAGCCACTCTGGAAAGCAGTATGGAGGTTCCTCAAAAAGTTAAAAAGGAAACTCCCTTATGATCCAGCAATTGCACTGCTAGGTATTTACCCAAAGAATACAAAAATACTAGTTCAAAGCAATGCATGGACCCTAATATTTATAGAATCATTTACAATAGCCAAATTATGGGAAACGACCCAAGTGTCTGTTGACTGATGAATGGATAAAGAAGAGGTGATGAGCACTGGGTGTTATATGAAGTGTGGAATCACTGTATTGTACACCTGAAACTTATATACCTTATATACCTGAAACACCTGAAACTTTACTACACTGGTAGTAAAGAATAGAATTTTGTGTCTTCAAGTAACAGATTTTGCACATCAGGTTTTACATGAGTGACCTAAATTTTATTTTATTTGGCATTTACTGAGTAGCTGTTAATGTATAGGATAAATGTTGTTAGAAATGCAAAAAGAAACTAGGCAAGCTCTTTGCCTTTATTGATTTTAAAATGTGGGTAGAAGTAAGACAAAAATGCATATAAATGGCCAAAATGGAAGATACTATTAAAATAATTGGAAAGTAATTATAAAAATAAGTTTTAAAATAATTGGAAACATAAGTCAAGTATGGTGGGACATGGAAGAAAGCAAAACAAAACAAATTTAGATTGTATATTTTGTCAGTGAAACTCCTAAAAAATTGTATATTTTGTCAGTGAAACCTAAAAGGTGTTACAGTTTATGTGGAAGAAAACTAGAAGTGACCATATTTTTCTTAGAATCTAATGCTATGAAAAACTGCATTTTTGTTCTTAAAGGGAGTATGGATTGTAATGAGGGCACTCTACAATATGCCAAAATTTATGATAAGAAACAATTATTAAGATAATATAATTACCTATTGGTGCTTAATGGAAATGCTTATATATTCATTAAGTTTAGAAAATGGAAAACCTAGTTCTATTTTACTTCATTCCACTTATGTTTAGGTGTGATTTAGGAGTAATGAGTTTTAATAATATTTTTGAATTTGATGTTATTATCTTCATCTAGGACATTTAACTCAATATTACTTTAGGTAATACATTAAGAAAGGGATAAAATTCTTCCTTTGCTTTCATCTGACTCTGAAAAACTTGTGGTTTGGAACCAGAGTCATTTTCTATTTCTTGTGATTAATTCAGGAAACTAGCAGTCTGGATATTCTAAGTACATTCTTTTCAGTAATGGTGATTTTTATTTTTATTTTTTTTTTAATTTTTATTATTATTATTTTTAAATTTGACAGACAGAGATCACAAGTAGGCAGAGAGGCAGGCAGAGAGAGAAGAGGAACCAGGCTCCCTTGCTGAGCAGAGAGCCTGATGTGGGGCTCGATTCCAGGACCCTGGGATCATGACCTGAGCTGAAGGCAGAGGCTTTAACCCACTGAGCCACCCAAGTGCCCCACTGATGTATTTTTTAATAAGATTTATATATTTATTTGAGATAGAGAAAATGCATGAGCATGGGAGGGGGTAGGGGGAGAGGGAGAGAATCTCAAGCATACTCTCTGATGAGCAGAGGGCCCTAGGCAGGGCTCCATCCCAGGACCCTGAGATTATGACTTGAGCCAAAACCGAGAGTCTGATGCTCAATGGACTGAACCACCAGGGTGTCCCACCTTGCTATATTTTACATGTAAAGTAGAAATCTCTGTGCTTATAAATAATGTAAACTGATATAGTTCATGAATTTTATAACTGCATGTAACAATCATGTTCTAATTTACCTAATTTACAAATACTTTAAAAATAGTTATATGTTATCTAGTAAACTAAAGAAAAAATGAAAAATGAACCATTCTTTTGCCACCCATTATGCTTATGTATCCTTCCATCTCTCTGTATAAATGTTATCATATCTTTCATGGTTTTCTCTCTCAGTTAATATATTGTTAATATCTTTTAATATTATTAAATATTCTTTTATAACATAATTTAATACTTGAAATCTAATTGATATACTGTGAATAAATTTAATATATAAATTAATAAAAAAATCTTTTTTGTTGAACATTGAAGCTTTCTTTTCTCTCCGTTCTTCCTTCCTTTCTTCCTTTTCTTCCCTTCTTCTCTCCCTCTTTTTTCGCCCTTCCCCTCCCTTCCCTTCTTTTTCCTTCCCCTCCCCTCCCCTCCTCTATCCTTCCCTCCCCCCTTTCTCCTTCTCCCTCTCTCTCTCTTTCTCTCTCTTTTTGCCATTAAAATATCATAAAACATTGTTTCAGCAGAATCTATGAACACATTCATTTACATTAACTTCTTAGAAGCAGGGTCAAGAAATCAAAAGATATGTACATTTTTAAGGTGTTTAAGCTCTTGTTGCATTTTTCTCCAAAATGATTGTACCAATTTATATGCTTATATTTATGGTGCTTTTTGTAATTCAAAATTTTATTTTTACATAGTCAATCTCTTAATATTTCATTTACGTTATTTCCTTTTGGTAACATGGTTAGAGAAGACTCATCTTCACTGTGTGTGTGTGTATATATATATATATGTATATATAAATAAAAATATATATAAGTGTATATATGTGTATATATATAATATATATATTTATATATATCGATATATATTAATATTATATATATAATTTTTTCCTTCCAATACCATAATGGCTTGATTTCATCTAAACAAGATGCTCTATGTTTCTATCTCTATTTCTGTCTCTATGTCTATTGCTATCACTATAGCTGTAGCTTGTGTCTCTACCCTTTGGTGCAAATAGAACTTATTCTGGGCTGCTCTTTAACACTACAATGGCTATGAGAATGTTCTCAGCTAACCATAGGCTCAGGGTTTACCACTTTCCAATTACGTGTTTTAGAAGCATTGTCACTTATGATACAGAGACTACAGTGATTATCCTGTTTTACAGATAAAGACTTAGGTATAGGGGCAAAAGCTAAGTATCTATGGCTTCAATGCCTGTTATCTTAACCAGGAAACATACTTTAAAAAGAGAGAGAGAGAGAGATAGTGTGTGCTACACTGATTGAATACTGTAATAAGTATGGTTGAATAGGAAATTTCTTGAAGAAGGGATTGACTTTGATGATTGATAGAGAAACTCAAGAGGCAAATAAAAAGGAACTAGAGAGAATTCTTGTCTTGTCTTACTTAAGCCCAACCCACTGCATATTCCTAGAGTGTATGTAACCACTTTTTTCTGTCACTTCTATAGCACTCTTTAATCCAAATAGTTTAACTCATTTATCATCAGGTAACTGTTGAATAAGATCTTCTCTTAATATAATAAAATGTAAGGCGATAGGTGATTTCATTCATTATGGAATTGTGAGCAATTTTAGTTTGGGTGTCAGGAAAAGGAGTCTGTAGCAATTGAGGCTAAAGGTATGATGTACCACCTATGTGAGTTCTCTCTCTGCTGCTGTGTTTTATCCTTCTATGAGAAAAGAATTTGAATATTTTAGGAGATTGATGATGAATTTTCTTATATCTTTAGCAGGTATTACAGTTGTGTTTTTTTTCCCTTAAAGTTCAGTATTCTTATTTGAATATTTAAAATCATTAGACAAATAGATAACATTTCTTTTTTCTTTGGTAGCTCCTCATTATTAAAAAAAATTTTTTTTCCCTGTCTTAAAAAAGAATGCACTACCATTGTTAAAAAAGAAGTATTAAAAAATATCATCTCACTTTCACATCTGACAGTTACCTGTTTTAATATATGGAAATCACTATACAATTGTGTAATTTTTTCTCAAGAAATAATTTATAGGGAAACCTGGGTGGCTCCGTTGGTTAAGCCTCTCTGACTCTTGGTTTCGGCTCAGGTCATAGTCTCAGGGCTAGTGAGATCCAGCCCTGTGTTGGGCACTCTGCACACAGGCTGTTGGAGATTCTCTCTGTGTTTCTGTCTTCACCCACTCTTCCAACACCCCCCCTCAAATAAATAAATAAATCTTCTAAAAAAATAATTTATACTAAAGATAGTGTAATATTGATGAAGGGCACTTTCTTTGAGTATTTATTTTTGAAAAGCAAAAATCTACCAATTGGATAACTTTCACAGATTTTAAAATTTATAGTGCACTTTATTGAAATACATTTTGATTCTATAACAATCTTTAATTACACTATAAAAACAACCTTTGAAGCCACATATTTTTATGTGTGTTAAAGATTAATAACGATGCTTTAAACATGTTTCAAATTATGTTTTGTTTTGGCCTTTTTATCCTGCTTACAGAAACTCAATTTTCTTAATCGTTGACCAACATGAAATTATAGATCTATAAGCAACATAAACCTTGTGTATTGACTTTTAAAATATGCAACGTTTATTTTCAGCAGCTATGAATGTTGCCACATTGAATGTAAGAAAATTATTTTTAGCAGTTTCTTCTCATGTAATGTCTCCTGAATTTTATTTAAATACTGCAAGGGTTTATTAGGCTGTTCTTGTTTGATTAATATAAGTAGGATTTCTATGTTAAAATGTGAGGTATCTTTTTAAACTCTAGGGATCACTTTCTTGATTTGCTTTTTTATGTTGTAAATTTTTTTATTACAGTAGAATCCTTTAGAAGGTACTTCTTCATTAGATTTTCAGTAAATATGCCATGGATTTTTTTTCTCATTTATCATATTTTCTTATGGAGAAACATTTTCTCCCAGTCACAAACTAATCTCTTAACATCAAGTGGTAGGAGTCTGAAGGAATCTGCACCACTGGTTGGCACCATTTTTATGTGTTTTTTTTTTTTTTAATTGTCTTTTTGCCAGGAGGATGCCATTACCATCCCTTGGTTTGATGATTTGCTCAGAGAAATCACATAAACTATATTATTTATACAGTTGAGGCACAGTGAACATTGTTTTTAGTTCTGAGAATGGTGGGAACCCTCCTAAAATCCACATTCCATCTCTACCACTAACACATTATATCTTTGAGCAAACCCCTTCTTTTCCTTTCTATGTCTTCTCTCTCTCTCTCTTTTTTTTTTTTTAGATTTTATTTATTTATTTGAGAGAGATCTCAAGTAGGCAGAAAGGCAGGCAGAGAGAGAGGAGGAAGCAGGCTCCCCACAGAGCAGAGAGGCTGATGCGGGGCTCAATCCCAGGACCCTGGGACCATGTCCTGAGCCGAAGGCAGAGGTTTTAACCTACTGAGCCACTCAGACGCTCCTCTATGTCTTCTCTCTTAACTAGCAAGATACGCTAGGTAATTTAAGAAATAATCCCTAAATCTCCAGTTATTAGAATCAGCTTTATTTAGGATAGTTTTATATAGAATAGTTTAAATAGAATAGAGCAGAGTGAGTTTTATATAGATTTGTTTCTTAGTCTATATGTATCAATGGGATCCTTTTTAATTGCTTTTTTCTCTGACCCCCAAAGGTGATTTGTTATAGACGAGGTTTAGAGGCTTCCGTTGTTTTGATTTTTCCTACTTTTATAATTTTCACATGTAAATGTAAAGTTGTATCTTAAATGTTATAAACTCAAAGGGAGAAATTAAGTCATGGACTGCATAGTCTTAAAGACAATACATATGAAAGGTGACAGGACAAGTATTTAATTCCCATTTAACAGAGGAAAGGCACTGTAACTTAGAAGGAATAATTAATCTGTAAATGTCTGCACAGCTAACATATCCTAGAGCTTAATGGAATATGGTTCTAAATACTCAACCGGATGATTTTTGAGGATAGATACTTACTTTAAAAACATATATTTGAGCATGATTGACATAATACTGATTTCTTCTCATGTATTTTCAGTGACTAGAACATAGGAATGGCTCAGTAAATATTAGAAGGGTAATAGTTATATGAACTTGAAGCAATTTCATCCTCTCATTCAACAAACATTTTTGAGAACATAGTTCTCAAAAGCTTTCTCCATTCAAATATTCTACTATGTTTTGATTAATGTTTTTTATAATTAGCTTTGGTGCTCTAGTTCCCCTGGGACCTGGCTTTTGCTGTAAAAATTTTATCCTTTTCCTTTAGGACATTAGCTTCTGCCTTTTTCTAGCAGTTTCTTCTCTTTCTGCCTTTCTCAGGTTACTGGAGGCTATTGGGTAAATTATAAATTTCACTTGGTCTCCTGGTCCACTTTCAAGTACCATTCTGGTCTAGAACAGAGAAATATCTCCCTTTGTCCCTGTTCAAACCATCACGGAGATAGATGCTCCCAAATAGCACCATTTCAAAGAAAACGGTATGATAGAATAAAATAAAGCAATTTGCCATTTTCAGTGAAGATCAGTAACCACTCTGGTGGGAAAATGTGTTCAATTGTTCTTGTAAATGAAAGAGAATTATGGTGCTATTGTATTATTTCTTCTAATGCTTTATATATCCTGTACCAACATTTTTCTTTTTAGTTAGTTGGACTTAAAGCATAGCTCTTCAAATGCATTTAGAAACTTTTATTTTGTTCAAATTTCTTTTACAATTTTGGAAAATTCTTCCTTAATAATTTTCCTGTTTTGAAAATATCTTTCTAAAGCTACATGGAAAATAAGCACTGTAACTGAAATTTTGGTATGAAAAAGTACCTACTAAATTATTTCAAAAGATGCATTTAATTGAGCATAGAAAAACTATTCCATACTGAGACTATTTTATGTTGACAGCAAGACTCTATCTTTTGGAATTATATCGTTATCGTTTCAGTACCATATTTAACACGTTACATTTACAATTCTCTACTTAACTATTAGCTATTAACTATTAACTATTAGCTATCAACTATTAGCTATAAAGGAGGCATTTTTAAGTACCACTAATTTGAAGTTATATGATTAAAACTATTCATACAAATTTGGTGCTTTGAGATTATGAAAGAACATGTTAATTAGTTAGTAACTGAAAATACAAGTAGCCTTACAGTCATACTACTGAAATGGTGATATTTTTGGATCACTTGAAATAGTAGATTTAAGAGATTTGGAAGCAGTAAGTTAAGACAAAAGGCTCAAGAAAAGAAAAATATGTGAAATTTAAGACATATTTCCCAGTGAAGCTATAGAAACAAATGACATAATAGTACTCTAAGATACCTAGGCTTGAGTAGAACTATAATTTTAAATTTATTTTTATGATCTCTATGCTTCCTCTTTATTTATTATTTTAAATCAATAATATATTTGTAGTGTTTTTGCATAGTTGCCTGTTGGTAAGGCCACAATATTGCACACCTCAGAGGAGCTGGTCTCTTTGGAGTCTGTATAAGTAATACCTGCTATAGCTATGCAAGAGGAAGCAGTGATGATGGGAACATGCTGTCTTGTTTGACATCTGGTGACAGAATATCAAGGATAGAAGTAGACCTTCTGTAAAGTTGACACACATAAAGATCACAAATACTTCAGTCATGTTATGAAGTCATTTTATAGTATTCACTACAAATATTCACCATTTGACCCTTCTGAAGCTAGGTGATAATTCTAAAGTGTCTTAAAGTAATCTATCTTCACACTTAACTAAATTGTACACACAAGCACAAAGTCACATCTCTGCATAACTCTGTAGTTCATGCTTTAATATAGAATGGCTTTATTTATATAATGACTAAATAATTTTTAAAGCGGATTTAACAAGATGTATAAAATAAGTACATTTTTTTGGCTGAAACTATTTTGTTAATTTTCTAGTTTTCCCCTGAAGTTTTACTTGAAAGGGTGTCTGTATATTGAGTCTTTTATCTATTTGCACATTAATTTCTTGTTTATAAATGCTTAAGTTATAACATTTTTTCTGGTGCGCTAGAGCATATCTTTAGCATCCTTATTATTTCTTTCCAGATATTTGTAGGTACATGGAATATACTTGACAGCAACATAGCAAAGATTTCAAAAGAAAAATTTCAGTAATAAATTTAGGATATACTCTTAAAAATTCATGATAGTTTAAAAATTAAAACATTCTAATATGTTATCAGGATCAGGAGGGAGACAGTCATAAGAGACTCTTAACTCACGAAAACAAACTGAGGGTTGCTGGGGGTTGGGGGGTAGGGATAGGGTGGCTGGGTTATGGGCATTGGGGAGGGTATGTGATATGGTGAGTGCTGTGAATTGTGTTAACCTGATGATTCACAGACCTGTACCCCTAGGGGCAAATAATACATTATTATGTTAATTAAAAATACAAATATAATTTTATAAAAGAAATCACATTTCCAAAGAATCTGGGAAGATTTCTTTTGAATATTAGAAAGATTTATTTGGATTAAATTATGCAACTGTGCCTAACTAAAACTTAATTAAGACTAATATAAGCATTTAAGGTTACAGATGTCCTTATTGATAATAAGTCTGCTGTATACTTTTTTTTCAGTTCTAAGTATTTTAAAATTTTCATTACGATTTAGTTTCTGATCCATGAGTTACTCAATTGTGTATTTTCAGAATGTATGTTATGTTTGTTGTCTTACTTGTTTTTACAAACTTGTAAAAAGTAATTAATTTCACTGCAATCCGTGAAGGTGCTTTGTTTTGAAATTTCTTGAAACTTACTTTTGGGTCTAGACTGTGGTAAATATTTGTTAATATTCCATGTGTGCTTGAGAAGAATGTATATTCTCTAATTGTTGATTGCAGAGTCCGATGGTTTCATTAAATTAATTTTGCTGATTTTATTGTTACAAATTTCTGACACTAATAATTTTAATTAGCCTATTGCTATTTGAATGAGGTATGTCAGTCTCTCTCAATAGTGTTGATTTGCTAATTTCTCATTTTGTTTTTCTCAGCTTGTGTTTTGTATATTTGGAAGCTTTTAAATTATGTGTGAATAATTTAGAATTGTATATGTTATATATTTCTAGCCAATTGAATGTTCCTTCTTGCTTTATGTGGATTGATGAAGTGTGTGTTTGTTTTTTATTCCATTTTCTTCCTTCTCTGGTTGGGAACTATTATTTTGTGGTTATTCTTGAGCTTTACCATGTATATTTAAAATGTAAAGTAAATGATAATTAAGGACTGGGATCTTAGAACACTTTGATATCATCACCCTTCTGATTTACTTCTAATTTTCATTTTTTTAAATTAGATTTTAAAATGTCTGCAATTTTGTAATTATCATTATATATAGATGATATTCATGTGGATTTATTTACATTAATTCCAGAAAGTTTATTCAAACATAGTTCTGTATTGGTGATAATATACTTTTATCATGTAGAAGATTTTATTTTATAGTTTCTTTGCTTTCATTATTGATGTAGAGTACTTTGCTCCAGTATGACTGCTATTCATTTTTTGAGGATTTGACTTGCTTTTTTCACCTCTTCCCTAGCCTGTTTATCTCCAGTTTCAATGTAGTGTGCCTCAATGTGGATTCACTTACTTGCTTTAACTATCTGGACATTTTTAGTTATTACCTCTTCAAATACAGATTCTTTAGCCTCTATACTCTCTCCTGGTTCTCTGTTTAAAATTATCTTAGGTCTTCTCCTTCAGTCTTCTATATCTTTTCATTTTCCCCATCTTTTCTTTTTAATCTTGTTTGCTATTTGTTTCTTCAATTCTGTCTTCATTTTCACTGATTATTTAGTTCTGTGTAATCTGTTGTTGACACATCCTTCTTGTTTTATTTTTAAGTATTGTATTTTAATTTTTAGAAGTTCTGTTTGGTTTCATTTCAAGTCTGAAATTTTGGGAGTCTGTTATAGTGTTAAATAGTTATGATTAATTTTAACAAAACAACAAAACAAAGGGCATGTTTTATTGACAGTAGGATTTACCCTCCCTGAAATCCACTCTCATAGGTACATATAAAATGCTGACAAGTTAATGCCACTTCCAGTAGCCATCTGATTTCCAGTGTTTTGAGAACTGAGCATGTCATACTAGTACATACTATATTTCCTTTGGCCATGATGGCAGAATGAAAGATTGGCATGGCAGAAATATATGTATTGAGGATAGGTTATGACACAAATAATTTGATACTATTCTGGTTTGACCTGAGCTATGACAGTTTTTATGTTATTAAGATTTTTATTATATTTTTGATAAAGTTAAAAATATAAAATAAAAAAATATAAAATCATATAAAGATTTATATTATATGTATTTTTAAAGTAAGGAGTTAAATAAGTTTAAAGAATCATTAACTTTAAAATGAATGTGTGGTTTCCTTCCATGACATTTTTAAACAGTTATTTAGCAATTAAAAAATAGATATGTATTATTTCTTATAGAGTACATAATATCAATTTTTTTATTATACTAAGACATCAGGCTGTGAACATCTGATTAGAGCAGTTCCTAGTCTATCTTGTTTATGCTTAATTAAATTGCAAATTTCACTATGTTTTACTTCTGATACATTCCAAGTATTACCTTACCTGCATTTATTTCCAGAATCTTAAGTACTTGATGCAGTAATACTAAATGAGTTATCAAACCTGACAATAATATCAGCAGACAATCTGATGTAGTCAAATGACTCAGGCAGTTTTAAATCATATTTTTGCCTAAAAATAAACAAATAAACTATATGACCATATGTCAACTGTTTAATCTTTTTGAATACCAATTTTGTCACTTATAAGATGAGGATAATTGTATTTCTGTAAATATTAAAGAAAAAATCTTACATAGTTCCTATTGCCAAATATTTTTTCCAAGAAATGGAACTTGTAATAATTTTATTATCATTATTATTAGTAAATGGAAACTTGCAAGACTTTTGCATCTTCTGAGTATATTTTCCTTTGAAGTTTACATAAACTCTACTATATGATGTGAACTATAAAGTGAAAATTCCCACTATGTTTGTTTGGTATTATTTCTCTGGGTTGAGTATGGGTGTTTATAGCCATTTTCAAGTATGACTTTATGTAATATTGGAATTATGACGTGTAGGTAGTGTCTACCTGTGAGTGCATTTTAGTGTTTACGTTATTAGGAGCCTCCATTTCTTCTTTTGGAAAACAAATAGATTCATTTGTTCTAATGTTCAGAAACAGACTAATTTATATTTTTTATGTTCTCCATCACAACTAAGTTCTACTTACTGGCACAGCAAGTTAATAACTTAGTTAATGATGCACATTTGAATTGAATACATGCTCTTCAGAGATCACCAGCTTAGGTGTTAGGAGTTACTAGAAGGCATCATTTTTAGAGGTTCAAGAAAGTTTTGTTAGTAGAATAGCATAGATTTAAACTCATTTTTTAAAAAAATCAGTGATGGAATTTTTTGCCATACCACATTGCCTGTCATGAAACATGGTCTCTGTGCTGACATTTAATGTATATAGGAAAAGTTTAGTTACAATAAGTGATATAATGAAAGTTCAAAACTAGAGAAGATAGTGGGAAAGGATTGTGGCAGGAAAATACTTGATTAATTGACAGATGAGGCATGTAGAAAATCATGCTTTAGCAATTCCAAGAGCAAAACTGTAACTTGTTCTGTGACTTTATTAGCTCTGTCATGTGTCTATATTTCTAGAATACATCTGTTCTAGGATATGTCTTGTCGTCTCATTTAGGCTGTAAGCTCATGTGGGTGGGAACTATGATTTTTATTTTTCTGTATTCCCATGAGATGTAACATTGGGCACAATTGCTGAAAGTGCTTGTGGGTTTAATCATCATTATAATTATTTCTTTTTTAAAAATAAGGATATTTTCCAAGATATAACTGAATTAGTTTAATATAGGATACTTTTAAATTATACTATAATTAAATCTATACTGAAACGTTTTCAACATCTTGCTTATAAAAAATAATCACCTACTGCATGCTTCTCACCTTCTCATTCTCATACTTTCTCAGTTATATATGGGAATGTAAAGTATCTCTATTTCCTAATGATGAATTTTTTACAATTTTAATCATCAAAAAATATGCCACCATTATTTGCTCACATACAGTTCATGAGTGTTACAAATTATAGTAAAAAATGAAAGGATTGTAATATTTGCTAACAAAAATTGCAGAAAAGTACACATTACCTGCACATTATATTTGTGAAGAGTAATTTTATTTGTATATTATTTTCTATAAGAAATACTCCTTTTAATAAGAAACAGGTATTGATTGAAGCAGAATCATTAAATGTGTGAAATTAATAATTTTGTTAGTATAGAAATTAAAAAATACTTAGGACCACATTAAAAAAATGACCTATTTGAAGAATAAATTATATATTCCCATTCTAAGTGTGCAGTTCAATGAATTGTGACAATATGTGTATCCTTGTAATTATTATCACATATTTACAGTAGTTGTTTTATAATCCTTGTCTACTAATATCATATCTGTCATTTCAGGATTGTTTCAGGATTTCTGTTGTCTGATTTTTCTCCTGGTGATGGAGGGCATTTCTCTGCTTCTTTGCATGTTTAATAACTTGATTAAGTGATTGTGTTACACTGCTTAATTCAAGTTTTGTGGTTTTAAAAATTGTTGAATTTTGTCCGTCAGGCAGTTAAATTAGAGAAGTGGTGTTAAACAGGTTTAAAGTATAGTTTATTCTAGGCTGCTTTACCTCTACTGCTATGGTATGATATTTTTGGGTTCTCAACTGAATGCCTGAGGTTTTCAGAGATATCTCTGTATTCTGACCAGTTAGAACTTTGGGAATTGTTCAGCCAACAGCTTGCCTTGCTTGTTCTTTGCTCAGCCACAAAGAGTTTCACCCTATATGTGCACAGCTTATTATTGAACAAATGAGTCAGACGCTCCCTGTGCAGTTTCATAGGGTTTTTTCTCCGTGTGCTTCCATCAACTATTACTCTGCCTTCAAATTCTATTTTTCCTATCTTCCCCAAACACTATTTTCTGTTTCTTCAAATCTGTGAGACCTCTTGCTTGGGAGGTTTCTAATTTTTCATGTTATAGTCTGGAGTCACTTTTGTAACATTTGCTGATTTCCATGGTTTAAGCATTCCTGCCTGGCTAATTTCAAGCTACCAATGTGACATCACTGAACACAGGATTGGGGAGAAATCAGCGCAGTCAAGTCTTGTGAGCTAATGCAAGCTGGACCCAGTAAATCACGAGGCTTAGAATTTATGACAGTTAATTATCTTTGTGAAATAAAGTACTTTTTTGGAGGATGTATAATCACTTTTGAGTTATAAATTTTGAATTATTTCCATGTTTGCTTAGGTAGTTTCTTCTACATAATTTCTTTTCATCTTCAAACTAAGTTGTGTCAATTGATATTTTTCGGAGTTGCATTAGACACCTTCTAACAAGCTTTTTAAAAGAAATTCCAAATGAAGGGAATTTAAAATAATTTCATATGAATTTGATAAATTTTTATTGCATCCATAATGTTGTATAAAATTGTATCACTGATACAGTGTTTTCATATGCATTCTGTTTTTGAGCCTGTCTTATAGTGAGCATTTAGACATTGCTTCAGTTGTCCTTGCTGAAAAATGATGATTAGATAATTCTGTTTCTGGCAGAGTAAGTAGTAATGAATAGTTTTTCTATTGTACATATGATGTAGATAAAAATTATATTATGAGTATTATTTTTAAGCATTATATTTTAAGATTGGATATGATTAAAAAATATGATCACAAGATAATGGTGTTCTGTTATGCACTTATCTTTGCAACAGATAACGAACAATTAAGATGTTTGTTAATTGAGGTATATTTTATACCTCATTTAAATATATAATTTATTTACAGTACCACATTCAGATATTAGGTATATCCATCCAATCAAATCTGATGAATGCATATCAAAATATGGACATTTCTGTCATTTCATTAAATTTCCTTGGATTTCTTTCCAGTCTGTCTTCCCCACGGGAGAAAATACCACAAATTAGCTTGAGCATTTCAGATAAATGAAATCACCCACTGTGTGCTGTTTGTTTACTTTCACTCAATATAATTTTTTGAGATCCATGTATGATGTTATTTTTTCTCAGTAGATTGTCTTCTAATTTCCTAATGACTTATAGAAGCAAATAAATTACTCTAATGAATATCTAGGCTATTTCTAGTTTGGGACTATTATGAATGAAGCTACTACAAACATTTTTATAAAGGTTTCTGTGGATGTATATTTTTATTTCTTTTGGATAATTAATTAGGATTATAATTGGTGAAAGGGTTGTGCGTAGTCAGCTTTTTAAGGAAATTGACAGATAATTTTCTAAAGTGTGCAATTTTAATTATTTAAAAAAATTGCACAAGTTGGTATTAGAAGTACTCACAGTTTTCTCAGTTAAACCTCAGCTCTTAACACATAAGAATAAATGAGAATCAAGTAGTATTTTAATGGCTACCTTACTAATTTGATATAAATTGAAAGGACAACAAGGTTATGTCACTGGCAAAATTATGAAAGTTATATATAAACAGTTAAGAATTTCTACCTAAAATATACATAACTGACTTTCTCCTTAGTAACTTCCACTTTTTCAGTGGAGTTAGGACTTTTCAGTCAATTCTTTACTATTTGACTATGTGACTATTAGGTTTAAAGCCCTGGGTTTTCCTAGTTAGGGAAAATTTTCGCCTAAGAATTCTTATCAATAATTATAATTACTAGAAATATATGATTTTTTGGTCTGATTTTGAAGGTGTTAACTTTCATGAATATTGTAAAGAAATATGTTAATTGCTAATTTGGGGCTACAGTGGTCCAGAAATTATAGGGAATAATCAGGTTATGAATCTTAAGGAAAATTCTATATTTTAAAATGTATAAATTTAATAATGGTCACTGAACATATACATACTTTATATAATCAAAACTGGGTGTTTGGGTGGCTCAGTCAGTTAAGGGTCTGCCTTCTGCTTATATCATGATCTCTGGTTCCTGCGACTGAGCCCTGCGTCGGGCTTCTTGCCCAGTGGGGAGTCTGCTTCTCCCTGTCTCCCTGTCCTGCTGACCATCTTTCCTGCTTGTGCTTTCTTTCTCTCTCTGTCTCAAGTAAACAACAACAACAACAACAACAACAACAACAACAAAACTTAAAAGCAAACCAAGCTGTGTAGTTTCTTTTCGTTTTGGTTTGTTTCCTTTTTTTCTTTTCTTTTCCTTTTCTTTTCCTCTTTCTTTCTTTTGGAGGGAGAAAGTGCACAAAAAAAAGTTGGGTATGTATTTCAGCATGGATTCACTTACTCATTCAATCCTTAATTCATATTTATTATTTGCCAATTGTGTGCTAGGCACAGAGATAGGCAGTGGGTTTTAAGTGTTGAAATAACCATCATTGAATGCTAGATACTCACTGTTTAGTAAAATAGGTGGAAATTAAAGAAGCAGATATACAAATAAAATATTATAAAACTTGGAAATAAGTACTAAGAAAGAAAATTATGTGAATGATTTTGATTTCATGGATATATTTGCTTTTGAGTTAGATCACTGATAGATTATTGATAGAATTCTTTTGAGTTCTATTAACATTAAGATATAAACATGAGAAATGGAAGAAACATCTAAATATTTCCATTTACAAATTATGCATACCATATACACATTGTTTAAGATAGTTTATATTCATGTATATACCTGCAAATGCATAACACTTAAGCTGAAGTTTCTTTACTTAATTGCATTATATTTCTTTACTAATTTTAAGCTTAAACCCTCAGGGAGTATGGCCATTTTGTGATTTGGTTGATTGCTTAATACCTTTGCTGCCATCCTTTCAAGAGAACTTATTAAATATAATATGATTACTAAAGGTTTAATTGATAGCTTGTTCCATATCCTAAGAAAAATAAAAATAATTATGTTCTCATTTCTATGCTGCTGCCTTTACTGTTATAGTCAAAGGCATTCTGCAATGTGTTAGAATAAAATATAGTACTTTTAATCTGGAGAGACAGGTTTATTTTTTCAACTGGAGATATCTTAAATGACTATCATAAACTGTAAAAAACATTTGAGCAGATATTAAACATTACAGAGAGCTTGAGGGAAAATGCTTAAATTTTTCTTGGTGGCTGTTGCAGAGGTTAGCTTATGATTAGATAGACAACTGTTCAGATTTATTAAAAAAATCAAGTGTCTAGATGCTTTAGTATATATAATACCACATATTTGACTAGGAATAACTGTAATGGGGAGTTTAAAAAACCTTATTCTTTGCTGTTGTGTTCTTTTTTTTTTTTAAACAAGTATATGATTTAATAACACAATTTTAGAGGAATATTCATTTGAGAAATTGTAAATTTTATAAATAAATGTTAGAGTTTTACTGATAATGATATAAAAGATTATATTTACTGACCTGCCAGCAGATGTCAAATATGAACAAAAGCAAGTGTTGGAAAGACTGAACCCAGAGTAGGTAGGAACTGGAGGCTACACTTGCGTCTACATGGTTTGCCATCCCAGGATACTTGTCAGTTTGCCTAGTGTAGGGTGGCTGGGATCTAAGAATAAAGTTATGTGTAAATCAAATCCTTGATTGACCTCTGGAGTACACATAATATGCTATCCTCCAGAATACCTGCTGGAAACCAAAAGCTGAAAGATTAAAGGATTTTGTAGAAATTCCAGATGTTGCTCAATAAGAAGGTGTGATTTTTAATCTAGCCAAATAAACTATCTGATAGAATATAAATCAACCTCTTCACAGGATGTTAATAGAGTTGAGTCTCTGCAATATATCTTCTACAATTTATGTTACAGAATAAAAACTTACTAGCAATATGAAAAAACAGGAAGATATTACTCATAATCAAGAGAAAAACCGTAAGTAGAAATTGACTCAGATGAACTAGATGTTGAAATTTGTTGACAAGAATTCTAAATTGGCACTGGTGAGTATATAGGACTTAAAGAAAAATACGATTCTAATGAGTGAAGAGGTTGAGAATTATAGAAGAGAAATAGAAACTATTTTTTTAAATGGAAATTGTGGAACTGGAGTGGTTTCAAGAACAGTTTAGGAATGCAGAAGAAATTGTTGATAAGTGTGAAGATAAATCAATCAGAATTATTTAATCTGAAGGACAAGGAGAAGAAAGGATAAAAATAGAACAGATGCTCAATGACCTGTGGAGCAATATTAAGGGTCTAATTTTTTGTGTATTTGCTGTCTCAGATAAAGAGAAAAGAAATAATGGAGTATGCCAAGTATTTGAAGATATCCTGGCCAAGTAGTCTTAATTTTTTGTGAGAATAATTCATTTTCAGATTTAGAAGTTTAGGCAACCTAACTGGAAATATGAGATATAACACATACAGATGCATTATTGGCTAACTATTGAAAAATACAAAGGGAAAATACTGATAGTAGCTAGAGAAAAACGACATTTTAAAGATGGAAAATATGGCATAAACCATTGCTGACTTTTCATCTGAAAAAAAAAAAAAGAGGCAGCAGACAGTGGAACAGCATCTCTAAAGCACTGGAAGAAAATAAAAAGCATCAACCCCCAATTTGTATCCAATGAAAAAATCCCTCAATTTGAAGAAGAAATAAAAATATTTTTACTCAAAAAAAAAATTGAATGTATTTGTCAACAGCAGATCTGGATTATAAGAATATTAAAGGAAGTTCTTCAGGTCCAAGAGAATAACAGATTGTAACTTTGATGTATAGGTAGAAATGAAGAATAGCAGAAATGCTAACTATGTAAGTGAATATAAAAATGTGTTTTTTCTTTTTTAACAGCCATATAAAATCATAAGAGACCTTCTACAGGATTTGAGTTATTCAGGGTACCAAAAGGCATAAGTATAAGTTCTGTAAATAAAATTTCATCAAAACTAAAACTTCTGGTTATCCCAGGCCCATTTAAAAAGCAAATATGCAAGCCATAAACTGGGCAAAAATATTCACAAAATATATACTTGGCAAAGGATTTGTTGCCCAACTGAGGAAAAAAAAAAGATAATTGAAAAATCAGCAAAAGATCTGAATGTAAACTTCACAAAGAAAATTATGCACATATGCACATTTAAGTAAACAAAACCAATTATCAAGGAAATGAGAATTCAAATCACAACAATAAAAAGCATTTAAAACCAACAAAAAGAATTTTTAACAGCCTTCTAGATCTAGCATTACAAAACTGTGATTACTATGAAAAAGTATTATGGTGACTGGGTATATACATATGAATATTTTTTAGCTCAGCTTTGTATTACTTGGTAGTCATACCTCAGCTCCATAGATGGTTGCATGCATGATCTGTTCTTATTCAGACATAGCATTTGCCTTCTGTGACAGAGAACCCATGTAACTTATTCAATTTTGTGATAATATGTCCATTGAAAGGAAAAGAAACCCTCTTTTTCCCCCTTAAAAATGGTTGTTTGACATTCCCAGGTATCTTAAAACTGGTTTGAAAACACATGCATACACACCACATTATAAATTAGTTGTCTGCCCACTTGAAGCTGTGAGATATGTCAACTGTAGGTGTCTCTCCTTAATAGCAAATGGGCTTGAGGACCAAGAGAACTGAGCCCTGAATGAGATGTCATTTGTAACTTTTGTTTGATTCCCACACGGAGTTTTCATAGTATATAAGGAGCTAACCTGCATGGAAGTCAGTTTGCAGATTATGCTAATCCTATAAGAATGAGTCCATCTCCTTCAAAACCTGCTCCTGAGTTATTCAATTTTCAGTGTTAGTTTTAGACTAATTTGAGACCAGACTATGCTTGAGAATTCTTTTTTTAAATAAGATGACAATATGTTACTAACTAGAATTTAAATAAAACTTAGAAGAAAAAAATGACATTGGTTTTCATTTTCTTGTATTTATATATGCTATCCATTTGCTCTTAATCCAGGTTTTAGAATTGCATTTGTGAAATTTTTAACATTAAAATATAAATTTTTAAACACTTTTTTTGTTCTTTATGTGGTGATAGTGCTGAATTCTAAATAATTTAGGTTAACTTTTCTTTGCCTTAGTGGTGATGCTCTTTTTTCTGTTTTTTGTTTTGTTTTGTTTTGTTTTGTTTTTTAAAGTAGGTTCCACACCCAGTGTGGAGCCTGGACTCATGACCCTGAGATCAAGAATTTCATGCTCTACCAACTGACCCAGCCAAGCACCCCCCTTTTTTCTATTTTTTAATTTGAATTTTCTATTTTTTCTATTTATTTTATTTTTTTGCTTATATTAACATATAATGTATTATTTTCCCCACGAGTACAGGTCTGTGAATCATCAGGCTTACACATTTCATAGCACTTACCATAGCACATACCATCCCCAATGTCCATAACCCAGCCACCCTATCCCTACCCCCTCCACCCCCCAGCAACCTTCAGTTTGTTTCATGAGATTAAGAGTCTCTTATGGTTTTCTCCTTCCCGATCCCATCTTGTTTCATTCTTTCCCCTCCCTACCCCCCAATGACTCCCTGCCATGCCCCTCAAATTCCTCATATCAGAGATATCATATAAAAATTGTCTTTCTCTAATTGACTTTTTTCACTTGGCATAATACCCTCTAGTTCTGTTCATGTCGTTGCAAATGGTAAGATTTCAACTTCTGATGACTGCATAGTATTCCATTGTATATATATACCACATCTTCTTTATCCATTTATCTGTTGATGGACATCTAGGTTCTTTCCATAGGTTGGCTATTGTGGCCATTGCTGCTATAGACATTCGGGAGCACGTGCCCTTTCGGATCACTACATTTGTATTTTTCGGGTAAATACCCAGTGGTATGACTTCTGGGTCAAGGTGTAGCTCTATTTTCACGTTTTTGAGGAATGTCCATACTGTTTTCCAGAGTGGTTGCACTAGCTTGCATTCCCACCAACAGTGTAGGAGAGTTCCCCTTTCTCCATATCCTTGTTAACATCTATCATTTCCTGACTTGTTACTTTGAGCCATTCAGACTGGTGTGAGGTGGTATCTCACTGTGGTTTTGATTTGTATTTCCCCGATGGTGAGAGATATTAAGCACTTTTTTTTTTTTTTTGCAGTTGTGATCATCGATGTTTTATTTTTTTTCCAATTTATTTATTTTCAGAAAAACAGTATTCATTAGTTTTTCACCACACCCAGTGCTCCATGCAAGCCGTGCCCTCTATAATACCCACCACCTGGTACCCCAACCTCCCACCCCCCCGCCACTTCAAACCCCTCAGATTGTTTTTCAGAGTCCATAGTCTCTTATGGTTCACCTCCCCTTCCAATTTATCCAAAAGCACATACCCTCCCCAATGTCCATAACCTACCCCCCTTCTCCCAACCCCCCTCCCCCCAGCAACCCACAGTTTGTTTCGTGAGATTAAGAGTCACTTATGGTTTGTCTCCCTCCCTATCCCGTCTTGTTTCATGGATTCTTCTCCTACCCGCTTAAGCCCCCATGTTGCATCACCACTTCCTCATATCAGGGAGATCATATGATAGTTGTCTTTCTCTGTTTGACTTATTTCGCTAAGCATGTTACGCTCTAGTTCCATCCATGTTGTCGCAAATGGCAAGATTTCATTTCTTTTGATGGCTGTGTAGTATTCCATTGTGTATATATACCACCTCTTCTTGATCCATTCATCTGTTGATGGACATCTAGGTTCTTTCCATAGTTTGGCTATTGTGGACATTGCTGCTATAAACATTCGGGTGCACGTGCCCCTTTGGATCACTACGTTTGTATCTTTAGGGTAAATACCCAGTAGTAGTGCAATTGCTGGATCATAGGGCAGTTCTATTTTCAACATTTTGAGGAACCTCCATGCTGTTTTCCAGAGTGGTTGCACCAGCTTGCATTCCCACCAACAGTGTAGGAGGGTTCCCCTTTCTCCGCATCCTCGCCAGCATCCAGATGGCCAACAAACACATGAAAAAGTGCTCCATATCACTCGGCATCAGGGAAATACAAATCAAAACCACAATGAGATATCACCTCACACCAGTCAGAATGGCTAAAATCAACAAGTCAGGAAATGACAGATGTTAAGCACTTTTTCATGTATCTGTTGGCCATTTGGATGTCGTCTTTGCAGAAATGTCAGTTCATGTCTTCTGCCTATTTCTTAATTAGATTATTCTATGGGTGTTAAGTTTGAGAAGTTCATTATAGATTTTGGATACCAGCCCTTTATCTAATATGTCATTTGTGAATATTTTCTCCCATTCTGTGTTGTCTTCTGGTTTTGTTGACTGTTTCCTTTGCTGTGCAGAAGCTTTTGGTCTTGGAGAAATCCCAGAGGCAATTTTGCCCTTGCTTCCCTTGGCCTTTGGTGCTGTTTCCAGAAAGAAGTTGCTGCGACTGAGGTCAAAGAGGTTGCTGCCTTGTTCTCCTCAAGGATTTTGATGGATCCATGTCTCACATTGAGGTCTTTGATTCATTTTGAGTCTGTGTGTGGTGTAAGGAAATAATCCAATTTCATTTTTCTGCATGTGGCTGTCCAATTTTCCCAACACCATTTGTTGAAGAGACTGTCTTTTTTCTATTGGACATTCTTTCCTGCTTTGTTGAAAGATTAGTTGACCATAGAGTTGAGGGTCCACTTCTGGGCTCTCTGTTCTGTTCTGGTGTCTGTTTTTGTGCCAGTACCATACTGTCTTGATGATTACAGCTTTGTGAAGAGATTGAAGTTTGGAACTGTAATGCCACCAACTGGTTTTCTTTTTCAACATTCCTCTGGCTATTCAAGTTCTTTTCTGGTTCCATATAAATTTTAGGATTATTTGTTCCAGTTCATTGAAAAAAATTGATGGTATTTTGATAGGAATTGCATTAAATGTGTAGATTGCTTTAGGTAGCATGGACATTTTCACAATATTTGTTCTTCCAGTCCAAGATCATGGAACATTTTTCCATTTTTTTTTTTTTTTTGTCTTCCTCAGTTTCTTTCATGTGTACTTTATAACTTTCTGAGTATAGATTCTTTGCTTCTTTGGTTAGGTTTATTCCTAGATATCTTATGGTTTGGGGTGCAATTGTAAATGGGATCCGCTCCTTAATTTCCCTTTCTTCTGTTTATCTTTTGGTATATGGAAATGCAACTGATTCCTGTGCATGGATTTTATATCCTGATACTTTACTGAATTCCTATTTGAGTTCTAGCAATTTTGGAATGGAATCTTTTGGGTTTTCCCATAAAGTATCGTATCATCTGCAAAGAGTGAGAGTTTGATTTCTTCTTTGCCTATTCAGATGCCTTTAATTTCTTTTCTAATAGCATGTTGAATAGCAGTGGTGATAGTGGATATCCCTGCTGATTTCCTGATCTTAGGGGAAAAGATCTCAGTTTCTCCCTTTGAGAATGATACTCACTGTTGGTTTTTCATAGATGGCTTGGATGATATTGAGGTAAGTACCTTCTATTCCTACACTGTGAAGAGATTTGATCAAGAAAGGATGTTGTACTTTGTCTAATGCTTTTTCAGCATTTACTGAGAGTATCGTATGGTTCTTGTTCTTTCTTTTATTAATGTAGTGTATCACATTGATTGATTTCAGCTATTGAACCAACCTTGCAGCCCAGGAATAAATTTTACTTGGTCATGGTGAGTAATCCTTTTAATGTACTGTTAGATCCTTTTGGCTAGTATTTTGGTGAGAGTTTTTATATCCGTGTTCATAAAGGATATTGGTCTGTAATTCTCCTTTTTGATGGGGTGTTTGTCTGGTTTTGGGATCAAGGTAATGCTGGCCTCATAAAATGACTTTGGAAGTTTTCCTTCCATTTCTACTTTTTGGAACAGCTTCAGGAGAATAGGTATTAATTCTTCTTTAAATGTTTGATAGAATTCCCCTGGGAAGCTGTCTGGCCCTGGGCTCTTGTGTTTTGGGAGATTTTTGAGGACTGCTTCAGTCTCCTTACTGATTATGCCTCTGTTTCTATTTCTTCCTGGTTTAGTTTTGGTAGTTTATATTACTTTAGGGATGCATCCATTTCTTCCAGGTTGTCAAATTTTCTGGCATATAGTTGCTCATAATATGGTCTTATAATTGTTTGTATTTTGCTGCTTTCCAATGGTGCACGGGAGAAGAATGAGGCACAAACAAGTCAGCTTCAAGAGAACGGGAGCACAGGTTGGCAGTTGAGAAGACTGCCTCCCAGCACAACTCCTCAGTCCTGTATTTATTAGATACAAAGTAACAATCAACAAGGAGTTAATGGAGATTATAGATAAGTAAAATAAGCCTGATCAACAGTATAGGATTCGTGTTTTTGTAAACACATTTAAAGGAATTATCTAATTAACTACAGGTGATCTCTGGAAAAGGGGAGATAACAGAAAAAAGAAGCAGGGTTCGTTCCACCCTGAGCAGGCTGGGTGTTCCCAGCTGCTCGGCTTCAAGGATGTATATCATCCTCTCCCCCAGAGGCCTGTTGCTGGTACATGTTCAAGCATGTTTGGTCAGTACATTGTTCTGAGAGACGGTTACAGTATTTCTTTGGTGTTGGTTGTGATCTCTCCTCTTTCATTTATGATTTTATTGATTTGGTCCTTTCTCTTTTCTTTTTGATAAGCCTGGCCAGGGATTTATCAATCTTATTAATTCTTTCAAAGAACCAGGTCGTAATTTCATTGATTTGTTCTATTGCTTTTGTGGTTTTTGTTGTTGTTGTTTTTATGGTTTTTTTTTTTTTTTTGGTTTCTATTTCATTGATAGCTGTTATGATCTTTATTATTTCTCTTCTCCTTGTTATTTCTCTTCTCCTGCTGAATTTAGGCTTTCTTTGCTGTTCTTTCTCCAGTTCCTTTAGGTGTGGCATTAGGTTGTGTCCTTGAGTCCTTTCTTGTTTCTTGAGAAAAAGTTATATTCCTATATACTTTCCTCTTGGGACCACTTTTGCTGCATCCCAAAGATTTTGAACAGTTGTGTTTTCATTTTCATTGGTTTCTATGAATTTTTAAAAATTTTTCTTTAATTTCCGGGTTGATTTATTCATTCTTTAGTAGGATGCTCTTTAGCCTCCATGTATTTGAGTTCTTTCCAACTTTCCTCTTGTGATTGAGTTCTAGCTTCAGAGCATTGTGGTCTAAAAATATGCAGGGAATGATTCCAATCTTTTGGTACCAGTTGAGACCTGATTTGTGACTCATGTTGGGGGCATAGATATTTATAATTGTTAGATCTTCTTGTTGGACAGACCCTTTAAATATGATATAGTGTCCTTCCTCATCTCTTATTTGGCTTAAAATCTAATTTTTCTGATATAAGAATTGCCACCCAGCCTTCTTTTGAGGTCTATTAGCATATAGTATTCTTGGCTGCATGTTTTTCTCATTTAGTGCTCTGAGTATATTATGCTCATCCTTTCTGACCTGCCAGGTATCTGTGGATAGGTCTGCTGCTAATCTATCTACCATTGTATGTTACCGACCTCTTGTCCCGAGTTGCTTTCAGGATTTTTTTCTTTGTCACTGAGACTTGTAAGTTTTACTATTAGATGACGGGGTGTGGACCTATTTTTATTGATTTTGAGGGATATTCTCTGTGTCTCCTGGATTTTGATGCTTGTTCCCTTGCCAAATTAGGGAAATTCTCTACTATAATTTGCTCCAATATACTTTCTGCCCCCTCTCTCTTTCTCCTTCTGGGATCCCATTAATCAATTATTGTTTTGTTTTATGGTATCAGTTATTTCTTGGATTCTTCCCTCATGGTCCAGTAGTTAGTTGTTTCTCTTTTGCTCAGCTTCTTTATTCTCCATCATTTAGTCTTATGTATCACTAATTCTATCTTCTGCCTCATTTATCCTAGGAGTAAGAGCCTCCATTTTTTATTGCACCTCATTAGTAGCTTTTTTGATTTCAACTTTGTTAGATTTTAGTTCTTTTATTTCTCCAGAAAGAGATTTTATTTCTCCAGGAAGGGATTCTCTAATACCTTCTATGCTTTTTTTTTTTTGAGCCCAGCTAGTACCTTAATAATCATCATTCTGAACTCTAGTTGTGACATACTGCTAATGTCATATTAATTAGGTTTCTAGCCATCGGTACTGCCTCTTGTGCTTTTTTTCTGTGGTGAGTTTTTCTGCCTTGTCATTTTATCCAGATAAGAATAGATAAATGAAAGAACAAAATACTAAATGAGTAGCAACTACTCCAGAAAAATATACACTATCCAAATCAGAAGAGACCTGAAAATGGGGGGAGAAGAATGGGGGGGGGAGAAAAAAATATTAGGCTGATGAAGAGAACATAGCCACACACTTGATTTTGGGTGTATTTTTGTCTGTTAGAAGAAGCTGCCTCCCAAATTTTAAAGAAAGAAAAACCTATATATATACAAAAATAAGGGTAAGCACAATGAAGGGATGAATTATTACTGTAAGGATGAAAATTAAAAAGATTTTAAAAAAGAAATTGATAAGATAAGAAGTTGGATGAAAAAAGAAAAGAAAAAAAAGAAGAGAAAAGAACGTGACCAGGTTGGAGAGTAGAAAAAATCCATGCACCAGATTTAGGGTATATTTTTGTCTATTAGAAGACATATCCCAAAATTTTAAAGGAAAAAAATCTATATGTATACAAAAAATAAGGTTAAATACAATGAAGGGATAAAATATTACCATAACAATGAAAATTTAAAAAGATTTTTAAAAAGTATTGATAAGATACAATAGTTAATGGCTCAGTGGGTTGGGCCGCTCCCTTCGGCTCAGGTCATGATCTCGGGGTCCTGGGATTGAGCCCCACGTCGGGCTCTCTGCTCTGCGGGGAGCCTGCTTCCTCCTCTCTCTCTCTCTGCCTGCCTCTGCCTACTTGTGATCTCTGTCTGTCAAGTAAATAAATAAAATCTTAAAAAAAAAAAAATAGGAAATTGGAAAAAATTAAAAAATAAAATGAGAAAAAATTAAAAAAATTAATTTTGTAAGACTAAAGGATCATTGGAAAAAAGTCATGAATTCTATGTGTTGCTTTCCCCCAGCTCTAGAGTTCCGCAGTTCTCATTGATTGGTGAACTTGGTCTTGGCTAGATGTTCTTGCTCGTCTTCTGGGGAAGGGGCCTGTTGCAGTGATTCTCAAATGTCTTTGCCTGAGGGGGAATTGCACCACCCTTGCCAGGGGCCAAGCTAAGTAATCTGCTTGGTTTTCTTCTCGGGAGCTTTTGTTCTGTGAATGCTTTACATACCACTCTGGAGTACGGAATGAAAATGGTGGCCTCCCAATCTCTGGCTCATAAGTGCTGAGAGCTTGAAGCCCCACTTTTCAGTGTGCCCTCAGAGAAAAGCAGTCAATCACTCCCATCTCACTGGTCTCTTGCTGTATTCCGTGCTCACTCATCCTGTGACCAAGCTTTTCTATGTCTGGCACCCAGCCTCATTTGGAATCTCCAAACCCAGCTGATTCCTGCAGCGCCCTCCCACACCATTCCTTCCGGAGGAGGAAGGTGAGTCTACCTGGATCTGCTGCTTGTTGGATTCCTGTTTGAGAAGAAGTGGTCTGACAGTGATGCAGATCATAGTTTAAGGTATCTGAACCCACTCGGCTCTGTCTCTGCAGCCAGCTTCCCTGCTCCAATACCTGGGAGCTCAGCCATACTCAGGCACCCGTGAGTTTTTTGTAACTCTGCAGGTCCTGAGACCACACTGTCTCTGTGAGGGCCCCACCCCCCGCTTAGCCTCTAGAGTGACATGCCTCAGTGGAGCAGACTTCTAAAAGTTCTGATTTTGTCTTCTGCTGCTTTCCCACTTGCCTGGAGCCGGCCATTCCCCCTGTGGTCTATTTCCCAAATGTTGCCTCAGATTTACTTCTCCACATGTCCTACCTTTCAGAAAGTTGTCAATTTTCTGTTCCTAGAATTGCTACTCTTCTTCTTTTCTCTATCCTGTTGTGTTTTAGCTGTTCAGAATGGTTTAACTATCCAGCTGAACTCCTGGGACCTGATGATATTTAGGTCTCCTACTCCTCTGTCATCTTGCTCCTCTCTACATTGCCTTTAGAAGATATTTCACCTTGGTGATTCTGAGACAGTTAACTAATATGTATTACCTCTTTAAGCAAATAAAATCTGAAGAATCAAAAAGGTACATTTTAGACATTAAATCTGCTTTTTGCACAGATTATCTCTTTATTTTTACTGAAATAGCTATTTGTTTCTGAAATCAAGTGGATAAATCAGACTTAACTTTTATATCACTGGAATTCTAAGAATTTCTTGTTTTAAATCATTGATGGATCTTTAACTTTTTTTTCTGCAAAAAATATGTAAGGATATAAATATAAGTATCTAATTTTCCAGAAATGTCTAAGAGCAAAGGACCATTCAACTGAAAACATTTTATGGAGCTACTAAGTAGTCATGGTAACAAAAAGTTACACTCTTTTAAACATTTGTAAATTTTTTCATGTGGAAAGGCTTTTAGTTCTTAATAATTGCTATTTTCCTCTCAAAATTATGTCAAAAATATTTCCAAGATGAGCAACAAATGTATGGCTCATTTTAATGGTTTACATTAGGAAATTTATGTAATTGTTTAAAAGGCAGACTTATGGAAGAATATTTGATGTATAATAAACTGCACAGAAGGTATATAACTTGTGAGATTTTTACTTTATTTGTACACCATGAAATCATCATTACAGTGAGGATAATGAATATGCCCTTAACTCCTTTTAATCCCTCTCTCTTACCACTCCCTGTCTCACCCTTTGTTCCCAGGTGACCAACCACTTAGCTGCATGTGGTACTATAATATTGGTATTCTTTATGTCTTCTTTTAACTCATACAATTATTTTGAGTTTCATTCTTGTTATAGTGTATTTTAATATTTCATTTCTTCTTTTTCTTGAATAGTGTTACATTGTATGTAAATCCCAGAATTTTTTTACCCATTCACCTGTTGAAGGGTATTTGGGTTATTTTCAAATCTGGGGTATGAATTTTGAGTACCAGATTTTTGTATGGTAATACACTCTCATTTCTCTTGGATAAATATTTACATGTGGAATCGTTGATTATATGATAGGTGTATTCTGACTTTTTAAGAAATTGCCAATTCCTAGCAGCAACACATGAGAGTTCTATTTCTAATACCTCCATATCCTCACCTCAGTGTTTGTCTATTCTAATAGTGGCAGTGATGTCTTGTTGTAGATTTAATTCACATTCTTTAATGGTAATATTGTTGAGCATCTTTTCATATGCTTATTCACTGTTTTCTTTGGTGAAGTACGTAAATTTATCCACTTAAAAATTGTGTTTGTTTTCTAATTATTTACCTTCGAGAAGTCTTATATTCTGGATACAAGTACTTTATCAGCTATATGCTTTACAAATATTTGATCCTGACTATGACTTCCCTTTTTCATTCTCTTAATGGTGTTTTTCAAAGACCACAGTTCTTTCATTTTGATGAGGTCCAGTTTATCAATTTGCTTTCCCCCAACATTGGATCATTCTTTTGAGGTCATATTTAGGAGGCCTTACCTAACCCAAAATAACAACAGTTTTTCTTTTGTTTTAAATTTAGGTCTAGAATCCACTTTGAATTAGTTTTTGTATATTCTGCTATAGATCAAAATTCTTTTTTTTTTTTTAAAGAATTTTCTTTATTTATTTGACAGACAGAGATCACAAATAGGCAGAGAGGCAGGCAGAGATAGAGAGAGAAGAGGAAGCAGGCTCCCCGGTGAGCAGAGAGCCCGACATGGGGCTCGATCCCAGGACCCTGGGACCACGACCCGAGCCGAAGGCAGAGGCTTTAATCCACTGAGCCACCAAGGTGCCCCAAAATTCATTTTTTTGCATGTGGATATATATTTGGATATCTATGTGATAATTTCTCCACTGAATTGCCTTTGCATTCATCAAAAATAATTTGTCCATGTATTTGTGGATCAGCATCTGCTTCTGTTTTGTTCCACTTGTCTATTTTTCTTGGTGCCAATACACAAGGCTTGATGCCAATACACAGAATATTGATTACTGTAACTTTGTAACAAGTCTTGAAATCATGGAATTCTCCATTTCTGTTCATTGCCAAAGTTCCTTTGGCTATTAAAGGAACTATACAATCAGTTTTTACAGTCAGACCTTTACAGTCATTTCTTGGAGGAATCATATCAAATACTTATCAATTTGAGGAAAACTGACATTTAACAATGTTGAATCTTAAACCCATGAGCAAAGTAACTATTTAGGTATTCTTTAGTTACTTTTTGTAGTGTTTTTTAGTGTTTGGGGTACTTGTATTTTGCATTGTTTTGTCAGATGTATCCCTACGCATATGATATTTTTGATGCTATTTTAAATGGTATTTTTAAAATTTCAGTTTGTTACTAGTATATATAAATACATTTTATATTAATCTTATATCCTGCATCCATATTAAAATACTTATTTGCATATTTACAAAAAAATTTTACTTTTTTAAAAGATTTTATTTATTTATTTGAGAGAGAGAGCATGAGAAGGGAGAGGTCAGAGAGAGAAGCAGACTGCCCATGGAGCTGGGAGCCCGATGCAGGAATTGATCCCAGGACTTCAGGATCATGACCTGAGCCAAAGACAGTCACTTAACCAACTGTGCCACCCAGGCATCCAAACTTTTACTTTTTAGACTGGCTTTAGTTTCAAAATAAAATTGAGTCTCATAAAATTATAAAAATTTTATAAATAATTTATAATAAAAAACAAAGTATTTTCAAAATAAAATTGTACAGAAAGTACAGAAAATTTCCTTCTATCCTCTGCCCTCATACCTGGACAGCTTCTCCCACTGTCAAAATTGTCATAGCTTTTTAAAAGTTTTCTCTTTTCTTCTCTTTCTTTCTTTTTTCTTTTTTCTCGTGCTTCTTGTTCTTGGGTTTCTTGAGCTTTTTAGATCTGTGGGCTTATATATTTCAATTAAAAAATGGAGAATGTTTGGCTGTTATTTCTTCAAAAATTTTTCTATATTTATCTCTTTCTCCTTTAGAGAGAACATGTGTATTAGGCTACTTGTAATTATCCCACTGGTTGTTGATACTCTATTCATTACTTAAAAAAAAACCATTTTCTCTTTATGTTTAATTTTGGAGTTTTATCATGATATGTCTTTGGCGTACTAATTTTTTTCTAGTGCAGTGTCTGATCTACCATCAGTTTTGTCAGTTGTATTTTTTTAACCTCACATGTAGTTCTTATCTCTAGATGTTTGATTTAGGTCTTTTTGTGTATCTCCCATGTCTCCTTAACTTTTGAATGCATGCAGTACAGTTACAACACATGTTTTAGTGTAATAAAACAGACTGAATTTAGAATCCAGTATGAGAGGTTGTCTTCTGTTAAGCTGGACATTAATGAAATTTGTGAAATTATAGAACAGTTCCACTCATATTACTAAACATTTTCATAAAAAGAGACTGTATTAATATGTGATGGGTTCTTGGGAGCTCCATATTGGGCTCCCTGCTCAGTGGGGAGTCTGTTTCTACCTTTTTCTCTGTCTCTCCCCCTGCTCATGTTCTCCCTCTCTCTCTCAAATAAATCATTAAAATCTCTTAAAAATATATATGTAATGGGTTCTTACTGCTTTTTTTTTTTTAAAGATTTTATTTATTTATTTGACAGAGAGAGATCACAAGTAGGCAGAAAGGCAGGCAGAGAGAGAGGAAGGGAAGCAGGCCCCCTGCTGAGCAGAGAGCCCGATGCGGTACTCGATCCCAGGACCCTGAGATCATGACCTGAGCTGAAGGCAGTGGCTTACCCCACTGAGCCACCTTCTTAGCTTTAATTTCCAATGTAGTAAATATTAATAGATAGAACCCTCACAAATGAAGACTCTTTGGAATATTCAGTACTTTAAGGGCACAAGGTGGTATTGAAACTGGAAGTTTTGAGAAGTACTGTATGGTTATCTATTTGCACATCCCTGTGTGCTGATTAGTAACACTGAAATCATGTAGTTGCCATAAGATCTTATTCTTTCAGTAGTCCAAAAGCCTGTACTAAGATTTACAGATAAATTATACGCTATGGTCTGAATGTTTGTGTCCTGCTTGAAATTCATATTTTGAAATTTTAATGCCTCGTGTGGTGGTATGAGGTAATGGAGCCTTTGGGAGGCAATTAGGTCCTGAAGGTGGAAACCACATGAAGAAGATTAATGCCTTTAAAAAAGAAACCCCAGTGAGCTCCCTTGCCTCTACCACAAGTGAGGACACAGAAAGAAGTTTTCAGTCTGAATTCTGGAAGATGCCCTTCACCAGAACCTGATCATTCTGATGTCTTGATTTTAAACTTTTTGGCTTCCAAAACATGAGAAATAAATGTCTTTTGTTTAATCCATGTAGTCTATGTTATTTGTTTTAACAGCGGAGTAGAGTAAGACACTATAGGGAAGTATTTCTTCATAAACTTCAGAACTCTAAATTGTAATGGGTCAGATTTGCTTAACCAACAGTAGTACCATTCCAAAAGTGTCCAGGAATAACCTTAAAGAAGTGGGAAGTAAGCATGGAGTAGAAATACCATGAAATTTGAAGGCTAAAGCCTTAGATTCTAGCTTTCAAATTTACACGTTGCCTCTTAATAATTCCATCCCTTGAAGCATTTATCAGTTTGTTTATTCACTTTCAAATGGGTCAAATTGACCAAGTACCTGGGGGCCTTCTGAGGATTAAATGAGACAATGGAAGTTGTAGTGTACTTATAAACTATTGTAGTGTACTTATAAAAGTTAAAGATTATTCCTTGTTCTATCTCAACTTCTCACTTAAAATAGAAATATGAACTGAGATAATGTTTTACATTGTCTTAGGTTGTGGGTTCTGGCTACCCTAGGCAAACTTTTAGGATTTGTGTTTGTTCACGTTTAAGTATGACCATTAAATCAAATCATTATCTTATGTGGTACATCAAATACTTTTTAAAAATTTTTTCTGGTGAAACCAAATGCTACAATTCACTGAGATTTTGACCCAATTATGTGTAGTAATGTTTATTTTTTTTCCGTAGCTTTTTATGTTTTTCTTACAAGTTGAAGAAAATAGGTCATTTAGTATTAAGTCTTAGTATGATAAGCAAATTAAAATATAATTTGCTTTTTTTCTAGTACATAAGATAATTCCATAACTGCAGAAGGTACTGAGTTTTTTCTTAGTTTTCTTCTAACATATTTGTTCTCTCTTCCATGAAGCTTGTTTTAACTGTTTTTTTTTTTTTTTTTTTGTAAAATTTGTTCAAAGAACTTAAAAAGTATTATTGGATTTTATTTTATTAAAATTGTTTTTATTATGTTATGTTAGTCTCCAAACAGTACATCATTAGTTTTTTTAATAATGTTCCATGATTCATTGTTTGCATGTAATATGCAGTACTCCATACAATATGTGCCCTCCTTAATATGCGTCACCGGGCTAACCCCTCCCCCCACTCCCTCCCCTCTAAAACCACCAGTTTGTTTCCCGGAGTCCATAGTCTCTCATGGTTCATCTCCCCCTCTGATTTCCCTCCTTTCATTTTTCCCTTCCTTCTCCCAATGTCTCCACGGTTTTCCTTATGTTCCACATAATTGAAACCATACGATAATTGTTTTTCTCTGCTTGACTTATTTCACTTAGCATAATCTCCTCCAGTTCCATCCACATTGATGCAAATGTTGGGTATTCATGCTTTCTGATGGCTGAGTAATATTCCATTGTATATATGAACCACATCTTCTTTATCCATTTGTCTGTTGAAGATCATCTTGGCTCCTTCCACTGTTTGGCTGTTGTGGACATTGACTATGAACATTGCGGTGCATGTGGCCTTTCTTTCAGTACATCTGTATTTTCAGGGTAAATACCCAGTAGTGCAGTTGTTGGGTCATAGAGTAGCTCTATTTTTAACTTTTTGAGGAACCACCACACTGTTTTCCAAAGTGGTTAAAAATGGTCAGAAAACATGCACAGACACTTCTGTGCATACAGATGGCTAACAGACACATGAAAAAATATTCAACATCATTAGCCATCAGGGAATCAAAACCACATTGAGATACCACCTTACAGCAGTTAGAATGGCAAAATTTGACAAGGCAAGGAGCAACAAATATTTGAAAGGTTGAGGAGAAAGGGGAACCCTCTTACACTGTTGGTGAGAATGCAAGTTAGTATTACTGGATTTTAAAATATGATTGAAGATAGTATTTATATCTTTACTGTTTCTAGAAAATTGAATCATGTGTTTTGTTTTAATTTTTTTAAAATCATGTGTTTTGGAAGGAAAACAGTATTGCTTTCATCTGGAGTAGATATGTTTTGAAATAGCAGTACATTTTCTTTCAGGTAAGAAGATAAAGGACTTTTACAAGGCTCATAAGAATTAATATTATTTAGTTGGAAATATTTTAATGAAAAATCCAGAATTAAAATCTTAAAATATGTATTGATCTTGATAGAACTCTTTAGCTAAAAGTATAATAGATAAGAACCACATATTAAAAAGTACAACAAATTATAGTGTTTATTTTTATTTTTTTGTTTGTGTATTTGTTAACCATTTTCTATCTTACTTTAGAAATCTGAGGGAAAGAATATTCATAGTTGAAAGGGGATTTTGGAATAGTGGCAAGTATAATCACCATGTAGTAAATTATTATCAGCTTCACCTCTACATTATACATCTTTTTATATCATTCCATAGAAGAAACTTGGGAATTAAGGAAGTGAATAATGGCATGCAGAATAATGTGAACAAAGATATGGAAGATAACAAAATGTAAATATTACAACCTCTTAGAAGTTGACATATCCAGAAAGGACTAACCTTTATGTTTGAAAATACTTTTAACAAAGTATTTGTATCAAAGTATTTGTATTTTTTTTTTTTTGGTGATAATTGTTAAAACACTTTTTGTGAGAATTATGATAATTACAAATAGGGGTCTTACAGCCTTGGGTATTTGATTAAGTATGGAAGGAAAAAAAAGACTGTATTCCACAGTCTTTATCCTCTAGTGTTCAGTGTTGATGGGTGAAGGAGATAGATCAAATGCCATTTTAGCAGTGAAAGGGGTTATAAAAATATGCTAATACACCTTAGTGTCATATCTTAAGAGGCATGTCTGTTTCAGTTTAATTATAAAATAGGTATAATAAACAAATCATATTATTAAATTGGTGTGTACTTTGGATGAAAAAGATCATTTGTCTATTTGAGATGTTGAAAATTTATGTATTATCACCTATCAAGGACACTATGCAATTTCATTATTTTTTTAATTTATTCTTTTTAAAATATTTTATTTATTTATTTGTCAGAGAGAGAAAGAGAGAGCACAAGCAGGCAGAGTGGCAGGCAGAAGCAGAGAGAGAGAGAGAAGCAGGCTCCTTGCTGAACAAGGAGCCCGATGTGGGACTTGATCCCAGGATGACCTGAGCTGAAGGCACTGGCTTAACCAACTGCGCCACTGAGGCATCCCTGCAATTTCATTATTTGTAACTCTACTAATTTGCTTTTATAAGAGTATAAGTGAAATTTATGAAAATGAAAAGTGAGTTTTTGAAAGGATATAATTTTAATTCTTTCTTCACTTTTCTTGACTCAATTTTGGATTGGATTTCCAAAAGCCTTAGTAATTTTCTTAGCTTCAGCTTTAGAAGGAATGCAGACTCACCATGGAAGCTCAGGCTTTTAAAAAATCATGTTTTGTTTTTTTTTTTTCTTTCTTCCCTCTCTTTGTTTTTTTTTTTTTTTTTAAGATTTTATTTATTTATTTGACAGATGGAAATCACAAGTTGGCAGAGAGGCAGGCAGAGGAGAGGAAGGGAAGCAGGCTCCCTGCTGAGCAGAGAGCCGGATGCGGGGCTTGATCCCAGGATGACCTGAGCAAGGCAGAGGCTTTAACCCACTGAGCCACCCAGGCGCCCCGCCCTTTGTTCTTATAGAGAGAGATTAAGAGAGAGAGAGATGGAAAAGGGAAAATGAAACAATTGTGGGTTCCTCTATCATGTGGACTCTGTATACGTTAAGATACTAAAGGAGGAGTACTTTATAAACTAACAAAAAACAAGGAAGTTTTCTTTGTTTAAGGATAAAAGGATTAGTCATCTTAGGAAAAAGCAGAATTTAGTTAGACTTTCACGATCAAATAGGTTTTTTATTTTGAATTATGTATGGAAAAGACATCATACTCAGTTGATCACTCAGGTAGGAGAGGAGATACCAGCATTTTCCCCTGACTCTTGCCTTGCATATTTTAACTAAGAAAGACTCCACTCCCCTGCTCACTGTGGGAGGCAGAATGTGTCTGAAAAGCCTTTTAGACCTTTTACACTCTAAAGGACTATGGGCATATCCTCATGGAATTCAAAGCCAGGAGGTAAGAGGGAGGAATGCTTATGACACAAGCATCTTGTGTGTCAGAAGTGAAGACTTTCCTTACTATTATGCATCATTTCTTTCTGAGCTTTCTCTTCTAATGACTGATATGTGGTAGTTTTTCAAAACCAAACTAATACAGTAACCCCTACTTTATAACTTTTGCCCAATAGTTTATATCACTTACTGACCTGGAATCAAGGTCCATTATAAAGTATTATGGAGGTAAGGCATCAGAAGAGTAAAGAGATGTCATCTCGAAAACAAATAACTAAAATAGTTCTCTGTGACTACAAAGAAACACATTTATTAAGCATGTTGTTAACCACATTTATTATGTGTTAGGGACCATGAAAGGTTACATGATATATAAATGAGATAATCTACCACTGCTAAATGGATCTGTCTGTCCAATAATGTAGTTAATAATGATATCTGTCTCTCTTCTTGCCCAGACATACATATATATGAAGAGATTTGAATTGACTAATTTGTCTTCCCTCATTTTACCTCATTTATCATGCATTTAACATTTGCAAATATTAAAATTATCTTTTAAAATATTATGTATATTCACTGATACTATACCATAGATTATAATTATGGAAGAGTTTTCACCATCTTCTCTCTTAACTCTTTACATAAAATTGACTTTGATTGTACTGAATTTCTAAGTGATCAGCTAACTAATGATTCTAACTTTCATATCCAGAGGGTTTAGTGATAAATTTTTTAAAGTCTGGAAGTAAAAATTCTTTTATTAATTTTTACATCTTCTTCTGTTTCTGTTACATTTACTTGACTTTTCATTCAGCCTTTAAAATTCAGAGAGAGTGATTTCTAGGCATCATTTCTTATGTGCAGTTTTTCATATCATCCACATCACAGTTGCCCACTAAATGAATTCGATTTTCCCTGGCTATGAGAAGAAACACGATGTTATTGAAACAACTTGTGTGTCAGAAGTCAAGACTGCTCACAAATGTGGCATTCTTCTAGGCAGAGACTTTATAGATATGAAATTAATAACTGAGCAGGTCTTAAAGAGGAGAGCACCTGCCCCAGTAAGATTTTGCTTGTGATCTGGCATGTCACTATGTTGGTGATGGAAGTAGTGTCAATACTTGCTTTCAAAGACAATCCATGAAAGTAACTTTCTAGAACTCAAAATTTTATATCTTCTGTCTTGGTGTGCTGAAGATGAGGTGCTGTGCAGTGCTAACTGTTAACCTTTAAAAGAAGAAGAAGAAGAAGAAGAAGAAGAAGAAGAAGAAGAATAAGAAGAAGCAGCAGCAGCAGCAGCAGCAGCAGCAGCAGCAACAGCCAGCTCTTTTATCAGCAAAATGAGTTTATTTGGGAATAGTAGAGAACTGTAATTCAGGACAAGCAAACTGTGGTGAACCATAGGCAAATCTGGAAAACAGAGGAGAAAGATTTGCTTTTATAAAGGAAAGGAGGGAAGGACTCTTATAGCTTCTCATTGGCTGAGTGTGGTGGTTTCTCATTGGCTGGGCTGTTGCTGGGCAAGGAGAAATTATTGCTTTCTTCTGTGAGGGAATGAAAAGTAAGTTTCTTTCTTTTGGGGAGTACTTAGGTATGCTTCTTATAATGATTCACAGTGTGTAGAGCTCCCATAGTCAGGGCTTCCTAACTGGATTTTTCGTGAAATTTCCTTTGTTTACTTTCACGTTTCCCCTTTGATCAAGATCTTTCCTTGAAACACCAAGGTCTTTCTTCAAAAGCATTACTGATGATGAGTGGAGTGCCTGGGTGGCTTCATAAGTTAAGTGTCTGCCTTTGGCTCAGGTCATGTTGTTGGGGTCCTGGGATTGAGCCCTTGTCAGGCTCCCAGCTCATCAGAGAGTCTCCCTCTCCCTCTGCCCCTCCCCTGCTTGTGCTTACTCTCACTCTCTTTCTCTCTCACTTAAATAAATAAAATCTAAAAACAGAAAAAACAAACAAAACAAAACAAAACAAAAATTGCCATTGAAGTGTCAAGTTTTTTTGTATTTAGTGGTTTCATCCCTTGGTGCCAGGAGGAAACTATTCTAGTTGTCGTGGGAGGGGAAGCACACAGATTGGGAGCCTCTGAAGCTACATTTGAGTAACAAAGAATAATAGGAGGAACTCTGTCATGTTTCCCATCTGAGGTACATACCAAGCACTGGAGATCATCTTGAAGCACTGAGCTAACATCACCCCAGTGAACACATTGTTTCTACAAAGGTTTGACAGACAACAGGGACAGAGTTTAAAAAGGATTATGCAGAATAAGATGAGGAGCAGACATTCTACAGGGAACCATCCCAGTCTAAAGGTATCTTTTGTAAAAGAAATGCAAAAAGGAGTTAGCCCATTTATAGTTACCCTGGATGCAAGGGAACAGATTGAAGATCTCCAGCAACTTGAATAGATCTGAGTTTCTGGTGACAAATCCAACAGTTGAAAGGTTTTTCCCTTTTGCAATAGATTGGGCCAAGGAAGAGAGGGAAGAAATAAGGTAAGAAGCCACTGTGAGAAAAATGATATTCAGGCCCAGTACAATCATCTTGGGAAAGCTATTTCCTTCAGCTGTTATCAGCTTCAATTCCTGGAAATCTTTATTTCCAGTCATAAGCTGGTCTGGTCAGAATTTGGTGCTTTCTTTAGGTGGGACACAGACCAAAGAATCTATTCCTTGGATTTTAGTGGCACAAGGGTTGGTTCCTTTACAATGGAGTTGAAGAGAGACATTCTGGAGATATTCTTTCCAATAGATAAAACCTCCAAGGTGTATATTATGTTTAAAGTCTTTGTCTCCTAGGACTATGCTGCAGAAAGATTGTTCTACTAAAGCATGGCTATTCTTATCAGAAACAGTTAGGCCTTTACAATATTAAAGTATATCTCCCTTTACCAACTGTGGATTCAAAGAAGCGCGGGAATCAAGTGCATTGGATATTTTGTGATTTTCTCAAAGAGCAAGAGCTAATACATTCCAAAAGGATGGTGCTATATTCCAAAAGGCCAAAGTGCCTTTGGCCAGAGTAGTAGAGGGATTGCTACATAATTTGTCAGTTGGGTCTTAATAATGCTGTTAGTATGTTTGACTAACCGTGAAAATTGAGAGGGATAGTATAAAGCTGGCCAAGACTTATTGAAGCACTTGACCTATGAAGTGAGTTCACCAGTCACTCAAGTTTGCGGTGGTTCACCAGGTAGGAATGATATTTTTAAAAATAAGATCATTACCAAGATATTCGTATCCTTGAAACAGAGGAAGCTGTATAAAGTCGATTTGCCAAACCTCAGCTGGTCCACTGCACAATGTAAAGTGTCCAGGAGCCAGGGCATAGTTTTTCTTGAATTGTATTTCAGTGCAGGTGAAGCCAACAAAGTAGGCACTCTTTGTGGCCTTGTTAATGCTTTCCCACCAGTATTGGCTCATTAAGGTTATCATTTTATAAGTAAACCAATGATTCAGTGCATCTGTAATAGTCAGTGATGGGAACCTGAGAGTCTGCAGGACGGGATTTTTATTTGGTCCAAGCCAGAATTTTCTTGTTTATTCAGGCAACAATTATTAGATTTCCATTTTTTTTCCCCCTTTTCTGGGGCCAACAGATGTTGGGCATCTCTCATCAGTTTTTCTAGAGTATTATTTGGGGGAGAATATTCCTCTGGACCATGGCAGAGATTTGGTCTTTTGTTCCTTTTAGAGCAGTGTTCTTTGTAGAAATATCAGTGAGATGGTTTACTTTTTCCTCCAGGGATTCAAGTTTGGAGTTTTAATTTTATCATGCTAAAAGTGAGGAGGCCACTCCGTTTCCACAGTATTCCAAAGTTGTATTTGAAAGGCATAGCCACTGTCAGTATATATATTTGCAGTTTTGTTCTTGGTTAAAATGCAGGCCTAAGCAAGAACATAACAATTTAACGTGTTGGACTGATGTAGCTGAGGGCAAAGGTGTTGCCTTGATGACTTTGAAAGGCATTGCAATAGCATACCCAGCATAATATTTAGCATTTTCGCCTTTTAATAAGAGCCATTGGTAAACCACAAAAAATCAGCGTTATCAGGAGGTGATCTGTTAGAGTCAAATAGTCATGAGAAATATACTACAAGAAAGGGTTAAGTGAGTAGATGACTGGTCGAAAGGTATTGAGTGTGATAGAAGAACAGGATGGAAAGGCCAAGGGCAGGGGGGTTTATCAAGATTTCCTTTAGGGCTTTAAAGGTTAAGCCATCCTGATCTTCCCCAATACAGGCATACCTCATTTCATTGTGCTTCACTTTGTTGCATTTTGCAGATAACTATGTTTTTTTTATATAGTGAAGTTTTGTTGCAACCTTGTGTCAAACAAGTCCAGTTGTGCCATTTTTCTGACAGCATTTGCTCACTTCCTGTAGAGATAAGAGTTAATTTTGGTAATTTTCCATAGTATTTCAAACTTTTTTAATATGTTGATCTCTGATCAGTGAATTTTTCTCTCTCTCTCTCTTTTTTTTTTTTTTTTTTTTGAGAGAGGGAGAGAGAGATAGAGAATATGGGGACACAGGGGTAGGGGCAAAGGGAGAGAGAATCTTAAGCAGGACATGGGGCTTGATCTTACAACCCTGAGATCATGACCTGAGCTGAAATCAAGTCAGATGCTTACCTGACTGAACCACTGAGGTACCCTATGTGATCAGTGGTTTTTGATGTTGCTGTTGTAATTGTTTTGGGGTTCTGTGAACCACACCCATATAAGAGAGCAAACTTAATCCATAAATGTCTTGTGTATTCTGACTCCAGCAACTGACTGTTATCTCTTCCTCACCTCAGGCCTCCCTATTCTCTGAGACACAACAATATTAAAATTAGGTCTATTAATACTCCTACAGTAGCCTCTAAGTACTGAAGTGAAAGCAAGAGTCATATGTCAGTCACTTTAAATCAAGAGCTAGAAATGATTAAGCTTAGTGAGAAATGCATTTTGAAAGCTAAGATATGCCAAAAGCTAGACCTCTTGCACCAAAAAGTTAGCCAAGTTGTAAATGCAAAGGGAAAGGTCTTGAGGGAAATTAAAAGTGCTATTCTGGGGAACACCAGAATGATAAGAGGAACAGCCTTATTGCTGATATGGAGAAAGTACGAAAGGTCTGGACAGAAGATCAAACCAAACAAACTGAGGGTTGCTGGAGGGAGGGGGTTGAGAGATAGGGGGTGACTGGGAAATGGACATTGGGGATTGTATGTGCTATGGTGAGATAGATAGATAGATAAATAAATAAATAAATAAATAGAATAAAGTGATTGTTTTAAAAAATGAAAGAAAAAGAAGAAGAAGGAGGTGGTCAAACCAGCCACAATATTCCCTTAAGCTAAAGCCTAATCCAAGGCAAGTCCCAACTCTAACTTCAATTCTCTGAGGGTTGAGAGAGGTGAGGGTGCTACAGAATAAAAGTCTGAAGCTAGTAGATACTGGTTTACGAGGTTTAAGGAAATAAGGTGTCTCCATAACATAAAGTACAAGATAAGGGAGCAAGTGCTGATGTAGAAGCTACAAATTATCCAGAAGATCTAGCTAAGATAATTAATAAAGGTTTGCTGCACCTTATTTTCAATGTAGATCAAACAGCCCTATATTGGAAGAAGATGCCATCAAGGACTTTCATAGCTGGAGGGGAGAAGTCAACACCTGTCTTAAAAGCTTCAAAGGACAGGATGACTCTCTTCTTAGGGGCTAATAAAAAGGGCAAATTTTCCATTCAAGCCAATGTTCATTGACCATTCTGAAAAATCCCAGGGCCCTTAAGAATTGTACTAAAACTACTGTGCCTGTGCTCTGTAAGTGGAACAACAAAGATTGGATGACAGCACATCTGTTTACAACATGACTATTTTAAGCTCACTGTTGGGACCTACTGATTAGGGGGGAAAAAAAGATTTCTTTCAAAAATATTACTGCTTTTGACAATGTACCTGGGTACTAAAGAGCTCTGATATACAATGAGGTGAATGTTATTTTCATGCCTGCTACATCTATTCTGTAGCCCATGGATCAAGGAGTCATTTTGACTTTCAAGTCTTATCATTTAAGCCATACATTTTCTAAGGCTATAGCTGCCATAGATAGTGATTCCTCTGATGGATCTCAGCAAAGTAAATGGAAAACCTACTGAAAATGACATCTTTCCATATACCATTAAGAATAGTTATGATTCATAGGAAGAGGTCAAAATATCAACATAAACAAGGGTTTGGAAGAAATTGATTCTAACCCTCCTGGATGAGTTTGAGTGGTTCAAGATTTCAGTGGAAGAAGTAACTACAGATGTGGTGGAAATATCAGGAGAATTAAAATTGGAAGTGGAGCCTGAAGATGTGACTGAGTTGCTTTAATCTCGTGATAAAATCTTAATGGATGAAGATTTGTTATATATGGATGAGCAAAGATCGAATGTACTCCTTGAGATCGAATGTACTCCTGGGGAAGATGCTATGAATTTGCAGAAATGACAGTAAAGGATTTAGAATATTACATAAACTTAGTTGATAAAGCAGTGACAGTGTTTGAGAGGATTGACTCCACAGTTTTGAAAGTTTTCCTATGGATAAAATGCTATCAAACAGCATCACATGCTACAGAGAAATCATTCATGAAAGGAAGCATCAAATGATGTGGCAAACAACACTGTTGTCTTATTTTAAGTAATTGCCACTCAGACTTTCAACAGCCACCATCCTGATTAGTCAGTAGCCATCAACATCAGGATGTGACCCTCCACCAGCTGTGATTATGACTTGCTAAAAGCTCAGATGATGGTTAGCATTCATTTTTTATCAGTAAAATTATTTTTAATTTTTTAAAGATTTTATTTATTTATTTGAGAGAAAAAAAAAGAGAGAAATAGTGCACCTGAACTGGATGGAGAGGGAGAAAGAATGTGAAAGAGACTCTGTGCAGAGTGTAGAACCTGACATGAGGCTCAGTCCCACCACATTGAGATCATGATGTGGGCCAAAACCAAGGGTTGGCCACTTAACCGACTGAGTCACCCAGGTGCCCCAATTAAGTATTTTTAAATTAATATATGCACAGTTTCCTAGATATAATGCTGTCGCACACTTAATAGACCTCAAATAGTTTACATTTATATGCACTGGGAAACCAAAAAGTTCATTGACTCTCTTTCTTGTGCTATTTACTCTATTGTGGTGGCCTGGAACCACACCTCCGAAGTATGCCTGAAATATGCCTTTATAAATAAGTATTAGAATATAATCTGCATTGAAGTATGCCTTTATAAATAAGTATTAGAATATAATCTGCATAGAAAAAAATGTGAACTCATTGCTATGAAGAGATGAGAAAAGGAGGAATTTATAAATAATATGTGTCTTAGTTTCTCAGCGTTGGTGAAACAAAGTAACACAAACTGGGTGGTATAAAACAACAGAAACTTATTCTGTTATATTTCTGGAGGCTTGAGCTCTGAAATTAAGTGTCCGGAGGGCCAGAACTCTGGGGGAATCTCTGTTACAGGTCATTCTCTTGGCTTTTGGTGTTGCCTGAAATGCCTTTTTGGCATTCTGTAGCTATGGCCGTATCATTCCAGTTTCTGCCTCCATCATCCCATGGTGTTCTCCCTGTGTGTCTCTGTCTCTGTGTTCAACTTCCTCTCTTTATATAGGGCATTAGATTTATTAGATTATCGTCTACCCCTACTCTAGTATCACCTCATCTTAATTTGATTACACATGCAAAGACTATTTCCAGACAAGGTCTTATTCACAGGTTCTGAGTAGACATGAAATTGTGTGTGTGTGTGTGTGTGTGTGTGTGTGTAAGTGTGTGTGTGTAACCACTACAATGGGAAACCCAAAAGATGGCTGATAGCAGGTCCATGTCAAATTTTTCATGTGGGTGTCATCGTAACTGGAAATCATATTTGCTTGGGTGTTTGTGAATGCTTGGTTCTAACCAGATACAGTAAGTAGTTCCCTCTGATCCATGGGGGACATGTTCCAAAACTTGTGGTGGGCATCTAGTCTCAAATAGTACCAAATCCTATATATACATACATACATATATATATATACCTATGTATATTTTCATATGCATACATATCTATGATAAAATTTAATATATAAATTAGGCACCACAAGAGAATAACAATAATAAAGAAATAGAACAATTATAACAATAGTGGATGTGGTCTCTCTCAGAATATCTTATTGTTACTCATCCTTCTTCTTGTAGTGATGTGGTATGATTAAATGTCCTTGTGATGAGATGAAGTCAGCTGAAAGACACACATATTGTGACATAGTGTTAGGATACTCTTGGCCTTCTGACAACATCAGAAGGCAAATCCTCTGTTTCTGGGCTGCAGGTGACTGTCCATAGGTCCCTGAAACTGTGGAAAGTTTCACATAGATAAGGTAGGACTGCTTGAAGTGTTGAAGGTTGGCAGAGTGATGTGAATATCCTCAGAAGAGAGGAAAAATATCCTGTGTATAAAATCAGATGCAACGGGGGTGCCTGGGTGGCTCAGTTGTTAGGTGTTTGCCTTTGGCTTAGGTCATGATCCCAGGGGCTCTGGGGATCAAGTCCCACATCATGCTCCTTGCTCAGCAGGAGGATCGCTTTTCCCTCTCCCACTCCCCCGGCTTGTATTCCCTCTCTAGTTCTCTCTTTCTCTCTCTGTCAATTAAATAAATAAAATCATTTTTTAAAGATTTCATTTATTTAATTGACAGAGAGAGAGAGAGATCACAAGTAAGCAGAGAGGCAGGCAGAGAGAGAGGGAGAAGCAGGATCTCTGCTGAGTAGAGACCTGATGCGGGGCTTGATCCCAGGACCCTGAGGTCATAACCTGAGCCCAAGGCAGAGGCTTAACCTACTGAGCCACCCAGGCACCCCAAAATAAATAAAATCTTAAAAGAAAAATCAGATGCAATAGTTAGTATTCATCTGTCCATGGCATTCCATATCTTTAAATATTCTTAACACTTTAAAATATAACAAAAATCAAATAAACTATTTTAATAGGTAGTAGCGACTTTTTTGGAATAATTACCTCATACACACATCTATATTACATTTTGCCTCACACTTAAATTTCTGTATTTTACTAACATTGTATGTTTTACTTCTACAAATTAAACTCTATTTTTTTTTTTTAGGGATCAGCAAAACAGTATAATAAAATGCAAATGACACAGAACAATATGTAAGAATATAACAAAAAATGAACGGTAATAGAGCCCAGTTAACTAGAATTTCTTCCATGAAGACGTGGGGAAATCCATAAGATGTAGATCTGCTGATATAAAATTATAGGTTCTCATCTGAGGGATTATCCAGCTGTTCTGTGGTTAATACAAATGAATGCAATATGAGTGTCCTTAACCAGAGTCAACCTGATTTCATTAGCCTGAGTCAATTTCAGTTTAAAAATTGTCAAAATTTTACTATAATTTAAAGATTGATCTTATTTTTAATATACCTCATCTTTCTAAGGATTATATTCATAATTTATATAATTTGTCATGTGCATGCTTTATTATTAAGGTGCTCAACTACTCTTTACATAGTTTCTTTGTAACATTCATCACTTAGCAATGGTAAGCACTGTTTAAAAATTGCTTTTTTACTAACCCCATCAGAAGCAGAGAGGCCAGACTGAGTAGTGATTCTTTGCCTATTTATGCTTCAGGGTTTAAAAGACCACATTTATACCATCCTATAACATTTACTGATTCTGGTAGTTTAGAAACAAAGTGAAAAAGTAGAGGAGAGAAAAACAGTAGAAAAAGAAAGGCAAAAACATATGGTGAGGAAGTGTGATACCTGACACTACCTAATTTCCTTTAGTGAATATTTCCCAGGTAAGTCTTTTCATATGAATTTACCCAGCTAATCCAATTGATTAAAACATAAAAACATCAGTCAGATTATTATTCCTCTCTCTAATGTGGTAATGGAATTAATCTCCTTGATTCCATAAACACATTTCATCATTTTATTAGTTTAGAAAATTAAAAACTTATGGCGTGAAAATCAAGCTCACAACTTTAATGAGTTTAACTTTTTTCTCTCAAAGTGGGAAAACTTTTGCTAACCTTTTTTCTTTTTTCTTTCTTTCTTTCTTTTTCTTTTCTTTTCTTTTTTTTTTTTGCTAACCTTTTTTCTTAATAGACAAGCACATCATTCACTTAGGGGAAGTTTTTTGTGTTGGCGTCTCTGTTCTTTTGTTTTGATGAATTGCAGGTTTTTCAGACTATATACTCATCACGTAATTTTCTGACCTCAACTGTACTTCTCAGAAAAGGACAAGTAACAAGTAATAGAACTGTTTATAGGGCTTTAAAAAGTTGCACTTAAAGGGGTGCCTGGGTGGCACCCCTAAGTCAGTTAGTTAAGCTTCTGACTTAGGCTTAGGTCATTATCATAGAGTCCTAGGGTTGAGCTCCTCATCTATTCCTGCATCCAGACCCACGCCCCTTGTTCATACACTGTGACTTTTAAAAAAATAGTGAAAAAAATAGAGATGTAGTGATTTATTTCAAAAGTTTAATATTAAACCAAGGCACCTGAGTGACAGTCTGTTTAGCATCTGACTCAGGTTATGATCTCAGCGTCATTAGATTGAGACCTGCATCAGGCTCCTCGCTCAGCACGCAATCTGCTCCAGAATCTCTCACTTTCTTCCTCTGCTCCTCCCACTTGTGCTCTCTCTGTCTCTCTCTCAAATGAATAAATCTTAAAAAATCTCTAATAAACCTATCTAGATCCAATGAGTAATACGGATGAGTGGCAGTACTATATTATCATTAATAAAAGAAATTCTGAATTGGAGACATTTCCAGCTCACTACATGTCCTGGAGCTAGAAGAGTCAGGAGAATTAGGAAGGAAAGAGAGTGCACAGAAGATACAGTTGCCCATTGCACTAGAGCACATAGCAAATTATTTTCTTTGTATTAAGGCCTACTGAAGTTTGTGTCATAGTTTTTATGCAGTATTACTTTTGTTGGTTAACTCTTCTTTCATCAGATAGTTTGATTTACTTATTTTTCCCAGTCTTCTTTTTGAAACAACCAAAAGTAAGGATGGGGTATGCTGAATTCTTTCAGAGTTACATACTTGGGGACTGCTATTCCCTTCTCTTGGGTTGTGTGCCTATCAATTACTCATCTTATTGAAAACGAGCAGACCCTTGATAATTAAGAGAGCTTATTCTGAAGCCTTTTGTATTCATTGGTTTTGATTTTTGTCCTCAAGCAATTATCTGGAATAATGGCAGACAGGTAAAGAACGCTAATCCTTAAAGAAGAGAGCAAATGGATAAATATAGCAAAAAGAGAAAGTGTTAAATTGAGAGAACAGTGAAAGACAGAAGAGAGGGGAATGTAAATAAACATCAACAAGGGAAAAAGGAGTAAAACAAAAAAAAAAAAAGATGGTGAAGCTTGGTGAAAATGACAGAGCTGGTGTGTTTAATCATGTTTCCTTGGATAAAGATTACCTTTTTACTTTGGCATTGTTAAAGTTCTAGTCAATGTGAATGACATTATCCGAAAGCTTCCTTTATTTTTAATTCCAACCGAAAATAAGCATCTGGGCATTTGAAATTATTGCTTTGTTTTCTATAATAATAATAGCTAACATTTGTGTAGGGCTAGCTGTATGCCAGCCATGATGCTTTGTGCATGGCACATACATTCATTTGATCTTCACAATCACCTACGAGTATGCTCTATTATTATCCCATTTTAGAATTGAGGAAACAAAGGCAGCCAGACAGTAGGGTATGTTTGTTGGAAACCCATATCCACATTACACCAAGCACAGGAACGTTAGTTTGTTTTGTAGGCTTCAAATTGCAGGCACGTTCTTTTAGATTTTGTCTTCTGAGGCAGTCACCTCATTTACACCTGAGGGAACTCAGTGTCAAAGAAGAAAAGGGATTTCTTCAGGGACTGCAGTAAGTAGACTTGCAGAAAGTGAATCCTGGGACTTCACTTAGGTTTCCTGATCTGTAGTTCAGTTGTCCATCACTGAATTTTGGTGCAAATCAACAGAATCTTATTTTATTTTTTCTTTTCTCTTTTCCTTTTTCTTTTCTGTTCCAGCATTCATTGTTTAGGCACCACACCCAGTGCTCCATGCAATACGTGCCCTCCTTAATACCCACAACCAGACTCACCCAACCTCTCACCTCTCTCCCCTCCCAAACCCTCAGTTTCTTCCTCAGAGTCCACAGTCTCTCATGGTTTGTCTCCCCCTCTGATTTCCTTCAACTCACTTCTCTCCATCTCCCAATGTCCTCCATTTATTCCTTATGCTCCAAAAGTAAGTGAAGCCATTTGATAATTGACTCTCTGCTTGACTTATTTCACTCAACATAACCTCCTCCAGTCCTATCCATGTTGTTACAAAAGTTGGGTATTCATCCTTTCTGATGGAGACATAATATTCCATTTTACATATGGACTGGATTTTCTTTATCCATTCATCTGTTGAAGGGCACCTTGGCTCTTTCCACAGTTTGGCAACCGTGGCCATCGCTGCTATGAACATTGGGGTACAGATGGCCCTTCTTTTCACTACATCTGTATCTTTGGGATAAATACCCAGTAATGCAATTGCAGGGTCACAGGTAGCTCTATTTTTAATTTCTTAAGGAGTCTCCACACTGTTTTCCAAAGTGGCTGCTCCAACTTGTATTCCCACCAATAGTGGTGGAAATAATCTCTTCCAGTTCCATCCATGTTGATACATTTTAACTTCACATTCATATCACCATAATCATTGCACATTTTCAGCTTACAAATTTTCATATGAATTCTGGAAATAATCTGCCTGTTGGACCAAAGTGTGCCAAAATACCTGGAGGAAAATCAACATTTCGACACATGAGATATTCACTCATCTTTTTTGGCCAGAATTTTCCTATGTCTGAGAAAGCACAAATCTTTTTTTTTTTTTATTAAGAATCACCTCCTCTTTCTAGGCAAAAACCTATATTTTAATCTATTTATATATGTAGGGCATAGTCAGTCTGTAATACTACCATCAAATTATATCTGCTTTTATAGCAGCAATGAAGAATGATCATCTATTAGAAGGAGTAAAACCATTCATCAACCTGTAGAAATATTGAACTTATTCAAGGATATCTAATATCTAAAGAGTTCATCCTGCCTGAGAAATATCAATTTAAAGCCAATAACTTTATGATAACTAAAAGGCCAAAACATTCAATTAACTTTAAGAAATAAAAGTGTAAACACAATTGTTGATAAATTCACAATTAGTTTTCCAGCATTTAGGGACAACAAACCATATTTCTTTTATTTTTAATTGGAGCAAAATAATATAGCTAATAAGATATCTACTCTATTTTGTATACAGGAATTTAACATAAATATAAAATGTTTTTCTCCCATTCTGTGGTCTGGCATTATAAAGGTTTTCCAACATTAAGCTTACTTTATTAATATTGAATCTCAGGCTAATGAAGATAGTTAATAAGGAGGAAATAACATGTTTAAAAGATGAATAGTTTTCAACTTCCTCTACATGTATTTATTTCCAGAATTGTCTTTTTATACTGTACATGCTTTTCTTAAGGCATTTTGGCCTTGGCCTTGACAGTCATTAGATTTATTTGAAAGGTGGTAGATTTCATCTATTCCAATTTACTGATGAAAACATATATCTTGCAATGGTTAATTATAAATACATGAGTTATTTATAGAGTAACCCCTTAATTAGTGCTACTGACCATATTATTATTCCCTGATATTAAAACAGTATGGTAGCTTTATCAAAATAGCAAGGGATTTTATTGTAGCTAAGACTTGTGGAATAATAAACACATTCAGAAGTCAGCATTCTGAATTGTATCTGATACGTACTTAGAGTACCATTGGCTAATTAGCTGTTCAAAGTGCATGTGTAACGTTAACCAAGGCATTGCAAGCTTTTGGACACAGACGTTTTTCACTATTAGTGTTCTTATCACTGTTACTCTCTTATAATTTTTTGCTTCATGGGTTTAGGAGATTTTACAGGGGAATGTAAGAATCCTTTCTCTCTCCAAAAGAACAACTTCCTGTTTTTGACTTAATTGCCTTTCATTTGTGTGCCACGTAGGTATGTTTTTGAAAAACATTAAAAAATAGCAAATTAGCTGTTAACTTAGGAGTCACATTTCACCGGAGGGCCTGGTACCTAAGAAAGAAATATAAATTCCTCTTTCAGTTCACCGACTTTCCCTACATCTGAAATATATAAGGTACTTAAGCTTCGGCTGGTAGTTCATTTCAGTTCTATATGCATTTACTGACAAACTTTTATGAACCAGATTCTTTGTTAGGCTGTTCAATCAGAAAAATATATAAGACATGAGAAGCATTCCGTTCATTAGGAGATGACAGATCAATAACCACATAACAATATGGTGTTATGGTGCTATGATAGGAATATATATGTAAGCCTATATATGGTGCTATGGTAGGAATATATATGTAAGCCTATACTCAGCCTACATAGGCCATGTGATCTTTTTGAAGTTTTGCTAACATTCCATAGATCAGGAGTTAGTAAATGTTTTCTATGGAGAGCCAGATAGTAAATATTCACAACCTTATTCGACATATGATCTCTATCACAACTATTCAACATTCCCATTCCCATTCAGCTCAAGTATGGACATCCACAATAGGAAGGAATTAACCACCTCTAAACCACTAGCATGAGCAATCATGCTTCCACAGTACCTGCTGCTAGATTACTACCCATTTACTCTTCACATCACACACACTTTATTCTTTCTCTACTTCATTTCTTTTTTCTTCCCTATGCTTTGTTGAATCCATTATCATAATCAGACATGCTTATAACACTGAAAACATGGAGATTTCAGTCCCTTATTTCATGATAAGACCTATTGATAATAGTAGCTAGCATTTAAAACCATGCTCAATTACATTATAAGTCATTTAGTCCTCAAAACTACCCTCTGAGGTAGATATCATTTTCATTTTACATAAAAGTAGGCCTTAGAGAGGAGAAGTGATTTGCTCAAGATTATGCAGCTGGCCAAAGACAGAAAACTATATGCTAATTGTACTGTACCATCCATGAACTTTAAAATACCATAGCATGCACAGAAAACTCGAGTTCCATCTACGGGATCAATAGCCAGGGTGGCCATTTAACATACTCCCTGGTTTGTCTGGGACTGAGAGATTGCTCCAGACAGCAGATGTTCAGTGCTAAAACCAGGGAGGTTCTGGGCCAGTTAGACTTGGCATCTTCACTGCAATGCTTCTTACACTTGAATGTGCACTGGAATCAATTGGAGATCTTGTTAACCAGCTTCTGATTTAGATTCTGTGAGTAGGTCTGGGAATGGCCTGAAGATCTGTTTTTCCAACCAGCTCTCAGAAGATACGGATACTGCTCATCTGTTTCTACTCTGAATAACAAAGCATCCTTGTCCATTCTCAGGGCTCACCCAGTCCTCATCAGTCAGAATCTGAACATTAACAGATACCCCAAGTGGTTCACATACTCAAGTTTGAAGAGCTCTGTTCTAGTCCAATCTGATCATTGCGAGGTAATCTTTACCTCTGCATAATTTTCCTGCTTTCAGTGAACCTTTGTGAATACTGGCAAACCATGTGACACTTTCACCAGTCTGTCTCTTTCACCTTTCTGGAAGTCCAGACATCTCTTTCTTGCACATTTACCTATTGGCTCATTCCTTTTCCCCCTAATACCCCGTAACTTTCTTGAACCCAATTATTTAAGCTCTGTGTTGGATGTTTGTTTCTGTTTCTATTATTCTATGAAAGAAAATTAGTCTACTTGAAGAAAACAGATGGTCAGCAATAAAGGGGGGGCCTTAAAATCATTAACTTTCGACTGTAAACCTGTCCATCAGAATAAAGTTTATAACATAATGACAACAGTAAATTACTGTCTCAGAATTGTTCCCTTATGGCACCCTAAAAAAAAAAATTTAAATGAAATGTATCTGTACTCAGTGCTCCCTCATGTCAAGACATTACTTGTATGTAATGAAAAGGTTATAGGGATTATATTTTTAGTTATTGTTTCTATTTTTATATTTTAGGCATTTTTCTAAGTTACTTACCTTTGATCATTGAATATTCATAATGACTCTGTGAGGTAGATACTCTTATTATCCCCATTTATCAGGTGGAGCAACTGAGCAGAAAAGCACTAATAATTGTCCAAGATCAAAGAGTAGTCAGTTGCCAAATCAGGATGACAGATCCAAGTAGTTTAGGTCAAGAGCAAATGTTCTTAACAACAATACTACATGTTGACTTTATTTTAGCCCAATGTTTGTTTCCTTCATAACATTGACCATAGTTAATATCTACTTTTATTTCACTTTTAATCTTCCTTCTCAAGAATTTAACCTCTTTTTGAAAAGGGATTATATTTTTCTAGTTCCCTACTATAAGTTCCTGGCACATACTAGTCTCTCAATAATCTATATTAAATGAGTGACTAAACAAGAAAATATTGTTTGGTATGTGGTCTATATACATTCAGAGTATAATAGACCAGAGAAGGGATGAAGAATAAGTCAGCCTGGGCAGTTGGATTATCCTAAAATACTCTTGCTTAATAAATGTTGGAACTTTGGAAGCTGGGTTGATACCTTCATAGCATCTATGATTCAAACTTTTATCTGAAACTATTACAAGTCTCCATTTTAATAGTTGGAAAGGGCTTTTCAAGAAACCATATATATTTTTTAAATTTATACTTATTTGTACTTATATATAATTTAATGTGTATATTTTAGTTTAGCTTTAAGAATCAAAATAGTAATTATTAATTGGTTTTAAATAAGTATTTGGGCTTATTTGGAAATAATATTGTTGCCATAAAGATCTTCAGAACATTTTTAAAAAATCACGCTTTCTAAGTTAATTTGTAAGATGTTATAACAGCATTTGACTCAAAGCAGTCAACTGACTTTGAGACACAGCTTGAAATACCTACTGTGGTTATGATGTGCAGGATAATAACCTTAAAAACTTCCACTGCTCTGAAACTAAATGCTGTGCTTCTAGCTTAGTGGGCTCTCTGCTCGTTATCACCTCTTTTCTTCGTTCATTATTGTTCCCACCTAGAATGCCTTTCCTTTAATTGGGCCTCGTTGAGACATTGAAGCTTGTTAAGGCTTACCCAGAATCCCCCAGTGCTTACCCAGAATCCCGCAGTGCTATGGAGCTTTATCAAGAGGATGCCACATACACTGGTACTTGTTTTTTCTGAACTCTGGTGCTTTTACCTTTGCCACAACCCATGATGCCTCGGTTTGGAGAGTAAGTGGTATTTCCCTATTCATGTTCCCTTTTTATTTGTTTTGAGTAATTTAGTCTCCATAACTAGGTCATACTTTGTAGAATGCAAGGATTGTGTCTTGTATATCCCCGAGTTTTACCAAAACCAGAGTTGGACACACATCATCGGAGGTGCAGGAAATAGTCATTGAATTTTTCATTGGATTAGAATGGTATCTAAAGTCATATGTGTCTTTTTTGTTTGTGTTCTGTGGAATGTTGTTTATCTAAAGACTCTTTCATGCTTTCTAAATCTGTTTCTAAACCCTAATATAGGTGGTGGAAGTCCTTTTTTTAGGTTTGGGTTTTTTTTTTTTTTCCTTCAAAGAACATAGTTCTTTGTGATTGGGAGTCTGAGGTAAAAGAAAAGCACAGAGAAAAACTATTTCATCTTTCTGTGTACAAGGCCCTTGGAGCTTTTAACCGCCACCTCTAAATCAACTGAACAGATATTTTACTAAAAGATAGGATGTAGTTTCTGAAATACTCAGAAATTCCTTGTTAAATTATTACTGTTTACATTTTACATTCAACAAAGCCCAAAACATATATGGAAATGTTTTTATTAAGTCTTTTCTTTTGGATGCTCTGAGTACATGACTTAGAAGTTCTTATGTGTGCATAGCTTTGTAAGTATGACTATCCCCATTTCTTGTAGGTATTTAAAAAAAATTTTTGGCACAATTTCGTGTTTGTGAAACTTTTGTTTAACCACAGTTATTGGAAAGATGATTAACTTTATACTTAGCCCATTATCTCAAGTAGAAAATTAGATTCTAAAGGTGAGTAATCTGTGAATGCAAATGAAGCATTCTGGAATGCCTGTTCACTTCCTCAAGTCTCACACATGCCTAGTTAATGTCTGTTATAGGGTGAAAAATGTTTCTTTAGGGCCAGAGAGAGACAGTAATGTCTGTGTAACCTGTTGTACTGCTAGTAAATTTTGGATTAATTTACTAGTAAATAAGAAAAGCCTGAGAGTCTAGGATTAAGTAGGTTGTTTTAGGTCAAAATAAGTGAGAAAAGTGAAGTTCCAAAAAAATATTTGCCCTCTAGGCTTGAAGAGAACATGTGAGGCTAACCCAATGGTAGAAAAATCTTGGGAAGAAAAAAGAGGCACATAAACTGTCTTCAGGCAACTGAAAAGAGTTAAGGAGTTGGTGAAAGAGGTATCAGGTGAATACCCTGGTCTATTTCTTTTATTTTATTTTTTCCTTAATTTTTTTTTAATTTTTAATTTTTATAAACATATATTTTTATCCCCAGGGGTACAGGTCTGTGAATCGCCAGGTTTACACACTTCACAGCACTCACCAAAGCACATACCCTCCCCAATGTCCATAACCCCATCCCCCTTCTCCCAACCTCCCTCCGCCCAGCAACCCTCAGTTTGTTTTGTGAGATTAAGAGACACTTATGGTTTGTCTCCCTCCCAATCCCATCTTGTTTCATTTATTCTTCTCCTACCCACTTAAGCCCCCATGTTGTATCACCACTTCCTCATATAAGGGAGATTATATGATAGTTGTCTTTCTCCGCTTGACTTATTTCGTTGAGCATGATACGCTCTAGTTCCATCCATGTTGTCTCAAATGGCAAGATTTCATTTCTTTTGATGGCTGCATAGTATTCCATTGTGTATATATACCACATCTTCTTTATCCATTCATCTGTTGATGGACATCTAGGTTCTTTCCATAGTTTGGCTATTGTGGATATTGCTGCTATAAACATTCGGGTGCACATGCCCCTTTGGATCACTACGTTTGATTCTTTAGGGTAAATACCCAGTAGTGCAATTGCTGGGTCATAGGGCAGTTCTATTTTCAACACCTGGAGGAACCTCCATGCTATTTTCTAGAGTGGTTGCCCCAGCTTGCATTCCCACCAACAGTGTAGGAGGGTTCCCCTTTCTCTGCATCCTCGCCAGCATCTGTCATTTCCTGACTTGTTGATTTTAGCCATTCTGACTGGTGTGAGGTGATATCTCATTGTGGTTTTGATTTGTATTTCCCTGATGCCGAGTGATATGGAGCACTTTTTCATGTGTCTGTTGGCCATCTGGATGTCTTCTTTTCAGAAACGTCTGTTCATGTCCTCTGCCCATTTCTTGATTGAATTATTTGTTTTTTGGGTGTTGAGTTTGCTAAGTTCTTTATAGATTTTGGACACTAGTCCTTTATCTGATATGTCATTTGCAAATATCTTCTCCCATTCTGTCAGTTGTCTTTTGATTTTGTTAACTGTTTCCTTTGCTGTGCAAAAGCTTTTGATCTTGATGAAGTCCCAATGGTAAATTTTTGCCCTTGTTTCCCTTGCCTTTGGCGATGTTCCTAGGAAGATGTTGCTGTGGCTGAGGTCGAAGAGGTTGCTGCCTGTGTTCTCCTCAAGGATATTGATGGATTCCTTTCTCACATTGAGGTCCTTCATCCATTTTGAGTCTATTTTTGTGTGTGGTGTAAGGAAATGGTCCAATTTCATTTTTCTGCACATGGATGTCCAATTTTCCCAACACCATTTATTGAAGAATCTGTCTTTTTTCCATTGGACATTCTTTTCTGCTTTATCGAAGATTAGTTGACCATAGAGTTGAGGGTCTATTTCCGCGCTCTCTATTCTGTTGATCTGTGTGTCTGTTTTTGTGCCAGTACCATGTTGTCTTGATGATGACAGCTTTGTAATAGAGCTTGAAGTCCGGAATTGTGATGCCACCAACTTTGGCTTTCTTTTTCAATATTTCTTTGGCTATTCGAGGTCTTTTCTGGTTCCATATAAATTTTAGAATTATTTGTTCCATTTCTTTGAAAAAGATGGATGGTACTTTGATAGGAATTGCATTAAATGTGTAGATTGCTTTAGGTAGCATAGACATTTTCACAATATTTATTCTTCCAATCCAGGAGCATGGAACATTTTTCCATTTCTTTGTGTCTTCCTCAATTTCCTTCATGAGTACTTTATAGTTTTCTGAGTATAGATTCTTGGCCTCTTTGGTTAGGTTTATTCCTAGGTATCTTGTGCTTTGGGGTGCAATTGTAAATGGGATTGACTCCTTAATTTCTCTTTCTTCTGTCTTGTTGGTGGTGTAGAGAAATGCAACTGATTTCTGTGCATTGATTTTATATCCTGACACTTTACTGAATTCCTGTACAAGTTCTAGCAGTTTTGGAGTGGAGTCTTTTGGGTTTTCCACAGATGGTATCATATCATCTGCGAAGAGTGATAGTTTGACTTCTTCTCTGCCAATTTGGATGCCTTTAATTTCCTTTTGTTGTCTGATTGCTGAGGCTAGGACTTCTAGTACTATGTTGAATAGCAGTGGTGATAATGGACATCCCTGCCAGGTTCCTGACCTTAGCGGAAAAGCTTTCAGTTTTTCTCCATTGAGAATGATATTTGCGGTGGGCTTTTCATAGGTGGCTTTGATGATATTGAGGTATGTGCCCTCTATCCCTACACTTTGAAGAGTTTTGATCAGGATGGGATGCTGTACTTTGTCAAATGCTTTTTCAGCATCTATTGAGAGTATCATATGGTTCTAGTTCTTTCTTTTATTGATGTGTTGTATCACATTGACTGATTTGCGGATGTTGAACCAACCTTGCAGCCCTGGGATAAATCCCTCTTGGTCGTGGTGAATAATCCTTTTAATGTATTGTTGAATCCTATTGGCTAGTATTTTGTTGAGAATTTTCGCATCTGTGTTCAAGGATATTGGTCTATAGCTCTCTTTTTTGATGGGATCCTTGTCTGGTTTTGGGATCATGGTGATGTTGGCCTCATAAAATGAGTTTGGAAGTTTTCCTTCCATTTCTATTTTTTGGAACAGTTTCAGGAGAATAGGAATTAGTTCTTCTTTAAATGTTTGGTAGAATTCCCCCAGGAAGCCGCCTGGCGCTGGGCTTTTGTTTATTTGGAGATTTTTAATGACTGTTTCAATCTCCTTACTGGTTATGTGTCTGTTCAGGCTCTCTGGTTCAGTTGTGGTAGTTTATATGTTTCTATGTTTTTAGGAATGCATCCATTTCTTCCAGATCGTCAAATTTCTTGGCGTAGAGTTGCTCATAGTATGTTCTTATAATAGTTTGTATTTCTTTGGTGTTAGTTGTGACCTCTCCTCTTTCATTCATGATTTTATTTATTTGGGTCCTTTCTCTTTTCTTTTTGATAAGTCTGGCCAGGGGTTTATCAATTTTATTAATTCTTTCAAAGAACCAGCTCCTAGTTTCATTGATTTGTTCTATTGTTTTTTTGGTTTCTATTTCATTGATTTCTGCTCTGATCTTTACGATTTCTCTTCTCCTGCTGGGCTTAGGGTTTCTTTCTTGTTCTTTCTCCAGCTCCTTTAGGTGTAGGGTTAGGTTGTGTACCTGAGACCTTTCTTGTTTCTTGAGAAAGGCTTGTACCACTATATATTTTCCTCTCAGGATTGTCTTTGTTGTGTCCCACAGATTTTGAACCGTTGTGTTTTCATTATCATTTGTTTCCATGATTTTTTTTCAATTCTTCTTTAATTTCCCGGTTGACACTTTCATTCTTTAGAAGGATGCTGTTTAGTCTCCATGTATTTGGGTTCTTTCCAAACTTCCTCTTGTGGTTGAGTTCTAGCTTCAGAGCATTGTGGTCTGAAAATATGCAGGGAATGATCCCAATCTTTTGATACCGGTCGAGTCCTGATTTAGGACCGAGAATGTTATCTATTCTGGAGAATGTTCCACCCTGGTGTATTTCTTGATGGGGCCAAGAAATAGTATCCAACTGATGATCATGAAGTCTCGTTCTGGGATAGATTTAGTTTTGGGATGAGGTTTGAGGAACAAGCCCCAAAGAGATTCGGATCATCAGGTAAGCTTGAGAAGCACTGATTTTTCTCATACTTCAGGAGGCCTGGCCCCAGGCCAATTCTGGAACCAAGAATTCAGGCAGGAGTTTCTCAGACTGTCTAAAGAAAATCAGGTAAGTTGGCAGTCTCCCAGTGACCCAGTCAAAACCAGACCCTGTGGTGGTGCTATCTTTGTTTTCCATTTTGAGGAGTTAGGGGTTTATGCTGTAGGGGAAAAAAAAGCTCTAATCTAGCTAGGCTGGAGCATTCAGTTACCCAACCTGCTAGTATTCCTTCTAGTTCCATACCTGGTCAAACCATCAATACTTAGTCATTAGAAAATTTAACTTTTTTATTGAATAAACTGAGTTGTCTCAGATCATTTAAAACTCACGTAAAGGAAAGGGTTTTTAGAAGGATAAATCGTGTATGTATATTTTATCCTTAAATATAAGTATTTTGTGAAAAAAGTTAAGCCCAAATTTAACAAAACCTACAGTATCTCTGAGGCATTCCTGTAACAGGGTCAGTTGTTTTTTATCTTCTTAATTTTGGGTTCTGGAAAGTTCAGGATGCCATGATCTAAATGTAGCTCGTTTCTGAGATTGTTTGTCAAATGCTGGACCCAAGTTTGAGCAAACTCTAGTTTTTCCTGGGACACTGTATCCCTTTTATGGTTAGAAGTTTTAACAGGTGGATATGGTTTTCTTTCAGAGGGGCCTGAATTTAAATCAACTTTTAAAATTTGTGGGAAATAGGACTTTGGCTTCCAAAATAAAGGCCAAGAGGCATTGGCTGACCTTTCCCACAAGAATGGTAAAGAATGTGCTACATACCTTAATTCAGTGAGAAATTGTTTTTAGTGGGACTAGTGTAGGGTATAATGAGGCCTTGAACCTGAAATCTTGTTTTTACGCTTATGCCTTACTGCTGATCCAAGAGGGACAGATGGTTCATCTCTAGAATTGTCAGGTGGAGCAAGTGAAAGATGTTGGAGGCTCATTTGATTCACCTGGTTGGCTATTTGGGGAAAAATAAATTCTGGCATGGTATTTCTCTAAGAACTCTCCACCCAGAGAGCAAGTAGGGGTAGAGGTACTAAGGAGAACCATAAACATACTCTGAGATAGGCTATTTATAACGGTGGGGTTGAGCACCAGGAATGTAGCTCCTCAGTAACATTTCTAAAGAGTTGTTGCTCCAAGCCAGTTAAGAGTAAAGACTGGGGGAAAAGTCCCTGTAGTTAAAGTCCAATAATTGAGAATTAGGAAGGAATTGGAAAGACTGGTTAGAGGTCTGAATGCACAGGTGCCTTCAAGTTTGTAATAGCTTCTTCCAATGTCCTGGCGTTTTGTAGTAATGACAAAGAACAGGAGGAGTTTGGCTGAGGGGCTTCCATTTTTGAAGTTGCGTTTAAAAATTTTAGTTAAATTTGGGGCGCCTGGGTGGCTCAGTGGGTTAAGCCGCTGCCTTCGGCTCAGGTCATGATCTCAGGGTCCTGGGACTGAGTCCCGCATCGGGCTCTCTGCTCAGCAGGGAGCCTGCTTCCCCCTCTCTTTCTCTCTACCCGCCTCTCTGCCTATTTGTGATCTCTCTCTGTCAAATAAATAATAAAATCTTTAAAAAAAATTTTTTAGTTAAATTTTCTGGGCGAGGGTAAGTGGTTCTGCTGAACTAAAGCTAAGGTAGACCTAGTTTCTGATTCCCCATAAAAGCCACTGGAATTCAAAATTGGTTTTTGTTAAATAGGTCCAGTTAGTTAAAAATGTTCATTCACATTTGGTTTTAAATAAAACTAGCTGGGATTTCAGAAGGGATGACCTGCCTGAGTGAATTTAGCAGTTTGAGATCCCAATGTGGGAGAGCTCCCCTGTTCAGGGCTTCCTGACTGCATTTTAATGAGGTTTCCTTCATTTTCATAAGCTAACTTCTTTCTTGCCTGGGCTAGTTTTGTTGCATATATCCCTGTGTAAAGGGCTCTTGCTACCCAGACATCCTAAAGGTATTATTTAGCCTCAGAAAATTAAACATCTCTTTCTCATATACCCCAAAACCCATTTTATAAAAATAAAGATATTTTTGTGACTTAAAGATAGTATTTAAGTTTCTAATTGTAGGGGTTTCCACTTGTTATAAATTTGAGGTTTACAGCTGAGCTGTATACATGCCAGTTGTAATAATTAGTTATTAATAACTGGTTGCAATTAGATGAATGTCTGTATTACTGATGTTTTTATTTGCCATATTCTATACAAAGACAGATTTCTATATCTTGTTCTCAATGAGGATGAAGGGAAAATAGACCTTCATGGAAAAAAAAAATAGATTACATCTGAAGGGCAAAAGGGAGAAGGAGGAAGGTTATAGAAATCAGGACAAAGTAGTGGGTTAAAAGGAACAAGTCCTACTTGGTTAAAATTAAGTAAAGCCTTGTTTGTGTTCTTCAACATCCTCTGTATTAAAGTGGGAGCAGTTTTAAGTGTATAATCCATTTGAGTTTGCAGTTTACTCTTCTGCATTGCATATAAGTCCATATTTAAAATGTAAAAATATTTCTATTGCATTCAACTTAATAATTAAGTACTTGTAGAAAGACAATGTACTGCAGTCAGTGTGAACAGGTGAAGTCCAAATAGTTATTTATTCAAATCTCATGGGCTCATAGGCTGTATCTTGATGAACATACCATCCTTGTAGCTCTGGCCCATTGTCCTGTCAGTGTCCCAGTGTAAGTAATTAGATTCATGCTAATAACATGCCTTTTTATTTTTTTTTTAAGTATATGAAGCAATTTATTAATTAATATATTTGATGGGCTTTGCAATCCTTTTCTGGGAACCTTCTTTCTTGGAATTACTTTATCCAGAAAGTGTAAGAGTACTTAGAAGATTTTTGGGGAGGTAATGAGTTTGGGCAAAGGTGTACAAGTTTTTCTTTGTTGTTGTTGTTGTTTGTTTTGTTTTGTTTTGTTTTTTGGGCTTGTTTTCTATTCTACTTTAAGAATAAAATATTTATATTGCTTAAAACTCAAATAATACAAGGTGGTATGGAATAAAATATCTGGTCATCACTCATCCATCCAGTCCTTCTAACACTGCCATGGTTACGTTTTTACTTGATTTACACCCCCCATTTCTTTACGCAAATGCATGCAAAAACAAATGTATATTCTTAATCCACCCTGTAATATATAAAAGGTAGGATAACTAGAGATTATTCTGGTTTATATTTAACAGTAAATTTTAATTTTTGTATTGCTAAAAAGGAAGCATATTCTTTCCTATTTTTAAATTGAGGTGTAACTGACCTATAAGATGATATTAGCTTCAAGTGTACAAAATGGTAATTTGATATTTGTATATATTGTGAAATGATCCATACTATATCTAGTTAATAGCTGTCACCAGACATAGTTATACTTTTTTCTTGGGATAAGTACTTTTAAGATTTACTCTTAGATTTACTCTTAGCAATTTATTCTTAACAATTTTTGAATATTCAGTAGAGTATTATAGCTGCCATATTATAAATTACATAACAATGACTTCTAACTGGAAGTTCATACTTTTGGACTCCCTTCACCCATTTCATCTACCTCATACACCTTGCATTTGGCCACTACCAACTGTTTAGTATCTGTGCTTAAGATTGCACATATAAATGAAATCATAGGATACATGTCTCAGACTTATTTCATTTATGATAATACCCTCAGGGTCCATCCATGTTGTTGCAAATGGCACAATTTCATACTTTATGAATAATATTTCATTATGTAATATACCACTTTTCTCCATTCATCCTTGAAGAGATACTTATATTGTTTTCATACCTTGGCTATTTTAAATAATGCTGTAGAAAACATGGGGATGAATGTATCTTTGAGTTAGTATTTTTATTTTATTTAGATAAATATCCAGAAGTGAGATTGATGAATCATATAGTAGTTCTATTTTTAATTTTTTTGAGGAATCTCCATACTGTTTTCCACAGTGGCTGCAACAGTTTACATTCCCACCAACAGTGTTATAAGAGTTCCTTTTTCTCCACATCCTCACCAACACTTGTTATTTTTGATAATAGCCAGTCTTGACAGTTATGAAGTAATAGCTATTTGTGGTTTGATTTGTTTCCTTAATGATTAGTGACATTGAGCACCTTTTAATGTAACTGTTGGCCATCTGTGTTATCTTTGGAAAAATGTGTGTTCAGATCCTCTGCATGCTTTTAAAGTATAGTCCCCATGCTATACTTTTCATTTCTATGCCCATTTTTTAATTGGAAATATTTTTTTTTCCTGTTGAGTTGTATGGGTTCTTTATATATTTTGGATGCTAACTCTTATCAGATATGACTAGCAAATTTTTTCTTCCATTCAGTAGGTTGCCTTTCATTTTGCTAGTGGCTTTTTCTTTTTCCCTCCCATTTGCCAAAGCTTTTTGGTTTGTAGTCCTTCTTGTTTTTTGCTTTTGTTGCCTTGGCTTTTGGTGTCAAATTCTGCCCCCTCCCCCCCAAGAAAAATCATTGCCAAGACCAATATCAAGGAGTGTACTATCTGTTTTCTTCTAGTTTTCTAGCTTCTCTTAATGGTTTTCTGAAACTATAAATTTTTAATTTTTTGTTAACTTTTGTTTATGGTGTAAGACTGCAGTCCAGTTTCATTTTTTTGCAGGTGACTATGCAGTTTTCCCAGAACCATTTATTGAAGAGACTGTCCCCCCCCCATTCTATGTTTTTAGCTCCCTTGTCATAAATTGACCATATATGCATAGGTTTATTTTGGGGATGTTTGTTCCATTGATCTGTGTCTATTTTTTATGCCAATAACATGCTATTTTGATTACTAATAGCTTTGTAATATAGCTTAAAATCAGGGAGAATGATGTCTCCAGCTATATTCTTTCTAAAGATTGCTTTGACTATTTTCAGTCTTTGTGGTTACATGCAAATTTTAGGATTTTTGTTTCTGTGAACTGCCATTGGAATTTTGACATGGATTGCATTGAATCTATAAATTTTTTTGGGTAGGGTATATGGACATTTTAACAATATTATAATTTATGAGCATGCTATATTTTCCATTTATTTGTCTTCAATTTTATTAGTGTCTTACAACTTTCAGAGTCTTTCACATCTTAGGTTAAATTCATTCCTAAGTATTTGAGGCAATTATAAATGAGATTGTTTTCTTAACTATCAGAGAAATTATTAATATATAAAAACACCACAGATTTCTGTACTTTTATAACCTGCAACATCACAGAATTCAGTAATTGTAACACTTCTTGAGAATCTTTAGAGTTTTCTATATAAAATGTTCTATCTGCAAAGAGTGACAGTTTTATTACTTACGCATTTGGTTGCTTTCTATTTCTTCTTCCTAATTGCTTGGCTAGGACTTCTGAAACTGCATTTGATAGAAGTGGCAAGAATGGGCGTCCTTAGGGGAAAGGCAGAAATTTTATTTCAGAGCAGTATAACAGTCTAATATATGAATATCTATCTAGAATCTAGATAGATCTAGAATCTAGATTCTAGATAGATATAGATATATATATACACACACATACATATATAAATTTCATGCTGTTCTAAAGAGCGTTGTGCTTTATAACTCAAAAATGTCTTCAAGATTCCTTGTTAAAAGTACCAGGAACAGGGTGCCTGGCTGGCTCATTCTTAGAGCATGAGACTCTTGATCTCAGGGTTGTGAGTTCAAGCCCCCAATGGGCATGGAGCCTACTTAAATGAATAAATACATACTCTTGTTTAAGAAAATACAAGGGACAGAATAGTCTCTAGGATGCTACCTTCCATGTATAATGGGTGAGATAAGAATATAACTTGAATATATATGGATGTATAATTAAATTGATCAGTACCTATTACTAGACATTTGCATTGTTTCCCATCTTTTTTTCTGTTAGCTTTGCAGTTTATCGTTTAGTATGTTGAGTATATCAATGAGAAATTCTCAGAGGTAGGATTGTTGGCTCAAAGGATGCTCAAGTTTTCATAGCAATTGCTATACTGTCTTGTTGTGGTTATACCAGTTTTCACAGTTTTAAGCAATGCATGAGTCTTTGTTTTCTCATAGTTGCAAAGCATTATAGTGTATTATCAAACTTTATATTTGAGTTAGTGTAACAATATAAGTATAGAATTCAGCTTCATTCTCTAAAGTTGAACACATTTTCATATATTACCTTGTCATGTTAGAGACCTGTTTTACCTTCAAATCCTGTGGTAGATAATTTTATGGATATTTCGTATAGTGTCATCCCTGCTGACAATTGAATAGACATCTCAGTAATATAAATGTATCTTTCCTAAGGACTTTCAAGTGAACAATTTTCAATATACATTCTCAATTCTGGATCTTCCAACTTCTCGCTTTTATGTTGTAGGTCATTGGGCCCCACATCTTTATGTTCTACACTTAGTTTTCCCCAAATAAGGGACAATAGACTTCTGCTTTCTAAATTAAAATAAGCTAATGGATTTTTAAATTTTTTTCTATTCCTTATTGTTTTCTGGGAACAAATTTTCTTTAAGTTATTGACCAAAAAGGGAATACTTAACTATTGCTCCTTACTACCAATGCTTTCATTTGCAGACATATTCCATATTCTTTAGATTTGAAATACATTAGCTTTTGTTTTTATTTTTTTGCTTTACACAATAAAATTATGTTTTGACTTTTCTTGTGAATTTCCAAGATCTATTTGATCTGTTAGTCAACCAAATCAAGAAAATGGCAGTGAAACAATATTTTTTCAGTTTTGAGTGATCATACATATTAGTCTGATTCTTTTCAATACATAATTATACTTCAGAAAAATTACTTTCTTAACATCTATACCTACATCTCACCACCTTTTGGCCCTTCTTTCTAAAATGTACTTAAATTCTGAGCGTTTTCTGTAAAATACTGTGCCAGGTAGTCATTAAAGAGTCCGTGTCCCTCCATGGAGGAGTTGATTATCTGTGGATAGAGAAGTATGTAAACTAGGTTCTTAGAGAAGTTTCACTGAACAAGAGCTTGTGAGTTGACTTTCGAAGGATATCTGGAGATTTCCCAGACAAAGAGTTGGGTGGAAATATTGGATGTTAAAAAGGGTAGAGAAATGAAGATATATAGCTTTCTTGGCCCAGAAGCCACTTAACTTCACAGATCATGGGGTATTAGAACATGGACAGATGGAGATGTAAATGTCAGGTTAAAGCTTCAGAGGGTTCCTGATGGATTGCAAACAGGTGAGTGCCACAATCAGACTGGCATTTACAGACAAAGCTCATGGAAAAAAGAAGGATGAATGCCAAGATGGCAGAACTGAAATAGAGATCTATAAGGAGACAGAGTTAAGGCAATAAATGGAGATTTGAAAAAGTGATAGGGGACCTGAAACACAAGAGATACACTTAACAGGTAAAATTAGCATGATTTGTTCACTGAATGTAGGGATGAAAGAGAGTGGGTGGAAAATAGAATTATTCCAAACTCTGGTTTAAGTCACCATTATGTCAGTTAGCTGAGAAAGGGAAGATGCAAAAATAGATTTGAGGATAAGATGATGGGTTTGACTTTTGAGGTGACAAAATGGAAATAGCAAGTAGTTGATAACATTTGTTTTGTATTTAGCTTGAAGGGAATGGAATACGGATTTAGATTTGGGAGTCATAAATATATATGGATGATATTTGAAGAAGCAGATTATCCAGGAAGCATGAGGTTAGATTCCTGCATTCCTACAATCACCACACCAACTTTAAAGGGATGATTAGTTCAGCTTTTGAAAAGCAGTGAACTTTCTCAGGAAGCTAACTGTGAGGGGGTTGGGAAAAAAAAAAATACAATGGTTTAGTGGAAGCCAAATATCAGAATATTTTTAGAAATAGTCATCAAATGGAGAAATCAAGTAGGATGTGGTTATTACACAAGTCTTAGAGTTTATCTTTTATCTCTGATACCAGGGACCTAAACTTGAAATAATGTGTTCTGTCTTAGTTGTTCATAGTCAAGTGGGGAGAGAAGCGCAGATGGCTCAGTAACATTTTAATGAGGGGAAAGAATATAGAAACTAAAAATCTGGGTGGGGCTAGGGAAGACTCTAGAAGGAAGATCTAGTTGAAGATAAAATTAGAAAGATGAATAGTTTTCTAGTAGCTGAGCAGATGGAATAATATGTACAAAATCACACATGCAACAGGACATCTCAAAAAACAAACACCCGGGGAGGAGTCAAGATGGCAGAGAAGAAGCAGGCTGAGACTACTTCAGCTAGCAGGAGATCAGCTAGAGAGCTTAGCTAAAGATTGCAAACACCTGCAAATCCATTGGCAGATCGAAGAGAAGAAGAACAGCAATTCTAGAAACAGAAAAACAACCACTCTCAGAAGGGTAGGACTGGCGGAGAAGTGAATCGAAAGCGACGGGAAGATAGACCCCGGGGGGAGGGGCCGGCTCCCAGCAGGCGGCAGAGCAACGGAGCACAAAATCAGGACTTTTCAAAGTCTGTTCCGCTGAGGGACATCGCTCCAGAAGCTAAACCTGGGTGAAGCCCACGCGGGGTTAGTGTGGCCTCAGGTCCCGCAGGGTCACAGAAGGATCGGGGGTGTCTGAGTGTTGCAGAGCTTGCCGGTATTGGAACAGGAAAGCCGGCTACAGAGACAGAGCCGACATTAAGCTCGCAGTTCGGGGTTACCTTGAACCGGTCGCAGGCTCGGTGAGCTCGGAGCGCGGCCAGAGGTCAGGCAGATGGGAGTTACTGGGTGCTGTTCTCTGAGGGCGCACTGAGGAGTGGGGCCCCAGGCTAGGCTATCATTGAAAATAGAAGGAGAGATTAAAAGCTTCCAGGACAAACAAGAACTGAAAGAATTTGCAAACCCCAAACCAGCTCTACAGGAAATATTGAAAGGGGTCCTCTAAGCAAAGAGAGAGCCTACAAGTGGTAGATCAGAAAGGAACAGAGACAATATACAGTAACAGTCACCTTACAGGCAATACAATGGCCTAACTTCATATCTCTCAATAGCTACCCTGAATGTTAATGGGCTGAACGCCCCAATCAAAAGACACAGGGTATCAAAATGGTTAAAAAAACAAAACCCATCTATATGTTGCCTCCAAGAAACTCATTTTAAGCCCGAAGACACCTCCAGATTTAAAGTGAGGGGGTGGAAAAGAATTTACCATGCTAATGGACATCAGAAGAAAGCAGGAGTGGCAATTCTTGTATCAGATCAGTTAGATTTTTTTTTAAAAGATTTTATTTATTTATTTGACAGAGATCACAAGTAGGCAGAGAGGCAGGCAGAGAAAGAGGAGGAAGCAGGCCCCCTGCTGAGCAGAGAGCCCGATGCGGGGCTCGATCCCAGGACCTTGGGATCATGACCTGAGCCGAAAGCAGAGGCTTTAACCCCCTGAGCCACCCAGGCGCCCCAATTAGATTTTAAGCCAAAGACTATAATAAGAGATGAGGAAGGACACTATATCATACTCAAAGGGTCTGTCCAACAAGAAGATCTAACAATTTTAAATATCTATGCCCCCAATGTGGGAGCAGCCAACTATATAAACCAATTAATAACAAAATCAAAGAAACACATCAACAATAATACAATAATAGTAGGGGACTTTAACACTCCCCTCACTGAAATGGACAGATCATCCAAGGAAAAGATCAACAAGGAAATTAAACGACACACTGGACAAGATGGACATCCCAGATATATTGAGAACATTTCATCCCAAAGCAACAGAATATACATTCTTCTCTAGTGCACATGGAACAGAATAGATCACATAGAATAGATCACATCCTGGGTCCTAAATCAGGACTCGACCGGTAACAAAAGACTGGGATCATTCCCTGCATATTTTCAGACCACAATGCTCTGAAGCTAGAACTCAACCACAAGAGGAAGTTTGGAAAGAACCCAAATACATGGAGACTAAACAGCATCCTTCTAAAGAATGAAAGTGTCAACCGGGAAATTAAAGAAGAATTGAAAAAAAATCATGGAAACAAATGATAATGAAAACACAACGGTTCAAAATCTGTGGGACACAACAAAGACAGTCCTGAGAGGAAAATATATAGCGGTACAAGCCTTTCTCAAGAAACAAGAAAGGTCTCAGGTACACAACCTAACCCTACACCTAAAGGAGCTGGAGAAAGAACAAGAAAGAAACCCTAAGCCCAGCAGGAGAAGAGAAATCGTAAAGATCAGAGCAGAAATCAATGAAATAGAAACCAAAAAAACAATAGAACAAATCAATGAAACTAGGAGCTGGTTCTTTGAAAGAATTAATAAAATTGATAAACCCCTGGCCAGACTTATCAAAAAGAAAAGAGAAAGGACCCAAATAAATAAAATCATGAATGAAAGAGGAGAGGTCACAACTAACACCAAAGAAATACAAACTATTATAAGAACATACTATGAGCAACTCTACGCCAAGAAATTTGACGATCTGGAAGAAATGGATGCATTCCTAGAAACATAGAAACATATAAACTACCACAACTGAACCAGAGAGCCTGAACAGACACATAACCAGTAAGGAGATTGAAACAGTCATTAAAAATCTCCAAATAAACAAAAGCCCAGCGCCAGGCGGCTTCCCGGGGGAATTCTACCAAACATTTAAAGAAGAACTAATTCCTATTCTCCTGAAACTGTTCCAAAAAATAGAAATGGAAGGAAAACTTCCAAACTCATTTTATGAGGCCAACATCACCATGATCCCAAAACCAGACAAGGATCCCATCAAAAAAGAGAGCTATAGACCAATATCCTTGAACACAGATGCGAAAATTCTCAACAAAATACTAGCCAATAGGATTCAACAATACATTAAAAGGATTATTCACCACGACCAAGAGGGATTTATCCCTGGGCTGCAAGGTTGGTTCAACATCCGCAAATCAGTCAATGTGATACAACACATCAATAAAAGAAAGAACTAGAACCATATGATACTCTCAATAGATGCTGAAAAAGCATTTGACAAAGTACAGCATCCCATCCTGATCAAAACTCTTCAAAGTGTAGGGATAGAGGGCACATACCTCAATATCATCAAAGCCACCTATGAAAAGCCCACCGCAAATATCATTCTCAATGGAGAAAAACTGAAAGCTTTTCCGCTAAGGTCAGGAACCTGGCAGGGATGTCCATTATCACCACTGCTATTCAACATAGTACTAGAAGTCCTAGCCTCAGCAATCAGACAACAAAAGGAAATTAAAGGCATCCAAATTGGCAGAGAAGAAGTCAAACTATCACTCTTCGCAGATGATATGATACCATCTGTGGAAAACCCAAAAGACTCCACTCCAAAACTGCTAGAACTTGTACAGGAATTCAGTAAAGTGTCAGGATATAAAATCAATGCACAGAAATCAGTTGCATTTCTCTACACCACCAACAAGACAGAAGAAAGAGAAATTAAGGAGTCAATCCCATTTACAATTGCACCCCAAAGCACAAGATACCTAGGAATAAACCTAACCAAAGAGGCCAAGAATCTATACTCAGAAAACTATAAAGTACTCATGAAGGAAATTGAGGAAGACACAAAGAAATGGAAAAATGTTCCATGCTCCTGGATTGGAAGAATAAATATTGTGAAAATGTCTATGCTACCTAAAGCAATCTACACATTTAATGCAATTCCTATCAAAGTACCATCCATCTTTTTCAAAGAAATGGAACAAATAATTCTAAAATTTATATGGAACCAGAAAAGACCTCGAATAGCCAAAGAAATATTGAAAAAGAAAGCCAAAGTTGGTGGCATCACAATTCCGGACTTCAAGCTCTATTACAAAGCTGTCATCATCAAGACAACATGGTACTGGCACAAAAACAGACACACAGATCAACAGAATAGAGAGCGCGGAAATAGACCCTCAACTCTATGGTCAACTAATCTTCGATAAAGCAGAAAAGAATGTCCAATGGAAAAAAGACAGATTCTTCAATAAATGGTGTTGGGAAAATTGGACATCCATGTGCAGAAAAATGAAATTGGACCATTTCCTTACACCACACACAAAAATAGACTCAAAATGGATGAAGGACCTCAATGTGAGAAAGGAATCCATCAATATCCTTGAGGAGAACACAGGCAGCAACCTCTTCGACCTCAGCCACAGCAACATCTTCCTAGGAACATCGCCAAAGGCAAGGGAAACAAGGGCAAAAATTTACCATTGGGACTTCATCAAGATCAAAAGCTTTTGCACAGCAAAGGAAACAGTTAACAAAATCAAAAGACAACTGACAGAATGGGAGAAGATATTTGCAAATGACATATCAGATAAAGGACTAGTGTCCAAAATCTATAAAGAACTTAGCAAACTCAACACCCAAGGTACAAATAATTCAATCAAGAAATGGGCAGAAGACACGAACAGACATTTCTGAAACGAAGACATCCAGATGGCCAACAGACACATGAAAAAGTGCTCCATATCACTCGGCATCAGGGAAATACAAATCAAAACCACAATGAGATATCACCTCACACCAGTCAGAATGGCTAAAATCAACAAGTCAGGAAATGACAGATGCTGGCGAGGATGCGGAGAAAGGGGAACCCTCCTACACTGTTGATGGGAATGCAAGCTGGTGCAACCACTCTGGAAAACAGCATGGAAATTCCTCAAGGTGTTGAAAATAGAACTGCCCTATGACCCAGCAATTGCACTACTGGGTATTTACCCTAAAGATTCAAACATAGTGATCCAAAGGGGCACGTGCATCTGAATGTTTATAGCAGCAATGTCCACAATAGCCAAACTATGGAAAGAACCTAGATGTCCATCAACAGATGAATGGATAAAGAAGATGTGGTATATATACACAATGGAATACTATGCAGCCATTAAAAGAAATGAAATCTTGCCATTTGCGACAACATGGATGGAACTAGAGCATATCATGCTTAGTGAAATAAGTCAAGTGGAGAAAGACAACTATCATATGATCTCCCTGATATGAGGAAGTGGTGATGCAACATGGGGGCTTAAGTGGGTAGGAGAAGAATAAATGAAACAAGATGGGATTGGGAGGGAGACAAACCATAAGTGACTCTTAATCTCACAAAACAAACTGAGGGTTGCTGGGGGGAGGGTTGGTGGGAGAAGGGGGGTGGGGTTATGGACATTGGGGAGGGTATGTGCTTTGGTAAGTTTGTAAACCTGGCGATTCACAGACCTGTACCCCTGGGGATAAAAATATATGTTTATAAAAAATAAAGAATTAAAAATTAACAACAATAACAAAAAACACCCTGCAAGTAAATTAGCAGCAGAACACAAATTCTGAGTGTGAAGGAGAATTGTAAAGGGGAAAGGTCAGAGAATTGTTGCATAGGATAATATGTCTGTTTTTGTGATCAGTAAGGAACTTTGAAAAATTCTGAACACTAATATGTTACAATTAGTACTATCCATTACAGACACCTTAACTCTTTTTAAGTACATGAGATGGCATTCTAATCCTTCGTGGTTGGGTAGAGCCAAGTGATTATTTCTGGCCAATGAGTTGTGATTGTCATCTCTGAATTTGAGCCTTAAATGCTTTGCAGAACTCGCTGGCACTCTGTTTACTCTGCCACAGCTAGGCAATAGCATCATGGATTCCTCACTGCTTGGTTGTAACTATAATGAGTAGAGCCTCCTGCCAGTGATCCACACTGGACACATGTGGGAGCTGCAGATCTTCACCACGTATGTGGGAGCTGCAGATCTTCACCACGTAAAGCCATTTGGAAGTTTTTCCCACCCCCAACATAGTTAAGTCTGTGACTGAGGGGGATGGATAATAGAGATTGTCAGAAGGTAAAATCAACAGGATATTGTGACTGACTTAAATACTAAGTAAGAGAAAGAGAAATCCGGGCTTAAGAGATATAAAAAAGATTATCCATTGGATTTAGTTGTTAGGTTGTTGTTTGTGATCTTCCAGAGTTAATTTGGTAGGACGATGATGAAGAAAAGTATCTCCATGGACTATAGAATAAATGGGATTTCAACTAGTGTTGAAATCAGTAGCATTAACTAGTAGACTAGCTGACTGAATATCCAAACCTGTAAAATGTAACATTTGCTTTATTTAAAAAAAATTTTTTTAAGGGTTTTATTTGAGAGAGTAAGCAAGAGAACATGAGCTGGCATAGGGAGAGGGAGAAACAGGCTCCCTACTGAGCAGGGAGTCCAAAGCAGAACTCTATCCCAGGACGTTGGGATCATGAACTGAGCCAAAGGCAGACCCAGCAACCCAGGCACCCCTAACATATTTGCTTTTATTTTAAGAATTCTACGAGCTATGTTACCAGAAGGTGAACTTAATGTGAAAACAACGAACAAAATGTGGGTACATTTAATAGTCAGAATATACAAAAAGCTTTGAGAAAGGAAAGTATCTCACTGGTAAATAGGGACTACACCCATTTCTGTTTTCCTTTACAAATTTTATCTTTATATGACACATGAAGAAATATATCATTTCTAAGCCTTCAGTTCTTATTTGATTGCTTTTCAAAATATTTAGTTTTCTAAATTTGATACTTAAGGAATGAAGCAGGCAACATCTATGTTCCATTTTTAGCTAACAATGCAAATGCAATAATTCAGATTTCAAGATGGACACATTGTCCATTGTAGTTTTGCAAAGGCAAGGTAAGCCATATTTACGTCTTTATGATTGTCACCTGTAAATGAAACATAAGGACTTCATATAAGGTTATTAAATAGCAAGCAGCTGCGCTAACATTAATGCAAAATGATGGCAACGTCTGGCGTAAATCTACAACATAACTGCTGCCAATTATATCATTCTGAATTATATATAACTCTCAAACTGTACCTGTGTAGTTTTAAACATGCTGCTCCATGAATCATTTGTTCTATTAAGTTATTTTAATCTTGAATAATCAGCAAAGTACCATGCCATTCTCTTTTTTACAGTGTCTATGGAGTCTTAAAGATTTTGGAAAGCAATTCACACTTACAAGGAATAAGCAAGATATTTCAGATAACCAAAAAAGTAGCATGGGATGGTTCAATGTGGCTTATGAAATATATAGTGACAGTTGTCAAAATAGCTATCGTGGAATTGTATTAATATAGAATCTGTTCAAGGGTAAGCATTTACAGTAAGTGTTTTATTACAGCAAACACTGCACTATACTCCTTAGGGTCAAATCTGCAGGCATTTAATTTCAGCAATTGCCATAATAGAGGCATTATGATAATGTCTCAGCCTCTTGAGTACACATCGAGGTTGGATTCTATTATATTTTTCTTTTGCTTTTAAAGCTTTTGTCTATAATCCACACCTTACTTGTTAAAGCAAGGATTTATATCCTTTTATTTGAATATTTCAAACTTTGTTTCAAAGGTTGAAATGGACATAGTCTAAGAGAAAAATAATGGGCTATTACAGAAAGGGAAATCATTTTCCACAAGTTTTAGATCTTTGGGCACAAGGGACTCATCACAAGGACCACATGTATTTTTTTTTTTTTATTTCTGAGTCCCACCTTCAAAATTAATGAACAGCAAAATGTTTTATATTTCCCCTAGGTGAGCTTAAACTCAGTTATTCTGTCACACTATTGTTCATTGATTTATCATTCTTTTAAAAAGATCTTAATAAGGAGATCATCTTTTATCAAGTTAATAGGCATAATTATTGTCAGCAGGATGCTTATAGTCTAAGGTAAAAAGTAAATTCTTAAGAATTTGGTATTGTAGTCTCATGTGTAGCTTTTTTTCTTTTATTGCTGTTGCCCTACTATCCTTTTCAGTTGTAGCTGATGCACAATATTACCATATGTAGCTGTTCTAAATCTTTTATTTTTTGAAGTTACAGCAAGAGAAATGCCAAACTCATAAATTTTACTTATCCAAAATAATATTTTGATTCCATTTATTGTGAATTTCTAGTATCAGGCTTAGTCAGTAGATGCCATATGGGCTTGACTTCTAGCTTTCATTTATTTAGTTCGCATTTTAAGAGTAATTGGACTCATGCATAAAGCAGTTGACCTGTGTTTTTAAGTTACTTGTTTTTCACAGGCTAAAACTTTTTTTTAAGATTTATTTATTTGTGTGGGGAGAGCATGAACTGCTTATATATAAACATATATATTTGTGTTGGGATGAGAATCTTAAGCAGACTCAGTGCTGAGCATGGAACCAGACATGGGGCTGGATTTTACAACCCTGAGATCATGACCTGATCCAAACCAAGAGCTGGACATCTAACTGACTATGCCACCCAGGTGCCCCTAAAGGTTGGAAGTTTCAAAGTTTAGAGATGTTTAAAAGGAATATTGATTATATTTTATCAGATCACTCTTTCAGGAAAACACCATCAGAGTGTTTAAATATTTTCCTTCAATTAAGTATTTAGGATTGCCTTAAGCAAGTATTTAGGAGGTGGGAGTCATGGTTTAAGAAAATGTGTGATAAAGCCATTAATAAAAAATCAGTCTTAGATATCCATAATATTTTTTATTATACTTTAGAACAGAATGATTGAACAGGATAACTGAATAACTATTCATATTGCCTAAGCTTCCTGAAGATTAACCGTAAAATCCATTGACAATTTCTTAGTGTGGCCCATGAATTTGAGTTGTTTCCCTGACAGCCTAGTTTCTAGTTAGTCTTAAAAGATATGCCATCCTGGATACCTGGGTGGCTCAGTTGGTTCAGCGACTGCCTTCAGCTTGGGTCATGGTCCTGGAGTCCCAGGATCAAGTTTCGCATTGGGCTCCCTGCTCGGCAGGGAGTCTGCTTCTCCCTCTGATCCTCCCACTTCTCATGCTTGTTCTCTCTCATGCTCGCTCTCTCTCAAATAAATCTTAAAAAAAAAAAATTAAAAAAAAAAAAGAAGATATGCTATCGAAAATCACATGTTTCAGGGCGCCTGGGTGGCTCACTGGCCCACTCTGAAGGCTCAGGTCATGGTCCCAGGGTCCTAGGATCGAGCCCCGCATCAGGCTCTTTTCTCAGCAGGGAGCCTGCTTCCTCCTCTCTCTCTCTTCCTGCCTCTCTGCCTACTTGTGATCTCTCTCTCTCTGTCAAATAAATAAATAAAATCTTAAAAAAAATAAAATCACACATTTTATCTTTATTCTTTAATTCATCTGTGCCCAAAGGTAACAAGAGCTTTAAACATCTGGTATAAGCAAAGTGTGAGGAAGTAGGGTAGCTTTTAGAGCACCGTTACCTATGCTGAGCCCCAAATAATGCAATATCTGCAAGGCATGACATGCCCAACTATTTATGAAGGTTATTAGACCTAGATTGAGAAAAAGATTTGAGGGGATGGGAGAAATAGTAGCTGTATCCAGGTTTGCATCTCTTGAGGTAGTCTGAATTTCACTGTAAAAACTGTACTAGTCAGTAAAATTTGGCAAGTGGAAATACTGTAATTCATCAAATATTTGAGTGTCTACTATATTTACAGATACTGCCCTAGGTACCAGGGATGCTATGATAAATATGGAAGAGAGCAAGGTCCATACTTAATGTGAATGGAAAGCAAGAGGTAGCAAACAAGAAAACAAAGTGGAAAAGTAGTGATTGATATGTAAGATATCAAAATGGGAGTGACCTGATACCTGATAATCAGCAACTAGGGGATTCTTTAGATTAAGTCTTCAAGAATAGCCTTTCTGAAGAGGTGACATTTTTGCTTATGTAATAGTTACATAAAGGATCCAATTGTATTTTTGACGTTTGAAGGAGTTTCCAATTAAAAACCCTCTACTATTGTCTAAATGTTCCTATTCATACCTACCTACTACCCTCCAAATTCATGTTTGACTCCTATTGCCCAAAGTGATGGTATTAGGAGGTAATGGTTTTGGAAGATGATCAGGTCACAATGTAGAGCTCTCATGAGTGGGATTAGTGCTCTTATTAAAGAGCCTGTAAAGCTCCCTAGTCCTTTCCACCATAAGGATCCAATGAAAATATATGATTGGAACAAGGCCCTCACCTTTTCATGGTGGCACCCCTATCTTGGTCTCCCAGCTTCTCCAGCTGTGAGAAACAGCTGCTTATAAACCATTTAGGATTAAATATGGAAATAGATTTTTCTGATAGAGGCCCGGTTGGAGGAAACAGCTTTGATATTTTGAGAAAGTATTATTAGAAACAGAAATGTAAGTCACATGGTCACTGCAGAAATCTAGTTTAGAGGTATAGTGGCTTTAGAAAGAGTGATAATAGTGGAGAGGTAGAAAAGTGGAAGAGTTCTGCACTGAATGGTAGATTAAATTTGGGAGATGAAAGAAAATGCGGAGTCAAGTGTAGTGCTTAAGTTTCAATTGGATTAACTGGATTCCGTTTGCCAGAAAATGACTTGGGGAGGAATACATTTCATTGTGGGAAAGGAAATCATGAGTTTTAAACTGAGAAACCTGTTAGAGATGCCGTGCATTTAATGATACTTGAGTCAGGTTGGCCGGCAAAGGCCAGGGCTGCCGATACAGACTTAGATGTCCCACGGATATATATTTGAAACTATCATATTGAATGAGGTCACCCACAAGAAACTGAAGATAGGACATCAGTTTTAGAAATCTTGGAGAAGAGGAACCTGAGAAAGAACAGCTGGTGAAGGGGTTGGAGAACCAGGCATGTGTGGGTTACAAATGTACAAGGATGTGTTTAAGAAAGAGGCAGACAGAATAAGTTTAACCCAAAACTTATGCCAAAGTGAAACAAGGTAAATGAGCACACACCCATGCAAATGCACACTATCACTGGGAATAGTGTGAAGAACAAATACCCACCGATATATAATGTGTCTTTTAGCTATTTGGTAGCTGCTCAACTTCCTATAAACTTTTCACAAAGTCATTTTAAAATTTTGTTGTTAGAGGGACACTTGGGTGGGTCATTCAGTTAGGCATCTGGCATCTGGGGATCGAGTCCAACATTGGGCTTCCTGCTCAGCAGGGAGCTTGCTTCTCCCTCTCCCTCTGCTGCTCCCCCTGCTTGTGTTCACTCACGCTCTCTGTCAAATAAATAAAATCTTTAAAAAAGATAAAGTTTTGTTGGTAGTACTTAAAATTTATTTTTATCCTTAATGGTTCAACAAATGATCCAGGTGCCTAGCCTAACTTTAAGTGCAGATCTGCATCTTGCATAATAGTTTCCTAGGGAAGGGTACTGTAAATGATTCTGTACCATCTTAGGTATTTGTTCTTTCTTGCTAGCTATGCATTTTGTTGGTCCTTTGTGAATTTTCACTAAATCCTTGATAGGACTGTGTGCATATTGAAGCTATATTTATCAAGCCGACATGATTTCACTTAGTTTAAGCTTGATGAGTCAGTCTGATTATTCCCTGGAAATAGACTATCTTGGTTGTCTTCAAAAACTTCCTTTCTCTTGGTTTTTCAGTTTTACACTTACATTCCTACTCCTTTTTAAATCTAGTATTTCAATTCTATATATAAGTTCATATTTAATAACTCTAATTATTTGTATTTCCCATTCTAAGTGAAAACACAAAGCTTTATTAGTTGCATACATAACAATATGCATAATAACACATACTGAAATCGGGTGTTACTTAGTTTCATTTACTACTGCTATGATTCTAACTGCTGAAGTATAACAAGCAGAGTATCAAGCTATATAGTAATACGTATGCTGCAGAAACTCTAAACTCAGGCTGTGCATCAGAATCACTTGTGGAGTTAAAAGCAAAACAAAACAAACTCCTAGCTAGGGTTGAGAACTACTATCTTAGGCTATATTATAGGAGTACTAGCTGAGCTCACTATATCATAGAAATCTCCTAAAATACCAATTTCAATCTTCCGCTAGTGAAAGGCAAAGAACAGAAGCATAAAAATTTTGTTAGCCTTAAAGGAGGAAATAGACATCAGTAACGTGACTTCAAATGGGTGAGAGTAAGAGAACAATGTTGATGGATTAGAAGACCATTTTTCTACCCTGTGAGATGTCAAGGTTCAGAATGAGTCATTGTCTAGATTTTTTGTCAATTCAGAGACCTCTGAAGATATGCACCCATGGGATATCAGAATCTCTACTTTGGATCTATAATAGTTCTCAGTCATTAGCTCTCATAGTATTTTTTTCTAAAGGTCATTCTGCAATCAGAAGGCATTTTTCATTTAATGATACAATAATTCACATTTATTTATTTATTTTTGAGAGTGCATGGGTGTGTGGCGGGGGGGGGGGCAAGGGGAGAAGGTGAGGTTGGAGGATAGAGGGAGAGGGAGAATCATAAGCAGTCTCCATGCCCGGCACTGAGCCAGTTGCAGGACTTGATCTCATGACCTTGAGATCATGACCTGAGCTGAAATTGAGAGTTGGATACTTAACAGTCTGAGCCACCCAGGAGCTCCAATAATTCACACCTGTTTTGAACATTGATAATCTGAAAACCAGAAATAACCACTTTTACATTATTCCCATGTTTTATATCCTTTCTGACTCTTGTGCATAGGCAATAGAATATGAGGCATGCATATTTTCTGGTTCAAAACACAGACTCTGGAGCCTGATTGAGTAGCTTTGAATTTTTGTCTTATCGATGATGAGCTGTAGTACTTTGGGCAAGTTACTAATTTCCCTTATGCTTCTGTTTTTTAGTCTACAGAGTAGGAATAATAGTATGTACCTCAAAGGTTTGTTCTGAGAATTAAATGTATTAGTGGATGTAAGATAGTTAGAACAATATCTTGCACATAGGAAGCTCTCTGTAGGTGTTAGCTATATTCTATGTGTAAAAAAATACACAATAAAGATTGGATAAAGCCACTTTGAGCAGCTTTTAGAAAATTACAAATTGCAATGAATATTCATCTGTAGATAAAGCAGTTACTTAGCATGGGCTGTGTGTAGGCATTATACATGAAAGTTAACTTTAATAGTATTCTTCTGTATAGATCACACTGTATTTTATTTTATTACCTCCCTAGTAGTAGACATCAGGGATTTTTTTCAATTTTTTTATATTAAAGATAAGATGATAGTCCTTGTAGCTAATTATGTGCATATACCTATGATAAATTTCTAGGTCGAAATGTATGCAGATTTTAAAAACTTATTTGCTGAACAATTTCCATTCTGGGGATTGTGCCATTTATACTCACATCAGTGAATGAGAATGGAAGGCAAAGATTTTGAGCAAATGTAGTTGAATGAACCATAAGTAGTTTCAGAAGGATGACTTGAGCTTTTCAAAACAGAATGTGGCATTGAAGAACAGTGAGGAAATCAAACAGTTCTGCAAATTTTTGTTACTGAGTTAATCATTTTGATAAACCTATAACAAATAGAAAACAGATCATTAAACATTAAGCTCAAGATGGTTTTTAAACTCTTGTTGGCATTTGCTGTAGAGTGTCTTTTTAGGTAAGCAATCATCTAAATATTTGAAAAGGACACAAATGAAAAACCCTCTTTCGCTTAAAGGTTATAATATTATTTGTATCTTTTCACGTTAGTTGTCAAGGGGCAAAACATTGTGTTTTGGGGAAGAAAAGCAAAACTCCTTTCATAGGGCTTGAATTCATGGCTCAGATTCGAGACAGGTGCTCTACCACATGAGCCAGGTGGGCAACATGGGACATGAACTCAGGACTCTGAGATTCCAAAGTTGCATGCTGTACTGCCTTAGCTGTCCAGGGGACCCTAAGCGTATTATTTTCTAAAGCTTCTTACCATCCACAAGAATCATCCAGTCTACGTCTCCTTTTTTTGGTATTTCTCAATTAGAAACATGGATTTCCACAAATAAGTGAAACCATATGATAATTGACTCTCTCTGCTTGACTTATTTCACTCAGCATAATCTCTTCTAGTCCAGTCCATGGCGTTAGAGAGGAGTAGGGAATTTGGGTAAATTGGAGGGGGAGGTGAACCATGAGAGACTATGGACTCTGAAAAACAATCTGAGGGGTTTGAAGTGGCGGGGGGGTAGGAGGTTGGGGTACCAGGTGGTGGGTATTATAGAGGGCACGTATTGCATGGAGCACTGGGTGTGGTGAAAAAATAATGAATAATGTTTTTCTGAAAATAAATACATTAAAAAAAAAAAAAGAAACATGGATTTCCACCCCCCCTCCCCACATGGATATATGCAAATATTTATTTATCTATTTACTTATTTACTTTTTATGTTCAGTTAGCCAAGCTATTAGGCAAGTCTTTTAAAGGACTGTCTTGATAATCAACTCAACTTGATCCTTCTGGTCTTATGCTGAATATGAAAAGACAATGCATTTAATTCACTGTTCACTCCAATGTTAGTAGTAAAAACTAAATACTTACAATTCCACCTTTTGTCACCTTTAAATATGATATTTAAAACAACTTAGTATTTAGTATCTATCCAATAGGTTATGATTTAAAAAGGCACTCTAAAGCTTTTCTTGGATTTTTTTAAAATTTGGAACAAAACTATCGATTGGGTATACATACAAATTATCTACATGTCTTATAGGTGGTTTTGAAAAGAGAGTTTTGTATTTTAGTCATGTGTCCATCTCCTCTGTATTAAACAAAAGTTGTTGGTTATTTAATATCAATAAGCCCCCAGTGAGATAAGTGAATAGAGCAGTGACCATATTCCTCTTCAGTAGTGTAACACAATGGTTGTTATTTTTATCCTAGTTTTATTGTTCTGAGTTCAAATTCCTACACTACTATTTTCTTGGACAAGGTATGTAACCTCTAAACCTTAATATCTTTATCAGTACAATGGGCACAGTAACACTACTCTTACAGTTCTTTAGTTTTTTGCTGGTGGTGATATAGTGAGGATTGGTTCAAGATAATACATGGAAACATTTAGCACTATTTGACAGGAAACAGGTATTTAATAAATGCTAGCTATAGCTATTTCAGTGAAATACATAGAAAAATAAAAGCTTTATATTAGTATCATGTTTCCTTTCTCTACATTTGCTGCTGGTATGGACCCTGAAGAGGTGAACAGATTTTCCTCTTCCCTCAGTCACCCCTGCTGTTGCTGTGGGAAAGCAGAACTAAATTCTCTTCAAGAGGGAAGCTTTGATTCATTCCACAGTTGTTCTATAGAGGCTGTGAAGGAGATTGAGACAGATTAAGAACCTTGGCTTATCCTTTAGGGATAGACAAACTGAAAGACACCCCATAACTTTATCATAAATCTTGAGATGGACAGAGCTCTGTAAACCTTCCAGTGGTCTTTTGAGAATAGGGCCAGAAACTTTTCAACCTGTGTGTATTTCCTTGTCCCCTAAGACTAAAGGTGAAAAGAGAATTCTACCTGGATTAGCTGGACAAACAGGAAAAAACCGTCCATGACAGAATTATAGCAGACTACATTCATCTTCTATAATAGTTGTTATGAGTATTCAGTATAACTCTTTTCTGTGTTCAGAGGATATCTGCTATTCAGGTAAAGGAAAACTCTTGTCATTTGAAGTTAGTAGTATACCTGATTGATGGAGCATGGAAATGAAAACTTCCCACCTCTCTAACAGGGCAGCTGATGCTTGAATGAGTTAAATGGACCAAACCAAAAGTGCGAAGTTCACCTTGCACACTTAAAGACTGCTGATGAATTCTAGTTACTATCTCTAGACTTGTTGGAATATAACAAATTTTGTACTTCTTCCTTATCTTTTAGAAATTTGTCTTTAATTAGTCATGAGTTTCAAATTCTCATGTCAGAAATGTTAGCACAAAATATACAGACATCTTCCAAGAGTAGATCTCTAGTTTGTTTAGTTTGTTAGTTGGTTTAGGAGTTTTGATGTCTTGGGTTTTTGTTTTTGTTATGCTTGGTCATAATAACCCATAAGATGTGAATCCTTTACTTTGAACGGTTACCAAGATTCTTATTCTCTCAGCTGAAATGATTTTCAACATTTTTCTGTATCTCTCACAGGTATCTTAATTTTTAAAAAAACATAGCGCAGCGTAAAATAAGTATAATAGTGAGTCTTGTCGAAATCTTCATTAAATGGTATATGTGTTGCCAAAGCAAGCACGAAATCTTTGTTAGGCAAATTGATAGATGTTCTGCAATTCATTATGAAGAAAGCTGGACTGGGGTTTTATAAGACGACTTCTAGACTAATGGAGTTTAAATTTAAAAATGGAGTGTTTTTTAGGAGATGGGGATAGTATCCTATATCTTTAGGCCATCCAGAGGGAGCAGTACCTAAAAATGTAATTAGAATCCATTATTGGGCAAGGATTGGGACCTGTGCTTGGGACTGAAATATGTAATTCTGATACCAGGGGATTTTCTTAGTCTTTTTCATCTTAAGGTTATTAATCAGATATTTGAAATGAATGCATTTACTTGATCTCATCCAGAGAACGTTTATAGGTGCCACATATGAAGTAATCATTGCAGAACTGTAAAGTTTTCTAATTTGACTTCTTGCTAACAGATCTTTGCTTCTGGTAAATTCTCATTTCCATCGTTTATTGGAATAATAGTGCCCCAAAACAACAGTTTTCATCAGCCTTGAGAGTTAAATCTATATTCTACCTGTAGGACCTATTATGATCTACTTTTTTTTTTCTTGAAAGAACAAATTGTTTAGCAAAAGATTTGAATTTATTATGCTGGAGTCTGACTATCTTCTGTGTGCATGAGGTTTTTCAGCTTTCCTAACTATCAGTTCTAACTACCAACTAACCAAGCGAGACAGTAAAGGAGTAGGTTAGTAAGATGAGTGTTCAGATTCACTATAGTCAAGGTTTTCAGATTCTTCTACAGGACAATATGAATAGTCCTACACATTTCTTGGATTTTGAATATATAATATCATTCATAATATATATTCATACACACACACACACACACACACAGACATATATCCCAGAGACTTACCTTCTCCCTATGTTAACCTTCTTAATGAATTATTTTAAAAACAAATTGTGAAGTGTCTTTTATCTGCATAAACTCTCTGAGCCATGTATGGCATAATTAGGTTCAGGGACAGTTTGCTTAAAAGTAACAGTAATTGACTTTTTATTTGTAGTTAGTACATGTCAGACACTATTCTAGGTGTTTTGAGTTTTAACTAATTCAGCCTTCACTTTGAGGAACTACTTTAATATTCTTAGTTTGCATGTGGGGAAATTAAATCAGATTTTATATATTTGCTTGAGGTTGTATAGCTTTTAAGTTAACAGGGCTGGAATCCAGATACAGTCCAGCTCTAGAGCCTACACTCTTAACTAGTATGGCTATATTGCTTTCCAGGAAAAGAAGAAAGCTTTTTATTTTTAAAAGATTTTATTTATCAGAGAGCAGGAAGTAGGGCAGAGAGGGAATGAGAAGGAGAGGATCTCAAACAGACTCCATGCTGAGTGTGGAGCCTGATGCAGGGCTCAATCTCATGACCTAGAGATTATGACCTAAGCTGAAACCAAGAGCCACCCAGGTGCCCCTGCAAGCTGATTTTTTAAAAATATGGGTAATGCTGGTTTCTTATTTAGAAATATAAGTTAAAGAGTTTACCATCAGGCTGTGGGTTCTATCACTCAAACTTATGAATCAAATCATTAATTTTCTTGTTCCTGGATGATCTAATACTCCCTCCTTACCTAATGCTTATCTTTCTGGCATGGAGGTTAAGTCCTTCAGTTCTTAGTTAAGATACCCATTATATGCAGCATATTAACACCTTGAAGAGTAATGATAGGTTGAGTAATAAAGCTGCTATTGACTAATGAGACTAATACTGCTAAGTGAAAATTACCCTAGATGCTGACAGTTCTGAGCTCTCTCCCACATTTCATAGTCATTGCTATTATAATTTAGTTTACTGACTTCTTGATTTGATTTTTCTGTGATATTTATGTGGTTCTAGAATATGGATGTCTAAATTTTATGATTCACTTAGATCATAAATAATATGGAGTATTTTCTTTATTCAACTACTTTAGGGTAGTATGTTGGAGTGCCTGATGAGCCCAGTGGGTAGAGCATGGGACTCTTGATCTCGGGGTTGGGAGTTCAAACCCTACCTTGGGCATGGAGCCTCCTTAAAACAATAATAGAGTAGTATGTCAAAGTTGATGCTCTGATGTAGGCATTTTCCAACAATGAACTTTGTTTCCTAAAACTTTCAACCATCAAAAGATGGTTGGAACATGGGGTCCAGTTAAGTTTTTCTGTATTGCTTCCCTTTCATGGTACTTAAAGTCAATCTCTTACCTCTCCACATACCCTGCTATCACCTTCTTTTACTCGACTGTAAAATGGAAATTATTTCATTGGCCTTGTTGGGAGAATTTGCAAGGTCTGATCTCTGAACAAAGGGTAATGCTGAGAATGATCCCGAGTTGAGGCAGCTTTGGTCTGACTTGTATAGGCTATTCTTTCTTCTGTTCTTCACATACGTCATATTCCCAAGAATTACAACATCTATTACTAACCAGTGCCCAGTTTTTATTCCTGAACTGGACTGTGTCTGAGTCCTCTTATCTTTGTGACCTAGACTAGTAAACTAGTCCTAGAATGGACTGTAGAGACAGTGTGGTATATAAGGCAGTATTTTTTAGCTTTGCTTGCTAATAAGAATCATGTAGGTAATACAGATTTTCACATCGTTCCCATAGAAATCATGATTTAGTAGACTTACAGTGAGATGGAAGAATGTTTTTCCAGAGATCTAGATTTTGATGATAAGGCAAGCAAAACATAAGAAAACGTTCAAGTTCATAGATCTGCATTTAAATCCCTATGCTCCCTCCTAGTAATGAAATTAACTTTGAGACCCAATTTATAGGTACCTAATACAGATGTCAGCTCCTTTTCTTACAACTTTGTAGAGTTAAGTAAACATTCTTCATTGCCAATTCTTCATTGTTCTGCCACATTTTAACATTTTCTAATGGTCTACTGTTAATACTTTAAAATGGGCTTTCCAGAAAATCAAGCCCATGTTTGCCTATTTGTCCAGTATAAATAGACCCCCTCATGGTAATACACCCCCTCATGGTCTCAAGCTACATGTTTTCATAATCAAATACAGTTTTTATCTGGAGCTTTGTTCCAGTCTCTCCCACCTTACAAAAACAAACATTATTAACAAAAGTTGCCATGATTCCCTCAGATTTCAGTTTATTCCTGGCCCTTTAAAAAAATCCTTGAAAGTGTAGAGGTTCTTTGCATCTTTATTTTCTTACATTTCATTCCTTTGTTTTTAGGATCTACCATTTGACTTCTGCCCCTACCACTTTAAAGAAATTGTTTTTTTTTTTTTTTTAAAGATTATTTATTTATTTATTTGACAGAGAGAGAGATCACAAGTAGGCAGAGAGGCAGGCAGAGAGAGAGAGAGGAGGAAGCAGGCTCCCCGCCGAGCAGAGAGCCCGATGCGGGACTCGATCCCAGGACCCTGAGATCATGACCCGAGCCAAAGGCAGCGGCTTAACCCACTGAGCCACCCAGGCGCCCAAGAAATTGTTTTTGATAAAGTCACACTGCTAAATGCAATGGGCATGTGAAAATCCTTATCTTGCCAGATTTTTCTTTTGCTATTGCCAATCCCTCTCTCCTTGATAATCCTCTCTCACCTACTTCTGTGCATGTTACAGGGCTGGTTTTCTTAGACTTTCTGACTGTATAATTAGATGCTGACATATTATGTTTTATATACTTCTAGTAATTCTGAAATTTTAGCATGTATCAGAACTACCCAGAGAGTTTGTTAAAATAGATTATTGGACTCCAGATATTCTTATTCTGTAGGTCTTGGGCAGATTATAAAAATACATATTTCTAACTTGTTTCTAGGTGATGCTGATCCTACTGGTCTAGAAATGATACTTCAAGAATTGCTGCTATGGTGTGCCAGGGCCTTTAGGAATGCATGTTCCCCTACTGCTCCCGGGGGTAGGGTGGGCACTGCTGGGAATGTGCAGTGGGTGTTTTGGGTCGGGGGGTAGTGTGCATCAGTCTGGGCAATGAGAGTATCTGCTGTGCAAGCCAATAAAACTTTTTTTTTTTTTTTAATCACTACTCTATCTCTTTTACTTCCTGGCCTATAATTTTAGATCTGGGCTTATTCGTCTCTCCCAAGACATTCTGTCTAGGTGAACTCTTTTCATGGTATTGATACTTATAGTATCTGACTGCAAAAAGGTTTCATGTAGATATCATGACTAACTTCAGATTACGATATGTAACTATGTGCAAAAAGGTTTCATGTGTAGATATCATGACTAACTTCAGATTACGATATGTAACTATGTGCTAAACATCTGTTGAATGTTCCATAGGAACATGCCTTGCCCAGGTTAAGTCACTGGTAGAGCTGAATTTGTTTCTAAGTCTTTTTGCATCAAATGCTTCTGCTTTTAACCACTTTTATGAGCCTTTCATCCTATTTATGATTGTACCGGTTTAGTTTTCTTTTATCTTTGAGATGATAAAACCTTCTGTGTCATAACTCTCAAGACCATCCCCAAATCTTCTGTTTCTGGAGAATTCACAGGATTCAGCATAAGTTGTCTTTATGGCTCTGATTTATTACCAGGAAAGGATACCTAACAAAATCAAGGAAGGCAAAAGGCACATGGGTAGAATCTAGAATCTAGAGGAAACCAGGGATGAGAGCCTCTCTCAGGGAAGGTCTCCTAGGACATACTTAAGTCTTCCAGCAAGGATTTATAACAACATGGGTGAAGTGTTTTCTGCTAGGGAAGTTCACTGGAGACTTATTGCCCAGGGTTTTTTTTTTTTTTTTTTTTAAAGATTTTTTATTTTTATTTATTTATTTGAGAGAGAGAGACAGTGAGACAGAGCATGAGCGAGGAGAAGGTCAGAGAGCGAAGCAGACTCCCCATGGAGCTGGGAGCCTGATGTGGGACTCGATCCCGGGACTCCAGGATCACGCCCTGAGCCGAAGGCAGTCGTCCAACCAACTGCGCCACCCAGGCGTCCCGTGCCCAGGGTTTTTGTTGACGATTGACTACATAGACCCCCTGTGCCTAACATAAACCAAGATTCTAATGTCCCAGAGGATCACATGTTCACCGTTAAGTTTATCATTTGCAAAAGCCATGCAGACACAGTTAGCTGTTACAGAGAAGGCTGAAATTGAGGTTCCCAGATGTCAGGTAAGGGCAAACTTTGCAAGCAGGCCTTTGTAAGGATAGCAGTCTCAGACCTATTTAACTCTTTTTTTGCACCTTTTAATTTGCCTTTTAATATAAAATCTTTTTCCCTCATTCCCATCTCCACACTGAAGCAGAGTGAACCATTTAAAATGTAAATCTGATCTTATCCTTCCTTGGCTTAAAACTCTTTGCAAAGTATCTATTATAGTTCTGAATAAATGGGATAAAACAGATTCACAGGGAGAAATCTTTGGGATCATAATTATTGTAATTACTGTGTTCTGATTTTATAATATGAGCTATCCCTCACTCTTTTATTTTAACTTAGGATTCATAAAAGCTTTCTACTGAATGAGGTAGTTGGCAATACCCTTTTCCACCACTGCTCATCTTTTGGACAGTGTGAATCTTTCCTGGCGTTGAGTTGCAGTAACAACTTAAGTTTTACACTCATAACACTGATGACTTTCTCTCCTATATTATTTGTTTGCAGGCCTAATCTCTATATTATAAACTCTTTGAAGAAATGACCCATGTCTCTTCCTCAAATTAATTTTAATAGCTAAATATTTAGCATTTAGCTTTTAATATACATGTCGAATGAATGAGTGGATGACTAAGAATGAAAAATAATGGCCTGTATTTTATCCTGAAAAAGTTACTTGTCTAGTTTTACCAGTAGCCATTTATAAAATTGCTCAAGATTAAAAAATTCTTAAAGAACCTAAGGATATTTAGCTGCAAATTCTTTTTTAAAGGATGTATTCATATACTTTTGTCCAGATTCACTAAATTAGTGCATTATTTTACTCTTTGCATCAAGTTTTAAGTAGTTAGAGGGTTTTCATTTTCTCCCTTTAAAAGCACATTTCAGTAGAAATTGTTGCTTAATTAGGAGTGTGCTAAATTATATATGCAGAACTTACTAAGATTAAGTGAAAGTGGTGGACTACTTAGCCAAATAAACCATTTCTTGCTATCAGTAACTTAGTTCTCAAGTGATGTTTTGATATTATGGGTCAAAGATATTCCCAGTGTCCTGATAAAGATTATGAATTAAACTCATAATACCTTATTTTTTTAATCAGGTGGAGTCATATCTTGTGTATATATTAATAGTAAGGTTAGGAATGCCTGGGTGTCTCAGTTGTTAAGCATCTGTCTTCAGCTCAAATCATGATCCCAAGGTCCTGGGATTGAGCCCCACATTGGGATCCCTGCTCAATGAAGAGCCTGCTTCTCCCTCTCCCCCTGCTTGTATTCTCACTCTGTCAAATCATTAAAAAAATAGTAAAGTTAAGGGCTCTGAGATCTGGATAGCAAAAGTTAACCAAAGCGAAGTTGACTCACAGACATTGCTAGCTTATATGTGTAGGGGGATATGTATGAGTATGTATGTGTATATAATTGATATAAATATAAAATTATTAAGCAAATGTATATACTTAAAGATATTATCAAGACTTCATATGCTTCTGTCACTTTTGAAATGCTAAAGGTGGAATGTTAAACTCCTGTCTATTATGTGATAAAGGATTGAGGACATGCCGATGTTACGTCTGGCAACAATAAGCCTGTTGTCTCTGGCTACAATATGGAGATGTATGGTAGCAGCGCCATGTGCCATTCTAATGGTGCCTTATCTAGTCTACTGTGACAAATAATTCTACTCAGCTTGTCAGTGGTGACAGCTGAGACTTTTTGCTTAGATGCCTTGACAGTGCTTGTATTAAACAGCTAGAGCCATACACTCCATTAAGTTTCTGTAAAATGAACTGTCTGCTTCTTGCTGTTTTGCTGATAGTGGCAGCCGTTGTAAGCTAATCCTCTCCAGTTGTGGATTGCTCGACCGAGTGCCTTCATCATCTACAGGTAGTAGATCTCAGTTTTAGCAGAGTAGCTACAAGGCTGGTGGTCATGAGAGGAAAGACATAGATTATTCCATAGGAAATTTTTTTTAGCAGTTACTTACTCTAAATTGGGCTACAAATATGTCCCTAAATAGAACATTGACTTTAAAGAGAGTGAAGTGACTCTTTCTTTTCTAAGCAAATGATTATTCATAGGCTCTTGGTGCAAAAGACACATACATAAGAGGGGTGTCTCTGAGTAACTATGTCTACATTTATGTGTGCATTAACGAAAGCCAGGTGTAATAAGGAATATGTATTTAAACTTAAAGGGAAATATTCAGTTTCTTAGGCAGAATCACACCATTGGAAATACCGATACCTGATTGTTTTGAAATATATTGGGGAAAGTATAACTTTGAATTGTCTTTAATGAGTAATAATTTTTCAAGCTATTTATTACATATATGTATTGTACTAAATTATTCCTTTGTTCCTTTATTCTTTCCTCCCCAGAAAGGCAAAGGTATACGTGTGATAATCTTTTCCTAGGTGTTGCAGAGACTACTTTTGTCAGCATATACTTTGAATTTAAGCCAGTGAAATCCATTTGTAGCCAGCATTCTCTCTCCATGTCATCACTGGGCATTATCAGTGATGTCATAAGTCATTGAAAAAGACCCATAATGACATAAGCATTCATAGGGTTGAACATTAATTTTGATAGTTGAGAGAAAAATTTCATGTAAGGTTAACATTTTTATTTAAATTTGGGGGAAAAATAGAATATTAAAAGCTAAGCCCTTACAATATATAATATAATAGCCAATTATAATGCCTCATGAGATATATTATGTTTAACAGCACTTCAGTAAGTTATGAAACTTCTGGTGTGGTTTCTGAACTATTTGCAGTTGTTGGTGATTGTTTAAGTTTGGAAATTAAGTTGTGTTCTTGTATTCAAAGCTCTTTGATCTCTAGCGTAGAATGAAATAAATTTTTAGTGGTATATGAGCAATCCTTAATGTATTATCTTTGTCCTGGGATATATAAAATCTGAGTTAGTGTTTTAAAGAGGAGGAAGGATTATATTCAACTGGATTGGGACATTGCATTAGAATTATTTAAAAAAATTATATTCAACTGGACTATGCTGGAATAAAGCATTCTCCAGTATAGAATTTATTAGCTTTCAAATGACACAGCCAACAATTAAGATCTAAAAGCAGTAATCTTACAAATAACTTTGTGTTCTGTAATAGTACATTTATTTCATACAAGGTCACAATTTCCTGCTATAGGCCATTTTCCAGGCAAGGTTTCCCCAGCACAAGGAAAATTACTTTATTGTAGGAGAAAAGGTTTTGATTTGAAAGTGGACCCAGAAAACACATGTCCAAAAGTCTAGCTGCACATTAGCTGGGAAGAAGGTGTTGGGTGACTTTAAAAATGTGTATCCTTCATTTTAGAGACTGGGAATGTGGTCTGCTCTTTCTCTGTGACCAAAATACCATCTTCGAGTGATGGTTTATAAACAGCACCCACAGATCTTTGCTCCAAGCTCTTCTGCTGATGGTTCACTTTAAAATGTTAGTTGTGCCAGCAATTGATATTTGTCCTCATCCACTCCTTCTGTTAACAAAAATAGGTTGCAAGGTTCAGGATTGGAGAGTAGTCACAAAATACTGCCACCGAGAGGATTCAGAAAAATGTCTTTCTGGGTATTAAGGAAGATTTTTTTAAATATTATGAACCCAAGGAAAAATCATGTAAGAGTCTGGTTTGCTTTTCTTAGGGATTGATATTATTTGTTACATTAGCAAAGCTTGTGCAACCTGTAACTGACCTTTTATGTCTGATCTTTCTCACTCCCTTTCCTCCTATTGCTTCTTTCTCTTTTTCTCTTTCTTAACCACACCAGGGATTTGTGCCAGGATATTCTTTTTAAGAGAAATACCTAATATGTAAGAGGCACTTAAGATTTCTTAACTCTATAAACAAATCCGTAGCTTTTTAAGGTTTTATTTTTACTGTTTATTGACACACAATTAACATAATGCTGTATTAGTTTCAGGTATACATCCTAATGATGTGATATTTTTATATAATATGAAATAATACCCATGACAAATCTAGTTATCATCTGTCACCATAAAAAGTAATTCACTATTGACTACATTCCTTGTGCTACATGTAATACATACAAAATATCCCTAGATTACATCCTTATGACTTATTTTAAAAACTTGAACTTTGCACCTCTTAATCTCCTTCACCCATTTTGCCTGCCCTCCTCAACACTCCCCACTTTGGTAACTAATAGTTTATTTTCTATATCATAGTCTGTTTTTGTTTGTTCACTTGTGTTTTTAGATTCTACATATAATTGAAGTTATATATACTTGCTGTTCAGTTAGCATAATACTCTCTAGTTCCATCCATGTTGTCATAAATGGCAAGATTTCATTCTTTTTACGGCTGAGTAATCCATTTTGTATATATACATATGTGTGTATGTGTATATCACACCTTTATCCATTCATCTATTGATGGACACTTAGGTTTCTTCTGTATCTTGGGTATTATAAGTAATGTTGCAGGGAGCATGAGTGTGCATATATCCCTTTGAATTGATGTTTTTGTTACCTCTGGATAAATACAAGTGCAATTGCTAGAATGTATGGTAGCCCTATTTTTAATTTTTTGAACTTTCATACTGTCTTCTATAGTAGCTACATAGTAGCTGGGTTTATATTCCCACCAAGAGTGTATGACTGTTCCCTTTCTCCACATTCTTACTGACACTTATTTCTTGTCTTTGATAGTAGTCATTCTCACTGGTATGAGGTGATCTTTTTGCAGTTTGAATTTGACACTGAGTACCTTTTTTGTGGCTGCTGGCCATTTGTCTTCTGTAGAAAAATGTCTGTTCAGACCTTCTGCCCACCTTTTAGTTGGGCTCTTTGAGTTTTTTTCTGGTATGAATTTATATGTTTATATACTTTAGATTTTATTTTTAGTGTATGATTTGGAGTTTTCTTCTCCCATTCAGTAGGTTGTCTTTTAGTTTTGCTGATCGTTGCCTTCACTATGCAAAGGATTTTTATTTTAGTATAATCCCATTCGTTTATTTTAGCTTTTGTTGCTCTTGCCAGAGGAGACTGACCCAAAAAATTATTGCTAAGACTGATGTTAAGAAGCTGTGTTTTCTTCTAGGGATTTTATGATTTGGGGGTCTTCAAAACTTTAACCCATTTTGGTTTATTTTTGTATATGATTTAAGATAGTGGTCCAGCTTTGGTCTTTTGCATATAGCCGTTCAGTCTCTCTGCGTCAATTACTGAAGAAACTATCTCATCTCCACTATATACCTTTCTTTCCCTTGTCATAAATTAATTGGCCATAAATGCATAGGTTCATTTCTGGGCTTTATTTTTTTTTTTTTTAATTTTAAATAGGGAGAGAGCACTTGAGTGAGCATAAGCGGGGTGGGGGTGGGAAGGAGAGGGAGAAGGACAAGCAGGCTCCCCCCTGAGCATAGTGCCTGGCAGGTTGGCTCAATCCCAGGGTTCTGAGATCATGACCTGAGCCAAAGGAGGATGCGTAAACAACTGAGCCATCCACTTGCCCCTGGACTCTATTTTTTTCTATTGATCTATGTGCCCATTTTTTGTACCAGTACCATACTGTTTTGATTACTGTGGCTTTGAGGTATAGTTTGAAATCAGGGAGTGTTACTCCTCCAGCTTTGTTCTTCTTTTTCAAGATTTCTTTGGCTATTCAGGGTCTTCTGCCACCCTATGTCTTTTGATTAAAGCATTTAGTCCATTTACATTTAAAGTAATTATTGATAGGTACATACTTACTGCCATACTGTTTTTTTTCTGGTTTTATAATTCTTGTATTTTCCTCTTTTGGTCTCTGCTCTTGGGGTTTAATGGTTTTTAGTGTTCCATTTGGACTCCTTTTTATTTTTTGTGTATTGTAGGTTTTTGATTGGTAGTTATCATGAGGTTCCTTTATATTTTATGTGTATTAGCAGTCTATTTTAAGCTGATAGTCACTTAAGTTGGCAACTCAAGAGCTGTTTTTATACTCTTCTACCCCACACACTGTGTTTTCTTTAATATCTTTTTATTTTATCTCAACTTATTTTAGTTTTAGCTATCATTTTTGTCTTTTAACCTTCATACCTGCTTTTTTAATTGTTTGATTCACTGTTTTTACTATATATTTGTCTTTACTAATGAAATTTTTAAATTTCTAGTTCTGGCCATTTCTTTTCTGCTTAAACAGGACCCTGCAATTTTCCTTTAAGACCAGTTCGATCATTTTTATTTATTTATTTTTAAAAGATTTTATTTATTTATTTGTCAGAGAGAGAGAGAGAGAGGGAGGGAGAACACAGGCAGAGTGGCAGGCAGAAGCAGAGAGAGAAGCAGGCTCCCCGCTGAGCAAGGACCCTGGGATCATGACCCGAGCCAAAGGCAGCGTCTTAACCAACTGAGCCACCCAGGCGTTCCAAGACCAGTTTGATCATGATGAATTTCTTTAGTTTTTGCTTGTCTGGGAAACCTTTTTTTCTTTCCTTTAGTTCTGAATAAACTTGCTGGTAAAGTATTAATTATACAGTTTCCCATTTCAGCACTCTAAATATCCTGGTAGTTTCTTCTAGCCTGTACATTTTCTGCTGAAAAATCAGCAGATCATCTTACAGGGTTTCCCCTGTATGGGACTCTCCCCTTCCCCCTGCCTTTAAAATTGTTTATCTTGAACTTTTGCCATTTTAATTATAACATACCCTGGTGTGGATCTTTTTGTGTTCAGCTTGTTTGGGACTTTCTGATTCCTGGGCACAGAGGTTTGTTTCCTTTCTCAGGTTAAGGAAATCTTCAACTATCACTTCAAATAGATTTTCTTGCCTGCCTTTCCCTCTTCTCCTTCTGGAACTTGTATAATGCAAATGCTAATATGCTTGATATTGTCTCAGAGGTCCCTTGATCTATCCTAATTCTTTTAATTCTTTTTTTCTCTTTGCTGTTTAGCTCTGGTGGTTTTTACTACCCTGTCTTTTAGATTCTTCTGTGTCCTCTAATCTGCTGTTGATTCTCTCTAGTGTATTATTCATTTCAGTTACTATATTCCATGCTGATTGAATTTTTATATTTTCTCTTTGTTGAAGCTCTCACTGAGTTCATCTACTCTTAAGTCCAATGAATCCTTCTGACCATTTCTTTGAACACTTTATCAGGTAGATTATCTTCTCATGGTGGGTGGGTGGCTGGAGCTGGTGTAGGCTAGGGGTCCAGGGCATGTGGGGTGGCCTTAGCAGGCAAGCTCAAATGCTTGGACCCTGCTCCCATCCATGCTATTAAGGTGGAGGAAGGAAAATTAAAAAATGGCTTGCCGGTGATTCTGACCCCACAGAGTTCCAGGAGTTGCCTGACTACTTGGGCGACAATCTAGGGTGGGTAGCTGGATTTCCTTTGCTTATAGTCTATTTATCCTTTAAACAGATTTTTGTTTTTCTTTTTGCCCCTGAATAGGCGAGTCTTCAGTGATAGCCTTCCCAACTGCAGGTAGCCATGGTGGGGGGTATTCTCATTATTATTGTTTCCTCATCTCTTCCATTCTTCTCCAGTGGTCCCTCTATCATTTTTTGTGCAGAAGCTGTTCAATCAGCCTTCAATTCTTGTAGGAGTAATTGCTCTATATGTAAGTATATATTTGGTGCATTAGCGGGAGGAGGTGAATTCAGTGTCTTCTATGGCACCATTTTGGCCATGGTTTTTATTAAGTCAATTATAACCCTGAACCTTAGAAAAGATGTAGAATACATGAAACTAAAGTCTTATACAGTACACTGAAAATGTTCTGTGGAAGTTTAATACCAAGGCCCTGAAATCTAAACAATGTATGTACGTCTATCAGTTGCTTAATAACCTAATGTAAATTACATATGAACACAAGGTTTTTTTTTTTTTTTTAGTACAAAGTAGTCCCTAATTTGACCTCTGACACCCAGCTGAATTTAATTATGGAGTGCCCACAGGATATATCACAGTTCTTGATGTTACAATTGTGTGGGAGAACATGTTTTGTTAAAGGTATAATAGATCAGATGGAAAATGTAAAATGTAATACCGCTTTTTGCTAAGGGATTTATCCAAATACTTTACACGTCCTGTTGCCTTCTTGAATGTAATCTAAATACAGGATGCTTTAATGTGAATGTGGGGGTTGAGTGAAGACCTGTAACATTGTACTTCATGGTTATTTAAGTAGAAATAGCAAGGAATACTTTTTACACAGGCACTGAATGATTGTTGACTGTCAGCTCTGTATTTTTTGTGGTCTGTGACCATTCAGAGCCACCATGAATTTAAATTGGAAGCTGCAATTTCTAATATGTATATACTCCCTCAAAGAGTGAAATAAGAAGCTGTCTCCTCTTTGAGTTTTCAGAATTCACACTGCTTGGGTGTTAAATCTGATACCAAAAACTCAGGAGTCTCCTTATACAAAGCGTATCTGTTTGAGGATTGCCAAAAAGGTGGATAGTAAGTTTCTCACTAGCAAAACCGATACAGTAATTGCCAGATGCTCCTAAGCTGGAAAAGTATATCCCATAGATATCCCCATAATAAAACTTACCTGATTTTTATTCTTGGTATTCTTGATTACTTGTATAGAAAGTTAAATTTCAATATATATACATTTAGATTCTCCCATTTAATTATACATACTTATGTACACCCTAAGTGTTCATATTGGTGTTTTATGTACCAATAGTTTTTTTTTTAATTTTTAATTTTTTTTATAAACATATAATATATTTTTATCCCCCGGGGTACAGGTTTGTGAATCACCAGGTTTACACACTTCACAGCACTCACCATAGCACATACCGTCCCCAATGTCCACAACCCCACCACCCTCTCCCAAATCCCTCCCCCCAGCAACCCTCAGTTTGTTTTGTGAGATTAAGAGTCACTTATGGTTTGTCTCCCTCCCAATCCCATCTTGTTTCATTTATTCTTCTCCTACTCCCTTAACCCCCCATGTTGCATCACCACTTCCTCATATCGGGGAGATCATATGATAGTTGTCTTTCTCTGCTTGACTTATTTCTCTAAGCATGATATGCTCTAGTTCCATCCACACTGTCGCAAATGGCAAGATTTCATTTCTTTTGATGGCTGCATAGTGTTCTATTGTGTATATGTACGAATAGTTTTAAGGGGATATAGTTTTAAGACTTTACTATTTCACACTGAGTAGTATTTAATGTAAATGATCTCTTAGTATCAAAGGTAAATGACTAAAATATATAATTTTTAATTTGTTTCATTTGCCCATTTAACTTCTGGGGGGGTGGGTATTGGAAATTCTGTAAAGTCCCAGAAATACAAAGATGGATAAGACCTAGTTCTTAAAGCACTAAATCTAGTGGGAAGGGGTTTTAGTCAACCATTTTAGCACATGAAGTTCAGTTTGATTGATAAAACATCCAAATGTTCTTTTTAAATTAAATTTAATTTATTTACTTGACAGAGACACAGAGAGGGAATACAAGCAGGGGGAGCGGGAGCAGAAGTGGGAGCAGGAGAGAGAGAAGCAGCCTTCCTGCTGAGCAGGGAGCCCAATGTGGGCCTTGATCCCTGGACTCTGGGATCATGACCTGAGCCGAAGGCAGCCACTTAACGACTGAGTCACCCAGGTGCCCAAAACATCCAAATTTTCTTATCTAATTCAGTATTTTTAGATATAGAGAGAAATAACATTTCAGGTGCCAAGCTCTGTGCTACTCCTGTACCTTAAACACTAAAGAAAATTCATAGGCTTTGGAATTTCATTACAAGTCAGTTTTATAGGGATAGAAAAAACTTGGTTATGAGGACAAATTATACAATTTAATGTAAGAAAGTATATCATATTAAAAATGCTTTACCAGGGAAAAATTTATTTAGCACAGGATGGATTTGACCTGTCAATCCAATTTGGGAAAGTGATAAAACTACATGTAAATAATGGAATTGATCTGTCCAAAAGATCACCGGATGTTATTAGACCTACATCTACAGTATAGTTTTCTTTCTAGGATAGATACTAATAAAGGCTGTTGTTCCTTGAAGGGGTGTCGCTCTCACCATCAAGAACGACCCGGGGGCACACAGGGTGGCAAGCTTCTTTATTGCACTCTCCTGCGCCACGATCTGGGGGCAGCCCTGTCCCTGGGATGCCCCGCTGGAAGCAGCCCCGTCTGGGGTCCCGGGGGTCTCCACCGGGAGACCCGTGCTGGTCCACCGTTCCTGGGGACCCGCGCTCCTCCCCTACACGGAAGTTCACGCACATATATACGGTTTGTAATAGCCAATGAGCAGCCCTATCATGCAGCGCGCACATGATCATTCCCTTCCACCACCTAAGGGTCCCGCAGTGTTCATTCACCTCTTACATAAGCTGTCAGCCAATCACATCTTGTTCCTCAAAAGCGCATGCGCCATTTTGCTCTTAATCTGCCAGCGTGGCTCCCGACAAAGGGGTAAATGAAACATGAGTCTGTGGTTCTGCACAAAAAGCTACTAATTGAGCAGGGGCAAGAATCAGGGATGATTTGCCTAGATTAACTTAGAAACAGGGTGGGATATGGACACATTTTCTTATACTACTTGAGTTTTTAAATCATACTATCTACTAAGTCTAGATATAGCTGAGATAATCTGAGGGGAATTATGTGAATTTGTCCTCTAAAAAGGATTATAACTAACTATTCTCCATCTTTACTGAGATTAAAAGAAGAGGAAAAGATCTTAAATTGTAGAAGGAGAAACTAGTTTAGACATGAAGGGGAAAGTTTTTGTAGCATTAAATCCAGAACTGGCTCTCTAAGAGGTTTTAAATTTTTCTGGATGCCTTTAAGAATGTACTAGATAGTAACTCAACATGGATGGTTTAGGTATAGCCATTTCTTGAAGGGTATATACAAAATGATTTTCTGAGGTCAGTACTGCTCCATAATTCTGTGCTTTCATTACCCATTTTAAAATTTGTTCCATAAATTGCTTGTCCACTTTTAGTAAATTGCTGTATTTCTTAGAGAGAAGGTTGGATAAAGATTCTCATAAATTCAGTGATGCTCCACTGTGGCAAAGAGGTACAAGTTAAGTATCAAAGTATTAAATCCTGTCAGTTCTCCATGATCTCCATCCACTGGGGCTTTAAAAAATTTTTTTCATTCACTCTGCTTAATTAGGTATCCTAGAAATAAGACTTTTGTTGACATAACGCAGCAGTACCTTGTAGAAACGGCTTTTGAGTTAACAGTTGTTTCCTACCTTAAGGATTCAACCTTGGGTTGATCTACTGAAACTGATCAAGAAACACATGAAAGTTTCTGCAGTATTATAGGCTAAAGAAGAGTGATATCATCCTATCTTTTTTGAGCCAAAACTTTTAAAGTTTTTTTTTTTAATGGTTTCTACTTTGATCACAACCAAATAGAAGTTCAAAAACACCTTGAATGTCCCAATATAATTCTTTAAAAAAATCTTGTCTATCCACATCTCCATTATAAATTCAGGGAACAAGCTGATTGTTGTGGAGGGAGGTGGATATGTGAAAGTGGGGAGGATAGAAGCTTCCAGTCATGGAATGAATAAGTCATGGGAATAAAAACACAGTATAGGGAATATTGTCATTGCATTTGTACTAACATTGAATTGGTGGCAGATGGTGGCTACACCTGTGGTAGAGCTGTTGAATCACTGTACTGTATACCTGAAACTAATGTAGCATTGTGTGCACACTATATTCAGAGAAGAGTTAATTCTTACATATTATAAGAACAAACTCTTACATGTACTTTAAGAACCTCAGTATTAATCAGTTTTAAAAGCTATTAACTCGTAGGAAAACTAAAGTAAAAGCAACAGATATTTGAGAAACTTAAATAGTTGCATTAGCCATTGAGTATGACAGAAACTTAAGGAATAAATAACAATGACCCTTGCTAATTATTAAAGGAAAACAACAACATTTATTTTGAGAGATAGCTCAAAATAAATGTTACCTTTATAACACTCTGGCTAAGGTCAAAGCAGAAGCAGTTCGTCATAGATAATGGAATTAGATTTATGCCAGTATTTACTAATGGGGACACAGATGGACAGACCACATTGCTTCTACTATCTTGTTGCAGATGTTTGGTGATAATGTCTAAATTGAAAAACATATATTCTCTTTAAATGTTGAGCATGATTTTCATTTGTATACTACATTTGAAATTAGCTTGAACACCCTTTCCAGTTTCAGAACCGTGGGTTTTGACTTTCATTGTTGCCTTTCTATGTTTTCATATTTGCAGTTGAAAAGTTGATGCCAACTTCTGTAAAACATGTTCTCCTCCATGCTGGGATCCTCTATGCCAGTAATGTCCCTGGAGCATGTGTTTTAGTAATAAGCCCTGGAAATGGGAACTGATAACGGAAATACTGGCCCCATATACAACAGGGGTGTTAGCCTGTGTTTCTGTAATTAGGAATGTGATTAGAAATAAGAGAGGCTTTTGGTCTTCAATTTCAAGCCATGAAATGAAGGGATTTGAGTTTGTCTCACTTTTGGCAGATGGCAAATTTCAGTCCCACTGTGGCTTTCTCAGTCTGGCCACAAAGAGCCTGTTCTTTAAATATGTTTTCCAAGCAAAGAGTAACTGTGCTTTCATCTATTTGTAACCACAGCTGGCTTTTTAAAAATAATTATTTCCCTGATTGTCTTCTTATTCTTTGCAGGTTTTATTCTTCTTTTTCTTCCTACTGTTTCGGGAGTTTTCTTTCTATGATGTAAAACATAAAATAGCAAGATAACATTTGCCAGAGTACTTACTGTATAAACTGTACATTATATTATGCTGTCACCCCTTTAGATAACAGTAAAGCTGTAAAGTTTTGCTTATGTTAAAAAAATAGTTGGAAAAAAATACAGGCTTTTGGGGTGGGGGGTCAACATCATTATCCAACGGAACATCTCAGGACCAGCTAGCTAGGCCACGGGGTCTACCATGTGTTTGTGAGTTGCATAGTTCATGAGTTGCATGTATTGCTCACTAATTCTCTTGTGAGTCCTATGAAGCTGATCCTACTATTGTCCCCATTTTATAAGTGAGGGAAGCACAGTCCTATATCTAAAATTATATAGAACACATATTCTCTATCACTGTTCTATATCACCACCCTATATTTCAAAGTGCCTCATCCAGAGATAAGTTTTTCTTAAGTCGATATTAATTCATTTTATCACCTATATTAATCCTCTTTCATTTGACAAATATTGATACCCACTATGTACCAGACATTGTACAAGTCTCTGGGAATGCAAGCACAAGTGAGTCTAGTCTCTGCCTTTGATATGCTCATAGACTAAATATTAACAGTGCCTGAGATTATGGAAACTAAAAATGGGTACCCAGTCATCCTATATACTGTACAAATGCATAAGGGTGCTACAAAAATTTTAGGGGGAAACACAGCACTATTAGATATTATATGAACCTCTTTCAATTTATATGTATCTTTAAGTGGCTACAATATTCATACTCTTCGAGGTGTTTTGAACTAACCCCATATTAAATAGAAGTATTCAGTATTTGACCTAGAATACTATAAAAACATTTCCAAGAACACCATAAATAGAGAAAGTTTAGGAATTTCTGGCCTAAGGAAGGCAGTTTGATATTTCAATCAGAGTAATTTAAAGACCCCAAAAGATTAAGCCAAGAAACTGTCATGGGAGCTTATGATCCAGGAGAACAAAATGGGACTGAGAAATGATTATAAAAATGATCTCCAATTGGGTACACAAATACTTGTGTATTTTCCTCACAAAGATACTTAAATAAATCTCATTTTAATGAGCTTGAGTGACTTCAGGATAGTAGTTAATTTGGATTCAAATTATGAAATATTTTTAGGGACTAGGTCAAAATGCTTTTAGTGAGCTAATTACATGATTCAGCTTATGTCTAAATAATAAAACCAAAATGGGCCATCAATCTTATTAATTTGAAGATGGTATTTTTTGATGCCTATTCTGCTTTTAACCTTAGGCAAACTGAATGTACTGAATAGGAAAAGCAGATTATGCTGTCACCTTAAGAATATATGATTATAGCATCTCAGTGGATGGTTAGACATCTCATAGAAAAATAACTGTAAATCTAAGGAAGGAGATGTATTTGACAGTCCAATGTCTACACACTTCTGGTTTCCTCTAGCTCAGAATTGCTGCAAGCTTCTCTAATAATTTGAAACCTGGAGCATGTTGAAATTGCTAGCAATGTTCCCCTAGCTACTTTTTCATGAAAAGATGATTATGTGATGCTAAGAGGATTTGTTGACAAGAAGGAGAATTTTTATTGCACAAGTCTGCTTTCAAGGAAGAAAAAGAGAGTCAATGGAAAATAGCAATTGGATCATTTTCTGAAAGATAAGAGATTACCACTGGGACTTGTTCCCATTATCTCAGAGCTAAGACTTAACTATAGTTCTCATCACCAAATGAAGGGGAGTGAAGGATGAGAAAATGATCAGGGAGAACATATATAGGAGAAAACCATATTTTGGAAATGTAACATGTCTGGTCTGTAGATGCATATGTAAAGCATAGGTGCTGGCAACATAGAAAATATCACTTTGATGAAGAGAAAAATCTTAGCTCAATCCTTATCTCCAGTTTATTTAGAAATACCACCTTGACCTTGTTTAACTTAACCTTGTTGAACTTCAGTTTCCACAGCTATAAAATAACACTGTAGAAAGGAATAAATAAGACAATACAGATTAAATACTTAGGATCTAGCCCTGTCTATAATAAGCCTAATCAGTCACTGATACACAAAATAGAAGTTAGCTTTTTCTTATAGAGAAAAGTTTGGGAGTTATAGCCCTCATCTGTAAGGTGGCTTCATAATTTTAGTAGCATTCAGCTTTCTGCTTCACCATCCTTGGCATGGGACTTTGAAGATTTCATCCTGGTTCAAGGAGCTCTAGTCCTCAGACTCGGATTGGAAGTAGGAAGAAGTGGGGGAAGCATGTGACAGCTGTCTATGCTCCTTTAAATAAGGTTTCCTGAAGCTTCTATCCAATAACTTTTTTTTTTTATTAACTGAATACAGTGACATGATATAACTAGTCTGGGAAATATTGGCCATTATCTGAGCACATGAGTTTTTGGAATTAAACAAGATGCTATTTGAGTGTCTTCTTACCATGAAGAACAAATGTAGGCAATGTATATTTTCTCACATAAGCTTTAAATAATCCTTTAGTATGAAACTTTATCTCTTTATTTGTAAATGGAATATAATACCTGCTTTCTTGGATTGATTAGAGGATTAAATGAGATTCTGTGTGCCATTGTTACATCATTTGTTGAATAAATAGAAAAACATTAATGTTTAGATTGCATTAGGTACTGTGTAACAACTTTTTAAAGATTATTGGTAAGGGAAGAGAGAGAGAGAGAGTGCAAGAGCATGAACACACACATGAGTGAGAGGGGCAGGAGAAGAAGAGAGAATCTCAAGTAGATTCTGTGCTGAGTGCAGAGCCTGCCAAAGGGCTCAATCTCATGACCCTCTGATCATGACCTGAAACAAAACCAAAAGTCAGCTGTTTAGCTGACTGGGCCACCCTAGTGTCCCTCTATAGCAACTTCTAAGTGTTTTTTCCAACTGCTCTGATTTATAAATCTTGTGAATCTGTCTTTGATATTTTATCAGTATCTTAACATTCTCATCAATTTTTTGACGGATTCAGGATCTGAATGTTTTTTTAAAAGATTCAGACTTGTACAATGTAAATAAGACACAAATTACTTCATATAAAACTTTCTGAAACAGTCAAAAGCATTTGGAAATTTATTTGTATTTGGAAAAGTATTTGTAAAATAGGTTGATTTATTTAGTTGTAAATTAGGATTAGCAATATGTTTAACATGAAAATTAGAGTAAAATTCACATGTGCTAACATTTTACTGAGCATAGTATGAAAGGTTCAGAAAATGGCTATTTTCAAGATTTAAAAAAAATATTTTACATTTAAAATCTTAAAATTGATGAAGCACTTATACATATGCATAATATCTCACTTCTTCTTAATTGTATTAATTTATAATATTTGGCAGGGAAATGGAAATTGCTCAAGGAGCCATAGGCAATTTTAGAATTAACATAAATTCTGTTCCAAGTCCCATGCACATTTTATTCCAGGACTGTCATCTCCATTTTGAACGTCAGATATACAATCATTGGCATCATGTGGAGATGAGACTTCCCTAGTCCTATGTCATAAACCTAAAAAGTTATTTCAGAGTAACTAATAGTTACCTGGATTACATTCTCTGAAAGGCAGAACTATGATTACTTCTCTTTTGTAACTCTGAAAGCACTTTGTTTGTAGTCAAACACTATTGAGTGCTATATTTGCTTTTTCAGGCTGCTAATCAAGGAGGATTATTTTAAATTAAGTGGTTTATTTGAATTACTGTTATATCTTGACATTCACATTGGTGGTGTTTAGGAACATTATATTATACTTCAGAAAGTCTTTGATAACATTTTTGTGTAGATTGAGGTACTGAATATTCCTATAGAATGATCTAGATAATATTCTCAGAATTCTTTTAAGTGTGATTTATTGCTGCAAATTAAATTCAGATCATTCCTTTTTACTGTCTGTGGTATTCATAAAATATAAAAACAAAAGCCCATAAAATATGGAAGTCTTTACCTTTTGAAGGCATTTTGTTTTGTATAAAACAAAACCTGAAATTTCCAAGTAGTAAGAAATTTCAATAAAATTTGAAAAGATTTTAAACATTGGAGACCAGTTTTTACCCTAAATAATCAGAAATATATACCAGGATATATATATTCATTGAAATACATTTGTGAAATGTTATGTTGGAAATGATGAACGATATATTCAGCTAACTCCAATAGAGGTATATAAAAATACATTTATATACAAACATACTTTATTTGGAAAAAACTAGAAGACTATCTCCCACAGTGTTAATATCCTTAAGTGGTGTGATAAAGTTTGAATATTTTTATCATTTATGCTTTTATGTATTTTTCAAAGTTTTTATAATTAAAATGCATTCAAATATACAATAAAGTATAAAAATGTTAATTTTTTTAATTAAAAATATTTGCTGAGTTTATTTGCTGAGTTAAAAATATTTGCTGAGTACTACTAGATAGCCCTATGTATATGTACAAAGAGATAATTGTTTTTGTAATCTGACCAAATGGAGATCATATACTACATCGGATATCTCTTTAATGCCCTCTTTGGGCATTTCACTTTTGAGACTACTTTTTTGTATAATATTTGCAAATCAATCAACATGATACATTAATAAAAGGATAAGAACTATATGATATTTTTAGTAGTTGCAGAAAAAGTATTTGACAAAGTACACATCCATTCATGATAACCCTCAACAGAGTAGGGGTTTGGAGGAAACATACTTCAACATAATAAAGGCCATGTATGGAAAAACCAATAGCTCATACCCTAAGTGGGGAAAACTGAGAGATTTTCCTCTATGGTCAAGAACAAGACAGGGATGTCCACTCTCACCACTGTTATTTAGTGCAATACTGGAAGTTCTAGCCTCAGCAATCAGACAACAAAAAGAAAAGGCCTCTCAACTGACAAGGAAGAAATAAAACTTTCACTCTTTGCAGATGACATGCTACTCTACATAGAAAACCCTAAAGACCCCACCAAAAACTTGCTAAAACTGGGTGAATGAATTCAGCAAAGTTACAGGATACAAAATTAACCTATAGAAATCTGTAGCATTTCTATACGCCAATAATGAAGCATCAGAAAAAGAAATGAAGGAATCAATCCCACTTACAATTATACCAAATCCAATAAGATACTGAGGAATAAACCTAACTAAAGGAGTAAAAGACCAGAATGCTGAGAACTATAGAACAGTGATGAAAGAAATTGAAGAGGACACAAAGAAATGGAAAGAAATTCCATGCTCGTGAATTGGAGGAACAAATATTAAAATGTCTACTTCCCAAAGCATTCTATACATTTTATGCAGTACCTATCAAAAATACCACCAGCATTTTTCACAGAGCTAGAACAAACAATCCTAAAATTTGTATGGAACCACAAAAGATCCTGAATAGCAACCTTAAAAAAGCAAAGCAAAGTTGGAGGCATCACAATTCAAGACTTCAAGCTATATTACAAAGCTGTAGTCATCAATAAAGTATACAACTGGCACAAAAACAGACATGTATCTCATTGGATCAGGATAGAGACCCCAGAAATAAACCCACAACTATATAGTCCATCTTTGACAAGGTAGGAAAGAATATACAATGGAAAAAGACTATCTCTTCAACAAATGGTGTTGGAAAAACTGAACCATTTTCTTATACCATCCACAAAAATAAATTTTAAATTGTTGAAAGATCTAAATGTGAGATCTAAAGCCATACAAATCCTAGAGGAGAACACAGACAGTAACCATAGCAGTTTCTTTTCAGATAGGTCTCCTGAGGCAAGTGAAACAAAAAGCAAAGATAAATTATTGGGACCTTATCAAAATAGAAAGTTTCTGCATAGTTAAGGAAACAATCAACAAAACTGAAAGGCAATCTATGAACTAGGCCATTTGCAAATATCTTCTATCTGAAAAAGGGTTAATATCTAGTATCTAAAATATATAAGCTTATAAAATTCAACACCCAAAAAATGAATCATCCAATTAAAAAATGAGCAGAAGACATGAATAGACATTGTTCCAAAGAAGATATACTGATGGTCAACAGACACATGAAAATATGCTCAACATCACTGATCATCAGAGAAATGCAAATGAGAACTGCAATGGAGATGTCACCTTACACCTGTCAGAATGGCTAAAGTTAATAACACAAGAAACAGTTATTGGCAAGGATATGGATTAACGGGAGCCCTCTTACACTGTTGGTAAGAATGCCAACTGGTGCAGGCACTCTGGAAAACAATACGGAGGTTCCTCAAAATAAGAGAACTGCCCTGGGATCCAGCAATTACACTACGAGTTATTTACCCAAAGGATACAAAAACTAATTCAATGGGTACCTAGGTGACTCGGTTAAGCATCTGACCCGTGATTATACCTCAGGTCATGGTCTCAGGGTCCATAGATAGAGCCCCACATCGGGCTCTTCAATCAGTGTGGAGATTCTCTCTCCCTCTGCCTCTCCCTCTTCTTGGGTGTGCACTTGGGCATGCATGAGCGCACACTCTCTCAAATGAATAAAATCTTAAAAAATATATACTAATTCAGAGGGTATGTATACCCCAATGTCTATAGCAGCATTATCTACAATAGCCAAATTATGTAAATAGCCCAAGTGTTCAACTGATGAATGAAGAAGTGGTATACACACACACACACACACACACACACACAAAATGTATATTGCTTAGCAGAAGAAAAGAATGAAACCTTGCTATTTGCAAGGACAATAATGGAGTTAGAGCATATGACACTAAATGAAAGAAGAGAAAGACAAAGGCCTTATGATTTCATTCATGTAGAATTTAAGAAACAAGTGTGAGTACTTCCTTAAAATATTTGGGTCAAAGGCTAAAGTCAGTTTTAAGTTTGAACGTATTATACACTCTCGCAGAAAATTGTACCAAACATGTATGGATTTTTTCTGTGCCTTAAAGAAATTCTGAATGTTGTAATGGGTTTCATCTTTGTTTGCCAGATATGGAAACTGCTAATCCCATTTTCAGCTCCATTCTTTGGATATAATGAAATTGAACTACATTTAATTAATTGAGAAATTTTGACTCAACCTATTCATAATCTTGCCTAATTTTCTATTAGTATGTTGGGTTTTTAATCTTGGTTTAAGAAGTTTTTTGTGCATTAGATACTTTCTGTTAATTTTTTTTTGCCTTATTTTTCATTTTTAAAGCTGTATTTGTAGTAACCTTTTCCACACATTATGATTTTCTGAAATAGTTAAATATATTGTGGTGGTTAAATATTTTCACAATTGTGGATCAGGTTCATAGAGGCCTTTATCACCAAAGAGAATATGAAAGTTATTCTTGTATTTTTAAATTTTAATATATTCAATGAAATATTTTTCTTTCTGGAATTTCACTGAAATAAGTAAAGAAAATTATTACTTTTACTTTCCAATGGACAAATAGAATTAATAATAATTTTTGAATAATGGTCTTATCCCAGCTGATTTGTGGTGCAAATTTTATATATATTTCCTTGTATATATGAGAATTAAAATCAGATTGTTAGTGTGAATAGTTAACAAAGGTGGTTGATTTTTTTGCAGAACTATTAGTGTCCACCTTTTACTTTCATTCTTTCACTCATGTGGCCAGTTTAAGAGCCTACTTATTAGTCTCAGATAATCATGGTTCATGGTTCCTGATCTCAAGCATCTCAAAACTGAGACAATTTATATTTATATGCAAATTAACAAGTATGACTCTATCAGATATCAGTATTGTGGATAGAATATTGGGATAATGTAGTAATAAATTATTTCAAGAAAATTTATAAAAACTTTCTCCTTACACCTGTGTTATAAAAAGT